>NC_060143.1:220250222-220875222 GCF_021461385.2 Schistocerca piceifrons
TTACTGTTACCGCTATTTAGTAAGACTATAAAACTGATTATATAAGTTACCAGTAATTACATTTATTTATTCAAATTCTAGTATTAACACATGACATAATGTTATGCAGGTTACAGCTTGCAAAAGCCATGTATGGACAGCATCTTCCTCACACTGTCCTCCCAGTGAATCCATCCATTGTACCATGCATCTATGACACTGAAATTGGCAAATATATATCACTTATCCTTAAATATCTTATAATTTTCAGTAACATTTTGGAACACGTACTGTCCGAACATTATGAATTACCTGGAAGGAAACGCTTTATTGATAAATAGCCAACACAAGATTCAGAAAATATTCTTCTTGAAAACACAACCAGCTCTTTATTCTTACGAAGTAATGAGTGCTATAGACAGGAGATGCGAAATTGATTCCTGATTGTTAGATTTCCAGAACCCTTTTGACAACGTTTCTCACAAATGACTTGTAATCAAATTGCGTGCCAACGGAATATCGTCCCAGTTGTGTGAATGGATTCGGAATTTCCTGGCAGAAAGGTCACACATCATAAGAACTGAGGGAAAGCCTTCGCGTAAAACAGGAGTAATTTCTGGCGTTCCGCGAAGAAACGATTTAAGAGACAATATGAGGAACTGTCTTACATTGTTTGAAGATGATGCTGTGATTTGCAATCTTGTAAAGTCTTCAGATGGCCAAGGCAAATGGCAAAATTATTTAGATAAGATATCTCTAGGTTCAAAAAGTGGCAATTGACTCTAATGAAATGTGTCAAGTCACCAATATGAGTACTAAAAAGAATCGGCTAAATTTCAGTTCCACGATAAATCAAACAAATCTGAAGGAACTCAGCTTAGGGATTAAAAGTACGAATAACTTAAACAGGAACGATAGCATAGATAATGTTGTGGGGAGCATTTAGAAAATGTAACACGCCTACTAAAGGGACTACGTACACAACGTTCGTCTGCCTTTTTCTGGAGTATCACTGTGCGGAGTGGGATTCGCATCAGATAGGAATGACAGAGGGCATTGAAAAAGTTCAAAGAATGGCAGATCGTTTTGTATTAGCACCAAATATGGGAGGGAGTGCCACGGATATGATACACTAATTGGGGGGGAGCAATCATTAAAACAAAGGCGGCAGGACCTTCTGATGAAATTTCAATCACTAACTTTCTCCACACAGTGTGGAAATATTTTGTTATTCCCCACCTACACAGAGAGAATTGATCATCATAATAAAATAAATCAAAGCTTGCACGGAAAAATGTAAGTGTTGGTTTTCCCCCGCGATGTTACAGAGTGGAACCGTAGCGAAGTAGCTTGAAGGTAGTTCGATGAACCCTCTGCCAGGCAGTAGATTATGAAACTCAGAGTAGTCATGTAGATGTAGTCATGGATGTGGAAAATGCGTTATCTTAACTGTAGGTAGTTCTCACAACAGAACGAAAACCGCTTCATTTTTCACTTTACAACGGCCACTATACTGTCCTAGGACTTCATTGTATTATTATTATTATTATTATTATTATTATTATTATTATTAGTGGTGGTGATGGTAGTGGGCGGGGACAAAGCATTCTGAAGTCTTCGAATTTCTGCCAGTTCAGGAGTAGAAGTACAGTAATCAAGTAATTTACGAACAAGAGACTTGATTTTAAATTGGGTGAAGAGTGTGGGTGAAGAAAGTTTCGCTAGGGAGATGAGTGCTGCAGAATAAGCATGTTTGTATCTTGTCACTGTTCTAATGTGAATAGTTAGATTTCTCTTCTAAGAGAGAGTTTTAAGTAGCAATCTAGATGCAGTGAAAGATGATTCCTTAGTCTCGTATAAAGAAAAGTTGTTAGGTATAAGTGGTACGAATTGACTCACTGCCTCATTAGTTCGTAGTTTGATATATGATCTGCAAAAACTAAATGTTATTTACTTTCTGCTACTTTGAAAGTGAGTTTTCGAAGAAAGTTCTTTTTCATTCAAAAGTTTAGATCAGTGCTAATGCCGTTGTTGGGGGGAGTACCTGATGGCATTCTGGTGTACTGGTCTCTGGATGGTTCAAATGGCTCTGAGCACTATGGGACTTAACATCTGAGGTCATCAGCCCCCTAGAACTTAGAACTACTTAAACCTAACTAACCTAAAGACATCACACACACATTCGAACCTGCGTCCGTAGCGGACGCGCCTTTCCAGACTGTAGCGCCTAGAACAGCTCGATCACTCCGGCCGGCCCACTGATGTGGAACGTACCGCAACACATACGGCTACATGCAGCTGTGTAGGCATCCATACTGACCCGTCATTGTTGTGGTGAGTGAGTGGTCCGTGTCGAGTCTTGTTAGCGAAATTAACTTTATGGGAGCTTTGATTGTGAACGAGCCCCTTCATTTCGTGCGCGTGTGCTGACTGCAGGCAAATATCTTCTTCCGTTAGAGCGGCTTTTGGATGCTGGAGTACTAGTGCTTAAAACTGAATATGAAATTATTTTCGTATTTATCTATCATTTAATTTGTTTGCGTTTCGTTTTTAAAACACTGATATTAGATGCAGCTGCCATTATCATACCAACATTTACGAAAGTAAATCTTTAGTAATATATCAAAGACAAACGTTGTTTCAAAAGTATCTCGTAGATCTCTTGTCGGATTAATTTCAATTTTTTCCACGATATTCTAATAAACATTCGTAAAGTCATAGGGTATATACGTTTTTGAAACAATATCGTATAGGTTTTATAAAATCGACGGAGAGAAAGAACATTCTGTGCTGTGAAAATGAGCGATTACGTTTTGCTTCCGGCAGTCACCTTTAACTATGGTTCAAATGGCTCTAAACATTATGGGACTTAACATCTGAGGTCAACAGTCCCCTAGAGTTAGAACTACTTAAATCTAACTAACCTAAGGACATCACACACATCCATGCCCGAGGCAGGATTCGAACCTGCGACCGTAGCAGCAACACGGTTCCGGACTGAAGCGCCTAGAACCGCTCGACCACAGTGGCCGGCCTTTAACAATGATATCAGGTCGTTTAGAACGTTAGACGCATTGTCTCTCATATAGATTGCTACTCACTGTAAATATGGCATCTTTAGTTGCAGACTGGCACAATGAAAATTCTTTTCCTCATTTAGCTTTCGGCCAGTGCCTTCTTCAGAAAAGAAACAAACATTCACTCATGAAAGCACACGTAACGCATACATGACCATTGTCCCCAGCATCTCTGGGCAGAGTGTTTCCCTTCGTTGTGACTGTCTGCAACTCAACGTGTCATTATAACATAGAGTAGTTCTCTAAGGCTATGCGATAAGAAATATCTCAGTAGGCAGTTCATCTCAAGAGGAATGGATGTCTCTAAACAGGGAAAATAAAAGAAGTTGGAGAAAAAACGTATGTACAAAGAAGGTAGTTCCGAAGAAGCCATAGGCTACGGAAGGAATACATCAGTTAAAATGGCTCTGAGCACTATGGCACTTAACATCTGAGGTCATCAGTCCCCTAGAACTTAGAACTACTTAAACCTAACCAATCTAAGGACATCACACTTATTCACGCCCGAGTCCGGGTTCGAACATGCAACCGTAGCAGTCGCGCGGTTCCAGACTGAAGCGCCTAGAACCGCTCGGTCACAGACGGTCGGTGACTGATGATTCAAAATGTGGTGACACCGCCAGACACCGCACTTGCTAGGTGGTAGCCTTTAAATCGGCCGCAGTCCATTAGTATACGCCGGACACGCGTGTCGCCACTGTCAGTGATAGTAGACCGAGCGCCACCACACGGCAGGTCTAGAGAGACGTACTAGCACTCGCCCCAGTTGTACAGCCGACTTTGCAAGGAAAGGTTCACTGACAACTACGCTCTCATTTGCCGAGACGATAGTTAGCATAGCCTTCAGCTACATTTGCTACGACCTAGCAAGGCGCCGTATTAAATTGATAATTAATATTATGAAGCATGTACCGTAACGAGAGATGTTCTACAATTGTGGATTAAAGTTAAGTATTTTATCAACTACGTACTTTATTTGCAATTCTCAAGATATTGTCCTGTTCCAGACCTCACGCCAGTCAGCGTGTAATTAAACGCGTGCGTTTCGGCCTCCTCTAGAAAAACAGTGTTGGCTCTTCTGCCAACACTACACAAAAAATAAAGAGTAATCTATCACTCTATCATTTTAATAATTTTGTCGGTATTCTGTCCTGGACTTTCCGTTGTTCGTTTCCCATTACATTTATTTTTTCCTTCTTGTATATCTAGTTGCAAATAAAAATTGCATGCAGAACAATATGCTTTTTTGTATTTTTCCTCACAGTCGGTTTTAGTAGGAAACTTATATTTGAGGAAGTCATATTTATGGTTCAAATGGCTCTGAGCACTATGGGACTTAACATCTATGGTCATCAGTCCCCTAGAACTTAGAACTACTTAAACCTAACTAACCTAAGGACATCACACAACACCCAGTCATCACGAGGCAGAGAAAATCCCTGACCCCGCTGGGAATTGAACCCGGGAACCCGCGCGCGGGAAGCGAGAACGTCATATTTATGATCAGCAATACAGCTTAAGAATATGGAGGCAGGGTCCTTGTGGAGGTGTTGCCACACATTTTTAAAAATTTCGAAGCATTTCTGAGTTCGCTAGTTCATATACAGGGTGATTCGATGATGATGTTCAAAGCTTTCAGGGATGATGGGGAAGGAGAAATGTATCACCTTCAGGTAAGGGACGCTGGTCCGGAAAAAAGTGAACCACTCTGATACCTGTCACAGTGGTATACATGTAGCGGTACTGTTGTTGCTAAGATTTTGGGGTAGGCAACTTTCTGAGGTGGTAGTTAGGTCCAAAGCACGAAAATAATGTATAGCACACATAGATTGTAAAATATATAGCGTAAGAGTTATGAGCATCCCTTAGTTTTCGATATCGCGAATCGTATCTCTTGTACTGCAGGATCTTTCGTTTCCGTGTTTTTAGAGGTCGTAGTGTATATAAAAAGAGGAAAGAAGTAGTTAGTAAATATTGGCTCCAAAATTTATACCTTAAGAGATGAGCCCATGTCTGTTAGACATTTTTTTTGTTGTTGATTTTGGTCCATACTACCAACTCTGAAAGTTGCCTGCCCTACAATCGTAGCAACAGTGGTACCGGATTTCTATGTGAGAGATATCTGAACGAGTTTCGCTTATAACTTTCGACTCTATCATTCCCGGAGCAAGGCCCCTACTTCAGATAGATACGTGTACCCTTCTCCATCTTCCCTGAAAGTTTGTAACGTGGTACATTGTCTCCTGTCGCGTACCTGAAGCCCAGTCAACGAGCCGAACGTACAATTCCGTACCCAGCCGCGCCAATTTAGTTACAATGCGGGACGCTTTCGTATTATTATTCTTCCACTCACTCAAGATGTGAAGATGTGAAAGTGACCTCCCCGCCTCCTCTCTCACACACACTCACACACACACACACACACACACACACACACACACACACACACACACACACACACATGGTTCAAATGGTTCAAATGGCTCTGAGCACTATGGGACTTAACATCTATGGTCATCAGTCCCCTAGAACTTAGAACGACTTAAACCTAACTAACCAAAGGACATCACACAACACCCAGCCATCACGAGGCAGAGAAAATCCCTGACCCCGCCGGGAATCGAACCCGGAAACCCGGGCGTGGGAAGCGAGAACGCTACCGCACGACCACGAGCTGCGGGCACACACACCCATATATATATATATATATATATATATATATATATATATATATATACAGGGCGGCGATAACGCTTAGGTCAGTGGTTCCCAATCTGAGGGTAATTACCCTTTGAGGCGTAAAATTAAATTTTCTGAGGGTTAAAACCTAAAAGATTACATGAAATTACTGTGAAATCCAGACCATTATATGCTTACAGGCGTTGATAAATATCAACGGGGTCAGTTGAAAATGTGTCCCCCGTCCGGGACTCGAACCCGTGAGTTTCTGCTTTCATGGCAGACGCTCTATCTGACTGAGCCATCGAGGACACGAAGGATAATGCGACAGCAAAATCTCTGTCACGCTTCCCGTGAGACCCACACTTCCAACTTACTGTCCACACACTACATTTGTAGTGCCCCTGCCCACTATACTCATTACTCGCGGCAGTTAATCTACCGATTCCCGTAAGAGATTGATCAATGTGAGTGCATCCGCACTGAAGAAGATAATTGGCTGGTAAGCCTTATTTATATGTAGATGGTATCTGTTCTTTCGGACATGTTCGCAAAAACAGATACCATCTTCACAGAAAAGATTCCAATCTGTTTCAGTAACGAAAATAATTTTTAAAAGATCATTATACTATCACAGTTATCTAAGACTCTAATACTGATTATATAAGTTACCAAAAATCACTTTTTCTAAATTAGTAGGGTTTATGGGAATGGAGGTTACACATTCCACATATAGTCCGCCTACTACACACAAGTTGTGGTTTGTTTTGTACGTCGCTGATGTAAGAGTGGGACATATATGTAACAAATGATAAATATTTTAAGAAAATGTCTTCTCCAAGTTGTAGATAGCACCTGCAGTAGTTCAGAAATTGCTTCAGTACTCTCTTAGAAACAGATACATGAGTTAATTGATAGTACACACAGTAGTAACTACATAAGGGATACCATCGTGGCTGGACATGGTGGCCGAGTGGTCCTAGGCGCTACAGTCTGGATCCGCGCGACCGCTGCGGCCGCAGGTTCGAATCCTGCCTCGGGCATGGATGTGTGTGATGTCCTTAGGTTGGTTAGGTTTAAGTAGTTCTCAGTTCTAGGGGACTGATGACCTTAGACGTTAAGTCCCATAGTGCTCAGAGCCATTTGAACCATTTTGATACCATCGTGCGCCGGCCGAAATGGCCGTGCGGTTAAAGGCGCTGCAGTCGGGAACCGCAAGACTTCTACGGTCGCAGGTTCGAATCATGCCTCGGGCATGGATGTTTGTGATGTCCTCAGATTAGTTAGGTTTAACTAGTTCTAAGTTCTAGGGGACTAATGACCTCAGCAGTTGAGTCCCATCGTGCTCAGAGCCATTTGAACCATTTGATACCATCGTACTGTACACAGTATTATTATTATTTACTATGAGTGGCTGTGGTCAGACGCAAAGCATTAACAACGTCTAGTCTTCCACATCTGGCAGTTCAGGAGTGCAGCAGTCAATCGATTTACGAAGTATGGTGCAAACACTTGGTTGATTTTAAATGGGGTTGAAGCCTGGAGGTCAATAAGTGCCGCAATGGAGAGGAGTAAAACAGGGGTAGTACGTTGTGTAACAAGTGTCTGCCCTCACTGTGTATAGTTATCTTTCTTATCTGTGGAGGAGCTGTGAGTAGCAGTTGTGATGGACCACAAATTCGTTCGTCACTAATTCTAACACACACAGACACACAGACACACACACACACACACACACACACACACACACACACACACACAAGCGCGCGCGCACGCAAATGAAATATCATTCATCGTTTTCATTTTAAAAATAAGTGTTCCGATTAAAGTTCTTCATTCTGCAATTTATTAGGTGCTAATAATGTGGGGGTGAGGGGCAACAGATGGTGGTGAGGGGGACGGGGATACTAGCTAATGTCTAATTGCACTTAGGGGTAATGATCTAAGAAAGTTTCGGATCCACTGGCCTAAGCCGAGAAAGAATGCTCCAGACGTCATAAGCGGTTTCCTATCGGGATCTGCGATACGAGGCCGTGGCCAACGGTGGCGCGCAGAAGGCGCCGAGGAGGCGGCTCCAGAGTGGAGCGGCTTTATTATCGGAATCAATAATCCAGGGAGGTCAGGCCTGTCGGGGATCGGAGCCACCACCAGATTAACCCCCGCCGCACCCGCAGCCGCGCAAATGAAGCGAAGCGCCAGAGGCGAGGGGGTGTGCTCCTCGCGCTGTGGTTGGCTGAGCGCTGCCTCTCATGCGGGGAAGTCCCTCTACGAGTGCTCGTAACACTTCCTACATCTTCACTGGCTTATGGCGCTGCGGGTGCACCGTATGCAACCAGCCTGAAGGACCGTAAATATGGTTCGAGTAGACGTAAACGTGAAAAGTGAAGTAAACTGTTTTTGCCATTGGGGTGTATTATAGTAAGAAGCGAGATCAAAAGGATCATCAAATTCAGAAACAATATATTACGCCTTTTCATGAATCCCTGCCATTTAAGAGCCTGGTAAATTAACAGTACTCTTGACCTGCAGTGATTCCTTGCAAACTTCTTGACTCCTAAATACTTTATGACGCGAATCCCTGCCATTTAAGAGCGTGGTAAATTAACAGTACTCTTGACCTGAAGTAGTTCCTTGGAAACTTCTTGACTCCTAAATACTTTATGACGCTTTTATAGTAATCCGATTACTGCCGAAATTAACATAAAACACAAATTCTCGCGACAGTTACCTGATGATGCTTAGAGAAATGTCTGATACACACTGTGTTCTCATACAATATTTGTATTCACAAACTGTTTAGATCAAATGGTTCAAATGGCTCTGAGCACTATGGGACTCAACTGCTGTGGTCATAAGTCCCCTAGAACTTAGAACTACTTAAACCTAACTAACCTAAGGACATCACACACATCCATGCCCGAGGCAGGATTCGAACCTGCGACCGTAGCAGTCGCAAGGTTCCGGACTGCGAGCCTAGAACCGCGAGACCACCGCGGCCGGCGTTTAGATCATGAACCATCTTCACAAATGGTTCAAATGGCTCTGAGCACTATGGGGCTAAACATCTGAGGTCATCAGTCCCCTACAACTTAGAACTAGTAAATGCTAACTAACCTAAGGACATCACACACATCCATGCCCGAGGCAGGATTAGAACCTGCGACCGTAGCGGTCTCGCAGTTCCAGACTGAAGCACCTAGAACCGCTCGGCCACCATTGCCGGCGACCATTTCACAGTGAAAAATCATCTATTGTGACAACTTCACATCTGGTACATGATATTTAACCTGAAAACGCTACTGCTGGCTTGAAACGATCATAAAATGATACTTAATCCCATAATACCGGCTTAAGGAGGGAGAAAACATTGAAAATATGAAAACAAATGTAATAGAAGTAATCGCACAGCATCACTGCTCAGGCACAACAACACACAAATCATCCGATGATGATTACTTGTAAGGCATCAAAAATAAAGGATTTAGCGATCAAGAGGTGTCCAAAGAACTACTGAATGCCAAGTCTCAATGTTCGCATACCTTAAAAATGGATGACTTCATCAGTCAAATGGAAGTAGAAATAGTCTTATGTGTATGGTTGTCTGTAGACAAATTACAGTTGGTAGTAGAAAGGGAAGGAACAGAAAAGAGAGTTATGGGACGATTTGGGCTGTGTGGTAGGAATGAGGTAGGAGAAATACTGCCTGAATTATACAATACATTTCAGCTAGTAATAGCGAGTACACTGTTCAAAAATGACAAGAGGAGAAATCCGAGAGACACGCGAAGATCCCATCTGGATTACGTTATGGTCAGACAGAGATCGAATATAATCAGACATTGGATTTTAAGGCATACGCAGAAGGATATACTGACTGAGATCAGAATTTTGTACTGTTGATGAGTAAACTGATCTGGTGAAAAAAAAAACTGTCTTTCAAATTTCTTTCGATTATTTTAGTCTTACTTCAGAAGTCTATTTGGCAAAGTCGCAGTATGTTTTCAAAATTTCATTCATTCCTTTTACATATATAAGACTTGAAAGAGACATTCTCTGCTGACAGCAACAACATCACACTATCCACTAGATAAATAGTTTACCTGAATGAATTAGGAAGTAACGATATCAACGAGTCCAGACTAGAGATTATTAATGAAGCTGTCGCAAAGAATGTAGTTGACGCCTCTAAAGGAAAATATAACTTTTCATAGTATGCATAATTCATAAATAAGAAGAAAAAATTAGTAAATAAGTTAGGTCGTTACCTTCCATAAACACATAAACAGACTTTAGAGTGAAGTGAATAAAATATTTTGCACTTTAAACTGCGTTTTCACGCGGGGTTCTCTACTTGGTCACAAACTAAACCGTTACCGACCGTTACAGTTTATGAATTCGACAAATCGTATAGATCAAGAAATGTTGTTGATTAAGCCTACCGATTTCAGACAGATTCAACTTGTTACAGGGCTCTTTATTACAATGTAGTTTAAGCTTTTACGACTATTAACGCCGCAGGTTGAATATGGCAGAACACTGCTAGTGTTGGTGAAAATCGAAAGGCAAAGAACGTTTTACGTCGTAAGTAAACCACAAGACGTTTATGCTCGCAGAGGCAAACACGCCTGCTAAGAGTGTTGGCGAGCTACGACACAAAGGTTACACAGGTACATACAGCACTACTCTAACTACAACGTAATTAACATAATTTCTTCGTGTGTCCATAAGGTGCACCAGGTCACAATAATAGAAATATGATGTCATCATGGGCGAACGAAGGAGCATTACCCTCTTCACCAGCGAAGAATAAATGTGTTACTTAAGAAGAACATTTTGGACGACCGTCCACAATCCATATAGGAGACTGCATTGCCTTGAACATTTGATTGATTAGAATTACACCAACTTGCAATTCTCCACTTTCCACTGCGCTGCTCAGTATGTTTTCCTTGGTTGTGAGGTAAAGAACTGAAATGAAAATACCATTGTAAATACTCGGTTTCAGAACCCCTTACCCATAGACTCACATCACGGGATTATAGCTCCACAGACCGGAGCTCAGCAATGAGCCAGTTTTGAAACAGTCTGCCCTAAGGTTTGAGCAAATTTATGGAAAACAAGTATTCCAGACAAACAGACAAAGTCTACAGTGTAAACATCCCTTAAACTGAGAGGAGAATGAGTGCAAGTACCTTGTAAGTAGCACAGAATTCATGTTGAAATTATGTGTTACGGATAGCTATGATACAGTCTAGATTAAAGGGCATGGACCAAAAACTAACAGCAACATGTGCTGTGTATGAATATTAAAAGTTTATGGGAAGAGAAAAAAGTGCACTGACTGTACACGTACAGGGTGAAGAAAAATTCGTGCACTCGGACTTCGCAGTACGATTCTTCACACACTAACAAGACAAAAATGTCTCTCACAAAATTTTGTAATGTACATATTTCTCGCAGTAAGTGTGTACTGGCATAAGTTGGCGCCAGCACCCCAGGCGGCAAAGAGGTTGCGATAAGATCAAATGGTTCAAATGGCTCTGAGCACTAAGGGACTTAACAATTGAGGTTATCAGTCCCCTAGACTTAGAACTACTTAAACCTAACTAACCTAAGGACGTCGTACACATCCATACCCGAGACAGGATTCGAACCTGCAACCGTAGCAGTCGCGCGGTTCCAGGCTGAAGCGCCTAGAACCGCTCGGTCACCGTGGCCGGCTGCGAGACGATCGATAATAGACACCAGATCAAGCGAGCCTATCAGAAGAGAGGCCAAAGACAAACTCACAAGAAACGTGCCACCAACACCTTCTGGACCGACAGTATTTATATCGCCACCGAGGACCAGAGGGCCCAGTCAGTCATGTAACACGCGAACGAGTCATCAGCTGCAGCCCAGTGGGAGTCGTAGTAGCGGTTAGTTCAGCCTCTACTTCAGAGTCAGTCAGTACCTAGCGACCAGAGTGTGTACATAGCAGGATGTTTAGTTCACCAGCAGCGAGGCTAATGGGGATTACTATGGAAGAGCTTGTGCCACAACACCTGGACTACAAGTAACTTCTTGTTCTTATGAATAAACGACTCTGTTAATAGATGTGTGCAGTTTGTGTTATAGAAGAGGATACCAGCCACCAAACGACATCCCCTCTTTGCTTCCCATGGCACAAGCCTACAGTGACAATGAGACGATGCAAAAAAGTGGACATTAAAGATCGGCAATCTGCCAACACTGTAATCACAGGCACGGTAACCAACATCGTCAGCATAGAGCAGAAGTGCTGAGCAGTTGGTGCACTGAATAGCTTTCTGGGTTAGCATGCAGGCTGAGGTTTCGATTCTGGGTCGAGGCTTACTTGTTTTTATTTGCTAAATGTAGACTGGGTAGCACGGTATCTGGCGTCTTCATCGTCATACAGTGATTACAGTGGGTCTTCTACAAAACATTTGCAGTTACATACTACGAATACAGAAATGAAAATACAATAGTTTTCACTGGTCAGCATTCAGAGAAGCCTTTGTATGTCGTGGATGCGAATTTTTTCACATCTCTATATTTACGAGATTACAGACTTGTTTTATATGTACCCTAACATAACGGTCCCATCGGTTAATAACAACTCTTTTTCTTGCCAGGTGCAGGACCAGTGCGTTTCGTTAGGGCCCTACATAGAGCTAGCAACGTGTTTTGCAAATAATTTCCATGGGACCGTTGGGAGAGGGTACACAGAAAACAGGCTTATATAATCTGGTACATGCTGTGGCACAAACCAGTTCGTGCCTACAACGTGCCTACAACGAGCCTGGTCTTTGAAAGCTGACCAATGAAAACAATTGTATTTCCATTTCTACGTTCATGTAGTTAACTGCAAATGTTTAGTAGAAGACCCTCTGTAATCACTGTATGGCGATTAAGATGCCAGGTACCGTACCACACAGACTACATTTAGCAAATAAAAACAAATTCACCTGAACCCAGAAACAAAATCTCGGCCTCCTGCATGCTAACCCAAAATGCTATCCACTACACAAACTGTACAGCACTGGTTTACATAGAGGTACTACTAACAGAGGTAGTTACCGTACATGTGATTACAGTGTTGCCGGACTGCTAATCTTTAATTTCCATTCAGTGCCCGAAATACGCGCAGCACGAAATATCGCAGTTTCATTACAGACGACGAAGTTGCAGTGAGGGAACACACTATTGTTGACAAGAAGCCACAAATTATCCTCGAACAATATAACTTAGAGTTGTCGACCTAGAATCAAAAGACAACCTCGAGAATTAGAAGCGAGTGATTGATTACTGACTACAATCTCTTATTTGTTATACCAGCACACTCAGAATAGCAATAAATGATTATTATAGCTACAATTATATTTGTCCCCGTAATCAACATAAAAAATTACCTTACTACAATTCAAACTGAAACCGCCGTCTGTGACGGCAACAATTCCTAAATAAGTGATGTGGTATAGTGACTACGTCACTCAGACTCGCATCTGAGGGTACCGACATTCAGCGAAATCGATTTCAATTATCAATCATTTCCCGTTCTATTTTTTTATTTTTTTATTTTTATGTTTTTCCAAGATGTCCTTAAGAGAAGCTTCTTTGTTATTGTTGGCAGGATATGTGTGTTACAATTTATACTAACTTTGAATGACATTGCCTTAACCGCATTCTGAAGTTTGAAACACAGCTCGCTGTATTTTATTTTTTGTACGCGAAATTATCCCAAAAGCAGTAAATATGACAGAAATTTAAATATTTTGTTGAACTAGGAGCTGCATTTCATTCATTTCATGAAGTATTTAATATGGATCTGTCACAGTTGCAGTACGTCCATATTTTGCAAGGGCAGAGAAATATAAATGGTAGAAACACGCAGGTAAATGTCCGCTTTCTCTGTATTCATACGTAATTGGAAAGAATATTTATTTTCGTTGTAGGTCTCGATGTACAAGACTAGCGGTTCCTTCCTACGCAAATTCAGTGTATTCCCTCCTGTTAAAAAAGAGCAACGTTATCAAAAAGATTTTAACAAAAGAGCGGATGTGAAATCAACTCAATATTTATGCGTGTGAGTAATGCACACAGAAAAATATGATTTTTAAGCGCTTTATTCATGTAACACAGCAAAACATTTTTATAACAACTCTCACTAATCCCAGGATGTGGATCAGAAGGGCATGGAAAATGATTGTTGCGTGCTCAATCGTCTAACACATTTCTTCGACAAATGACTGCTCTTGCTGTACTGGGAGAGTAATGAAAATGTGCGATAAAGACAAGTAGACCACAAGGATCAGTTTGCCTAGCAATACGCAAACATGCACGCAGCTGGGAAGAGTCACAAATGAACGTCCGATAAATCATGTCAATTTTACTCGCGAATGCTCGACACTGACACTATAACATGGTTGAAACAAAACTGAAAAACGAAAGAAACACTGTACTACACTATGTAAAAGTCACGCGGAACTCAGCGGTCTATCTAGTACCACGTGTGTTGGCTGACAAACAGACCTAGCTACTGACCGAGAAATTACACAAGCAAACTGAAGGGAATAGTGCTAGGTCAGGATTAAATTATTTCAAGTTAAAAAGAAAATATTGTGCGTGAAACATTCTGGTGCCACGTACAGTCAGTGGAAGAAAGGTTGACGTAATTGTGAAAATTACATTCTCGAACTATTGGAAATGCTAGAAAACACTGTTCATACTGAATGAGATTTTCACTCTGCAGCGGATTGCGCTCTGATATGAAACTTCCTGGCAGAATAAAACTGTGTGCAGGACAAAGACTCAAATTCGGGACCCTAGACTTTCACGGGCAAGTGCTCTACCATCTGAGATCCCCAAGCACGACTCACGACCTGTCCGCACAGCCTCAGTTCTGCCAGTACCTCGTCTCCTACCTTCCAAACTTCACAGAAGCTCTTCTGCGAACCTCGCAGATCTAGCACTCCTGGAAGCTGTAATCATCTGGGATAACAAAGTTGACAAATTGTAATTGAGAAGGATATCTGTGCTAAAACAGGCAAAAAACTATATCTGTAAAACTTCTTGGCAGATTAAAACCGTGTGCCGGACCGAGACCCTTGCCTTTCACAGGCTTCCGGGAGTGCCAGATCTGCAAGGTTCGCAGAAGAGTTTCTGTGAAATTTGGAAGGTATGAAACGAGGTACTGGCAGAATTGAAGCTGTGAGGACGGGTCGTGAGTCGTGTTTGGGTAGCTCAGATGGTAGAGTCCGAGTCTCGGTCCGGCACACAGTTTTAATCTGCCAGGAAGTTTCTCTTTTCAAACAATTTATACTGAAGAAGAAACTCGATAGTGGTTTGCCAAACACCTGTCTGCTACCACGTGAAACCAGTCACAAAGGAAGGTTTGCTTACTTATGAGAATTATATTCGCGAACTTTCGAAAATACTGAAGAAAACATTAGTTTCAACAAGTACATTGAAGATCTGTAGGAACCCATTTGAAACATCCAGAAATAACAAAGTCCAGCCTAGTCACGTGTGGTCGGAATCACAAGGAAACATAGTTAAAGTTAAGGGATTAAAAATCACTAAACACTGGAAATTATGAAAAGCACTATTTCAACAGATTTAACGCAGCATATACTGAAACCTCATCGGTTCACCTGACTACCTTCAACAAACAGTCCTGGACACCTGAATGATCAGTGCTACAGCAGCAGCGGAAAAGAAGAGCGTATCCGTATTTTCTCGAGGCCCTTCTCTCCGCTACACATGAGCTTCCAACCAAAACTCGACGGTCACTGGAAAACACATGTCCCCCGTGCGCAGTCTAATGTTGCTTGTCCTCTCTGGCTAGCGATTTCCCTGTCCATACACAGAGCCAAGA
The DNA here is from genome assembly GCF_021461385.2 of Schistocerca piceifrons. Classification (NCBI taxonomy): domain Eukaryota; kingdom Metazoa; phylum Arthropoda; class Insecta; order Orthoptera; family Acrididae; genus Schistocerca; species Schistocerca piceifrons. Next base: position 220,265,835 of record NC_060143.1, read on the forward strand.
TGATTAAGATTCTTTGCAAGCCCGCGGGACTATGAAAGTGGCAAGGAACTGCAATAGCTACCGTTCATTACTGATAATCACAAGAAGGGAGTGGGGTCTACATGCCTTCATCCTACAGGCTTCAGTCATTTGTCCAACTATTTATCAAATTTTACTTTATTTAAGCAAAGGTGTTTTAAATATCTCTTGTGTTACAAAAAGAGTTGGCCCAAAATTCGGCTGTCGCGTTTCAATTTCACATGCGGATTAACAGGTCTTTGTTAACGCTTTCCAATTAATTCAGAACACGTGGTGTTCTGAATCCACCTCTGCGCAACAGATCTGTAAATTACACTGACTTACAAGCAGCTTTTCCCCCTCACGATGAAGTTTTGAGGGAAGTTGTTGTTATTGTGATTCTGAGATCTTGTTCGAGAGATATGTGGATATTCCGCTTCAAAGTCTACTCATCGCCACTTTGGCGATGCTTCATTCCCGTCACCAGGATTTTCCTTCGTGTTATAACACTTACTTATACTCGAGAGGTGTCGACTCTCTTGCTTTCTTCTGTACCCTGTTTAAATGTTAAAACGCACATGCGTTACCTACTTGAATTTCTTGTTTCGTAACAGATCAGTAGCGAAGAAGGTAAGCTTGCACAGATACAGCTACTCCGAGATTTCCGGCTGCTGAGACTACGTAACTGGTATCATTTCCTCCACAACACATGCAAAGTGTTCACAGATTATTACGCATACTAGTTGACAAAAAACAAAAACATACACCCTTACACAAATTTGACCTAGAAGGAGCAGTTTTGTCACGTTTGGATGTTACGTAGTATGTGGTAAGCAGTTCCACATACGTGTTCCATCTATAGAATGGTTATAATTAAAGTTCCGCTATCTGATAGGTCTCCCGAGAAACGTGTGTTCGTAGTACAATGAAACTTCGTGGAAAATTTTTTAAAGATACGCAGAAGAGAAATGGCAAAGAAATCGTTGAAGGAAACGCATCTGAATGTCCACGTAAGAGGGTAACACTTATAAACTGAGAACTATGTTTCGGTTCCAGCTTACAAACGTTGCTCAATGTGACGGGGGTCTACATCCATGACAGCCTGGGATCGCTCCAGAGATTGTTCGCACCACATTTCGAACGGTAGACTATGGAATGTTCGGCTGTCGTGACGTGGTTCGTTCACTACTTGAAGAACATTCAGTGCGTCAAGCGTTTCCAGTGATGACAATAGTAACGTCTTCAAGAATTTGTTGCACAAGTGAGTGTCGGCCTCTCCTAGGAGCAGTTCCCAGGTCACCGGTTAATTCGGACTTACGAGTTATGTACTTCAATCCCCGGTCGGATTCCATTACTGCGCCGACATTCGCAAAGTGCAATAGTGCTACTGTCGTTGTTTTGATAAAACAGCTTTTCGAGTAATGCCCTGCTTGCTTTGTCAAATCCATATTGACTGTCTATAACTGTAATGCTCACTGATGCTTGTGATTCGATCCTAGGAAGTCGTACCATAACACTACGAAAAAGGCAAATTCCTCAGCGCACGGTCTGAACATCGTTTCTATAAAGCCGAGCACCCGTACGGTGAATATTTTCCATCCACACTGGCTCAAGTAGCGAAAGTTTAATTACAACCGCTGTGTACAGTTGTATATGTTGAAATAACCAACAACCAGTGACATAAAAGAAATTTAATTTCGTAACCGGTTTCAGGCAATTAATGTAAGGAAAATAATCCACAATGAAATGAAATGAGCGTATGGCATTGTTGGCCGGGAGGCCCCATTCGGGGGAGTTCGGCCGCCGTATTGCAAGTCCTTTTATAGTTGATGCCACATCAGTGGCTTGCGAGTCAATGATGATGAAGGACACACAACACCCAGACCCCTGCCGGGAATCGAACCCAAGCCCCCTGCGTGATAGGCGGTAACGCTACCGCTACGCTACGGAGGCGGACTAGTAAGTAGAAGATATTAAAATTACGGACGAAAAGTTTAATTTTTTTTAAAATTAGAGATAAAAATGGTACATACTTATAACTATCGCATTATTTGCGAGAGTCAACAATAAAATGCATGCAGCCTATTGCTATGGCCCTAATAAATACAAGAACTATAATTACTAAAATAATGTATCCATTAACAAAATAAGAGATTGCAAACGCTTACATGTGGTTCATAGTGCCTATACAAAACTGCTATAAGAGAAGCCAAACAACAGGTTCCGACATCATTCCAGAACTGAAAATGATCAGCTAATGACATGCATACGAGCTGTAGTTCTGGCATAATGTTTGCACTGCTTGTTGGGCATTTTTGTACCATTTTTGTATAGGCACGATGAACCACATGTAAGCGTTTATCAGCTCTTATTGTTTTAATGGATTCGTTATTGTCCTATTCATTGCTCTTGTGCTCTTTAGGACCATGGCAATACGCTGCATGCATCTTATCGTTGAATCTCGTAAATAATGCGATAGTTATAATTATGTACCATTACTTGTATGTTTTTTTTTTAAATTGAACTTTTCGTCCTTAATTTTAATACTTCTTTCTAACTTATACTTATTTTTGGCGTATTTTCCTGTTCAGTTGTCTGAATATGAGTGCTTGAAACCGAATAATAAATTAAATTTCTTTTATGTAACCTGTTGCTGATTATTTCGATATACACAACTACAGTTGCTGAGGACGAATAGAATGCTGAACTGTGCAACTGTGTTACTACCGAGTAGGGTCTACTTTTTTCGCTTGGCCTGAGCTTGTCTTGTACCGTTAATCAAAAGTTCATATCCTGTTACCATTGCGCCATATTCAGTGTCTGCAGGTAGATTTCAGGCCATAAACTGTATTCAGTCTCTGTTTTGTGAACGCTCTGTTCATTATATACAGTTTCAGTTGCCGATTGACTGTCTAACGACTTCGAGGGGGCAACAACAATTTGATTTTCAGTTTTTCACGCAATTAGCATTTAAAAATTGAAAAGTGTGTCATAATCTACGAATTAAGGGGTATAACGCTATGATAAATGTTTAACGCAGTGAGATTAGTATAACAGACAGAAACTGTGTACAGGTTTTGCTTCAGCGCACGCGTACCAAGACATTATCAATTCCGTATTTGAGCATATGGGTACTTAGCGACTTCCAATATACCTTACACACAGTTTAAACATTTGCTAAACCTCTTCTCTGTTACAAGCTTAATGTCGAATAGTAAATGTGTTAACTCATTTCCAAAGCAACCAGAAGTTTGAAGCTCATTTACACAAGGGACTTCGATTCCTTAAAGGTTTAACTTGTATAGTTCAAAATAGGAGGGCAGCTTACAAATTGAACTTTAGTGTGGATAAAAAATGGAATCCGCGGCAGAGCAAGTTGTTCTGGATGTTTCAAGGCGTGGAGGAACGAAAATAACTTCAGAAGAATAAAAAGCTTCAAACCTACGCTAACTCCGCATCTGCAAGCAATGAGCCCTTCAGGAGTTCGCGGCAAGTGACCGAAGCAGCTCAGCACACTCCAGCAGCGATAAGCGTCGGGGCAAAATCCAGATAAGTCACGTAAATTACTCGCGGATTTTCTTCATCCTGCATGTAAATCACAGAAACCGAGGTACTTTCGTGTCATGTAAAATTTCTGTGCGTAATTAACGCTGCGAATAAATTGCGAAGATTAAATAAAATGCGTTCCGTTGGTTCTCTAGAGCGTTAATTTACAACCAGCGCTCCTTAATAGAGGAACCTGGCGCTTTAACGAAAGCTGAGGTGAGTGAAATGAAAATTTTTACATCCAACGTGTCTTTTGTCTTACAGCACAAAATTTTCCCTTGGCTTTTAATGTCAGTAGTGCACAAAAGTGCGGTACAATATGTCAGTTAAAATCTTTGATGCTTACCTTAAGTTTGGAAGCACGCTAATAATACAGTCTGACATAGTGGTATTGACTGTTGCAATTAATTGAGAGCTGGACCACCAAAACGATCGTGTTCGACAGTATTCGTGGGTGCGTTACGTGTTCGCACCTCTCACCGTAGTAGGCTACGTCCATAATGACTAATCATAAAATCTGCCCTCATCTGAGAAGAGCTCTCGGCGGCACTTCTCGTTGGGCCAGTTCCTATCCTCTATCCCCTCTGCAAACGCCACCAATGAGTTGGTGTCGACGGAACACAACGTATTGCTCATCGGTCGGACTAACCTTTCAGTCACCGAGCTACCGCCGGCCAGTGTGACCGAGCGGTTCTAGGTGCTTCAGTCTGGAACCGTGCGACCGCTACGGTCGCAGGTTTCAATCCTGCCTCGGGCATGGATGTGTGTGATGTCCTTAGGTTATTAGGTTTAAGTAGTTCTAAGTTCTAAGGGATTGATGACCTCAGATGTTAAGTCCCATAGTGCTCAGAGCCATCCGAAAGCCATCCGAACCATTTCGTCGAGCTACCGTGGGTCGTCAGATTGCGTGTTCCGCACGTTTGTATATGTGGTTACAGTTTCGCCCGCTGTCTGTCATGGGCACTTTCTTGCTTGTTGCACAGTGTAGCGGGCATCTGCTGCCGTAGTTGCCCGCCGTGGAGGAACGCCTCATCTTCGGGCAGCAATTCCTATGGTTCGAATCGTTTCCCATGCATGTGAAACAATACTGTGAGCAATATCAAACTCTTGAGCTACGTTTGTCACTCTTCGTCCTCCTTCCAGTCTCCGGATTGTTCCTCCCCGTGCGAATTCATCCGAGTGCTGTCTCCCGGCCAAGTTGTAATGAAGAACACCATCACCCCGCACTATAACAGGTCTCTGATTGACAGGAACTGTCATTTTACCATTCCTTCAGCAGCCTCGTTTTGTGGGGCCAGTTCAAATTGACGGTATAATCATGCTGACCTTACGTCATGAAACGTCCAGCGGTCTGTGCACGACACAGAGACCTCTGACAATATGCTCTTGCACTGTCCTTCGTTTATACTGAATAGTTACTGTTATTACTTTATCTAACTCGTCCTTAAGTTTCACAGAGCCGTGTGCATTACGATAACATTTCTCAAATTTATATTTATGATTTATTAAAGTAACTTTTATTTCTGAATCTTTTTATTTTTTCCATCTGTTTTTGCCTGATTTAATAACTGTTTTATCAACAAGGTTTGCACGCAAAGAGAAATGGATATTTGTGGGCAATTCCAAACGACATTTGGACCCATTGATTTACCTGTGTAACTGGTCGTCAATATAACTTAAAATTATATAAAATGTAATTTTACTCTTAAGGCACGTCGTAATTCCGATGTAAGGCTTGTCTGACGACATGTAACATACGTAGGTGAGTAATAGTTGCATTTTGGTGAGAGCCTACGCACGCAATTTTCTGGAGTGATAAGCAGGTGTTTTGTCAGCTGTAAGTGTGATGTTTGCAAAAGGGTGCTGTACTGTCAATTTGGTAACTTTGATGCAGCGAGATATTTGAGTGCGTCTCAGTCTTTTCCTTTATTATGGATGCTAAAAAAATGTACAAACATCCTATGAATGCGAAACTATTTTGTTGACGCCGACCTATACAGGGAGAACCGATCATCATAATAAAATAAGGGAAATCAAAGCTCGCACTGGAAGATGTATGTGTTCGTTTTTTGCGCGCGCTGTTCGAGATTGGATTAATAGAGAGTTAGTGTGAAGGTGGTTCGATGAAACTCCTGCCAGCACTTAAGTGTGATTTTCACAATATCGATGTAGATGTAGATTACGCAAACGTATTGATCGTTATTTATGAAGTCACAAAGCATCTAAATTAACATATGGAGCTATAGAACCGCCACCCCGAGCAACAAATAGCTACAAGATTATAAGCGTATACGCACAAGAAAAAAGAAAAAAAAGGATGAGTCTATATCCTTTTATGGAGAACTAGTCAAGACTCCGTATAAATACAGTGCTACTGGTCAGATTATTATGATGGGTGATTTCAAAGCCAGGAAGGAAATATACCAGTAACGAATATTGGCGAAGGGGTATGCAATGAAAAGGGAAAAATAGAAAGAGATTTTGACACTTGAAATAATATAAGAATTACACAAATACACGAATGTTGGAAGAGCAAGATTGTCGCAAAGACTGTAACATTGCTAGACTGATACCAGTTTTCTTTTTTAAAAAAAGGAGACAAAAACTTACTCAGTAAGTACAGAGGAATAAGTTCACTAGGCTCAGCATACGAGATATATGCTATGATTTTAAGTACAAGACTTAGAAACGTAACGGAAGTAGTACTGCATGAGGAAAATATAGGTTTTAGGAAAGGACTCTCTGCAGTTTTTATTTTGCAACAGATAACACAAAAACCCGTGGAATATAATAAAGAAACACACTTTGCTTTTACTGATTTTTTAGAAAAGTTTTTGACAGTGTCAATAGACAGAAACTTTGGAAGATTATGACGAACCTCGGATGTTGGAAACTAATAAATGCGATAAAATGTTTATGTCAGACGAAAAACGACTAATGAGGTACCAACTAACAAAGGAATACGACAAGACTGCTGTATCTCCCAACTTCGTTAAACATTTACATGAAATAATGTTATATAGGGAGAACAAAATTTAAAAAAAGATATGTACAAATAACGTATAATTTGACTTGGAGATCCCAACAGAAAAATTTAAGACAATGGCCTTCATAGAGAAAGAACACTTTAGAACTAGTCCTGAAAAACTCCACGAATGTAGGTTCAATTGCACTTCTATAAAACTTGTGCAGCATAGGGAGCATCATTGTAGAAACATATTCTCGCAACGGAAGGACTTTCGTTTCGCATTGTCTCATTGCTTATTCATTTTCTGGACTTACGCATTTTCGGGCACCACATACGTTCAGCGGCTCTATACAGAATGCCTACACCACTAATCTGGTGATTTCGTAGCGGAAACACTCGTAGATGAAATGAAATAAATTTAGTGCTGACTGGGCTATACGAGACCGTAAGCTCTGTAACAGTGCAGGATCAGAGTAAGCAATGGAAAACCGGTCCTTGTATATGGCGACGGCATCTGTATTAATGGGAGCCAGTATTTCCTGTGGCCTGTTTGGGCGAAGTTAAGCTCTGTGTAACCTGGCCGTTGCTTCAATACAATTACCAGACGTATAACTAGGTATCGATTCTAATCATGCGTAACTGAAATCTCAGCTGAACTAGTTTACTCAATCAGTTTATACTGCACCGCTGACGACGAGTTACCTGCAAACACAGGTGCAGACACGACAGCCAGAGGTGTACAAGAAACTGACCATTGATATTAGAATTAAACATAAGGTGAAATCATGAAACATCATATGAAAGAAATGTAGATTTATTCTTACAAATATGTAAAATCAGCCGCTGCTAAATGATATGTAGTCAGACTGAACTACGCCGTTACCGGTAATACTGATCACTTTCATAATCACATTTTTATTCTGCTGTAAATGTGACTTTGGCTGTATTTCGTTGTGGCGACAGTTTGTTCGGCTTGTGGTGGCTGACTGCAGAAAAACGAGGTAAGATAAATTACTAATTTAGTTTAATAGGCTCTAAAGATGAACTAAAACAACGAAACAACTTTCTAAGATTAGAACTGAGGTTTATATGACCTACATCGAATTATATTGCGCAACTTGGTGGCACTATTGTCTGACTTTTCTTAACTGAATATACAGACCGTCTTGAGCAGTGATTCCTGAACTGGGCGTAGTTATCTCCTGAATAGATAAATATAGCCTTCTCAAGGGTAAAAAAGAAGAGGTTAAATTATGTTTTGGTAGTTAATCCAAACTATTTTTTTAAAATATTAAAACTCCTATTACTATTGCGTAAGGCTGCAATACTGATCAAATGAATTACTAATAACCACATTTACTTTTTTTCAAATTCTAGCATTAACGCGTAACACGATGTGGTGAAGATTGCAGTGTGTGGTTCAAATGGCTCTGAGCACTATGGAACTTAACATCTGAGGTCATCAGTCCCCTAGAACTTAGAACTACTTAAACCTAACCAACCTAAGGACATCACACACATCCATGCCCGAGGCAGGATTCGAACCTGCGACCGTAGTGGTCGCGCGGTTCCTGACTGAAGCGCCTAGAACCGCTCGGCCACACCGGCCGGCTGCAGTGTTTGGAACGAATTTTCCTCCCACCCCATTCACACTTCTTACATTGCAATATGCATTTATGACAGAAATCGCGACTTATACGTTATATGTCCTTAAATATCTCATAAAATACATTCTCCGAGTTCTACGCAGTTAGCGGTTCTAGGCGCTTCAGTCGGGAACTGCGCGACTGCAACGGTCGCAGGTTCGAATCCTGCCTCGGGCATGGACGTGTGTGATGTCCTTAGGTTAATTAGGTTTAAGTAGTTCTAAGTTCTAGGGGACTGATGACCTCAGATGTTAAGTCCCATAGTGCTCAGAGCCATTTTTTTACGCAGTTCCGACAATGAAGCAGAAATACTTTCATTATTAATGGCTTCTACACTCTTCTAGTCTTACACGTGTTATTATTATTATTGGCATTATTACTATTATCATTATTTTTATTATTGGTAGTGATAGTGGTCAGACACAAAGCACTGCCAGCCTGAGATCTTCGAATTTCTGCCACTTTCGAAGAAGTGCACTTGAGGAAGCACGATTTTGTAACAAGTCTCTATCGTTTTCCTAAAAAGCAGTCGTAGGTAGCATTCACAATGCACTGAAAATTGTTTCTACATTCTGTCAGGAAAGGTGGTTGGAACTAAGCAGTATGAACTGATTAACTGACTCATTAGTTCGTAACTGAATAAATGATCAGCAAAAACTAAATGTCATTTATTTTTGCAGTTTTAGAAACGAGTGTTTCGAAGAACGTTCTTTTACATTCCAAAGTTTATCTGGGTGCTAATGTTATTGCTGACGGAAGCGGGGAGGGGGGGGGGGGGGGGAACTGTTGTGTTGGCAGAAGAGCCAACACCGTGTTATTAGAGGAGGCCGAAATACACGCGTTTTAGCTCACGCAGGCTGGCGTGAGGAGGGAAGAACTATACTGACGTGAGGTCTGGAACATGACAAGGAATTAGAATTCAGAAAGCGGACGTAGCTGGTTTGGTACTTAACTTTAATCCATTAAATGAAGAACGTCGCTCTTGACTGTACATGATTCACAATATCAACATCAATAGTAACTGAATATGGCGCTTTGCTAGATCGTAGCAAATGACGTAGCTGAAGGCTATGCTAAACCGTCGTCTCTACAAATGAGAGCGTCTGTAGCCAGTGAACCATCGCTAACAAAGTCGGCTGTAAATTTGGGGCGAGTGCTAGGGAGTCTCTAGACTAGACCTGCTGTGTGGCGGCGCTCAGTCTGCAATCACTGATAGTGGCGACACGCGGGTCCGACGTATACTAACGGACCGCGGCCGATTTAAAGGCTACCACCTAGCAAGTGTAGTGTCTGGCGGTGACACCACAGGAACTACATATTATCTGATTGCAGTAAGTTGCAATATGTCTCAGAAATGTTGCAAACCATTGGTATGCAGTCCCGCAGGTAGGATTCGCGACTAGAGTAGTAAGAAGGGGAAGTGACAGAGATACACAAACTATCCATACCATAAGATTATTTATGGAGAAGAATGGGTCTCTTAGAGAAGTTACAACATCTAGAATGAATTTTGCATCTGCAGCGGGCTGTGCCCCGATTTGAAACCTCATGGTAGGTTAAATTGTGTGCCGGATAAGGAGTAGAACATGGGACCGTGGGTGGCGCTTGAATAGCGTAAATAGTAAAGCACTTGCCCGCAGAAGACCAAGGCCCCAGTAGCGAGTCGTGGTCGGGAATATAGTTTTAATTTGCTGGGGATCGTCAAAGCGCCAAGCTACAATATGTACATAAACGTTGCAATTGCTAGTTGTCAATGTAGAAATATGTCAGTAGATGCATTGTCCTCAATGAGTATTAATTATAACTGAAAAATGAAAGAAACCAGATCTCCATAAAATTATTACCGAAACAGATATTCTGTTCAGCACTGCGGATGACGATAGCAAAAAAAAAAAAGAAAAAAAAACAAAAAAAACGAGAAAGAGACAGCTGTGCGTACGTAACTAACATGATATTAGATATGAGAGCTTGCTGGCAGCGTTTATTGTTTTATTTAATGCATATTGCAAAAGAAACTACAAACGATATAAAATTTTTCATTAGACTTTATATGGCTATAAAATTAACATTTGGGCAACTTACTGAATGTTTAAATTTAACTTAACTGTTGTGTTAACTTATGACAAATATTTTACAGGAATTTTCAGATTGTTATATTTGCTTCTGGCATTTTTGATAAGTTAATTATTTAACCATTCACTTGTTTTTGAGTGGTGGATCTGTCGAACCATTTGCTGATCCAACTTTGTTCAAGAGTATTGACTAGTTATGAAGCCTGGTTTACTATAATGAGCTTGTGTTACACACTGTTTTCAACTGCACTGTATGCCAGATGTTGATGTAAACTGCCGAAACCAGTTGCAGCTTAATACAGTTTTATCAGGTTTTGATGGTACAGAGAAAAATGTCGGTTATCAAATCTGTGAAACACAGCCTCAAAAGGATTACAATAACGACGCTGTTCATCTTTCTTACAAAAATCGAGTAGGCCTCGTTACAGAATGAGTCTAGGAAAGTATTACTTCTCGCACGATTTCTCGTTTAACACATAATGTAAGATTAGTAGTGGCGTGTGCGATGCTGTAATTATACTACTTAAACGAAATTTTCAAGTGTGGACTATCGACAGAGGACTAGTATCAGTTGCTCTGTCTAGCAGTGAAGTGAGATATTTTATCTACTCTGTACTGTGTTTATATTTTCAAATAAAAGATTTTTGGCAGTATTCCCTTGTTTAACATAGTATCCATAATTGTCATTAACAGGGTTCAAAAAGGTTTAATCAAACATAAATGGTGTTCGAGGATAAAAGCATGTCATTTAAAATAATTATTTTTATAATTATAGCGTTCAGTACGTCGAAGAATTGCAGGGAGTTATGGTATGTAGTGGATGAGAAAATAGGAATAAATGTTACCGTTGCACAAGTTGTTCACATTAAATTCACTCTAGGCACAGGAGCTATTTCAAATGGAAAATATTTAGCTCATATGGAAAACGTAATTTTACTTCTCTGCAATAGGAAGAAATGGTAAAACGAGAGAGCAAAAATTTGGGGCTGAAATGTGGTGTTACAAAACGAAGTGGTTCGTAAGGCTCTGAGAACTATGGGACTTAACATCAGAGGTCATCAGTCCCCTAGAACTTAGAACTACTTAAACATAACTAACCTTAGGACATCACACACATCCACGCCCGAGGCAGGATTCGAACCTGCGACCATAGCGGTCGCGCTGTTCCAGACTGAAGCGCCTAGAACCGCTCGGCCACACTGGCCGGCCTTACTAAACGATACTGAAAATTAAGTGGAATGTAAAGGTAAGAAATCAGGATATCCTCTGAAGAACCGGCGAGAAAAGTGGTTTGTGGAAAACAGTGATTTTAAGAAGGGATAGGATGATGGACGAGTGTCAGCATATTACGGGAATGTTTTCCATGGTTCGGCAGATAAAGTTGTACTTTGGATCAACACGTTAGGACAGAAGGCGAAGTCGATGCTGGTCCCATGGACACAATCAGAAGTCTGACGACCCGTAAAGGAAATGCTCCTTGATCGAAGAGCAATATTAGGAAATCGGTCCAACACACATTTGTAAGATGACTTTCAGGGGTGAGCAGTATTTCCCTAGAATCATTGTAACAAATTTCAGTCTAGCATGAGTCTTTCGCACTTAATTGTGGGGATACTATCCGAAGTGCCCCTCGTCATGCGCTTGCGAGGTAAAAATAATAGGTGTATTTATGTAATGTATTGCATTACACTATCATTATTTGTATTGAAAATCACAATTATCCTAGGCAGCTTTCCGACGTTATCTTCAGGCTCAAGCTTTGTGAACAGTAACTCTCCTATAAGACTTTCCTGGGTGTCGCACGAATTTTCTTTTACAATAAAACGGAGGAGCTCCGATGTTTTCGTAGGTTGTCTTTCTATTGGCTATGTGGCAGAGCGGAACTGTATCGATTGTTTTCGGAAATAGAAGAACGTAGTACCAGTAGGAACCTCGTTAGCATGCTGCCTTGTAGATCTCATGGGCGAACAGATTGAGCTAAGTTTCACATAAAGATTGTTTGCTGAAATCAATTTTGTTGCCGTAGAGTTCGTTTTGGTCCCCCTCAACAAGTGGTAGCACGTAAGAATAATGCATGTATCGTACATATGTTGCACAATGATGTCAGTGATGCAGGACTAGAGTGAAGCAAGTGTCTCCGTAGGTCCTTCTTGAATAAAATGGTTCAAATGGCTCTGAGCACTATGGGACTTAACATCGGTGGTCATCAGTCCCCTAGAACTTAGAACTACTTATACCTAACGAACCAAAGGACATCACACACAGCCATGCCCGAGGCAGGATTCGAACCTGCGACCGTAGTAGTCGCGCGGTTCCGGACTGAGCGCCTGAACCGCTAGACCACCGCGGCCGGCCCTTCTTGAATACTGAAATGCGTTGCGTCGTTATCAAATGGATTAGAACGTTCCATTTAACCGTCCACGTGCAAATACATTTTGCTTTTCGAAGAGGCATATAGTCATAACAATATGTGCAGGTTCTTAAATAGAACATTTCCTCTTCTGGAAAACGTTAGTTGTTCCAGGTTTCCGTTGATCACTCCGAAGAGCCGACTTCCATCACCGAATAAACTCCTGTGGTCGGAGCTATTGCAGTGTAGACAATGGACTTGCATTTGAGAGAACCTCAGCTCAAATTCCCGTTTGTCCCTCCAGATTTAGGTTTCATCTGATTTCCCTAAATTGTCCACCAAGGGAATGGTTAGGCTTGTCGCATCCATCCTGCTTGATTGTTCTTTATCTTCATTTGCAGTTAACGTCAGTTAAAACAGACATTGCACATTTCAGCTGCCGACGTGAACTGGATGTTACTGAAAAGCAAGTATGGAATGTGACATTTTTCGTATCGTTCCCACGCTTCAAACTGGGTGGTGAACAGCCCTAGGTTCTGTCTCTGCACGGCGGGGCGTGTTTTTGTCTCCACTTCCAGTGGATTCCGGAATCAGAGCTGAATTGATGACTGAAAGCGATCGCAATGTCATTAATTATCCATAGAGAACTACAAGAAACATTTTTTCCGATAATGTAGCTTCCAAATTGGGAAACATACAAAAATAAGCAGTAAGTTTTCAGTATGTCAACATTTATTTTACTGTGTAAATTTATGCGGGCAGGTGGAGAAAGGAAAGGAAAGGAAAGGGAAAGAACTAATGATATCAGCTGCATCGGGACTTTGTGCGGAATCAGCAGCTATGAGTGAAAATGTGTGCAGGAGCGAGACTCGAACTCGGGTTCTCCTGCATACTAGGCACTTGCGTTAAGCACTGCGTCACCTGGACATCGTGTTTATCACAAATGCATGGACTATAATGGCACTTTCACTAGTCGAATCACACTTCCACCTAACATCACCTATCCGTAGTCCCTGTCCATGTCCTCCATTCTCGCTAATTCCAGATTCCCGCCGGAGGTCGAAAGGAAATGATGATCCACACTGAACGTTGTGGATTCATTGCCCTTAGACGCGAACCAATTATATGTTTGTGTGGTGACTGTTTCTTCGGACATGTCCGCAAGAACAGACGTCACGAATTTATATACACACTTGAAAATATGTTTTTCATCACCTCGGTTCCCAGAGTTTCGCAAACTGTTCAGAAAATTGGAAGAGAGATCAACATAAAGATCATTTCCGCTCTTTTTATTGCTCATGAAAACAACACATTGCATTTTGTACCACCAAACAGCGAGACCTTCAGAGGCGGTGGTCTAGACCGAACACACAGTACCTCTAATACCCAGTAACACACCCTCTTGCATTGATGCATGCCTGTATTCGTCGTGGCATACTATCCACAAGTTCATCAAGGCACTGTTGGCCCAGATTGTCCCACTCCTCAACGACGATTCAGCGTAGATCCCGCATGGTGATTGGTGGTTCACGTCGTCCATAAACAGCGCTTTTAAATCTATCCCAGGCATGTCCGATAGGGTTCATGTCTGGAGAACATGCTGGCCACTCTAGTCGAGCGATGTTGTTATCCTGATGGAAGTCATTCACAGGATGTTAACGATGGGGGCACGATCTGTCATCCATGAAAACGAATGCCTCGCCAATATGCTGCCGCTTTGACTGCACTGTCGGTCGGAGGATGGCATTCACGTATCGTACAGCTGTTACGGCACCTAGCACGACCACCAGCGGCGTACGTCGGCCCCACATAATACCACCCCAAAACAGCAGGGAACCTCCACCTTGCTGCTGCACTCGCTGGACAGTGTGTCTAAGTCGTTCAGCCTGACAGCCTGACCGGGTAGCCTCCAAACACGTCTTCGACGATTGTCTGGTTGAAGGCAAATACGATACACATCGGTGAAGAGAACGTGATGCCAATCCTGAGCGGTCTCTTCGGCATGTTGTTGCGCCCATCTATACCGAGCTGCGTGGCGTCGTTGTTGTAAAGATGCACCTCGATATGGACGTCGGGAGCGAAGTTGCGCATCACGCAGCAAATTTACCATAGTCCGAGTCGTAACACTATGTCCTGTTGCTGCACGAAAAGCATTATTCAACATGGTGGCGTTGCTGTCAGGGTTCCTCCGAGCCATAACCCGTAGGTAGCGGTCATCCACTGTAGTAATAGACCTTGGTCGGCCTGAGCGAGGCCTGTCGTCAACAGTTCCTGTCTCTCTGTATCTCCTCCATGTCCGAACAACATCGCTTTGGTTCACACAGAAACTCCTGGACACTTTCCTTGTTGAGAGCCCTTCCTGGCACAAAGTAACAATGCGGACGCCATCGAACCGCGGTATTGACATTCTAGGCATGGTTGAACTGCAGACAACAAGGGCCGTGTACCTCCTTCCTGGTGGAATGACTGGAAGTGATCGGCTGTCGGAACCCCTCCGTCTAAGAGGTGCTGCTCATGCATGGTTGTTTACATCGTTGGGTGGGACGGTCAAAGGGACTGTGTCTGTGGTACACCATCTTCAGTCAACGTCTGTCTTCAGGAGTTCTGGGAACTGGGGCGATGCAAAACATTTTATGATGTGACTAATTTATTTTATTCCTTGTAACTAATGTAAAAAATGTGAAGTTTCGATGAAATTTTCCAAATTTACATTGTTTGTACAAAATGAACATAAAATTAAAAATGAAGTGTTTTACCGTTGTGGGTCGCAAATAGGTATAATCATTTTCAGACAAAACTTGGCCAGAGTTAAAAATCAATCCGGCCTAATATTGAATCATTTCATCCTGCGATCTCTTTCCCGTTTCAAATACTGTTAGCTTTCTTAGCTCTATTTCATTCCAGGTTTGAAGCAAATAATCTATGAGAAGTTGTAAATTCTTTTGCGCTGGGTTCATTAGCAATGTCTAAGGCCAAGGTGTACAAAATAGTATCACTGAAACTAAAAACCGTTAGCCCGACTATGGGAAAAAGGAAAGAAAAAGAAAAATATGGGCTTGCGCTTAACATGATCATTATATCACATCAACTCTTACGATATTCTGAAACTTCATTTTTCAGTTAATACAATTCACTTTAAGAAGGTCCAACCGCGGTAGCTGAATGGTCAACGTGACGGATTGTCCATCCTCTGGGCCAGGGTTCGATTCCCGGCTGGGTCGGGGAATTTTCTCCGCCGAGGGACTGGGTGTTGGCTGGCCGCTGTGGCCGAGCGGTTCTAGTCGCTTCAGCCCGGAACCGCGCGACTGCTACGGTCGCAGGTTCGAATCCTGCCTCAGGCATGGATGTGTGTGATGTCCTTAGATTAGTTTGGTTTAAGTAGATCTAAGTTCTAGGGGACTGATGACCTCAGATGTAAAATCCCATTGTGCTCAGAGCCATTTGAACCATTTGAACTCGGTGTTGTGCTGTCCTCATCATCATCCTATCATCCGCATTTACTGCAGGTCGCCGAAGTTGCGTCAAATTGAATGACCGGCACCCGGCGAACGGACTGCCCGACGGGGGGCCCTAGCCATACGATTAAATAAAAATCTTTTTAGAATGTATTACACAAAATTTCTGTAGTACAGTATTCACACGTAGACGTTTCTAGTCACTTTTGATGGTCCAAAACACCTCAGGCTTTTCTTCGTGTGTGATTTTAATTCGTTTTGTTACTTTAGGAAATAAATGATAGTTATAGACATAAAAATATTTCTGAATAATAGTGTCACATTTAAATGTCTTCAGTTTTTCGTAATTGGAGGATTCATATTCTGCAGTGTGAGGGTCTCATTCGCTTCTAACAATAGTTCTGCGCTACGTAAATAATCGTCTAAAAGTTTGAAGGACATTTAGCACATCATACAGTGTTCAAGCGAGTTTTCTGTGGATGGCTTCAGTTGCCAAAACACTTACATTATGTCCGTCAGAGGCGAGTCTGAATGAACAGGATACCTTTCTTTTAAAGCGCAACGAGGCTAAAAAGGAAGTGACTCCAAATGCTTCCCATAAATTAAAAAAAGAGATCAAAATTACCCGTATATTAGCTTCCAGTTTTAACAGAAACTTGATGCTATATATCTCTCCTATTAACACCGCGGCGTGCGCGTAAAGCTCGCCGTAACAGCAGCAATCCCGATGTAGGGGTATACCTCTCAAAGCCGTCCTCTCGTGGGACGTGAAAACACGTGTGCGAGGAGCTTCTGACGTCACAGCGTGGACCCTGCAAAGCGTGTGAAATGATGAATCTGATATGTTACGTTTTTGCCTCTTGGAAAAGAACGTGGCCTATGAGAAGCGACAGCGTTTAACGTCACAGTCAGGAGCCACCATATTGCAAGACGCTGAACAACGTGTTTGGTGTACTTCCTTTCTCATAGACTGCGTGATATGAATATGAGCTTTTTCAAAGCCTTCGAAAATTGAGGATCTCTTGAAAACGGGTCATTTGAACAACGATCTGTTATACACTGAAGAGCCAAAGGAAGCGGTACACTTGCCTAAAATCGAATACGACCCCTGCGAGCACGCAGAAGTGCCGGAACACGACGTGCCATGGACTCGACTAATGTCTGAAGTAGTGCTGGAGGGAACTGACACCATGAATCCTGCAGGTTTGTCCATAAATCCGTAAGAGTACGAGGCAGTTGAGATCTCTTCTGAGCACTACGTTACAAGGTATCTCAGATATGCTCTATAATGTTCATGTCTGGGGAGTTTGGTGGCCAGCGGAAGTGTTTAAACCCAGAAGAGTGCTTTTGGAGCCAATGCGTAGCAATTCTGTACGTGTGGGGTGTCGCATTGTCCTGCTAGAATTTCCCAAGTCCGTCGGAATGCACAGTGGACATGAATGGATGCAGGTGAAAAGGCAGAATGCTTATGAACGTGTCAACTGTCAGAGTCGTATCTATACGTATCAGTGGTTCCATATCACTCCAACTGTACATGCCCCTCACTGTTACTGAGCCTCCACCAACTTGAACAGTCTCCTGCTGACATGCAGGGTCCACGGAGTCATGAGGTCGTCTCCATACCCGTTCACGTCCATCCGCTCGTTACAGTCTGAAAAGAGACTGGTCCGACCAGGCAACATGTTTACAGTCATCAACAGTCTAGTGTCGGTGTTGACGGGCCCAGCCGAGACGTAATGTTTTGTGTCGTGTAGATGACTACTCGTACACGAGTGGGCCTTCGGCTACGAAACCCATACCGATGGTATTTCGTTGA
The DNA here is from genome assembly GCF_021461385.2 of Schistocerca piceifrons. NCBI lineage: Eukaryota > Metazoa > Arthropoda > Insecta > Orthoptera > Acrididae > Schistocerca > Schistocerca piceifrons. The sequence continues at coordinate 220,283,685 of NC_060143.1, forward strand.
ATGGTTCGCACGCTGACACTTGCTGACGGCTTAGCGATGAAATCTGCAGCAATTGGCGGATGGGCTCCACTTCTGTCACGTTTAACGAGTCTTTTCAGTCGTCGTTGGTCCCGTTCTCGCAGGACGTTTTTCCGGCCGCAGCGATGTCAGAGATTTGATGTTTTATAGGATTCCTCATATTCACAACACACTCGTGAAATCGTCATAAGGAAAAATCTGCACTTCATCGTAACCTCGGAGATGCTGTATCCCATGGCTCGTGCGCCAATTACAACATCACGTTCAAACTGGTTTCAGTCTTGATAACCTGCCATTGTAACAGCAATAACCGATCTTACAATTGCGCCAAACACTTTTTGCTAGTATACAGTCGTTGCCGACCGCAGAGCTGTTCTCTGCCAGTTTACATTCCTCTGTATTTGAATACGCATGCCTACATCAGTTTCTTTGGTGCTTCAGTCTAATAAAACGACGCGAAACTATACATCGGTAGGTAAAGACTTTCTGTTGTTGATGTTTATAGTGTTACAATTTGTGTGTTACGAAAGTGTAGTGTTTCAGTGTTAAGACACAATGATGATTTATCAAAAGCGCTTCTTTCTGGTACAATCTGCATGTTAAGTGTTAAGTATTAACAGATGTAGGTACTGAGTTAGACAATCAATGGCGGTTGCTGTATCGCCATTTTAGAGCACTTGGTAGCGTAGTGGTTTCCACTTGGCGAAGTGAAAAGTAATTTTTCTTTCATCTTTCGTTTTCTAAGAGATACTGCTACTTTAATATTCAATTAATGGAAGTATTATCTGAAAAGTCAATTTTATCTCTCATAAACGATATATTTGCTGGAATTCTTGGTGCAAAGGGTTACGACTGGACAATTTTTCCCAACGGCTGATATGAAAGATTTTGTAGAATATATGTACCTATCTTTGGGTTTGTGGACTGGCTCATGCTTGTATCTTTCCAGTAAATATCTTTCCAAATGACGTCGAGCAGCTTCGAAAGAATCTCTTCTTCCATTCGAATGAAATTACGAAAGGAATCTCGATTTTTAAGGCTATGTGATGAAGAATGCTATTTCAAAATGTTGATAGTGAACCGAGAACATCGATCTTAAGCATGCGTAAACTGATATTCGACACTATACATGAACTGAATTCAATTTAAAACCGAATATAAGATGAAAATTTCGACGGAGTTAGCGAATGACTTCCACTAGTATGTATCTCAGATGGTTGTGCGGCATTATCTAGTGATCCTCTACCAGCTGCTAGCTCTTCAAGCCATTGACCAGTACAGAATCTTCTTCGTTATTTTCTCCGCTATTTTTCGCGTGTCCATTTTCGTAAAGAAACTGTGCGGTTTTCGAGTCAAATAAAGCCCACAAAAGCCTCGGGAAAGTGCTGATAGCGCAGATCACGTTAGACTGCTCGTCCTGTGTGCCGACGACGCCTTCTCTCGTGCGGTCGGATGTCCCATCCGCGTTCACGTTAACGTTAGCTGCCTCGTTGCGTCTGAGGGTGGCTTTAGTTTCCAGCAACGGCGCCGTCATCCTTCTTTCCTTCCTTCTGAACGTGTTATTTCAGTCTTGGCTGATGCAGCTAGTATACCGGAGTGAGTCAACTAGGCAACTGTATCGCAGTATACTGTTTATATAAAACATAGGATGTGGAGAGAGAGGGAATGATCATGTGAAACAAAAAAGTATAGTAAACATTGATTCTAAAACGCATATTTTAAATCTACGAACAATTTTCGATATTCGATACTGTGAAACAAACCTCTTCTATTGCAAGCTCTTTGCTTTCCATATTTTTAGGCGTAGTAGTATGGACCAAAAAAGAAAAAAAATTGTTCAGTAAACACGTGCTCTAAAACGCATCCCTTAAAAGTTATGGGCACTTGTTCATCAGAAGAGTTGTGTTTCAAAGTAGCGAAGATGAACAAGTCTCATTCCTCTAAAGATACGCATTTTAGAGCACACTTTTACTGGATTTTTTCTTGCTTTGGTCCATTTCACCACTTCCCAAAATGTTAAAAGCAAAGATCTTAGAGTAGAAAATATTTGTTTCACAGTATCGAAGATCTAAAATAGCTCATAGTTCTTAATATATGCCTTTTAGAGCTCATGTTTACTTGAATTTTTTGTTTCGAATCATCATTCCTGTCATATTCCTGAATATTGATCATCACTTCTGAAACACCCTGTATATAAGAACGCGATGGCTCCTTGAAGTTTGTTTCAGTGCAAATCCACGAATATCGTCCGAACTCCTCCGGGAATTAATAAATTATCAATAACGGTTTTAAAGGACGACAGATATGCGATAAGATGGGAGTGTTTTTTATTCAAAATGAAACTCCTCCAGCTATAATTTAAGATTTCATACATATTTGGCTACTAGTTTCGACGATGCGTCGACGCCTACTTCAGGCCCTATGTAATGCACCATACATAATTGTATAATAATACATAATTGTATAATAATCGTTTGATGGGCCTTTTATTCAGAATAGTTTTACTCCCCACTCTCGTGATCGTTCTCGTAAATGAGTGGATAGTCAATATATTTAAACTACTAATTTCCTACAAGAACAGGTTTATAAGGATAGGAGAAATGAGGGAGTACTTATGGTACAAATGTTAGACTTCAGTCGTCCAAGTAAGAGGGGGATTAGGAGTTTCAGTGATTGTTGTTGACTTATGTCAACCCTTTACTAGATTACGTATAACAATACGAGAGTTATAGTTTGTATATCTTACTGTACACTCTTCTTTAGTAATTAGTTATAAAGAGGAACTACAAGTATTTTACATATGTGACGAACTGGTTTGACTCACAACACCCTGTTTACTTCTATTTGGAGCACTGTTCTGTACTTGATCGTTCTTTTACTAATGCAGGCCTATTAGAATTAGATTATTTTAGACCTGGGTTACGACCATAAATGAGGCACCGACATTGAAATGGTACATTGTGGAGGCATGTTAGCTTACATTTCTGTTGTTGGAATGAGTAGATTCATGAAGTGACTCATGTGTATTTATTTTACACTATTGACTACCTTTTAAATATGTTAACTGGGTTCCATACCACTCTTCCAGTTCCTCATCACGTGGGTTTCGTACCGATAGGAATTATGTTTAAGTAACCTATTTCACTTTGTTACTTTATGTGGATGACGATACAGTGTTATGCAAACGTAACTCCTTTCCACCTTTCACTATTTATAAATAATCATAACTTACATATGTCTGACTGGCAATGCATATTTACCTTCCTGTTAGTTAAATTGTGCAGACAAAGAAGAGTTTAGGATATTATTATTCGCTTTTAACACAATTTTAGTACTGTTCCATGCCTATTCATTATCTCTAAGAGTAACGGTTTGTCACCTACACTTATATATACCCCCTTTTTATTCAAATGTCTGATCTATAATAGAAATAACCATGTATATATAACCTCATTTGTACTTGAATGAGATTTTCACTCTGCAGCGGAGTGTGCGCTGATATGAAACTTCCTGGCAGATTAAAACTGTGTGCCGGACCCAGACTCGGAAGGTAGGAGACCAGGTACTGCCGGAAGTAAAGCTGTGAGGACGGGGCGTGAGTCGTGCTTGGGTAGCTCAGTTGGTAGAGCACTTGCCCGCGAAAGGCAAAGGTCCCGAGTTCGAGTCTTGGTCCAGCACACAGTTTTAATCTGCCAGGAAGTTTCATTTGTACTTGTTTGTACCATATAAATTGCTAATGTCAAGGTAAACTGCATCTTAATGAAAATGAACGAAATGTAACTACTTTTAATGATTCAATGTTATACATAATATGTTTATAATACACTTATTTTGTACAATAGCTCACAGGCTACTGATGTCTCACATTGTTTGTTTTATGTATGGCGTGTTATATAGGGCCTGAAGATGGCGTTGACGCAACGTCGAAACTAGTTGCCAAATAAATATGAAACCTTAAGTACAGCTGAAGGAGTTACATTTTTAATAAAAATTTTACCAGCTGATGTCCCACCATCACCCAATTTAAATATGGATGTACGAAGAAGATGGGAGTCGGCTAGGGACGATGTCCGTATGGCCGAAGTCGTTAAAGCAACCGCCCATGAACAACGGTAAAACCCAGTTGGAGTCCCGGTCCGGCGCAAATATTCAACTTTCACCATTGCGTTATCACAGTGCCCTGTGCAGTTGTAGTTCACTAGTTTCTCACACATCCTTTCCCGTCCTCTGCTTCAAATAAATATGTGCACCAACCACGTCAACACAGCGGTGCCAGTTCTGTCGGACATGCCTGACAGAGCATCCGCCATTCAAATATACAGGGTGTTAAGAAATCCCATTCCTGTTACAAACTTCTCGGTCTTGTAGAGGGGAGTGAGTGTATACTATTATGAATTGGAATATGTGTCCAGCAACGTACCGTTTCCGTGTTACAACCATGTTGGTAACGCGACGACTTAAACAAGTAATTGATTAGGCGTGACCCAGTACGTCACTTGTTTTACAGTTACACTCATTAGTAGCCACAGAAATTGCTCATACACTAGTTGACGAGTGCTCGTCAACGTAATGCGTTACGGCATCTTCCAAATCTGGTGTGGGACGTCTCCTTGAAGCTCCACAGTCACGACTGCTGACGGTGAAGGTACCTCTTTCTCGAAGCTGTTGGGTAATTATGTTGAAAGGCGTATGCGATGGAGGCAGACGTTGTGGAGAAAGATCTTGATAAATGCGACGATCAGCTCTTCCATTACGGTGAGCTTCACCATTCATAGGTATCATGTCGGAGTAATCTGCATACGTGTACTCAATCGTGCTGCTCTAACACTCACGGACAAGTGAATGAGGCTTGAAACATGTCAGAGAGGTGGGATAAACGCCAAATGACATCATCCACTCCGACGTAACCATCCCCCGCCATGACTACCCTGTTGCATAACTACCTGGGAAACATGTTTTCAAATCGCTGTAGCACGGAAACGATACGTTTTTGGCATGTGTTTCTACACAAAATATCATTTAGTCACTCCCCTCTACAAGTCCTAGAAGTTTGTAACGGGAATTTCCGAAAACTCTGTATACAACATTACGTGCCGCATGTGTTGTTGTTGTGGTCTTCAGTCCTAAGACTGGTTTCACGCAGCTCTCCATGCTACTCTATCCTGTGCAAGCTTCTTCATCTCCCACTACCTATTGCAACCTACATCCTTCTGAATCTGCTTAGTGTATTCATCTCTTGGTCTCCCTCTACGATTTTTACCCTCCACGCTGCCCTCCAATACGAAATTGGTGATCCCCTGATGCCCCAGAACATGTCCTACCAACCGATCCTTTCTTCTAGTCAGGTTGTACCACAAACTCCTGTTCTCCCCAATTCTATTCAATACCTCCTCATTAGTTATGTGATCTACCCATCTAATCTTCAGCATTCTTCTGTAGCACCACATTTCGAAAGCATCTATTCTCTTCTTGTCCAAACTATTTATCGTTCGTGTTTCACTTCCATACATGGCTACACTCCTTACAAATGCTTTCAGAAAGGACTTCCTGACATTTAAATCTATACTCGATCTTAACAAATGTTTCTTCTTAAGAAACGCTTTCCTTGCCATTGCCAGTCTACATTTTATATCCTCTCTACTTCGACCATCATCAGTTATTTTGCTCCCCAAATAGCAAAACTTCTTTACTACTTTAAGAGTCTCATTTCCTAATCTAGTTCCCTCAGTATCACCCGCCTTAATTCGACTACATTCCATTATCCACGTTTTGCTTTTGTTGATGTTCATCTTATATCCTCCTTTCAAGACACTGTCCATTCCGTTCAACTGCTCTTCCAAGTCCTTTGCTGTCTCTGACAGAATTACAATGTCATCGGCGAACCTCAAAGTTTTTATTTCTTCTCCATGAATTTTAATACCTACTCCTAATTTTTCTTTTGTTTCCTTTACTGCTTGCTCAATATACAGATTGAACAACATCGGGGAGAGGCTACAACCTTGTCTTACTCCCTTCCCGACCACTGCTTCCCTTTCATGTCCCTCGACTCTTATAACTGCCATCTGGTTTCTGTACAAATTGTAAATAGCCTTTCGCTCCCTGTATTTTACCCCTGCCACCTTTAGAATTTGAAAGAGAGTATTCCAGTCAACATTGTCAAAAGCTTTCTCTAGGTCTACAAATGCTAGAAACGTAGGTTTGCCTTTCCTTAATCTTTCTTCTAAGATAAGTCGTAAGGTCAGTATTGCCTCACGTGTTCCAGTGTTTCTACGGAATCCAAACTGATCTTCCCCGAGGTTGGCTTCTACTAGTTTTTCCATTCGTCTGTAAAGAATTCGTGTTAGTATTTTGCAGCTGTGACTTATTAAGCTGATAGTTCGGTAATTTTCACATCTGTCAACACCTGCTTTCTTTGGGATTGGAATTATTATATTCTTCTTGAAGTCTGAGGGTATTTCGCCTGTTTCATACATCTTGCTCACCAGATGGTAGAGTTTTGTCAGGACTGGCTCTCCCACGGCCGTCAGTAGTTCCAATGGAATATTGTCTACTCCGGGGGCCTTGCTTCGACTCAGGTCTTTCAGTGCTCTGTCAAACTCTTCACGCAGTATCATATCTCCCATTTCATCTTCATCTACATCCTCTTCCATTTCCATAATATTGTCCTCAAGTACATCGCCCTTGTATAGACCCTCCATATACTCCTTCCACCTTTCTGCTTTCCCTTCTTTGCTTAGAACTGGGTTTCCATCTGAGCTCTTGATATTCATACAAGTCGTTCTCTTATCTCCAAAGGTCTCTTTAATTTTCCTGTAGGCGGTATCTATCTTACCCCTAGTGAGACAAGCCTCTACATCCTTACATTTGTCCTCCAGCCATCTCTGCTTAGCCATTTTGCACTTCCTGTCGATCTCATTTTTGAGACCTTAATTATCAAACATATATTCTGCTTCATTATCTACAACAGTCTGCCATCGGTGGGGAAACTTTTCGATTTACGCGGCTTTGAGCCGAAGAGTACGTCGAGCCATTTTCGGAGAGTACCATCATCTCAAAGGCAGTTCATTGAATGTTGTTCGATAGAGAGCGGAGAAAGTTAATATCAGAGGGCGCATGATCAGTTTTGCTTTTGTTGATGTTCATCTTATATCCTCCTTTCAAGACACTGTCCATTCCGTTCAACTGCTCTTCCAAGTCCTTTGCTGTCTCGGCCAACCTCAAAGTTTTCATTTCTCCTCCATGGATTTTAATACCTACTCCGAACTTTTATTTTGTTTCCTTTACTGCTTGCTCAATATACAGATTAAATAACATCAGGGAGAGGCTACAACCCTGTCTCACTCCCTTCCCTTCCCAATCTTACTTCTAAGACAAGTCGTAGGGTCAGTGTTGCCTCACGTGTTCCAACATTTCTACGGAATCCAAACTGATCTTCCCCGAGGTAGGCTTCTACCAGTTTCTCCATTCGTCTGTAAAGAATTCGCTTTAGTATTTTGCAGCTGTGACTTATTAAACTGATAGTTCGGTAATTTTCACATTTGTCAACACTTGCTTTCTTTGGAATTGAAATTATTATATTCTTCTTGAAGTCTGAGGGTATTTCGCCTGTCTCACACATCTTGCTCACCAGATGGTAGAGTTTTGTCAGGACTGGCCGTCAGTAGTTCTAATTGAATGTTGTCTACTCCCGGGGCCTTGTTTCGACTCAGGTCTTTCAGTGCTCTGTCAAACTCTTCACGCAGTATCATATCTCCCATTTCATGGCTCTGTAAATGGCTCTGAGCACTATGGGACTTAACATCTATGGTCATCAGTCCCTTAGAACTTAGAACTACTTAAACCTAACTAACCTAAGGACATCACACAACACCCAGCCATCACGATCCCATTTCATGTTCATCTACAGCCTCTTCCATTTCCATAATATTGTCCTCAAGTATATCGCCCTTGTATAGACCATCTATATACTCCTTCCGCATGGGTAACGTATACCGGATGGTGGGACGATGTGAGTCACTCTCCACGCCTCGGTCTGCGGAATATAGAGGTGGCGCCTGCGCTGGACCCTCGAACAGAGAGCTGACGTGTTGTTTGCCGTCCCGGCTGTGTGTACGGGTCTGCGAGCGCCTGCCACTCACTTGCGTAAGCCGCACTTGACTCAAAATAGACCCTCCGCCGTGGCCGCCTTCGCCGCCTCTTGCCGAACACGCTCGCCCGAGGCCCACGCACCTAATGCTCCAAGATCGGAGAAGTTACATTCAGTGACGACGGTTTACTGTTCTCTTAGATGTGTACCGACTAGAATTACGCCCGATTTCGATCAGCTGCAATTTCCGAACAATGGTCACTTGTGCAGCCCTTGTTCCAGAATTGCCGCGTCTGCACAATTTGTGGGGGGAACGGTGTCGCTAGTGCACAGACGCAATTAAACGTCGCCGGCCAGTAATAAAATAGAATCACTGTGCAGGAGGTGAATAAAAATATGGTAACATCAAAAACACATTATTGTACCTGGTACCGTTTGGGGGAACCGGCGTTAATCCAAAACAGATAACTGCTGGTATTTGGAATAGCTTACAATCCTCGTCTGCGGCCGGTCGGAGTGGCCGTGCGGTTTTAGGCACTACAGTCTGGAGCCGAGCGACCGCTACGGTCGCAGGTTCGAATCCTGCCTCGGGCATGGATGCGTGTGATGTCCTTAGGTTAGTTAGGTTTAATTAGTTCTAAATTCTAGGCGACTGATGACCTCAGAAAATAAGTCGCATAGTGCTCAGAGCCATTTTTGTACCTCGTCTGTGAATGTTTGGTTTTCAAGGGAATCTTGAACCACTCTTCCCGCAGAGTAGTGGCAACTTCAACTAGGAATGATGGAGGATGATATCGATTACGCACCTTTCTCTCCGAAGTGGGCATTGAATAATAATTCGATTTGGTGACTGTGGTTGGTATGGGAGACAATTCAGCGTTGTGCTCACAAAATCAGTCCTGGAAGATGTGAGCTTTGTGAATAGGTGCGTCTCGTCTTGCAACAAAGCAACATCATGGGGAAACGAACATTGTTTCAAGGGGTGTGCCTAATCAGCGAAGACGGTCACATGAACTTTGGTATTGACGCAACATTAAAGAATAATCTTGGATCCCATGAAATACGACCATATGGTAGTCCAAATCGTCACCAAACCCCAGACTTGTTTCGCTCGCCGGCCGCAGTGGCAGAGCGGTTCTAGGCGGTTCAGTCTGGTACCGCGCGACTGCTTCGGTCGTAGGTTCATATCCTTCCCCGGGCATGGATGTGTGTGATGTCCTCAGGTTACTTAGGTTTAAGTACTTCTGATTTCTAGGGGACTGATGACCTCAGATGTTAAGTCCCATAGTGCTCAGAGCCATTTGAACCATTCTGTTTCACTCTTGGAACGTAAACTCGACTAGAAGTTGGAAGCACCGTGGTCCCTGTTTTATGGATTCGGCACCACTTTTCCCTGTCACGCCTATTTGCACCACTGGTAAGTGGTTCCTGAATTCCAGCTCACCCCATAGTTCCCTGCTCATGGAACTGATCTCGTGTTGTTTTGATGGTGACTGGGTTCACGGGTGCAACATTCAGTTCTGCAGTGACTTTTCCAGCAGTTTTTCGTCAGTGTCGTGACTTAGCGGATCACGTTTCTCCGCTTTCCCTGTACGCTGGCCAAATCTTCGATATGGCGCCTTTAAAGAAATCAGCCACTTCCACACCCACCATTCGGTCACCAACAGTTGGCCCACATTCGTTAACGGGCACTGAGCGCCAACGTAATGCACTCATGACACTGTTCTGACCCGACTGACACTTGAAACGTATTGAGGTCACTGCGCAGATGCCGTTTATGGTAAAATACAACAGCCAGCGCAACCTGCAGCTTGGCTAGCATATGCCTTTGTATTCAAGCATGCTTTTCTCGTGGTGTTTGCATATTTCTGTTCAACCACTGTGGTGAGTGCTCTGGGAATGGCCTGTTGCAGCATGGGAATGCACGGCCACTCGTAGCCCGCACAACGACTGTGTCAGTCCACTACGTATAGGTTGAACTGCTCGCGCTTTTGACACCACAGTCATATTCCTTGCGTGCTGTCAGTACAGGAATACGTCTACCAATATTTCGTTGGAATACGTCAGTTTGTGAGGTAGACTCCATGTCTACATGCAATTATTTTATTTTCTAATTTTAGAAGATGCAATATGTTATTTAGTTTGTTCATTGTAATTCCACAATCACAGCATGTCTTTTACCAGTAATTACCTGATGCCCGCACAAAAATGAGAGTGCAATCGGTTTTTTCATTTCACTTTCAAAGAATAATTTGCACTTCAGCACTTATACTGTTCTCTTCCACACACTAGAGTCTTAAATGATTGCCGGTCCATTGACAAGTTTTCACTGATAATGTATTTCAAATAAGATAACTGGACCTTATTTCTGAGTGAAGTAGGCCCACGTATGTTTAGAACCTTTACGTTGATAAGATTTGTTGTTAAATCCGATCGATGTCAGGTAATTTATTTCTAACTGATTATTATTCTTCACCAATATTTCCGACGTAACTGATCAATAATATTACGTTAAAAATTGTAATTGTAGATCACGTAGCCTTTAAGAAACACCATGTGCTATAGAATTGTTGGGGAGGGAAAAAATATAAAATCACGCCACCAAGAATCGAACTCTCGAGCTCTAGTACGAGAGAAAGTGTGCTTCATCATTGTTTTGCAGTCGGAAACTATATTGCAGGAACAAATAAAAAATGGCATCACTAACTATATCCGTTGCACTATTTTTTGATGCAATCGCCATCGACACTGAAACATTTGTCGTAGCATGCAGTCATTTGGAAGAATCCGCTCTGGTAAAATTCAGCGTCCCATGACTTGTGCTTTAGCAATGTTGTTTTAATTCGTGGATATGGTGGGACGCCCACTTCTTCATTCACTCTTCGCAGCCGAGCGGTGTAGCAGCGCGCTCTCGAGCGCCTTGCCACGGTTCACGCGGCTCCCCGCGTCGGATGTTGGCGTCCTCCCTCGGGCATGTGTGTGTGTGTGTGTGTTTGTGTTGTCCTTAAGCCGTCGGCACACGGACCGTGCATCCGAACGTTGAGCGTTGAGCGTGCCGAGTTTCTGGCGTCATAGCGTAGAACAGCACGCTCGGGAGTCTTTCCGAACGTGCAGTGCAATATCTGGCATGTCAGATATTCTGAGCGTGCGTCTGACCGTTGACCAATGAGATGTCACAACGCCACCTACGTCACAAGCACGCTGTATCCCTTCAGTACAGAGTTGTGAGGCGCCATATTGGCATTCATTTCAAGCCTATATGTATATATGCCGTTTCTGAGCACTAGCAAATTGAGAATCACTGGAAAAACCGTTGTTAACAGTGTGATTCATTCCAATAAAATAGTGAGACACATCACATTCGTGGCAAAAGATTTATTGTAAATTGTGTATTATGAGTAGGCTATTTGAAGGCAGCGACACACTGAACATCCAACCAGAACGCATTGTTCTTGGTACAATTTGTTATAATTAAATTTCAATTAGTAACATATCTATGATAAACGTTTTCAGCAACGTGTAACATAATATGATTACGTGCTACAGGTCTGCTGTTGGTTTAGTGTAATGAGTAGCGTCACTATCCTGTAAAGAGTTGTTTGATGGGGCAGTGGTTTGTGTCTTAACACTTCCAAATTTTTTTTCGTAACATTAGCGTTTTTATCAGGTTCTGATACTTTATTATAAATTTAATATAAGTATATACTATAAAATCTGATGTTATGTAAATATAAGTTCACCGTTTTTTGAGGGGTGACTTTCTTCGATTGGCTTAATCTACAGGACAGCTTGCGCTACTTGTATAAAGATATTTTGCTCCTTTTTATTTTACGCTATTGTAATTCACATGTTGCAAAGATTCTGCTACTGGGTAGGAACAATGATCAAGTAAGACTGACCTTGGGGTTTTACTAAAATGTGGGAATGATGAAATAATGTTTATCTTATGCGCAGAAGAATTCCAAATTTGTAACGCACTGTGCGTTTTCAACTTCTCGCGGCGTAATGAATAATTGATTAAATTTCGGGCATGCAGCCGCGCAAATAAAATTTCCTCCACTGATATTTCGGCCGCGTATCGTCCGGACATCCTCAGAGTGAGCTTGTGACTCACTCTGAGGATGGCCGGACGATACGCGGCCGAAATATTTGCGCGGCTGCATGCCCGAAATTTAATCGATTGTAACGCACTGTTTGTAATGGAACTTTTATAAGCCTTTATCCTTATTGATTGGACATGGTACTTTCCTTTTCGTGGAAGATGGAGGAAACGCGCGTTTTAATAGAGCTAGTGTGGGAATTTTACGCGCGCCCGTTGAGTAAACAGCGTGATTTAAGAACTAGAAACATCCCTCAACTGCCGCTGGAGTGCGTCGCGATAGCGTATACCACGTTGGGGCCCAAGTACCGTATGCACAAGTCGCATCGTTCCTGAGCGTTCAGCAGTACGTTGAACTCGGCACGCTCGACGTTAACGTTCGACAACACGGTCCGTGTGCCGACGGCCTTAGCGCAAGTTAGTTTAAATTAGATTAAGTAGAGTGCAAGTCTAGGGGCCGATGACCTCAGCAGTTTGGTCCCATAGAAACTCACCACTACCACGTCCTCCACACTCTGCTTTCCTTTTCTGAACATGCAGCACCAGCGACCAACTACTTCGCAAGACACACTTGACCACTTAGCAACAAATAATCCTGAGTTAATAACGAGCATCAGAACCAATTCAGGGATTAGTGAACACAGGGTTGTTGTAGCGAGACTGAATATTGTAATCCCCAAATCCTCGAAAAATAAGAAAAAAATATACGTATTTAAAAAAGCAGATAACAATTCACTTGACGTCTTCCTGAGAGACAATCTACACTCATTCCAAATTAATAATATAAGTGTATACCAGATGTGGCTTAAATTCAAAGAAATAATATCGGCAGCAATTAAGAGATTTATACCAAATAAATTAACAAAACAGGTTAGAACACTGTTGCAGAAACAACGAAACAAACATGCCAAATTCAAACACGCAATATACCCAAGATTGGTGATCTTTTACAGAAGCTCGAAATTTAGCGCGGACTTCAATGCGAGATGCTTATAAAAGTTTCCACAACGAAACTATGTCTCGAAACCTGGCAGAAAATCCAAAGAGATTCTGGCCGTATGTGAAGTATGTTAGCGGCAAGAAACAATCAATGCCTTGTCTGCGCGATAGCAATGGAGACACTGTCGAAGACAGTGCTGCCAAAGCAGAGTTACTAAACGCAACCTTCAGAAACGCCTTCACAAAAGAAGACGAAGTAAATATTCCAGAATTCGAATCGAGAACAGCTGCCAACATGAGTAACGTAGAAGTAAATATCCTCGGAGTAGTGAAGCAACTTGAATCACTTAATAAAAGCAAGTCTTATGGTCCAGACTGTATATCAGTTAGGTTCCATACGGACTATGCTCATGCAGTAGCTCCATACTTAACGATCATATACAACCTTTCGCTCGACGAAAGATACGTACCCAAAGACTAGAAAGTTGCACAGGTCACACCAATATTCAAGAAAGTTATTAGGAGTAATCCGCTAAATTACAGGCCCATATCGTTAACGTCGATATGCAGCAGGATTTTGGAACATATATTGTGTTCGAACGTTATGCATTACCTCGGAGAAAATGGTCTATTGACACACAATCAACATGGGTTTAGAAAACATCGTTCCTGTGAAACACAATTAGCTCTTTATTCACATGAAGTGTTGAGTGCTATTGACAAGGGATTTCAGATCTATTTCGTATTTCTGGATCTCCGGAAGGCTTTTGTCGTAGTAATTGACGGAAAGTCATCGAGTAAAACAGAAATGATTCCTGGCGTTCCCCAAGGTAGTGTTATAGGCCCTTAGCTGTTCCATATCTATATAAACGATTTGGGAGACAATCTGAGCTGCCATCTTCGGTTGTTTGTAGATGACGCTCTCGTTTATCGACAAATAAAGTCGTCAGAAGATCAAAACAAACCGCAAAACGGTTTAGAAAAGATATCTGAACGGTGCGAAAAGTGGCAGCCGACCCTAAATAACGAAAAGTGTGAGGTCATCCTCATGAGTGCTAAAAGGAACTCAAACTTCGGTTACACGATAAATCAGCCGAATCTTTAAGCTGTCAATACAACTAAATACATAGGTATTACAATTAGGAACAACTTAAATTAGAAGTATCATATAGAAAATGTCGTGGGGAAGGCTAACCAAAGACGGCGTTTTGTTGGCAGGACACTTAGAAAATGTAACAGACCTACTAAGGAGACTGCCTACACTACGCTTGTCCGTCCTCTTGTAGAATACTGCGGCACGGCGTGGGATCCTTACCAGATAGGACTGATGGAGTACATCGAAAAAGTACAAAGAAGGGCAGCACGTTTTGTATTATCGGGAAATGTGAAAGAGAGTGTCACAGAAATAATACAGGATTTAGGCTGGACATCATTTAAAGAAAGGCGTTTTTCGTTGCGACGGAGTCTTCTCACGAAATTCCAGTCACCAACTTTCTCCTCCGAATGTGAAAATATTTTGTTGACACCGACCTACATAGGGCTGAACGATCACCACGATAAAATACGGGAAATCAGAGCTCGTACGGAAAGATATAGGTGTTCATTCTTTCCACGCGCTATACGAGATTGGAATAACAGAGAATTGTGAAGGTGGTTCGACGAACTCTCTGCCATGCACTTAAATGTGATTTGCAGAGTATCCATGTAGATGTAGATGTAGATGGCCTCTTTACCATAAACGGTCTGTAGGCGTTCATGTATGACGGACACACAAGTCTCGCGTGCCTGTTAATACCGGAAACCAGGATGGTCTTCCACTGGCAACCACGTTGTCAGCACGTGTTCGTCTGCCATCGTGAGGTGCAGTCGAATAATCTCAGGCACACCAATCTGCTGCTACCCACTTCTTCGATGGGTCTGTTCATGCGTCATTCCTCCTCCGCTGACCCCCTTCCGTTAAAGACACAGCGTCGGGTGTGGATGCATATGGTGTTTGTTTTGTGTTAACTGGTGCACCATGTTCCCTTTCAAAAACATTGAAGAAAATTGCTTTCGAAATGTCCGTCATAACACAAAAGTCAATCCAGCCCACTATCTGGACAACACAGCTATGCAGGATTGAATCAATATAATTGTTGTGTTTGTGATTACAGAGTTGATAAATTTCTTTTCTTTTACGTCTATTTTATACAGAAAATACGAACTAAATGGAAGTTTCTCTCAGTGTTGGCTAATACACGTAACCATGTATAATGCACTACTGGCCATTAAAATTGCTACACCAAGAAGAAATGCAGATGATAAACGGGTATTCATTGGACAAACATATTATACTAGCACTGACATGTGATTACATTTTCACGCAGGTTGGGTGTATAGATCCTGAGAATCAGTACCGAGAAAAACCACCTCTGGCCGCAGTAACGGCCTTGATATGCCTGGGCATTGAGTCAAACAGAGCTTGGATAGCGTGTACGGGTACAGCTGCCCATGCAGCTTCAACACAACAGGTCATCAAGAGTAGTGACTGGCGTATTGTGACGAGCCAGTTGCTCGGCCACCATTGACCAGACGTTTTCAATTGGTGAGAAATCTGGAGAAATTGCTGGCCAGGGCAGCAGTCGAACATTTTCTGTATCCAGAAAGACCCGTACAGGTCCTGCAAAATTCTGTCGAGCATTATCCTGCAGAAATGTTGGGTTTCGCAGCGAACGAATGAAGGGTAGAGCCACGGGTCGTAACACATCTCAAATGTAACGTCCACTGTTCAAAGCGCCGTCAATGCGAACAAGAGGTGACCGAGACGTGTAACCAATGGCACGCCATACCATCACGCCGGGTGATACGCCAGTATGGCGATGACGAATACACGCTTCCAATGTGCGTTCACCGTGATGTCGCCAAACACGGATGCGACCATCATGATACTGTAAACAGAACCTGGATTCATCCGAAAAAATGACGTTTTGCCATTCGTGCACACAGGTTCATCGTTGAGTACACCATCGCAGGCACTCCTGCCTGTGATGCAGCGTGAAGGGTAACCACAGCCATGGTCTCCGAGCTGATAGTCCATGCTGCTGCAACCGTCGTCGAACTGTTCGTTCACATGGTTGTTGTCTTGCAAACGTCCCCATCTGTTGACTCAGGGATCGAGACGTGGCTGCATGATCCGTTACAGCCATGCGGATAAAATGTCTGTCATCTCGACTGCTAGTGATACGAGGCCGTTGGGATCCAGCACAGCGTCACGGCTTTCCGTATTGCCCTCCTGAACCCACCGATTACATATTCTGCTAACAGTCATTGGGTCTCGACCAACGCGAGCACCAGTGTCGCGATACGATTAACCGCAATCGCGATAGGCTACAATCCGATCTTAATCATAGTCGGAAACGTGATGGTGCGCATTTCTCCTCCTTACACGAGGCATCATAACAACGTTTCACCAGGCAACGCCGGTCAACTGCTGTTTGTGTATGAGAAATCGGTTGGAAACTCTCCTCATGTCATCACGTTGCAGGTGTCGCCACCGGCGCTAACTTTGTGTGAATGCTCTGAAATATTAATCATATGCATATCACAGCATCGTCTTCCTGTCGGTCAAATTTTGCGTCTGTTGCACGTCATCTTCGTGGTGTAGCAATTTTAATGGCCAGTAGTGTAGTACATTGTTTTGTGCCTCATACGCCCAGAAGTAATGTGTATACCTGTCGACATGTACTAACGATATATTACAAGGTAAAGTGAATGTAGAAGCTTAAAATACGTGCTAAAAATAATCAAAGGTGATTGTCATAGGGAGTAAAAAATTAATACAATGTACCTGGACCATGTTTTCATTCACAAAACTCGTTACGTCTGCGGACTCGTACATAAATAAAACTTTAGAAAGTCTAAACTATAGCTTTAATATGAATATACTCACTGCATCATTTTTGGAAAGTGAGATCTTTTAAACTCTACCTGTAATAATTTGGAGTAGGTTTTCTGTGTTGGTATTCCCCCAATGGCCTTGTCAAAGAGGACGGAGGAGCGGATAGAGGTTTAGGGTACACTTTTGTCCTTGAGGTCGGAAACTACACCTAAAGGCGGAAGAATCAGCAATAATCAACGGCATGAAGATGTAGAAGGCAATGGAAACCACTGCATTAAAGACACATAACGTGTATCCAGAGGACATGTGGCCTATAATCGAAAAAGTGTCATGATGACCTATGCATTGGAAAAAGATTCTTGAAAAGTACCCCATTCGGATCTTCGGGATTGATCTGCCAAGGGGGAGTTGACCATGAGAAAATGATTCAAAAATCAACGAAAAGATAACATTCTACGAGTCGTGGCGTGGAATGTCATTAGCCTGAACGTGGAAGGAAAGCTAGAAAATTAAAAAAAGGAAATACAAAACCTCAGTAGGAGTAAGTGAAGTGAAATGGAAACAAGACAAGGATTTCTCGTCAGATGAGTATAGAGTAATATAAACAGTACCAGAAAATGATATAACAGGAGTAGGATTCGTTTTGAATAGAAAGGTCGGGCAGAGAGTGTGTTACTACGAACAGTTCAGTGCTAGGGTTGTTTTAATCAGAATTGACAACAAACGAACACCGACGACGATGGTCCAAGTACACATGCCGACGTCGCAAGCTGAAGATGAAAAGACAGAGAAAGTATATGAGGATATTGATAGGGTAATGCAGCACGTGAAGGGAGATGGTAACCTAATAGTTATGGGGGAAGAAGTAAAGGAAAAGGTTACAAGAGAATATTATCTTCGGTCAAGGAATGAGAGAGGAGAAAGACGAATTCTGTAATAAATTTCAGCTAGTAATAGCGAATACTCTGTTCAAGAATCACAAGAGGAGGAAGTATACTTGTGAAAGGCCGTGTGATACGGGTAGACAATTAGGTTACATGATGGTCAGACAGAGATTCTGAAGTCAGATACGGGATAGTATGGCGTGCCCAGGAGCTGATACAGATTCAGATCCCAAAGTAGTAGTGATGAAGACTAGGCTGAAGTTTATGACATTAGTGAGGAAGAATCAATGCGCAAAGAAGTGGCGTGCGGAAGTAATAAGAAATGGCGTGATATGTTTGAAGTTCTCTGAGGCCATGGTTGCAGCATTAAGAAACAGCTCAGTAGGCAGCACATCTCTGAGAAGGGAAATCACAAAAGTTCGAATGAAAAACATGCGTACAAAGAAGGTAACTGCGAAGAAACCATGGTTAACAGAAGAAATACATCAGCTGACTGATGAAACAAGAAGGTACAAAAATGTTCAGGGAAATCCAGGAACACAGAAATAAAATGGAACTGCTGGAAAGCTAAGACGAAATGGCTGCATGAAAAATGCCAAGAAATCGAAAAGGACATGATAGTCGGAAGGTCTGACGAAGCATACTGGAAACTCAAATAAAACTTCAGTGAAACTAAGAGCAAGAATGCAATGGGAGTTCCGCTGTTAAACACAGAGGAGAGAGCAGATACGTGGAAAGAGTACATTGAAGACCTGTATGAGGGGAAGATTTGTCTGATGTGCTATAAGAATAAACAGGAGTCGTTTAGAACAGATAGATGATCCAGTATTAGATCCAGAATACAAGAGAGCTTTGGAGGATTTAAGATCAAATAAGGTAGAAGGGATCGATAACATTCCATAAGAATTTCTACAATCTTTAGGCGAAGTTGTGTGTAGAATGTATGAGTCTGGCAATTTGACTTTCGGCAAAATATCATCCACACGATTCCGAAGACTGCAAGAGCTGACAAGAGAGAGAATTATCCCTCAAACAGCTTAACAGCTCATGCATCCAAGTTGCTGACAAGAATAATATACAGAAGAATGGAAAAGAAAATTAGGAACCATTATATAACGAGCAGTCTGGCTTTAGGAATGGTAAAGGCATCAGAGACGAAATTCTGACGTAGCGGTTGACAATTGAAGCAAGACTAAAGAAAAATCACGTTAATAGGATTTGTCGATCTGGAAAAAGAGTTCGAGAATGTAAAATGGTGCAAGATGTTCGAAATTTTGAGAAAAACAGGGTTAAGCGATATGGAGAGACGTGTAATGTACAGTATGTAGAAGGACCAAGACGGGTTAATGAGAGTGGACGACCAAGGACGAAGTCCGCCCCGAGAGCTGAATGGTCAGTGTGACGGACTGCCGTCCTAAGGGGCCTGGGTTCGATTTTCAGCTGGGTAGGGGATTTTCTCCGTTCAGGGACTGGGTGTTGTGTTGTCTTCATCATCATTTCATCCTCATCCGGCGTCCAAGTCGCCCAATGTGGCGTCGAATCTAATAAGACCTGCACCAAGTCGGCCGGACCTGCCCCGTAAGGGGCCTCCCGGCCAATGACGCCAAACGCTCATTTCCATTTCCAAGGACGAAGCGCTCAGATTAAAAAGAGGTGTAAGACAGGGATGTAGTCTGTCACCCCTACTGTTTAATCGGTATATCGAAGATTGACTTCAATGGTACTAGAGGGAACTGCAGTGGGCAAAAACTGTAGAGGAAGACAGAGGCTGGAATACATCCAGCAGCTAACTGAGGACGTAGGCTGCAAGTGCTACTATCAGATAAAGAGGCTGCCACAGGAGAAAGATTCGTGGCGGGCCGCATCAAACCAGTCAGAAGACTGATGACAAAGAAAAAAGAACTGTCGAATATGGGGGAGTGAGGCTCCGGGAGAAGTAATCGAGTACGAAAGGGAATCTAAAAGTTAAGGTGTGGCTGGGATTATACAAACTTGCTGTAACTGGTTCAAAAAAATGTTCAAAAGTGTGTGAAATCTTAAGGGACTTAACTGCTAAGATCATCAGTCCCTAAGCTTACACACTACTTAACCTAAATTATCCTAAGGGACAAACACACACACCCATGCCCGAGGGAGGACTCGAACCTCCGCCGGGACCAGCCGCACAGCCCATGACTGCAGCGCCTAAGATCGCTCGGCTAATCCCACGCGGCTAATTGGTTCATTTTTTATGGAGTGTACAGTAACAGGGCACGCCTGCCACGACATGTCGGCCAGCTATGCAATTCCACAGACGCCTCCCACCGTAACTTGCGAGCGGGATGGTGCACCACGCCACTATCACGAGGATTTTGCCACATTTCTCTATGACTCGTTTGCTGAGTGTTGGATCGGAACAGGGTATCCCAGTGCCTGGCCCCTCTGTGTCCCGAGCCGACTCCTCTAGATGCCAGTACATGGTGATTTATCAATTACATTCCTTACAGAAAAGAAGATTCGAGATCGAGTAGATATCAGAAAACCAATCTGCAAAGCTTTTCGTTTCGATACCTGTCGACCGACAAACGGTGTCCTCACTGAACTGTACCAGCAGGTATAAAAGTGGAACTTCCTGGCAGATTAAAACTGTGTGCCGCACCGAGACTCGAATTCGGGATCCTTGCCTTTCGTGGGCAAGTGCTCTACCAACTGAGCTACCCAAGCACGACTCACGCCCCGTCTTCACAGCTTTAATTCCGCCAGTACCTCGTCTCCTACCTTCGAAACTTCACAGAAGCTCTCCTGCGAACCTTGCAGAACTAGCACTCCTGGAAGAAAGGATATCTGCAAGGTTCGCAGGAGGGCTTCTGTGAATTTAGGAAGGTAGGAGACGAGGTACTGGCGTAATTAAAGCTGTGAGGACGGGACGTGAGTCGTGGTTGGGTAGCTCAGTTGGTGGAGCACTTGCCCACGAAAGGCAAAGGTCCCGAGTTCAAGGCTCGGTCCGGCAGACAGTTTTAATCTGTCAGGAAGTTTCGTATCAGCGCGCACTCCGCTGTAGAGTGAGAATTTCATTCTAGGCAAAAAAATGTTTGAGCTTCTGTGTGCAATGTTGGACACAAAAAGTTATAAACCTAAATAGTTACTGAAACATAAATAAATGTTTCTGTGTAGGTACCTGTCTCTACCCTAGATATTCTGTACAAAACACATCTCTGTGTTTTGACAGACATCGTCTGCTGAAGTAGTCAGAGCAGAGCGCTGGCTGTTTAATGTCGCACGCTTTCATCGTCTAATCCGCCACAATTGTAGGCTGGGCGCCGGCCAGAGTGGCCGAGCGGTTCTATGCGCTACAGTGTGGAACCGCGCGACCGCTACGGTGGCAGGTTCGAATCCTGCCTCGGGCATGGATATGTGTGATGTCATTAGGTTAGTTAGGTATAAGTAGTTGTAAGTTCTAGGGGACTGATGACCTTAGAAGTTAAGTCCCATAGTGCTCAGAGCCATTTTTGTAGGCTGGGCGGGCCGTGTAGGCAGATCGTTCCCGTGAGCGAGATGTGTAAGTCGGCGGGTCCCCAGCAGGTGGAGCATCTGGCGAGGTGAGGTGGCGGAGCAGAGCAGCGGCTGTCTCTTAATTGCTGCCTCCACCCGCGCCGCCCCCGCAGCCATTCACAAAAATAAACCCGCAGGGCGTCTCTCGGCGAGAAGCAGCCGCCTTTATAGCTCCAGACGGGACGTCGTTAACACCCCACTCTGTCCCGGCTCTCCAGGCCTCATTTGGGGGTATTCTTTCCTGCCCCCGCAAATGCGTATTCACGGGCAGTCCGCGCTTCAGACTGTTGGTGCTGTTCCGTTTCTGTCACTGTGTCGCCGGTACCTCTCCCTGATTACGCGAACGGAGGCGCTCAGCTTCCGCGATGATCTCCATATAAAGAGGGTAAAGTCACCCTCCAAAATAAAAAATAGTGGACAAGCAGAAATTTAAAGTGAAGTGGTCTCACTGGCTGTGTTACCAACATGATGACCGTTTTCGAAGCCGCTATCATGGATGTAGCTTGTAATTTTCTCATGGATAGGGCGCCATGTAACACATCAGACAGACAGAGAATTACGCGAGAAAAACAATGGAATCTTTCATCTCAGCATAACATTTTATTGCGGAAGAAGGCAATTTTTTTAACCTTTTGATTGGAAAAGGGCACAGGTAGTTCCAGTTTTCAAGAAGGGTCGTCGAGCATACGGGTGAAACTATAGCCCTATATCTCTGACAACGATCTGTTGTAGAATTTTAGAACATGTTTTTTGCTCGCGTATCATATCATTTCGGGAAACCAAGAATCAACTCTGTAGGCATCAACATGGATTCCGGAAACAGCGATCGTATGAGACACAACTCGCTTTATTTGTTCATGAGACCCAGAAAATATTAGATACAGGCTCCAAGGTAGATGCCATTTTCTTTGAATTCCGGAAGGCGTTCGATACAGTTCCGCACTGTCGCCTGATAAAGTAAGAGCCTACGGAATATCAGACCAGCTGTGTAGCTGGATTGAAGAGTTTTTAGCAAACAGAACACAGCATGTTGTTCTCAATGGAGAGACGTCTATAGACGTAAAACTAACTTCTGGCGTGCCACAGGGGAGTGTTATGGGACCATTGCTTTTCACAATATACATAAATGATCTAGTAGACGTCGTCGGAAGTTCCATGGGGCTTTTCACGTATGATGCTGTAGTATACAGAGAAGTTGCAGCATTAGAAAATCGCAGCAAAATGCAGGAAGATCTGCAGCGGATAGGCACTTGGTGAAGGGAGTGGCAATGACCCTTAACATAGACAAATGTAATGTATTGCGAATACATAGAAAGAAGGATCCTTTATTGTTTGATTATATGATAGCGGAAGAAACACTAGTAGCAGTTACTTCTGTAAAATATCTGGGACTATGCGTACGGAACGATTTGAAATGGAATGATCACATAAAATTAATTGTTGGTAAGGCGGGTGCCAGGTTGAGATTCATTGTGAGAGTCCTTATAAATGTAGTCCATCAAAAAAGGAGGTGGCTTACAAAACACTCGTTCGACCTACACTTTAGTATTGCTCATCAGTGTGGGATCCGTACGAGTTCGGATTGACAGAGGAGATAGAGAAGATCCAAAGAAGAGCGGCGCGTTTCATCACAGGGCTGTTTGGTAAGCGTGATAGCGTTACGGAGATGTTTAGCAATGTCAAGTGACAGACTCTGCAAGAGAAGCCGTCAGCATCGCGGTGTAGCTTGCTGCACAGGTTTCGAGAGGGTGCGTTTCTGGATGAGGTATCGAATATATTGCTTCCCCCTACTTATAACTGCAGAGGAGATCACGAATGTAAAATTAGAGAGATTCGAGCGCGCACAGAGGCTTTCCGGCAGTCGTTCTTCCCGCGAACCATACGCGACTGGAACAGGAAAGGTAGATAATGACAGTGGCACGTAATGTGCCCTCCGCCACACACCGTTGGGTGGCTTGCGGAGTATAAATGTAGATGTAGATGTAGTGCAGAGTTCCGGAATAGTCCTCCCGTTCGGATTTCTGGAAAGGGACTACGAAAGGGGAGGTGACCACGACAGAAAGCTTGAATAGCCAACGGAAGAATAGCGTTTACGAGTTGGGGCGTGGAAATAAAAGACCTAATAGAGTTCCAAAGAGGGCAGATTTTGGTCGCCCGATTAGCTGAAGCATGAGTAACCAAGACAGCCCAATTGTTGAATGTTTCAACAGCAACAACCATGACAGCCAACACAAAAAATGGATGGACATCATCGTATAACCGTAACAGTGGGTGCAAATCAAAACTAAAATACAAAGATCGTCTTACGCTAACACGAATTTTGTCAGAACAACACAAAACTACGCCGGCTAAAGTGTCTGCAGAGCTCAGTAGCCATCTTCTAGACCACGTAACTATCGACACCGTCCGCCGAGAACTCCATAAAGCGAATATTCACTTAGGAGCTGCTATATCGAAACTATTAGTGACGACAACCAACGCAAATAAGCGTAAAACATGGTGTCAGGAGCACGAGTCGTGGACGGATGATCAGTGGAAACACGTCGTATGGTCCGACGAGTCAACGTTTTCGTTAACATCAGGCCGGGGTTACGTCTGGAGAACGCCAATAGAAGCATACGATCCTGAATGATTACAACGGTTAAGCACGGAGATGGAAGTGTGGGGGTGTGGGCAGCCATGTCGTCGTATTCTGCTGGTTCCCTCATTATTCTCAAAGGCCGTGTTATAGCCAACGATTATTTGAACAATTTAGGTGATCAGGTGCAACCCATGATTCAAATGTTGTTCCTCAACAATGATGTCATATTTCAGGATAATAATGAACCCATTCACACAACCAGAACAGTGCAATCGATCTTGGTGTTAAGTCCCATAGTGTTCAGAGCCATTTGACTCATTTTTTTAACCTCTAATAATCTGTTTTGTATGGCATACTGCACAATAAACTGGGTAGACAGTCCTATAAATCATTCATAGCAGCTCTGTTTTAGTGACTAGTTAGTTTTGGTAGTGATCGTAAATCGATATTTAGTTGAGTGTTAATGTGAGTAGCCTTAATTAAATGAGAGTGTTATTATCTAGTTTCTTTACAATTTTATCAATCTTCAGCAGGGGTATTTGTACTTTTTGAAATAAACAGCAACCAGTTGGACAAAGAAATTTTAATTCCTCAACCGGTTTCAGGCGCCTAGTGTCCTTCTTCAAAAGGCTGTAACTATCACGTTATCTGTGTGTGTCAAAATTAAGATGCACACTGTATATTGCTATGGTTGCTGTGGTCATGTGGTTCACAATGCGTGCACGAAAATCTAGGAAACCAAAGAACAGGCATGCTAGAACAGGAGCTAATCAGCTAAAGACATCCGTAACCTGAGGTTGGTCTCAGATTGGAGGTAAATGTACGATAAAGTAATAGAACAAGCTTTTACACAGCTACAGTCATCATAAGGCATGAAGGAAAATATTAGTTTGTATAAGCAGCATAATAAGTAAAGGTATTATGTACCGCTTTAA
Source organism: Schistocerca piceifrons (assembly GCF_021461385.2). Classification (NCBI taxonomy): domain Eukaryota; kingdom Metazoa; phylum Arthropoda; class Insecta; order Orthoptera; family Acrididae; genus Schistocerca; species Schistocerca piceifrons. Next base: position 220,308,635 of record NC_060143.1, read on the forward strand.
TATTAACAAGAAAAGTATTTTGTGTTTAATAAATTATCTGTAAAATTTAGCCCATGCCTGCACAATCCTCCCCAGCAGGAACATCACTCAGCTCAAATCCTGAGCTTTCAACATAAAATGCCAATTTCAATTTAATCTTACTTCCTAAATTTTCCCTTGTCTGGGTCTTCAGGTGTTGTCTCTCTCTAGTCCTTACGCTTTTGATCTATGCAGTTTTTCCTTCACCTATCTCATCAATCAAAAACTTCATCTTACTTGTTCGCACGTTACTTTGTCGTTTATTAGCCCAGTTTTTGTATCATACAACAGAACTGGTTTAAATTATTTTCTCTCACTTTGTTCCATATCTTCTCAAACTTCTGATAAAGTCACAAGATTTCTTTGCCTGCTCACTTACCTCTCGGACATTTCTTCCATTATTCTGTGTTTCACTTCCCAAGTGCTTGAACCTTTCCACCGTTTAACTTGCTCCCCACCCAAAGTGTTGTTTTCTATTGGTGTATCCCTTTTCCTCGACGTGTAACGTGACCACCTGCTCAAAGTTCCTTCTATTAAATTTTAGGCCATATTCTTGTGCAACTACTTTCCAAAATCTAACTGCTTCAGCGAGGCCTGTTAACGAAAGTAAATCCTGTGAAAATGGCTAAGCACGAATTATTGTGCAAAATCATGCGAAAGAACTGTGGATGAAGTAAGTCTGATAGTGGGATGAAAAAGTATTTTGCTTGTTATCAAATTAACTATCACGTACAGGATAATTTAAGATGGAGATTAAAAAGGAATTTGGAATAAATGCAGCTACATTTCCCGTTTGTTAAATTAGAGCAATTTGTGTTGCGTTTTTCCCAGCAGGTTATGTAATTGTACTTAATAAGCTGATGTAGATTAGCTCGACGCAAAATTGATGTTGATTGAAAATTTAACTGGTAATTGAATTGCATCGTAAAAGTGCTCGCAGCATAATAACAACAAAATCACCTTCTGTACAATGGTACATTCATAATCAGTCACGCTCACGGTGCCTAAATATCAAAATAAGTATGCATCTCACAGTTAAAGAAAACATTTTCATGCCTAGCGTGACATCACACAAACACCCTAACACGCCGAACTGTACCCACAGATCTTCCAAGGTTATATTACTGATCATCCAGTAGAGTGCAGTCTGTACTCTTCATTGTTCAGAATGTCGCACTACTGGACCAAGAAACGTACTGCTGTTGGCCGCTAAAGCACCCAGTCATTACTCCTCTTGTATTCTGGAAGCCCCCGTCTGCTCCTCCACTGGAATTGCCGTCCTCTCGACTGGGAAAGAGACACCAATAGCCCCATTGGGTTGTCTGTGTCCACCCACTGGCCACACTCCACAATGACCATTAGTGAGATCCCTCGGACAGTTGCTTGATGCACCATCTTGGAGCAGACATCCTATTCTTGGTACGCCACTAACTGACAGTTACAGCTGCTGTGCGAGTAAACCCTAGACTGCAGTGACGATCCTGTTTCAGGCACGCATGACATCAAGAACAGGCACTGCTAGCCACAGAGACAAGTCATACTCCCTTACCGTCAGCGAGACGAAGTCCTCACAACGGAAATGTATCGCGAATTACAGTATCGCGGCGCAAAGGACATGGAAGAGACGTCATGGAAGACGAAAATGGACCGCTGGAAACTGGAGAGAAGACCGAGAGACTGAAACGAATGAGAGAAGAAGACTGGACTAAAGGAATCGTGGACCCTTCAAGGCCTTTTTCTGAGGGATCCAAGGAGTAATAGTCGCATGGGAAGAGATCATGTTTGTAGGGCGGGTGGTTGAGTTCCCTCTAGTCCCAAGAAGTTGAACAGTCAGTCATCCGCTGTAACGGTGATGCTCACTCTGTTCTTTGATTACCAAAGCCCATTTAATTGAATCTGGTGTTTCAATCAATAGGGAACGGTATTGCGCAACGCTGGAGAAATTACGGTATGCAAATAAGGCGGAACGTCCGGAAAAATTGCGACAAGGGGTGCATACCACAAATGTCTTAACATAGAAGTTACGCCAATGCAGGTGGGAGAGACTCGAGCACCCGCCCTATAGTCCTGAGCTCTCCCCATGCGATTTTCATGCTTTCGGGCCTTTGAGAAAGGTCATGAAGGGTCGGTGATACTTGTTGGACAAGGCTGTGCACCAGCCAGTTGCAAATTTCGTCAGGCAACAGGACACTGCGTTTTACCAAAGAAATACGAGGGTTATCTAGAAAGTAAGTTCCGATTGGTCGCGAAATCGAAACCACGTGGAAAATCCGGTAAAGGTTTGCACAGATCTGTTGGGTAGTGTCTCTAGTATGCCCGTCGATTGTGTCGCGTCGCTCTTTTCGGTTTTGAGGGAACAGTGAGCGCGTAAAGATGAGTAGAGAATAGCGTCTCCCGCCATGTATGAGGGCCTGGTTAGAGATTTCGCCCGTGTCATGCAGCCCACATAACACAACTGTCGAGCAGTTCCTTCTTCATGCCAATTCTCGGTCGCACACTGCAGGGGCAATGAAAACGCTCCTGCAGCGTTTCCGATGAGAAGTGTTTGATTACCCACAATACAGTCCGTAATTGCCTCCCCTGAGTCCCATCTCTGCTCACAAGAACCGCTGGCTATGATGACAAAATTTTTCCATAGACAACGAGCTGCAGACCAGTGCAGACAACTGGCCGAAAGCTTTCTTTGACGAGGATATTGGAAAGTTGGTACAACACTACGATAACACCCGAAGCTGGAGCGGCGACTATGTAGAGAAGTAGGTGGAAGGTGTACCTAATTGTTGCAAATATTGCAAATAAAACATTTCTGGCTTTCACTGTGGTTTCCATGTCGCGACCGATCAGAACTTACTTTCTGGATAACGCTCGTATCTTCAGCCTCCTCCGTCAGTCGGATGATTGCCTCAGTATTCACGGCAGTGTTTAATTCTTAGTCCGTTTGTGGATGTATGACTTTAGAACGAAAAGTTTTTGATCGCCCCTTATAGTTACAGAGAGATTATGGGAAGGCTTGGAAAAATGGGAACTTTTGTCTTGCAAGCACCCCTTATTTACGGAGAAAAATTTTTTCTACTTGATTATACTAAATGGTATTTACGGAAAATCTTGAGAAATTTATTATGACAAAAACCAATTTGCAGTAAACATTATTTTCGTAAAGTATCGTAAGCTTCGAATTAAGTTTTATTTCTCCTTCCACTCTCTGTTCACATGTACACCCACAGCTGAGGATTTTTCTCTCAGTGATGGTAGTCGTTGTATTTCAGTGTGTGCACTGTTAATTCTTAGAAAGTTCTTTTCGACTCTTAGGGCAATCATAGGTATAATTTATAGTTCCTAATTTACTTCTTAGCGATGATTGTGCCTCTCTATTCGGCTCATATTTATTACTTTTTATTAAAAACTTTTAATTCAGCACAAGAAGGAAAATATAATTAAGTGTCAAGATGCGAGTATTTACCGATAGCTGTTTGATCAAAATAAAACGTGACAGTTGATAATCCTACATAAGTTAAATTGCAGCACTAGTCTTAAAACGCAGTCAGTTTCCATCACTTCAGACGATTAATTTTCATTTATCTTAGATCAATAAGTCTCTGTCCGATGATGTACCCATATGTTTCGGGAAAGAAAAGCATCAAAGTTTTCAACGAATTTGTAAAGCCGTGACTCCGGTTCTTAGCTAAATTGCCGAAACAAATTCTGTCTGCTTGCTACTTCGTATTATGTTTCTAAATGTATTACGTTTCTGAGTTACAAATCTCCTTGGGTGGTAGTTCGTGTGTGACGCTAGCAATAGTACGAAAGTGGAATCGTAAATATTATCAGTATGTTTTCGCACATGGACGTCTGATGATTTTAAATTAAATTCTAAATTGCTTGCTGTGTTAGAAGATAAGTTATTAAGCTAGTAATTAATTGTTTTTGCTGTATATTCTATAGGATTTACGTGCAGTAGTGTCAGATAGACTTGATGAATTGAAGGTTTCAGTTTTTATTTGCATCTGAATAGGTTAAGCGAAATTTCTGATTAGGACAGTTTCGCGTGTACGCAAACGTTTGTTTACATTTTTTAACTGACGTTAAAGACGCGGGATAATCAATTTCGTCAGTGTACAGTACTCAGTATTTACGTTTATTAGTGTCATCTAGACTCGATACATTGAAGGTAGCTGTTTTTATTCTTTTTATTAGGTCAGTTTTCGCGTGTACGTAAACGTTTGTTTGCATTGTGAATATGTGGGTTAATCAGGTTAAGTCAGTGTACAATACTCATTATTCACGTTTATTAGTGGCATTTAGACTCGATAAATTGAAGGTAGCAGTTTTTATACGTTTTATTAGGAAAAGTGATATTTACAGTGAGTTCTAACCTCACTTAACCAGCGCAACCTGCGAGCGTTAACAGTTAATAAAAAGTAAAATATGTTTTAAATTAATGTTACGCTACAATATCTGAGTAAATCAGCGTTGTAATACAACTTCTGAGCCCTTCTTACATACGGTTTAGTTATCAGAAAGCTAAAGGTCGGCTTTAGTGATCGTATACTGTAAGCCCATCGGTTCCTGTAAAGTAGAGTTCGTATTTGTGTTTTACACTCTTAAATCTTATTGTTAGGTAAAGGTTTATCAGTGTCATTTAGACTCGATACACTGAAGGTTGCAAGTTTTATAGTTTTCATTGTTCATTTTCGCATGTATGTAAACGTTTGGTTGCATCTCAAATACGAGGGATAATCAGTAGGTGCAGCTCACTGTAGGTTACTGTTTAATTCTTTAATAATATTTACTAGATAGCCCCTAGCAGTTTACTGTAGGTCACTTTTTTTTCCTTAGTATTCACCAGATAGCCCCTAGTAGGGAAATAAGCACCAGAACTAGCTTCTACCACACATTTTTATTGTTTTCATTGTTGTGTGTCCTTTCTGCCAACTAGTGTGTAGTTGTTAACCTTGCGTGGCAGTAGATTTCCTTAAGTTTCTTATAGTAAATCACATATTAGTTAGATAGATAGGGACTGTGTCTGTTGTGTGCGGATGCAGGTGGTGTTGGCCACAGTCCAAACGCAGCTGGAAGCTTTGTTAGCCACAGACATCGGGCTTCAGAGTTCCACCTTGAGGTGTGGTGGGGATGGGGTGCCTAGGGCAGCCTCTGCTGTACTAGATGTGCAGGAGGGGGGGTGGGGTGGGATGTACCACCTGTCTGTCCCTTAACCGACCTCAGGTGCGACCTACCTGGCTGGTCCACTCTCACCTCAATGTGGGTGGCTGACTGTGTCAAGGTCTCGAGCCTCAAGGCAAAGGCTGCATGGGGGACAGAGGCTCCTGCCAAATGACGTGCTAGTAGATTCAGCGTTCTATCTGACGCTAGGGGGGGGGGGGGGAGGCTGAGCCAGATCAGAATGCACCTTCTCCCAGGATAGTGGTCGCTCCTTAAGGAAGGTCCGGACAGGCACATGGGGATAGGGGTTTGTTAGTTACTGGGAGCTCCAATCTTAAACGCGTCATGGAGCCCTTCAGGCACATGGCGGCTATGGCGGGGAACAAGTCCAACGTTCACTCGGTGTGCTTGCCCGGGGCTTGTCCAGGATGTGGAAGAGGCTCTCCGGCGGCTATCGATCGTGTGCGGTGCAGCCAGCTGCAGATTGTTGCACATGTCGTCACCAACGATGCCAGTCGTCGAGGTTCCGAGGAAATCCATGGGTCCTTTCGACGGCTGGCTAAATTGCCGAAAGCGGCCTCCATATCTCGAGGAGTGGAAGCCAAGCTGACGATTTGCAGCATCGTACCCAGGGTGGACCGCGGTCCTCTGGAGTCGGGTGGAGAATCTAAACCAGAGGATAAATCGACTCTGTGACGAAAATGGTTATAGATCCCTTGTCGTACGCTATGGGGTAGAGGGTTATAGGACATCCCTAGATTGATCAGGGGTGCACTACACACAGGAAGCAGTTACATGGGTAGCACAGTACTTGTGGCGTGCACATGGTTTTTTTTCGATTAGGTTCCTCCCCACGGGAAACAAACCGCTGGCGTAAAAAATTACCAGTCCAAGACACTGATGTGGGTGTGCCTACTGTAAAAATTGTTAGTTCGCCAAAACAGGTCATTCCAAAGTATTTCATAATGCTAAATCTCATGTTAATAAATTGTCGAGGTGTCTGTTGCAAGATCACCAAATTACTCTCCGAAATAAACAGTAGTAATGCCAATATTGTATTAGGTACCGAAAGCTAATTGAAACCACACATAACTGTAGTGAAATTTTGAACTCGGATTGGACAATGTTTAGGAAGGATAGGACTGATGATATCGGAGGTAGTGTGTTCATTGCAGTTAAAAGCTGTTTACATGTAGCTGAGATCGATACTGCGTCGGACTGCGAAATAGTCTAGATAAAGCTGTCAATCAGACAAGGAGTGAACATTGTATTAGGATGTCTTTATAGACCACCGGCATCCGCAACAAACGTCGCAGAAGGTTTCAGGGAAAGTCTTGAGTACATAGGAAATAAATATCCAAATTATCCATTAGTTATGGGTGGAGACTTTAATCTGGCGTCCATTCACTTGGAAAATTATACGTTCATCACAGGGGCAGGAGCAAAGACTCGTGTGAAGTTATTACACGAGCACTCTCAACATACAACCTTGAGTAATTGGTTAGAGAACCAACTCGAGATGGGAACATCTTAGATATCTTGGCGACAAACAGACCTGATCTTTTTGAGGAAGTTAATCTAGAAGAAGGTATTAGCGACCATAAAGTCGTTCTGGCTTCTATGTCAGTGAAAGCTGCAAAGTTGCAAAGTTTCTTGTTTGGGAAAGCAAATAAAAGTGTAATAAATGATATCTTCATAGTCATCTGTCATCTCCAAGCATTCAACGCGGTACACAAAGGTATTGAGCGTCTTTGGGCGGAATTTAAAGGTATTATCCACTACTTGCTAGAGAAATATGTGCCTAGCAGAAATATACGGGAGGGAAACGATCCGCCTTGGGTCAACAAACATATAAGGAAGTTGCTGAGAAAGCAGAGAATTTTGCACAGTCGTTATAAACGTAGTCACTGCTCCGCTGACAAACAAATTATGCGAAATGAAAGCAGCTGTCAAAGGGTCAATGAGACATTCCTTTAACGAATTTGAAAGCAATATTTTATCTACAGGTTCTAAAAATAACCCCAAAAAATTTTGGTCGGAACGCTACAAATAATTCAATACTTTCTCTTGGTAACAGTACGGGTAATGTAACGGATGATGATAAACAGAAGGGCCGGCCGGTGTGGCCGAGCGGTTCTGGGCGCTACAGTCTGGATCCGCGCGACCGCTACGGTCGCAGGTTCGAATTCTGCCTCGGGCATGGATGTGTGTCATGTTCTTAGGTTAGTTAGGTTTATGTAGTTCTAAGTTCTAGGGGCTGATGACCTCAGAAGATAAGTCCCATAGTGCTCAGAGCCATTTGAACCATTAAACGGAAGGCCGAAATTATAAACCTAGCTTTCAAAAACTCGTTTACGGTAGAGGACTGCAACACCATTCTCCCTTTCAATTACCGAACAAACGCAAGGATGGCTGACATAGTGTTTAGTGTATCTGGGATTGTAAAACAGTTAAGATCCTTAGACGCCAGGAAGGCATCTGGCCCAAACGGTATCCCCGTAAGATTTTATGTTGACTCTGCTACAAATATTGCACCATTTTTATGCATCAGTTATCAGAGATCATTGGAACAGCGAAAATATGAAGTTTATAGGTATACAAAACAGATGTTTTGTGATACGGCATATTCTGGGGAAAGGAAATTTAAAAAGACTGCATTAGCTAAGAATACGAGGAACAGAGGATGATCTGGCTGGAAAGAAGCATGCACAAAGGTAATAAGTCTGTGCTGAGCCGATTGTAATCCTTATCGTTGCTTTACTAGCTATGTCATTATCTGTCTTCAGTTCTCTAATATAATGCAGGAGTTTATTCCAGAGTCGGTTTCCTGCCACTGAGAAGGACTTCGAGAAAGTGGCTGCATAGTGGAATTGTACAGAAACGATGTTGCTCTCATGGGAAGAGGTGTTTCTGCAATGTTGTTCGGACATGAACGTTAAGTTCGAGGGCAGATATGAACGACAGTGTTCGTTGACAAGACAGTAGTGACGTCAGAAGGTATGGAAATATCTGTGATTATATGAATGTAGCCAGGATATCCTTGAATCTTCTTCTTCCTTTAGTATTGGAGCCTGAGGTTGGTTTGCAGCGGAGCTCCGTTCCTCGCTTCTGTCTACATTCCTCTTCATTTCCACGTATGTGTTACATCCAACGACATTCATGATGTGTTGCATGTATGATATCCTTGGTCGACCCCGCCGATTTCTCCCCCCCAATAGCTCCTTCTGCTATTGTTCCAATGATGGTGTGTCGTAGGATGTGCCCTACAAGTTTGTCTCTTCTTGTTTGGGTGTGCCTCCACAGAGATCTGTTTTCCAAGCACCTCTTCATTTGTTACTTTGTCTCTCCAGCTGATCTTCATCATCCTTCTATAGCACTATATCTCCAGGGACTCTAGAAGTCTTCTCTCTTATCTTGTCATTGTCCAAGTTTCACATCGGTATAGAGCCACACTCCAAACTAAAACTTTCATGACAGTTTCATTATTTTCAGACTGATGTTCTTGCTGGTGAGTAAGTTGCTCCTCTGATTAAATGCAATTTTGGCCTTTTGTATTCTGCTCGCAGTTTCTTTCCGGCTTCTACCATCCTTAGTGATTCTGCTTCCCAGGTAAGTAAATTCCTCTGTCACTTCCAGCTCCTCTCTTCAATTCTCATTCTCAGAGGTTAATATTCTGCTGCAGTACTGCATACCATCACATTAGTCTTTTTCTTGTTTATTCTAATTCCATACTGATTGCATAGAATCCTTCCCATTGTTCTCAGGACTTCCTCTAGAACTTCTTTTGTCTCCGTGACTGTAGCAACATCATCTGCTTAACGTAACATGTCTGTCTTCTGCCCATTAATTTTGATCCCCACCTTAGTAGTTTCTCGAACTTGGTCTATAGCTTCCTAGATGTTGAATGTAAGTGGTGGAGAGAGAGCAGATCTTAGTCTTTCCCCTTTTCTGTTATTTGCTTCTTCTTCCTGGTGACAGTACCTAATCACTGCTACCTTATTTTCATACAAAATGAGTGTCACACGGATGTCTTTGTACTTCATTCCACTTTTCCTCAGAACTCTGTACATCTCTTTCCAGATAACGTTACCAGATGCCCTTTCCAGGTCTACAAAGGCAATATAAGTTTATTTTTCTGTAATTGCTTTTCGATATGGATATTCGTTTGCATACGATGGTGAAATATGGTCAAAGATTCGAACATTACAGATCTGACGAACACAAGGGTTGCTAACCATTTCCAGCAGCCGTGAGCTTTCATGAGAAAGGCATTGTAGGTCGGCATCACTGTAATCAATAACTGAAAGTGTAAGTGTCTTTATAAGTTTCGTTTGCAGGTCAAGCGGGAAGAGCTTTTTATATTTTTGTAGATCAAGTAGAGATGCTGATACCTTCTTGCTCATTACAGTTATGTTCTCAGTCACAGCCGGCCGAGGTGGCTGTGCGGTTCTCGGCGCTGCAGTCTGGAACCGCGAGACCGCTATGGTCGCAGGTTCGAATCCTGCCTCGGGCATGGATGTGTGTGATATCCTTAGGTTAGTTAGGTTTAACTAGTTCTAAGTTCTAGGGGACTAATGACCTCAGAAGTTGAGTCCCATAGTGCTCAGAGACATTTGAACCATTTTTCTCAGTCACACTTAAATTTTCACCTATTATTACTAGTAAACATTTTATTGAAGGAGACACGTTTCTGTTTGTCCCATTCAGGGTTAAAGATGATAGGGATTTTCCATATTTGGGTTGATGGGTCTAGATTGACCAACCAGTAATGCTTGGGTTTTGGACGGATTAAGCTTTAAACTTTAACCCCTGCGTTAATTTTTACGGTGGAAACAAGTCGGTGTTGAGATTCTCGATAGATGTCCTCCGTTTATTGGTTATGTACCTAGATACCACTGGAGGTTATTGGCGTACATTTGGTAACTTGCAGTAAGACAAAGCTGATGGCACGTCATTTAAGTCTGATGAAAAGAGTCTAGGACCTAATATTGAACCCTGCGGGTCTCTTGATACTATGTGCCTCCATTGTTACTTTAAGGTGCCATAAATGAAGCTCTGCTGGCGAGACGTCAAGTATGAGCGAAACTACTGCACTGCATTTGGCAAGATATTTAGGCTGATAAGTCTGACAACTAAAATGTCGATGTGACAGTGTCAAAGGCTTTGCTGAAATCTAAGAAGTACACGATAGTTGCAAGCACGTGATATTTGCCTCATGTGCATCTGACAGTTAATAACAAAAAAGGTCTATAAAAGAGCATACAACTAACTTTTTAAGCACCTTACTGTTCGTTTTTAAGAACATTAATTGCTCTTTTCAGGCGGAAATACTATTATGAACTGTGTCGTATACGCACGTAAAAGGGTGTAAATCATCATTTCCTATTATTTGTTTTGTGCAAAAGTGGAGAAACAAAAGAGTACATACATATTTACGCTATTTGAGAGCAACTGTTAAAATGATACCTTGAGTATCATTATAGCACCGCAGTGTTCGTTATTGCTAGCAGAAAATAAGTCGACCCTACTCCGGAAAAATAATTAAAAATTAAAAAATCTCAAGTAATGAGCTCGAAAATCACAATTTAGAGTGGAAAACTGAATGTATTATCTAATAAAATATTAATTAATGTGGACAGTAATTATACTACCTAATTCTCACTGAAATTGCAGTGCAATTAAATCAAATTTAAAACAGATACAAACGTAAATAATTTTACGGTGAATGTACCACTGAACTGGATGTCTGTCAGGGTGTGGGTCTGCTGCCATTTCGTTCCTGTTACGTTCCGTACCTAAATATGGCGGAGATAATTTCTGTGTACAAATGGGGGGTGAAATCTCGTTGATCTGAAGTTGATTTGAAAATAAATAATGAATGTGAATCTGGATCGCTTAATACGATGCTTTCAAAATGTCACCAGCCAGCCTGCATCACACACACACACACACACACACACACACACACACACACACACAAGAGGCTTCCAAATCACAGTATAGTTTACTGTTAATGTTCCAACAGCATCCATTCCTAGAAGAGTCAAGAAATCTACTGCTTCCTCACACGATAACCACGCTAAAATCAATAAAGATAAAATTAGATACCAGCCCACACAGAGTCTTCGCGAATGATTCGCGACTGGTACAAGGGGGAGGGGTCATTGACAATGGGACAAAAGCAGCTCCCCGCCATACACCGGACTTGTAAATGTAGAATAAAGCACTGCTGCAGGAACTGATTCGTTACCCGCACTCCAACCTGGAGGCCAACTACGTATGACAGATGCAGTCCAAGAGGTGTGAGGGGGAGTTAACTCGAACCACCAAAGCTACTTTAGTACGAAGGTTATATCTGTAGATAACTGCCTTGCCGCAGTGGTAACACCCGTAAGATCACCGAAGTTAAGCGCTGTCGGGCTTGGCTAACACTTTGATGGGTGACCAGCCGGTCTGCCCAGCGCTGTTGGCAAGCGGGGTGCATTCAGCCCTTGTGAGGCAAACTAAGGAGCTACTTGCTTGAGGACTAGCGGCTCCGGTCTCGTAAACTGACATACGGTCGGGAGAGCGGTGTGCTGACCACATGCCCCTCCATATCCGTTTCGAATGACGCCTGTAGACCTACGATGACACGGTGACTGGTCAGTACCGATGGCCCATCATGGCCTGTTCGGACGGAGTACATTTGTGCATAAAACCATTTTTAGATTTCTTAGCTAACCTGCTAAGAATGAAGCAGAATTAAAATAAGAGTCTCGAAAATGGCAAGGAATTCTAGAATATAAGAGGTGTGTTTAAAGCAAACTACTTACCAGTAGTTAGCGAGAGGGCGTGCTCTCGTGAATGGACTTACTTAGTGAGTCCACAGGCAGAACCGAAAAACTGCACAGTGTTGAATAAAGCAAGACAGAAACGTATAGACCTCCCCAAAAAAGCAGACTTATTAGAATGCCTTGGTCTCCCTCTAGAACTTTTATCCCATTTATTTTTCTCATTACCGAACTGACTTTTCCTTGATGTCTCAGGCTGTGATCTACTAACCGATCCCTTCATTTAGTTAAGGTGTGCTATAAATTTCTTTTCCGCCAAATTCATCTCATTATCTTCTCTTTAGTTACTAGGTCTACCCATCATTCACCTGCAGCAACACGTTTCTAAAGCTCCTAGTCTATTTTTGTCTGAGCTGATTATCGTCTACGCTAGACTTCCGGACAAGGCTACACTCCAGACGAATAGCTTCAGAAAGAACTTCGTAACACTTTTATATAATTTATATTGAATATTAATAAATTTCTCATTTTAAGAAACGATTTTCTTGCTATTCTGATTCTGCATTTTGTATTTCCTCTTCTTCGCCCATCATCAGCCCAGATAGAAAAACTTTTCTACCACTTTTAGTGCGTTACTTTGTTTAGGTTCAGTTTATAACCTCTTTTCAAGACTCTATTCACACTGTTCGACTGCTATCCCAAGTCGTTTGCTGTCTTTGACAGGACAGTGTCATCCACACACCTCGAAGTTTTTATGTCTTCTCCATGAACTTTCATTCATTTTCCAAATTACAAGTTTACTCTACGGCTTGCTCGATGTACAGATGGCGTAACGTCTGGGAGAGGCTGTAACCCCATGCCTCTTTTCTCAACTACTGTCTTCCTTCCATGTCACTACACTGTTATAACTGCTGTCTGATCTATGTACAAGCTGTATATAATTTTTCACTGCCTGTATTTTATCCGTGCTACTTTCAGGATTTCAGGGTGTACTACAGTCAATATTGTCGTAAGCTTCCTCTGAGTATCCAAATGCTGTAAACAACGGTTTGCATTTATTTAACCTATCTGGTAAATTAAGTCTTAGAATCATCGCTGCCTCGCGTGTCTCTACATTCCTCAGGAGCTTTTTCGCTGTTATAATTCTTAATTTAATTACGTGGCACATGCATTCTCAAATTTTAGGATGTATGCCTTGCTCATTGTGTGTCGTCCTGTGCTGAAATTTATTGGACGTTATGCTGTAGCCGTCTACTCTTCGCCGATGGAAACGAATTATTACTATTACCTTAAGACATGTTTTTGTATTAGATATTGATCCAGTAGGTAGAAACTGAAAAATTATCATCTTAAGATATGTCGTGTCCCAGCTCCGTTCTCCTACCATTCAATCAAAAATAGAACGAATCTCTTTCTTGACAAACTGACCCTATTACCAGGGTTAAATTGCTTTACATATGATCTGCACGCTTCACTGGCCCAGTAGTAAATATACGATCATGGTGACAGGCAACTTTTGTTTTGTTTTGGTGGTTGTGTACTCAAGTGCTACCACCTTGGTGGCTGGACTTCCTAATTGACAGACAAACGGGTAATTCATCCATTATTTAGCATAAGAAGGGCCGTGGCTCATAGAGTTCCTTAAGCCCCTCTGGTGTGAGGGTTGATGGAATGTGAGGTGCAGCTTTTTTTCATTCGACCTTATTTTATGTTTTATTGTGTCAGCCCTATGATAGCTCGAGATATCCACATGCGGTGCCTGCGTGCACATACAAATGTCCCTGTGTTGCCAAGATGTCTTGTCGAAGGCCTCAGTGCGTCCACTTTGTGCAAGAGTCTGCGTGTGTGGCAGATGGTAAGTTCCCGGACAGTCGCCATGTCGAGACCCTAGTGCAAGTCAGGGGACCTGGCCCACATGTGTGTTCCAAGTATGAGCTGAAGGCATCGATTTTGTAAAATATGTTGGATGCACACGCCATCCACCAGGTGGAGCATCCATACAATATGTCCAAAAGAACTGTGGCTTTATAGAGAAGAATCTTTGTATGGACGTTCATATGCGTGTTGACAAGAGTGGAAAGAGTCGGCGGGTGAATCCAAGGATTTTCTTTGTCTTCTCAGTCATGTGGAGTTTGAGGAGCTGACTGCTGTCGAAATGCTCACCGAGGTATTTTATGCGGCTTCTCGAATGATTTCCTTTCCGCTCAACACTAGCCTCTCCCGAAGGTCATCGTTTTTACGGCGTTGAGTTGAATGCAGTGGTCGTCCACCCATTTGGCCACGAGATTCCGTTGATGACGGCGGTAACTCGGCAAATACTTGTGAGAAGGGCTGTACCGTCAGCGAATTGTACAAGCACTCCCTTAAGGAGGACTGGTACATCGTTGACACAGACTATAAGCATCGTGGGGGTCAGCACTGAGCCTTGTCACATTCCTTGCTGAAATCTCTTGATAGTAAATCGCTACCTCTCAATCAAGACGAAAAGTCGGCAGTCCATTAGGAACCTGGCGATAACTTTGACTGGGTAGTCTGGGAAAATGTGGAGATACAGTAATTGAACGAGAAGTTTTTCCTTCCAAACCGTCTCCATTTCGAGGAATACCGCTGCTGTATAGTTTGCACAGTTGAGGTTGTAAGCGATATTTTCTGAGATCCACAGCAGTTGAAGCTCGCAGAGAGAGATGGCTTGAAGGCACACTGTACTGGGCGTGTGACTTCATGAGTGGCGAGGAGTTTCAGTCGTTGTAGTAACACCCGTTCGAAGACCTTGGGCATGGTAGGTAAGAGGCCGATGAGCCTGTGATGTCCTGGTTGACTTAAATATTTGTTTAGATTAGAGATTCGTACGGTCTTTGCTATCTCCCAGAAGAATGGAATGTAGTCCAGGGTGGGGCATCTGTTCAGGCGGCCAATTGAAGCGTATATACAGTCTATAAAACACCTGAAGACGCACTCACATGTATCTATAAGTTTTATTTAAGATTTCAAGGCCGGCCGCGGTGGTCTAGCGGTTCTAGGCGCTCAGTCCGGAACCGCGCGACTGCTACGGTCGCAGGTTCGAATCCTGCCTCGGGCATGGATGTGTGTGATGTCCTTAGGTTAGTTAGGTTTAAGTAGTTCTAAGTTCTAGGGGACTGATGACCACAGATGTTAAGTCCCATAGTGTTCAGAGCCATTTGAACCATTTTTTTAAGATTTCAAGGACCGCTGACGGGTACACTTCCATAAATATATTTGTCGAGATTAAGCTTAACAAGTAAACAACGCAACATTTTAAGGAATGTCAATTGTTTCTCCCGAAACAACTAGACTCTTCAGGTTTGTTTCACAGGTCTCATATAAGAAAATACTAGGGCAGAACGAAAATTTGATTACCCCTGCAGTGTGTGTCTATACCCTTGTAAAACACGTAAATTACGTGTGACTGTGCTGTGGTGACACAATTTCTCATTTTAATGGAGTCTTCCAGTGTTGCTTGGTTCAACAATTACATATTTATTGATCAAAAACTCCATTATTTGTGTTTCTCATTTACAAAAACCAATGCGTTTGGTTGATACTCTTCATAATGAGTAAAATGCTGCTGTTCGTAATAGACATCTGCATTTACATGAATACTTAGTAATTCATTCTCACTCGTAAGTGGTTGACCGAGGATTTATAAAATCAATTTCAGACTATTCTACTCTCCAATAAAACGTGGAAAATATGAATACCTAGCTCTCTCTCTGCGAATTCTGATTTGTATTATTTTATGACCATGCGTCATGAAAGTATATGCAGATTTGAGTTAAGAATATATTTTAACGTTCAAAGAAGGTAGTTGGTTACTGAAATTTCGTGGAAATATCTCGCCGCAACGAAAAATGGCTTTGTTTTAATGTTGCCACCCCAATTCGGTTATCTCCCCTATTTATCAGCAACACAAAACGAGCTGCCCCTCTTTCAACTTATTCGACGCTTTTTCTTCAGTCCTATAACGTAGGGATAGCATAAAATGCTGCAAAAATTTTGATGAGATCTCGCAAGCTTAGAGAAGGTGGCCCCTTTAGTAGGAGCGTTGCATCTCTTAAGTGTTAATGAATAAGCCGAATTAATATCATACTGCTTAAGAATGACGTGTTTTATCGTATTCCGTTTATTTGTTATGGAGGCACCAGAAATTCTTAATTGACCCCCTTAGTTAATAACGATAAAGAATTATGTCTACAATGTGGCTGTGTTGAAAGCATTTGTATGTGTACTGTTTCAACTGTGGCTGTAAAAGGACACACTGCAAACGTTGGGCATTTACGCTTTGCGCGTTATCCATTCAAATTTGCTGAAACGATGTATTTGAGTGCTAGCGTGGTGGGCCGCTCTCTGAAAATAGGAGAGTTCCCTAGAAGGCAGCATTCGTTCGATGAATTGCGGTGGCCGGCAATTGGGAAATTGAAGCCCTGGCTCACCGACCACATCTATTGCGTGGCTATATTGTGCCCGCCATTGGCTGAATAGTGTGCATGTACAGGGTTACCGCAGACTCGCATGAACGAGGCAGCAGGGACGCTCTATGTCCACCATCCTCCCATATAGCGCCGACAGGTACGTTTTGAGCCCAGCGAGCCCTACAAAATGAGAGCCAAGACCAATGAAATCCGCCCTACTTCACAAATGAGTCCTCTTTTAGCGTTTTTCGTTGCGTTTTGAAATTGCCAGCAACGGAATAGTCACTGTATGTCTAATCCCACAGAAAAGGAACTTATACAGGGTGAAACAGAACTCCACCAACAAGACTTCAGGGGTTGTTGAGGAATGTTGCCTGAGCTTTTTGGTACATGGGACCTACGGCGTCCGGTTCTTAGTTACAGGGTAATAATGTGGATATGATTAGTCTCGGTGAAAACAGTATGACAAAAGCGACTAAGTCTTTAATACACAATCAACAAATGGTAATAATCCAAAAGGATCCCGTCATTCGTGGGTGCCGATGTGCAGACGCAAAATTACTGTGATGCTCTCAACAGTAAATCCCGACCTGGGGGTAGTTAACTCCTGAGGGGTATAGTGAAATTTTCTGAGGGGTGAAAACTGAACGATTCGATTCTGTTTCAGCCGTGAAACTGATTTTCAAATATTATTACTTTTACCAAAATCACGTAAGACTGTAATACTGATTTTGTAAGTTACCAGTAATTGTAAGTAGCCTGTTTATATGTTTGTATGTTGGCAGCGCTATACACTGCATTGATATCACTGACAGCGCTGTGCGCCTTCTATAAGAGACTGCAGCTGGTCCGCCTCGGAGTTCAAATGGTTCAAATGGCTCTGAGCACTATGGGACTCAACTGCTGTGGTCATTAGTCCCCTAGAACTTAGAACTAGTTAAACCTAACTAACCTAAGGACATCACAAACATCCATGCCCGAGGCAGGATTCGAACCTGCGACCGTAGCGGTCTTGCGGTTCCAGACTGCAGCGCCTTTAACCGCACGGCCACTTCGGCCGGCCTCGGAGTTCAGAAGTTAATAGTTAGCTGTGGGCGAGCGGTCGGTTTGGACGTGTGTCTGTCATGGAGATTTAGTAGTGGTTGGACATGGATTCCTCCCGCCGGAGGTTCGAGTCCTCCCTCGGGCACGGGTGTGTGTGTTGCTTTTAGTATAAGTTAGTTTCAGTTGTGTGTAAGTCGAAGGACCGATGACCTCAGCAGTTTGGACCCTTAAGAATTAACACACATTTGAACATTTGAATTTGAACATGGATTGTAAAACGATGATGGATATTTCTGCTAACGTTTGGATAAAGGAATTATGGACGATTATATAATTTTTGGAACTGGATGTCACATGATTAAGGTAAAATCTGCTACATAATTGTTTTCTCTGCAACAACATTTTTCCTTTGCTAACCACATGCCTATTAGTAGTTAGAGCCTACAGTAGTTAGAATCTCTTTATTAGCTGGCTGTAGTTGCTGCTAGCTGCATTTGCTGTAGTTAGCGTCATGAAGATTTTCTGTGAGGTAAGTGACTTATGAAATGTATGGGTTACTGTTAGGATTTCTCCTGAATCAGGGCCATTATTTGCAGTCAGATTGCTTTGCGTTTGTATATTGTGGGTCATAAATGAATAGGATACGTCTGAGTTGCATTTGTAGGGGAAAATTCTGTAGGTCAGTGTTGAAATTAAATGATAAAAATAGCAGAGAGACAGTACGTTCAGTTGCACTCAGCAGCAGTCACTTGGTTCTGTTGCACCCAGCAGTTTAAGTAAAAACGTAGTAGTTTCATAACTACTTTTTCTCAAAAAAAAAAAAAAAAAAAAAGGTTCAAATGGCTCTGAGCACTATGGGACTTAACTTCCGAGATCATCAGTCCCCTAGAACTTAGAACTACTTAAACATAACTAGCCTAGGGACATCACACACATCCATACCCAAGGCAGGATTCGAACCTGCGACCGTAGCGGTCACCCGGTTCCACTTTTTCTCAATTACTAGGATTAATGCAGTGGAGGCTACAGGTTCCTCACATTGTCTACCCACGTCACACGTATGTTGTGCTTCGTCTCGTGCATAGCTGTCGGCAAAAGTGAGATATATGTGCGACAAATGCTAAATATCTGAAGAAAATATCTTTACCATGTTGTAGATAGTACTTGTAGTAGTCCAGAAACTGCTTCATTAGCCATTTCGAAAAGATAAATGAATGAATTGACACCACGACACGGCAGTAACTACATAAGGGCTAGCATAGTGTCGTAAAAAGTATTATTATTATTATCATTATTATTATTGTTACCGTTAGTGGCTGTGATCATATATAAGGGATTAACAGACTGAAGTCTCCCAATTTCTCCCAGTTGAGAAGTAACGAGTGCAGCAATCAAGTGCTTTATGAGCATTAAATATAGTGCACACATTTTAACTTGCCTAATTTTTGAATGAGGTTGCAGTGTGCAGTCTAGCAACTACCAATGGAGAGGAGTAATGGAGGGGAGGTACGTTTTGTAACAAATGTCTACGCTCACTGCGGACAGTTAGCTTTCTCGTCTGAGAAGGAGCTGTGGGTAGCATTTCCAATGCACCACGAATTCCTTCGTCATTCATTCTAACACACACAACACACACACTTAGAAAATGCATTTTACCCATCAGCTGTTTTATTTAACGTACATGTCATCTAGCGGTTTAGATCACAGACCATCATAATTGGAAGGAAATAAAAAATGAAAAAAATACAATGGACACGAAACTGACACTGCTAGACAAAAATGTGGGTGCAAAATTATATACTTGTACTTAAAAGGTAAAACAGATTAGTTAAAATCGTATCGCATTATCCTTTTAAGCTGATGCATCAAGCCTGTCACAGTAAAACCACCCAAAGAACTATCGTAAATAAAACAGCACAGGGCTAAAGTCCATTTTGTAAGGCACTTAACGGCTGACGGTTCTCACCTGATGAAAACATGAAATACCGCGAGGCACTTTCAGTCGCTGCTGCTACGCAATCGTGCGGCTTTTCCACTGCAGTCAGTGAACTCATAGAGGAGTTGTATATCGGCCGATTTTTCATCAGAAAACCGGTCCATACCGCTGTGTATTACTGTAGACGTACAGTTAACGCCGCCGGAAAAACAAACCTGACACATGATCGAGCAGTACTGAATGCAAGCTTGAGGACCAAGAGTAAAATAGGCCTTGCCGTTGTCAACACCAAGTACCGCGAGTGAATGGAACACATTAGATTCCAAACAAGACACACGGCGTGTGCTGCCGAAAAATATGCACCGCTGTGGTTCAAATGGTTCAAATGGCTCTGAGCACTATGCGACTTAACTTCTGAGGTCATCAGTCGCCTAGAACTTAGAACTAATTAAACCTAACCAACCTAAGGACATCACACACATCCATGCCTGAGGCAGGATTCGAACCTGCGACTGTAGTGGTCGCTCGGTTCCAGACTGAAGCACCTAGAACCGTACGGCCACTCCGGCCGTCTACTGTGCAGATATTTTCAATGAAATATCGATACGAGGGCTAAGAGAGCATACGAAATGTAATTACTGTGTACAAAATGTAATGGCTCTGTATCGAACCACGGGTTCCTTACACATAAATACTCGCAAAAAATCCCTGAAGAACCTACGAAATTTTAACTGCGGTGTACTGCTTCATCTTGTATTTTGGCCCATTTGCACTGTCTGCGGCGGAATTTCCCTTCAAGGATGCAGATATCTGGAGACACTCGCGAGTAGTAAAACTAAGGATTCAGATGAATGTATTGAAAGACTATAAATTTATGGGAAACAGTCATAGCCAGTACTGCTGCACATCACCATAACAAAGACAGCAGAAGAGAGCAGACGACGTTCCTTCTGAGGTAATCTCACAACTTCGAGCACCGACGATGTGAAACATCAGCGTGGATTTCCGAACTTTTGTAAGTCAGTATATCCTACCATCTACTGAAGTGCTTTTATAGGTCAGTATAGCCTACCATTTACTGAAGTGAAAATGTGGTGGAATATGGGAAATTAACAAACCATACTAAAGGTTTGGAATTTAGAAACTATCTAGTGTCGAAACAACCAATGTGCAACCGTGTCAATGCTACATAACCACCATTCCATAATGGTTCCAAAGTTAGTCATTGCCTAGACTAGCATTGGGGTTATGAAATTGTCGAGCATTCATTCATCCTGTTCTGTAAACACTATCATAAAGGGAAGCTATCTAGGATACGGAAAAATTCAGATTGTGCAGTATCACCAATTCTAATCTGCTCAACATGGATGAATATGGAATTTTCTCCGAAACTACTATGGACAAAAGCAAATGGACACTCTTATGTAATCATAACTGACTACTATACGTTGCGACAGGCGGACCTATTGGGAAATAAGAGGGCGAGGAGTCTTGGGTTGTAAGTAGAGAAGCAGTAACTTGGGAATTGCTCGGTGAGGAGAGTCGAGTGATCTCCAGAGTGGACTGGTCATTGGACGTCACCTTAGTAACAAATCCATCATCAGCAAACCTTCTAAAGCTGCCGAACCTGGCTGTTGGAGACATGACTGTGAAGTGGAAATGTGAAACAAGAGCCACAGCTAAATCCAGGCAAGGCAGGCCTCTGTACTGGTAGACAGGATCTGACGAGCACTGTTGAGGGTTGTTCAGAGACTCGTATGAAAGCAGCCGAAGGAATTGCAGTTATAAATAAAAATTAATTCATATATCGCGTTTTCAATCAAACTAAAAGCATAAAATAAATTTCTTCAAGGACATCATCTTTACGCCAGTTACTGTTATAACTTTTTATTACACTATCGCAATTTCGGCCTTAGGCCATTATCAAGTGCTACTGAAAAATAGAGAATGTTTAAAAAATTATTTTACAGATTCATTATGTATACGTTGTGCCGATTATACGAGACATTTTAACATGTAGCCATGTGACTTATATATTAAGGCCTTTAAGCCATATCAGCACTTAATGGCCTAAGGCCGAAACTGCAATAGTGCAATAAAAAATTACATCAGTCTCTGGCGTAAAGATGATATCCTTCAAAACATTACTTATGACTGTTAATCCCATATACAACAAGTTCATTTATAAAATGAATTCCCTTAGCCCCATAATGATTCCAAATCCCACATAGAGATTTCTGAAAATTTGTGATTGCGAATTTAAATAGCTATGAAAATACTTTTGAGAGTTAAAATGAAAACAGTGAAGTGCATGCTGAGCATAACTGATGCACGAATAATTCACCTCCTTACTATTATCGATTTCATGTCCCCATGTTTTTCGCTTTAAAGATATTTTCATAGTTATTAAACATTCACAGTCACAAATTTCCAGGCCTATCTGTATGAGCTTAGGATTCTGTGCAGCTCTAGGAGAAATTATTTTATACTTTTTAGTCCTAATTCAAAATGTGATAAATAAAAAATTTAATTTTATCTATATAATTATTATTTTTGTTTTTGCTTTTTAGTCCAGTTGGTGTGACATTTATCAGTCAATGGCAAACACTATCAGCAATCGTTCTTCCAGCGAACCATTTGCCACTAGAACAGAAAAAGGGGGCAATGGCAGCGGTACACAAAGTACCCTCCACAGCACACCAGAGAACAAAGCGAGTTAATATTGCATTTTCATTCAGTTCTTAGCTGTCTTGAATGATTCATCAGGAAATTATTTTAAAATCGATTGTAAAATTTGTGCAGACAAACAGAAGAAAGCAACCTATTGAAAACTGTGAAAATACACTCCTGGAAATGGAAAAAAGAACACATTGACACCGGTGTGTCAGACCCACCATACTTGTTCCGGACACTGCGAGAGGGCTGTACAAGCAATGATCAAACGCACGGCACAGCGGACACACCAGGAACCGCGGTGTTGGCCGTCGAATGGCGCTAGCTGCGCAGCATTTGTGCACCGCCGCCGTCAGTGTCAGCCAGTTTGCCGTGGCATACGGAGCTCCATCGCAGTCTTTAACACTGGTAGCATGCCGCGACAGCGTGGACGTGAACCGTATGTGCAGTTGACGGACTTTGAGCGAGGGCGTATAGTGGGCATGCGGGAGGCCGGGTGGACGTACCGCCGAATTGCTCAACACGTGGGGCGTGAGGTCTCCACAGTACATCGATGTTGTCGCCAGTGGTCGGCGGAAGGTGCACGTGCCCGTCGACCTGGGACCGGACCGCAGCGACGCACGGATGCACGCCAAGACCGTAGGATCCTACGCAGTGCCGTAGGGGACCGCACCGCCACTTCCCAGCAAATTAGGGACACTGTTGCTCCTGGGGTATCGGCGAGGACCATTCGCAACCGTCTCCATGAAGTTGGGCTACGGTCCCGCACACCGTTAGGCCGTCTTCCGCTCACGCCCCAACATCGTGCAGCCCGCCTCCAGTGGTGTCGCGACAGGCGTGAATGGAGGGACGAATGGAGACGTGTCGTCTTCAGCGATGAGAGTCGCTTCTGCCTTGGTGCCAATGATGGTCGTATGCGTGTTTGGCGCCGTGCAGGTGAGCGCCACAATCAGGACTGCATACGACCGAGGCACACAGGGCCAACACCCGGCATCATGGTGTGGGGAGCGATCTCCTACACTGGCCGTACACCACTGGTGATCGTCGAGGGGACACTGAATAGTGCACGGTACATCCAAACCGTCATCGAACCCATCGTTCTACCATTCCTAGACCGGCAAGGGAACTTGCTGTTCCAACAGGACAATGCACGTCCGCATCTATCCCGTGCCACCCAACGTGCTCTAGAAGGTGTAAGTCAACTACCCTGGCCAGCAAGATCTCCGGATCTGTCCCCCATTGAGCATGTTTGGGAGTGGATGAAGCATCGTCTCACGCGGTCTGCACGTCCAGCACGAACGCTGGTCCAACTGAGGCGCCAGGTGGAAATGGCATGGCAAGCCGTTCCACAGGACTACATCCAGCATCTCTACGATCGTCTCCATGGGAGAATAGCAGCCTGCATTGCTGCGAAAGGTGGATATACACTGTACTAGTGCCGACATTGTGCATGCTCTGTTGCCTGTGTCTATGTGCCTGTGGTTCTGTCAGTGTGATCATGTGATGTATCTGACCCCAGGAATGTGTCAATAAAGTTTCCCCTTCCTGGGACAATGAATTCACGGTGTTCTTATTTCAATTTCCAGGAGTGTATATAGAGAAACAATTTGAGAATGCGTATAATCTGGTACATATCAATAACAGAGTATGTTTGTGTATGTTTATGTCCAGAATCTCCTCCCAAAACCCTGGACAGATTTCAATCAAATTTGGCACAGAAACAGCTGGTCTCATGAGTATCAGAACTGTGGAGTTTATAACTTCCTAACTGGAATAGGACCAGGGATACAGGAAAAAACGTGTTTTTCCTAGCCCCTAGCGTATACGCTGCCGTCCATGATATGTTTTTCGAGGCCCTGACATGTGGTCTACCCTGCGTGATAGGTATGTTGTATAGGAATAGTATTGGGCTACTTTATTCACCTTCTTTGCATGGTAGTCTTCACTTATTAGGTAAATAAACGATTTTCCAAACCCTGGTGAGTAGCCTGCCCTGCATGACAGGCGTATTGTGCGAGCAGTATCTGTCTGCTTCATTGAACTCCATTGTAAGGTTACACCAGCCGTCATGTGTGGCTGGGGACAGGTTGGGATAGTTTCAGAGTCAGGGGGGAAGCAAATGGAGAAAGAAATTGGAGGAGGTAGATGGTGTAGGTGTCAGTTGTGTAGGGAGATGGTAGGCAGATGGAAAAGGAAGAGGGGAGCTGGAGATAGAAAAAGTTATGGGGAGGAGGATTTGGTCAGGGGGAGGGGGAAGGAAATATGTTCACAGAGAGGGGGTGGAAGAAATGGATAGAGAGATTGGAAGGAGGAGATGGAGAGAGAGAGAGAGAGAGAGAGAGAGAGAGAGAGAGAGAGAGAGCAAAGAGAAGGTGGGAAGATCAGGTAGATAGACAAAGGGAGTAAGAGTGGGAAAAATCTAGTGGAATATAAAGAGCGAATAGTGGGAGCAGGAACATCTATGTTGGCCACAAACGTAGCAGCATACTGGTGGTCATTAAGTGAGCTAAGATTCGTGAAAACCATCTCAGGTAAATTCCGCAACTGTGCCCCGAAAGTGGCTTCAGTCTTAATAATTAAGGCATATAATATTAAAAATCGAAAACATTTCCCTTTACAGGTATAAGACCAATGGAGAATCCAGTACCTCCAGCTTGGAAAGCTAGTTAGGAGTGGCTTCCTTTGTCTCGCTGTCAGTTGTAAATAGTTCTAACATGCCAGAGTTACAATCATCTGCGCCACCGTGCCATCATTCTCTGCCCAACCTCACAAAGACGCACGTGTTCTGGTGCTCACTCTGGTGCCCAGAGGATTTACTGCTTCAAGAATGTCGGTACTGCCATGGTAACTTTGCTTCAGCAGGCAGTTAGTCTTCTAAAGGCTGACAAAGTACTAGAAGCGTGATGAAAGTATGTGTTGTTGATATTAACTGCCATCAGAAGAGACAATACAACCATTTTAAAGAGGTAGAGTTGGAATTCTCATCCAGAAATCCAAATTCAATAATTCTGCAAACTCTGTAAAGACAACTGCCAGTCTGTCTCCTCTGAAGTGGCGCAAAGAGAGGGGCACGAGGAGATGAAGAGACAGAGAGAATGAGGAGGAAGAGATACACAGAGAGAGGCTAGAGGATCATGTAGAAAGACACAAGGAGGAAGAGTGGAAAAAAATTCTAGTGAAATATGAAGAAGGAATAGCGAAAGCAAGAAAGTCTATGTTGGCCATAAAACTTTTCGAAATATCGAGTAATCATTAAGTAAGCTCAGACTCGTGAAAACCAACTGATCTAAATTCTGCGTGTGTAATTTGCCCGGAATGTGGCTTCAGTCTTAACGAATAAGGAATGTAATACAAAAATCGAGAAACTTTCGCTATACAGGTATAGGAGTAACCAGCTTTGTGTCCCATTCTTTATCAATCCGAGCTTGAACGACACTGAGTGCTCCTGGTGTCGACGCGCGTGAAATCTTTAAAAGTAATCAAACACGTTTACCATTGCTGAAAATTTTTTATCTTGTAAAAAGAAAGAGGACCGAAATGAGATACTCTTTATTTCTGCATAAATAGTCCTAGCCAAATTCGAATTTCATCTGCTACAACGTTATCGCCGCTGGGAAGTTAAATCCAATGACCTTCTTCTCTTCCTCCACTATGCCATCAAACTTCACGTAACGAAAATTTCATTCTACCACAGCGCTTGGAATTAGCGCGCACAAAAGCCTTTACACTCCGTCCATTGTCAGTCAAATAAAGTTACGATCGCTAGTCTTTACGATAGTGCCTCGTAAAGGTGAGTCACGGGGTACAGTCCACATCAGATAGGGCCGAGGGCCAAAATATAGCTTTATCTTATCCTATACAAAATGGATTTCAATTGAAAGTTAGAGAAGCGACCAAGGTAGGCAAAATATATAAGTCTCATGTGTGATGTGGTTCTTATTAACTATAAGCTAATGGTCATGAGGCACACCCTACATACATGTCTTCTTCTATCGATTCATCCGTCTATGTATCTGTTTTTTTTTTCTTTATTGTCATTTCATTGCCCTCACCCCGTATGGGGGGGGGGGGGGAATGGTCAGCGGATGTAAGGCGCCGTTTTAAGCCGTGTGAAAGTAAAAAGTTGAAAACATATTATAAGATAGGACACAATGGTTGACAAATGATTGTTTGACATAATAAAAAGACATGTCTTCAGTTCCATAATTTAAAGTATAAAAGTCGGATTTGTTGTTTAGTTAAAAATTGACACGGATGGAATGGCTAATGAATGTTTCACAAGGCATAAAGGACAGAGGGACAGTTGCATAAGCTAAAAATGTAATGCCATTGTGTTGACTGAGTAAGATAGGCATAGGTGAGTGAGGGGATGAGTGGGCATAGTCTACCAGGTAGAGTGATGTCATGGGAACATAGCAGCTGGGATAAGGCTTCAGAGGGTACATGTGTGGGCAGGTGTTAGGAGGAACACTTCGGGTAAGTGAAGAGGGATGCTGTTTCGGACCAATCCTTAGGATGTGGATGGACAGAAGTGCAGAAGAAGGAAACCTTGATGGTGAAGGTGGGGTGTGTTCTGTTAAGATTTGGTAGGACAGGTATACGTCAGCGCGGATTTCATGTTTTGGTAAGGGAAAGCGATTGAAGTTTCGTTGGTAGAGGGAGTGTGGAGGTGTAGTGTTGGGAGAAATAGGTGGTAGAAGCGGGGCAGAATACCACAATCAGTGATCAGGGGGGCAAATTAGGAGATGGGAAGTGTCGAGTTAACGAGTAACTTAGGATACCCGGAGGTGATGAAGATGGATGAGTAGGACGGGAAATTTTATAAGCTGATAGAGGATGTGGGTGAGGGAGTGTAAGCAGATGTGAAAGACATCCGAGGATTTGTAGCGCGCGATAAAAGAAGGGAGGACTGGAAGTCATATCTCATTGGCATAATAGTGGGCGGGCAAGATCAGGGCTTTATATGTGTGGAGGATTGTCGAAAAATGCAATCTCCATCTTCGGCCATTTAGTAGTTTTAGGAATTTGAGACTATTGTGGGCTTTCTGTTGAATGGTTACTAGATGAGGCCTCCGTGTTAGTTGCGATCGAACGTTAATTCGAGATATTTTCGTGTGTTAGGATGGTCATAAATGGTAACGTAAAAGTCATGGGGGCGGAAGCTGCAGATGGTTCGTACCTATAATCGTTGCCTGTGTTTTGGTAGCGTTGACATTGAGGAGCGACTGGTTGCACCAGGTGGTGAACCGACTGAGATGGAGAAGGAGGGATCATTGGGATTTCTGGACGTGGAGTAGAGGGCGAGGAAGGCGATGTCATCGGCTAGAGGAGGGGGCTTTGCCATAGAGGCAGTGGAGTGCAGGAGAGGCAAGAGCTGTCTATCTAACAAGCTATTTATACATACATAAACTGAAGTGGCCTGCTGCTGTTCTGCCTGTATGTTCGGGCCAATCTCAGAAACTACTGTAGGGAATTTGATACAGTTTCCTTCAAGTGATAAAATGAGGAAGCTTGGTGTACATAATTTATAAATATTTCGTGCAGATTGGCTGAACTGTGTTGCATTTAAGTCTACTGCCCATCTGAAATCTAAGCTATTGCCATCTACCAGTGAACACCAGAACGCCTAAGAAGCACAGCTTAGCCCGACACAACACTGTCCCAGACAAACTGAGCACATAAAACAAATTAGTTGTGGAATGTGCCTGGTACGGTGTGCTCAATGTGAGTGCGTCCTAACGTATCTAGACAATTAGTAAATTTACATAAAACTCATAAGCAAATTGCCACAGGCGAGAAAAAGATGTAGGCCTATTATGATAGTACAAAAACGTCGATATGCTAGTTACTTTTCGGCTACATTAGTGTATACCCTAAAGTGCACCAACTGAAAAGCAGCAGTATCGCTCATTAACGTTGGTAGATTCGTGAGCTATTTAAAGAAGACAACATGTGCACGATCTTCGTGATAGCTTAAAGGATGGAAGGATGCAATTGCTTCAGGATGAGGACGCATTTAGAACTAAAACAATTCTATTTTGCATAATCAAACCATTTCGCACTCATAATTCATTGTAGATTCTTCGAACAACGGGTAGAGACTTACCTAACTTCGAAATATCGTAATAAATATGCAGTAACGGAAAGATAACCACTTCATGAACAATCTGCGATGTGATACTATAAAATGCGAGAAAAGGAAAAACTTTCGACGAATAGTTTTCTTGCAGTTGTTTGAGATTAATTGCACAGCAAAACAACATGGGAATCCAAAATTTATGTTTTTAAATTTGGGAAACAAAAAAATAAAACGTTTTCCGTAAAAGTACTCCAGCAGGGGCTACAAGTTTGCTTGTAAGTCGTAAGTCGATCAGCAGCGCAGCAGGTGACCCAGCTTTTACTTCTCTGCTTCCTTGAATCAAACATAGATGCGGAGGCGACTCTTTGAGTGACAAGGTTTCTGCACAAAGGGCCCACGACACGGAATTGCTTCAGTGAGTCAGAACAACGCATCAGTGCATACCATGGATTACAAAAGGTGTGCTGTCAGGGGCAATATGTCTACAACAAGCGTTTTTACCCCCTTTTTAAATGATATTATTTGTTGAATTTCCAAGCAGTCCATCCTCGGGACACTGTCAGAATCGTACAGCCTTAGATTCGGACATTGCAGGACTCGAACGGTTGGCTAAATGGAAATCCAGAATGAGACCCCAGTCAAACTTTATGAGGCGCTGATAACTTTGTCCCAAACGAGTATGTAGGACCTCCCTAACCTCCACAGTGATAACTTATCACCTAAAGATTTTCATACACTGTGTTGTATCCTAGCCAGTAATGCCAACCGAGCCCGCTGCCAAAAGGTTGGCAGCATCAAAGTACGGACGCCGTCCGCATAAGCAGCGTCAGCGAGACAGGAAATCGCCGCAAGTCTGCGCGCGCCACCGCTGGCTTCTGGCTTCTTAAGCGCTGGAGTCGCGAGCGCTAGGACAGTTCTGTATTCGCCGCTCAGTTGTATACTCGCCTCCGAATTGTGTACTTGCTAGTCAGTTGTGTGTTCATCGCAGCAAAGTTGTTGTTTGTCGTCAGCCGACGCTGACCTAGCCGCTCCGACTCGAACTAGACAGATTTCTGTAGACACCGAGTTCACTATTGTGTTACTGTATCTTCATTAATAAAAGATAAGTACCGACTTTTATTTAATATGAGTGTTTGGGCTTTCATCTTTCTGTTTACTGTTCCAGCGGACCGGTCGGCCCGCTATTAAAAGTGTGGCGGTGACTTCGTAAGCCATTTCTACAGCCAAGTGTTTGTCGCTACGAACACCGCCACAAAACACTGTATACGCCATACCAGGCCAGCCAACAATAAACACCTACACAGTTACAGGTAACTGCGACCGTACGTGCGAGTATGATTTTACATTGACATCCAGTCGTGTATTGTGACTGATTTAAGAACTGCCAGTTGAAAACTGACGCAGATGAAACGGACGCAAGTAATTGCAATGTATTGTGCACAAATGGGTGAAGTAATCCATTTCTTTACTATTACACCTCTGACGGAAAATAACCAGAAAGAGTAACTACCGTAAAAATAACTACGAGTAACCATGCAGTGCGACTTAAAGCGGAATAACCACATTAAACAAACAGTAGGACAAGCAGAGCCAAAGGCCTTGCCGCAGTGGTAACACCGGTTCCCGTCAGATCGCTGAAGTGAAGCGCAGTCGGGCTGGGCAAAAACTTGGATGGGTGACCATCCGGTCTGCCGAGCGCTTTTGGGAAGCGGGGTTCCCTCAGCCCTTGTGAGGCAAACTGAGGAGCTACTTGATTGAAAAGTAGCGGCTCCGGTCTCGTAAAATGACATACGGCCGGGAGAGTGGTGTGCTGACCACATGCCCCTCCATACCCGCATCCAGTGTCACCTGTGGGCTGAGGATGACACGGCGGACAGTCGGTACCTTTGGGCCTTCATGCCCTGTGCGGGAGGAGTTAAGACAAGCAGAGTCATGGAGGGATCCTAAGGAAATGTATGTCATCCATAAAATAAATGGCTTAGAAAACACTTATTGGACGGAATCTTGAGTATTTCTCATCAGACTTACCAGTTTAGTTTCATAGACGAGGTAGAGAAGATCCAAAGACGAGCGGCGCCCTTCGTCATGGGATTGTTTTGTCGGCGCGGGAGTGTTCCGGAGATTCTCATCGAATCCCAGTGCCAGATGCCACAAGAGAGGCGTTGTGTATCATGGAGAAATTTATTATTGAAATAGTGGTAGAGTACTTTTCGGAAAGAAATGACTACACCAAGGGCTAGTATGAAGATTTATCCAAAATTACTTTTACCAAGTGTCATTCGCGTGTAGGAAAGGAGGAGTGGTTGGCGGGGGAGGGGATAGTACCCTCCATCACACACCGTAAGATGGGTCACTAAGTACATACATTGATATAAATGCGAACCAGTTATGATCTAGCAGAGCCCCACTACAGTAGCTCAATGTAGCGACCGCCTTCTAGCAGTAAAAGCTAATAAATGCTGGCGAAGTTGGAAATGCATGTAACCGATTTCTTCAGTGTCCTGCCATAACTATCTTCGTTACAAATAATACTTGTTACAGACGTAAAAATGAAAAATATGTTCATAGCAGTCTACGGGGCCTTTGTTGCTACAAAGCGGACTCACCATCTAAGAACAGTACGAGACACGTTAAGTCGCTGGGTTGGAGGAAGTACTCGCGGTCACCACAGTGGGTTTAAACTGGGAGCTTAGAGATCCTTAGAGATCCTTCAGCACCGGCGACATACATATTCAGCAACGGCGGCAGCCTTTAAACGGCCGTGAATTTAAAGCTGAGCAGTTGCAGCTGCCGGCAGCACTACGCTGGTTATTATTCGCCGTTAACATAATTGCGGCACGTTAATGAGCCCATTCCGTGTGTATACAAGGCATTGCGGCGAGGGGAGTCAGCGACACAGCCCGAGGCACATTATGGATTCTGCTGGCGCCACGGCGGACTTGACTGATGGCTCCCGAAGGGAAACCGGAGAACCGCTGCTAATGAGCCAATGTCGTTCACGAGATATCTTTGACCACCAGTTGAAGGATTTCCTGGAGGACAGCGAATTTTAATCAGTAAGATGACTGTAAAACTAGTGAAAAAACAGTCTTAATTGCAATGGTTATTCTATTAAAATGACCGGTTTCGGCCTATGTTTACACCATATTCATACAGCACTATCAGCTGAAGTTGACGATGCCTAGAACAGTCAGTTGACGTCAGTCCCTCAAGCTGCCGTTTGACTGACGTCAGCTGACTGTTCTACGCATCGCCAACTTCAGATGGTTGTGCTGTTTGAAGATGGCCTAAGCCTAGTCCGAAACCGGTCATTTTGACAACATATCCATCGCGATCAAGACTGTATTTTCGCTGATTTTACAAGATCGCTGTTTTCCCAAAAATATTACAATTTTTTTTAAAGATGATTATTTCGAAAGGATAAGTCTGGATTGCTTAACTCTATCAATACAAAGGCATTTTCCGTAAGGCACATTACCAAGGGGGGAGGGGTACTTTGTGGCCAACCGAAAAAAAGAAAAACACAGAAAATTCGTTACTTGTCATTGAGTTATGTTAACAATACACTTTTTGAAGAGATAGTTATGTTTAACCAGGGTCCAGAACCTGAAAAAGTCTTAACGCATTCTTAGCAATATCAACGCATTTTAAATAACATCTATTATCGACTTTGTGACCACCACAAAAAATAGAGAAGCTTCAGAGTTCGTACATGGTTGTTGACTTCTACTCTCCTGAAAATATTGAATACGACATTCACTGGGGAAAGTGACATCTACTACGGAGCTTTAAATTTTTGTGTTAAGTTGGACTAAAAAATATATACTCTGACGGGAAAAAATTGCAACACAAAGAAGGAGTTGCAGGACCTAAACCAAAGTTGGCAGGCGTGTTTCTGCACCTGAAAGGTGACGGCTACTCAGATTTCCCGCCAGTTTCATAAAAGTAGTGCTAGTAGCGTCGCAATGAGGATTTTCAAATGTTCAAATGTGTGTGAAATCTTATGGGACTTAACTGCTAAGGTCATCAGTCACTATGCTTACACACTACTTAACCTAAATTATCGTAAGGACAAACACACACACCCATGCCCGAGGGAGGACTCGAACCTCCGCCGGGCCCAGCCGCACAGTCCGTGACTGCAGCGCCTTAGCCCGCTCACCTAATCCCGCGCGGCTCAATGAGGATGCAAATCAGGTTTGCTTTAAATACACGCTGTAATGACCGTTAGCGCGAGTTGCTTTTAAGATTAGACGTGGTGTGTTGATGTTTATCAAGAGCGTCTTCAAGGCGATAAAGACGCCATTATCAGCACCTCACTGAGTTTGAACAGGGTCGTGTGATAGGGCTACGAAAAACTGCATGTTCTTTCTGCGATATTGCAGATAGCCTCGGCAGGACTGTACATGGCTGCTAGCAGTGGTAGCCACGCGAATGTTAAAGACCATCGTGTTCGGTGTGTGGCTGTGGCGCATCGTACTGCATCTGCAGCAACAATTTGACAATTGACACGACAGTGACACAACGAACTCTTACAAATCGGTTCTTCAAGGGCGGCTCCGAGCCAAAAGCCCTATAGCGTACATTCCACTGACACGAAATCAATGGTATTTTAGAATTCATTAGTGTCAAGCGATAGAGGTTTGTAGGGTAGGGTGGATGTCTGTTGTGTTTTCTGATGAAAACTGGTTCTGCCTCGGTGCCAGTGACGACCGTGTGTTGGTTAGAAGGCCAGTTGAGGACCTGTAACCAAACTGTTTGCGAGCTAGTCACACTGGGCCTACTCCTGCAGTTATGATCTGTGGTGCGGTTTCGTAAGTCAGCAGGAGCGCACACGCGGCCATCACACACAACCTGGCTGCAAATTTGTACGTCAGCCTGATGATTCCACCTGTTGTGCTGCAATTCATGAACACTATTCCAGGAAGTGTTTTCCAGATGGATAAAACACGCGCACATACTGCATGCTCTACAGAGTGTCGACATGTCTTGGTATGCTCGATCACGAGATCTGTCTCCAGTCGAGCATATCCGACAATTGCTGCGCTATCCAAAAACTGCATTAAACGCCCAAGTGCAGCAGACGTGGAAGTCTGTCCCACAAACTGACATCCATGCTGTGGCCGAATTCGCAACTCTCAGTTACCACTGCAACAACTCTCTGCATCTGAGTACTAGAGTGACGGTAAGCAGTAGCCGCATTTGCGTATGACGTGTCGAGGGGACTGCGAAGTCATTTGATTCGAGTGGAAGTTCGAATTTTTTTATTTAATTCATGCAGTTAGCTAGTTGAAGTCAACACGCACTTAGACAAGGGAACTAGTGCTCGTATGTGCTTTTCTTTAATCTGTTAACTAATACAGGAATCTTTAAAATTCATGGTGAAATCTTCATCTGTCATTTATTTTGCACAATTTGCTATTAGTTTCTGTCAATGACCATTATGCAGCTCACCTAGCAGAGACGGCAGGGAAGTTAAACCATAATTTGAACAAAAGAAATTTTTTACGTCCTACGGTGGATTTAAAAGATCAAATTACTTTTGCTTAAATTATGGTTTAACTTTACTGCAGTTTATGCCAGCTAAGCTTGATAGTGGTCATTGACCGAAACTAGAAGCAAATTTCCAAAATAAATGACCGTTGAAGGTTTCACCATGAAGTTTGACACTTATTTGGCAGCTGAAAATCCCCACCTGCAAACATACATTAACTCAGCAATCACATAGCTACTGGTATATCTTCATTTCCAATTCCACCAACTTGTGCCAGGATGTTATCATGTATCTAATGATTAATTTGAAACTCTGGGCACTTTATAATGATCTTTATTGCCCATTCCGTGATTCAAATCAAGTTATCAATAACCAGATTTCATTGTCGCCTTTAGTTTCATTCCGTAGTTTGATGAAATCCTTTTTCATTAGATGTATGTGAGCTATGGCACATTTCATATTTAACTGGGCCACTACGATTTAAATTCAGATGTTTATTAGTTTCCGTTGCGCGACATTTTTATGTCATTTGACATTATGTAAAGGGGAGTGGTCTCTTCACTGTATAGGTCACTATGTTAGGATCTTGTCATCATTGCACGGGTTTGCTAAATGGTCAACCACAGTCTCACCAACTACCACCGAAATTAGTTTTACAGGATTTAAATTTTGATCTCATGATAGCAGTAGACAAAACGCAGTAAGGAATGAAAATACATTCAGCAATCTTTCTTAATAACAAGGCTGTTGGAACAGAACAGAGTAAACAGCAGTTATACGTTGCATAGATAAAAAGATCATTAGACATTAAACATACGGTGTACCAATAACATATAAAGAAATAGTCATAATTCAGTTGAAGGAACAACCTGACAGTTCTATTCGATTACCTGAAGTGAACTGGATTAGGAAATGAGACACTTAAAGTAGTAGATGGGTTTTGCTATTTGGGGAGAAAAATAACTGATGATGGTCGAAGTAGCGAGGATGTAAAATGTAGACTAGCTATGGCAAGGAAGGCGTTTCCGAAGTAGAGAAATTTGTTAACATCGAGAATAAATTTAAGTGTCAGAAAGTCTTTTCTGAATGAATTGGTATGCAGTATAGCCACGTATGGAAGTGGAACATGGACGATAACTAGTTTAGACAAGAAGAGAATAGAAGCTTTCGAAATATGGGTCTACAGAAGAACGCTGTACATGGGTAGATGACATTTCTAATGAGAAGGTAATGAATAGAACTGTGGAGAAGAGGAATTTGTGGCACAACTTGTTCCAGAAGAAGGGATCGGTTTGTAGACATGTTCTGAGGCATGAATGGATCACCAATTTAATATTGAAGGACAGCAGGGAGGGTAAAAATCGTAGAGAGACCAAGAGATGAATACATTAAGCAGATTAGGTCGCAGTAGTTACTTGGAGATGAAGATATTTGCGCAGGATAGAGTAGCATGGAGGGCTGCATCAAACCAGTCTCAGGACTGAAGACCACAACAACAACAAGTCAACACATGAAACCTGCATAGGTATGAATATTTTTTCGACCATGACATGTTCGGAGCAATAAAAACTGTTTCCATGGCGCCTCAACATTTGCTGCTATTAATTAAATTTCATTTGTTCTGCATCTTACATCTTCATCTATACTCCACATCTACACCAATACCCACCTTGCTACAGTGTGTTGCAGATGATACTTCTAGTAGCACTGTCACTTACGCCCTTTTGTGTTCCATCCTCTGACAGTCCGTGAGTAGAACTGCTGTTAGTAAACCATCATATGAGAGCTAATTCGTCTATTTTACTCGTTGTGGTAATCTTTTGCGCGACTTTTTTTGGAATGCACACTCCTAGAATTTACTCCTGTCGTTTCAGATGTTATCTATTCGATCACATGCACTATACAGCAATGACTTTACAAATCTCCATTAGTATAGTCTCTAAATCAACTTTACATTTTCCAATCCATCACCAAAACCATTCACATCACTGTCCAATACAGGTAATTAAAAATTATTTACAATAACAATTCACTGATGTTTTGTGTGGTGTTGTTATTGTGGCGTGCAGTAGAACTTAACACCTGGCATGAAACAGAAACACTGCATGTCCGTGAAAGAAAGTTTCTTCATTCACTGGAGTACTGTCATTTATTTATGAGCACGTTTACATGTAAACAACTCACGAAGCTGGTTATTTAGTTGCTCCGTTCATCGTCCACTATGGTAGCTGATTATTATTTTCTGAGTTCAGCTAACAATTCGAGATTCCAGCTATAAAACACAGACACTAAATGACGTTTTAAAATACTCTTATTTACATCAGGTCCGTGAATGTCATGACTGACTCAAGGAAGTGTTGTGCCCATATGGGTTTGTCATCGGCGTAACTTGAAAGATTTGTTCCTACGTGCAGATAAACATATTTATTTTGCAGAGTGTAAGCAATTTACACAGACTGTTGTGAAGAATGCATCGCAGACTTTTTGGAGTTGCCCAAAAAAACACTGCCGGGAAATTAGCAAGCTGCCTCATGTAGCGACAAATGATTCATTGAAATTTGCATACCCATGTGATGCAAAGGTCTTTGTCACGCTTCGCTTTCCAGCAAACAGTAGTCAATTCTATAATGTAATATGCTCATGGCTATGTCTAAAACATTCAGTTTTTTAATTTTTTTGTGGCTAAATAGTGTAATTATTTAAAGCCAAGTAATGTACGAGGGGGGACCCAAAAGTATCGGGAACTGGGCTGAGGAGCGGAGGGACAGTTGAGGAACCCGTTCTCCGACGAGGTGTCCTTTATGATCACGCCAGCTGTCAGTGTGCGAAGTTCTGTTGCTAAGAGTGCATCGGTTCACCGTGAGAATCTTTTTTAATAAAACAACTCTTTCCATTTCGGCGAAAACGTGATGGAAAATTGCCGAGAGCAACGAGCGGCTGTTGGGTAAATCGGCCGCGGAAACTATTGTAAAGCTTCATATTGCCTTTGGGTTGCTGCCCTAAGTAAAACCAGAGTCTACGTGTGGTTTTCACTTTTTAAAAATGGAGAAATGTCAATCGAAGACCAACCCCGTTCAGGATGCCGTTCAACATCAAAAAGTATCGAAAACGACGACAAAATCAATGCCCTCGTTCTTGAAGAACGTTGCCGAACCATTCATCAACTCTGTGAAATGTCTGGAATATCATGGAGTTCAATTCAGATGATTTTATCCGAAGATTTGCACATGAGAACAGTTACAGCCAAATTAGTCCTTCGCCTTCTCACAGATGAGCAGAGGGAGCGTCTACTTCAGGCTTCAAAATCAGCTCAAAAAGGACTCTGAATTTTTTACCACGTTGATTACCGATGATGAATCGTGGTGTTGTGGATACGACTCCGAATAAAAGCAGCAATGAAGCCAGTGGAAGACAAGTGGCTCTCCTCGTTCAAAAAAAGTTCGCCAAGTGAAGTCAATCATCAAGACAATGCTAATTTGGTTCTTCGATTCCAGAGGTGTTGAGCATGCGGAGTTCGTTTACCTGGGTGAAACTGTGAACCAGGAGTTCTACTTCGAGTTTTTGAAAAGATTGAGGGAGAGTATCTGAGCTTTGGCGCACAGCGACTGGTTCTTGCATCATGACAACGCGCCGGCCCACACCACCCTCTCCGTAAATCTACACCTACATACAGACTTCGCAATTCACCATACGGTGCGTGGCGGAGGGTACCTCGCACCACAACTAGCATCTTCTCTCCCTGTTCCACTCCCAAACAGAACGAGGGAAAAATGACTCTCTATATGCCTCTGAACGAGCCCTAATCTCTCTTATCTTATCTTTGTGGTCTTTCCGCGAAATGTAAGTTGGCGGTAATAAATTTGTACTGCAGTCAGCCTCAAATGCTGGTTCTCTAAATTTACTCAGTAGCGATTCACGAAAAGAACGCCTCCTTTCCTCTAGAGACTCCTACCCGAGTTCCCGAAGCATTTCCGTAACACTCGCGTGATGATCAAACCTACCAGTAAAAAATCTAGCAGCCCGCGTCTGAATTTCTTTTATGTCCTCTCTCAATCCGACCTAACAGGGATTCCAAACACTCGAGCAATACTCAAGAATAGGTCGTATTAGTGTTTTATAAGCGGTGTCCTTTACAGATGAACCACAACTTGCCAAAATTCTACCAATGAACCGAAGACGACTATCCGCCTTCCCCACAACTGCCATTACATGTTTGTCCCACTTCATATCGCTCTGAAATGTTACGCCCTAATATTTAATCGACGTGACTGTGTCAAGCGCTACACTACTAATGGAGTATTCAAACATTACGGGATTCTTTTTCGTCTTCATCTGGATTAATTTAAATTTATCTATATTTAGAGTTAGCTCCCATTCTTTACACCAATCACAAATCCTGTCCAAGTCATCTTGTATCCTCCTACAGTCACTCAGCGACGACACCTTCGAGTACACCACAACATCATCAGCAACCAGCCGCACATTGCTATCCACCCTATCCAAAAGATCATTTATGTAGATAGAAAACAACGGCGGACCTACCACACTTCCCTGGGGCATTCCAGATGATACCCTCACCTCCGATGAACACTCACCATCGAGGACAACGTACTGGCCGGCCACGGGGGTCTAGCGGTTCTAGGCGCTCAGTCCGGAACCGCGCGACCGCTACGGTCGCAGGTTCGAATCCTGCCTCGGGCATGGATGTGTGTGAAGTCCTTAGGTTAGTTAGGTTTAAGTGGTTCTAAGTTCTGGGGGACTGATGACCACAGATGTTAAGTCCCATAGTGCTCAGAGCCATTTTTGAACAACGTACTGGGTTCTATTACTTAAGAAGTCTTCGAGCCACTCACATACTAGGGAACCAATCCCATATGCTCGTACCTCAGTTCTTGACAAAAAACGGCGTGAAACCGATTTTTCATCCACGCTACTCACCGAACCTACCCCCTGTGACTGCTTTTTGTTCCTCAATCTTAAAAAGGACATGAAAGGTAAGTGGAGGAGATAAAACAAAAATAGCTGTAAGACATAAAGAACATCGTGATATGTGAATTTAAAAACTATTTTGAACAATGCAAGGATCGTTTGAAGAGGTGAGTTGTGGTCAATGGTAAATACTCTGAAGGTGATCCAAATTTGGGATAAATATATTAAGAAATAAGGACGTTATCATCAATTTCCCGTTTTGTATCCTCCGTCGTAAGTGTCGATGAATAAATTGTACAGGTGATGGCTAAAGAGGGCACTCACACCGAGTGCCAAACCAAGAAAAGTAAACCGTCATTCTCTCTGGTCACATTACCTGCGTAATATTTTCAATGATAATCCAGGACGTTGGTGCAGTCCGGCCAAGGTGTCACCAACGAGTGGAGTATCAAATATTAGTTTGACTATGAGCCATACTGGTTCCCGCCGATTCCTCTTTCAATCTGTTGGCGCAACCTTCCGTTCTTTACTCTCCGCGAGGTTTAGCCCCGGCTCTTGGCGGGCATCCTTAGCAGCAGGTGGAGAGATGAGATTGGGCAGCCTTTCGGGTCGGAGGCGGAGTATATAGCTGTGGGCAACCGGCGTTCAGCACTTGTTTCTTGGCGTGATCGCTGTTTCCTGTTTCGGTTAATCGGCTGCGGTTAGTGGTGGGTTAATCGGCTAAGTGCCTTTCGAGGGTTATTCGTGCGTTGCTTATGCGACCTGTTCTTGCTGGCTTGCTTGTATTGCCGATGCATGACTTTCGTGGATATACGTCGCGGCTGGCCTGCGGCTGTGATATCGAGTGTTGCTCCGGTTTCGATTCCTCTGAGTTGGCTTACTGCTTGTTAGCGGCTTGGTGTGTAATTTTCCTGGCCTCTCATTACTGTGTATTTGATACTTGTAAAAGGTTTTTCAGTGCAGTCTAGCTTCCAGGTGTGTTGTGGAAGGGCTTGCTCATCTTACGTATTAGTTTAAATACCTTGTTAGTTGAAAGCTCTAGATATGAGGTTGTCTAGAAAGTAATGCACCACATATATTTTCTCGACCGATAACAATGGTACGAATGCGAAACGTTGCGTATGTGTTATTTGAAGTTTCCTAGAGTGAGCGCACCAAGTTTTCGCCACTTTCGAAAGACAGCGTAGCTGCAGAACAGTTTCAAAATGGAGCCTGTAGGTGATGTACATTACGAGCAACGTGCCGTCATTGACTTTCTCATTGCAGAGAAAGAAACTGTGGGGGATATTTACAAACGCTTGTGCAAAGTCTATGGGGCATCTGCTGTCGACACACGTACAGTTAGTCACTGGGCACGGAGCTTGAGGTCATCAGAAGGCGGTTCGGCGGAGCTCCACGATTTGCAGCGGTCGGGGAAACCATCCACGGCTGTCACACCTGATATGCTGCTGCGAGTTGGTGTTGCCGTTCTTCAGGACAGACGCGTTGCGACTCGGCATTTGGCGCTGTAACCGTCAATCAGCAGGAAAGTTCACACACTGAAGCACTGGCTCCGCCACCAGGACAAGCATTGGTACCGACAGGGCATACACGCTCGTGTTTCGCGCTGGAGGAACGCCATAGAACGGGATGAAGATTACGTGAAAAATAGGTTGTGTAGATAAAACACCATTTCTTCGTATAATTCTCATTATGTTCAGTAAATACACTCCTCGAAATTGAAATAAGAACACCGTGAATTCATTGTCCCAGGAAGGGGAAACTTTATTGACACATTCCTGGGGTCAGATACATCACATGATCACACTGACAGAGCCACAGGCACATAGACACAGGCAACAGAGCATGCACAATGTCGGCACTAGTACAGTGTATATCCACCTTTCGCAGCAATGCAGGCTGCTATTCTCCCATGGAGACGATCGTAGAGATGCTGGATGTAGTCCTGTGGAACGGCTTGCCATGCCATTTCCACCTGGCGCATCAGTTGGACCCGCGTTCGTGCTGGACGTGCAGACCGCGTGAGACGACGCTTCATCCAGTCCCAAACATGCTCAATGGGGGACAGATCCGGAGATCATGCTTGCCAGGGTAGTTGACTTACACCGTCTAGAGCACGTTGGGTGGCACGGGATACATGCGGACGTGCATTGTCCTGTTGGAACAGCAAGTTCCCTTGCCGGTCTAGAAATGGTAGAACGATGGGTTCGATGACGGTTTGGATGTACCGTGCACTATTCAGTGTCCCCTCGACGATCACCAGTAGTGTACGGCCAGTGTAGGAGATCGCTCCCCACACCATGATGCCGGGTGTTGGCCCTGTGTGCCTCGGTCGTATGCAGTCCTGATTGTGGCGCTCACCTGCACGGCGCCAAACACGCATACGACCACCACTGGCACCAAGGCAGAAGCGACTATCATCGCTGAAGACGACACGTCTCCATTCGTCCCTCCATTCACGCCTGTCGCGACACCACTGGAGGCGGGCTGCACGATGTTGGGGCGTGAGCGGAAGACGGCCTACCGGTGTGCGGGACCTTAGCCCAGCTTCATGGAGACGGTTGCGAATGGTCCTCGCCGATACCCCAGGAGCAACAGTGTCCCTAATTTGCTGGGAAGTGGCGGTGCGGTCCCCTACGGCACTGCGTAGGATCCTACGGTCTTGGCGTGCATCCGTGCGTCGCTGCGGTCCGGTCCCAGGTCGACGGGCACGTGCACCTTCCGCCGACCACTGGCGACAACATCGATGTACTGTGGAGACCTCACGCCCCACGTGTTGAGCAATTCGGCGGTACGTCCACCCGGCCTCCCGCATGCCCACTATACGCCCTCGCTCAAAGTCCGTCAACTGCACATACGGTTCACGTCCACGCTGTCGCGGCATGCTACCAGTGTTAAAGACTGCGATGGAGCTCCGTATGCCACGGCAAATTGGCTGACACTGACGGCGGCGGTGCACAAATGCTGCGCAGCTAGCGCCATTCGACGGCCAACACCGCGGTTCCTGGTGTGTCCGCTGTGCCGTGCGTGTGATCATTCCTTGTACAGCCCTCTCGCAGTGTCCGGAGCAAGTATGGTGGGTCTGACACACCGGTGTCAATGTGTTCTTTTTTCCATTTCCAGGAGTGTAATTGCTGAAGCAAAAATTTCAATTCTCGACTTTCCGGGCAACCCTTGCACATTTAAAAGGTTACCCGTTTAAATTCTGCATTTATTTGGTCATTACGCATTTTTAATTAAGTAAGTTTTAGTGGCCCTGGAGCGCACCAGCTAAGCACATTTGCTGACGTTTCGATAAGGTTACTGTACTTGTATTATCTAAGTTGAGCTCGACGGTATGGACCTTCTGCCCACGACGCTGACCTCTGTTCAAGTATTTGTAACGTCGGAAATAAATATCCTATTTCCATCTGTTGTACTATAATTTTTTTCCTTAGTTTCTTACCTGAATATATGACATTTCTATGTCTTTATATATTGTAATTGTTTTACTATTCGTATATATATTGTACATAAATATTTATGCATTAATGTCGATGTATAATTCGTTTGTTTTGTAAATACTATTTGTATTTTTATGCTGGGTCTTGCCTAGGGAAAACTATGCTATCGAACGATTACATCGATAGGTCGTGTGGAGAACCAAAGTGTTTAGGATCTTTGGTAGTGTTAACTCTGGCGCGTGGAGCGTGGGCAGAGCAGAGTCTGGCTGGAGTAGGGCGGTGGAGCAGGTGTGTGGAGTGACGCTCCCGCGAGTTGCCGCGCTTCCGGGGTTTGTAATTTCTAGGATAGTTTCTGACATGGTGTCGCGGACGGGAAGCATTAGCTGGCGCACATCAAGAGCTGTTTCGCCTGGTGACTGTGTCGAGAAGGGTGACTGTGTCGAGGAGGAGGAGCGCCAACATCCAGCTTCTGCAACAGGGACGGCCGACAATGAGTGACTGTCGCCACCTCCTCGATCGACGGCTTCAAACCTTGAATCAACCAACAAGGAAGACTGGAAGCACGTAAAGTTTTAGAACTCTATGGCAGACCTCAGCTTTTCAAACTGTTCAAATCACAAAATTACAGCAACATAGCATGAACTTTTGTTGCTCATTGTCCCAATTTCATTACCAAGCAGGGTCCCTTCCTTTTCCGGAATGAACCCGAGTGCCGTTGAAATTCAAACGCCAGCATTAATTTCAAAGTTCAATTGAAGTATTCATAGCTGGCTACAATATTTAGATTACACTAGCACAACTTAAGAGTGCGAGTTTTGTTACCATATTTTAGCTTACCCGTGACTGCAGCTCAGCTTGGTACATACTAGATTTTACTACTGTTAATTGTTCAGAATCATCTAATTCAAGTTCAAAGTTAAATCTCTTATTTCTAAATTCTGTAGATTCAAGCAGCTTTTGAAATGATTGTTGAGGTAACCCAAGACTAACCTTATTTTATTGATTTTTGTAGTGCTTCAGAAACAAATTTCAGTCACTAAATTAACTTTCAATTTTCCGGTTTTATTAATTTTTTTTGATAAATTAAGTCAGAGGGTAGCGAAATTTATTACTTCTAACAAACATTCAGTTTTCACACAACACGTGTCAACCTTCTGTTGCCACGCATTTACTGTTAATTGTATGTGCATTAATATTTCATTTTCAGTTATTATAGTAGTTTTCCATAGGACTGGCGACTGTAATTTTCCCCAAATCTCAAATATCTAATTAAC
Organism: Schistocerca piceifrons; assembly: GCF_021461385.2. NCBI lineage: Eukaryota > Metazoa > Arthropoda > Insecta > Orthoptera > Acrididae > Schistocerca > Schistocerca piceifrons. The sequence goes on from NC_060143.1 coordinate 220,351,885, forward strand.
GCCAATTAATTGTTAACCTAACGACCGCACATTCATTTTCTTTATTAATTTTACCCGTTTCTCAAAATTAATTTCCACCAATTTCATCTGCAATTTTCCTTTCATTTAGATGTAACCCTTTCCTCCCTCTTTACCGACAAATTAACTTCGGTGACGATTGCTTTTCCAAAATTTCCATTAGGTGCACGCGGTTTAATTTTTCACTGTCATTAAGGTCGATAAGTGAGGGGAAGGTTACATATTCCTATTCGAGTCCAGTATCTTCAGACGCACGTTTATGTCAATTTAATAAGCTCATTTTGGCTATTTATTGTGCTGTTATTTTCCTATAGAACCTCAGGTAATTTGACGCTACTATGGGTTGGAGAGAAGTAATCGACGGCCTTTCGTTGGGTTATTTGCATCGCTCTCTCCTGTTATGGAATGTCGACAGTTTTGGCTGAAGTGATTTCACTTATGTACCTTTGACATTTATGTCATTCTCCAGGCAGAACTCATTGCGGCTTTCTGTGTCTCGTGGCGGTTCTGGTCGTTGTGTCCACGTGTGATGCGGGCTCCGGGAGTGAGCGGTAGAGAATTGCAGCCTGTGTTGACTCTCTGCGGCCTGATTCCGACGCGTATTACAGTCGCCAGCGTCGGACCACTCCAGCCTTCCTTCTTGTGTCTTGGCAGTTCTGCGTCGCGAAATTTAAGATGATTTTCTTGCCTTACTCCAGTCTAAATTGGTGATCGTTTCGTTATTTTGGGAATTATACCAATGAGTTTGGGGGCGGGATAGTACCTCATCTTCATTGAGAAATTCTGTAACTGCCATCACAAGAAGCTTGGATTTTAAGGGATAATGTTTTGTGCTTATCTTTTTAAAAGAGTCTTATTTTCCTTACATTCTAAGTGCTTTCCTAATGTCACCCAGATTAACCTGGAAACTAACTGTAATTGTTTGTGCTTCCTTTTCGATTATTTCATTGTCAGAATAAACTGACTTGCTCAGTTTAGTTCTTGTAACTGTCAGCAGTTGCTCTTTTGACCTTAAACAAATTGAGTTTGAATAATTAATCTGTATCTGTTCTGGGGACTTCTCCATTGATTGTTAACGATTTTTTTAGGGCGTTCTACTCGACGCTTGAAGAAACCATTCAGCACTTTAACTACTGTTAAACTAGAACTTTTCTTAAATCTATTTACTAGTCCTACCTTCCTGTCGTTCTGAAAGTTCTACGTTTGCAACAATATTGTTTTGTAACAATTTTATTCATTATGTTTACCGGTTGTTTAAAGGTTGCTTCTTTACCTCCAAGTAAGCTTGCAGATATTTGTGAATAAGTTGTTGTATCAGATTGCTAACATCACAGTAACTGATAAAAAGTGCAATTATTATTGTTGAAGGAATGAATGATATGTAATAGGTTTCCAGGCCTTTCAAGCTTACCCAGTATATGTCTGGTTCCGTATCCTGAGTCATTCGAGACTAGTAATGTCACTGCGAAACCTCCTACTCATACAGAGAAATTTGATTTCATCTGAGATAAAAAGGCTGATAAATTGTAATTCAGAAGAATATCTGTGCTAAAATAGGCAAGGAAAGTACGTGTGAGATTAGAATTTCTTTTGACGAAGACTATAACGACGCCCCAATGGCGCAGGAAGAGACAAACCTTCGCATGAAATTAACACCAAAATATGTAAGGCGAAATTGCATTGGATTAGTTAATTCCATACTCAAACGGCAGCACACTTTGTAACACGCCAGGGATACTCCTAACGCGTCAGTTACATTGCTGTGTCCGGAATTTGTCTGGTATTTAGTTCAGCATTTGTAAACTTTCGATCGATACTCTCCGCAATATTTAGTGTCACGATATTAAGGCGAAGTTTTTGTACTCGTTGTTTGAAGGCTATCTGTGAGCGTCATTGATAGTTGGATAAGGTAGTTGTACCTTGAAACACAGTGTGTGCTGCAATTAAGAGTATTTTAGAGCATGTTTTCAGTAATTATTGTTTGTTTGCTTCTTTCTGTGTGTGTGTGTGTGTGTGTGCGTGCATAAATGCTTGAGACTCAAGTGCATATACACTTCTGCACTCTTTTTAATGGAAAAGTTAACCTATACAATGGCGTACTTTCTACTAAATTACATTGTATTAATCCATTCAGTCTGTCAATAGTTGGCATGTATTAAAGCATAAAACTGTGCTACAAGTTAACGTGATTTTCTTCGCACGAGGCTCTCCAAACACCGCACTTACATTTCTTTCGTCAAACGGAAATTAAAATTTTGGAACTGAAACTCCAGTTATGGATTCCCCTTCTTTCTGTAAGCAACGTGTGCTACGTTATAGGAGACAATATTGGCCGCAACGATTTTATCTTACTTCACACAATTAAGCTTCTGATTTATAGACCCAGGTTTCTCAAAAAGACTCATTCGTTGACACTTAGCTCAAATGTAAACAAAACTGAGATTCATAGAATTGGAATGTGTTTTCAGCCATTTTACGACGCTGAGTTCATATTGTTAAGACGCAGTAACAAAGGGACTAAATATGTTCATACTCTGTCATATTTTGATATTTTGCTTCTTTTGGTTGTCTTTCTGGCTTCCTAATAGCAAAATCTATCCCTTCCTCCTTCATGGTTTACACTAAATATGAGGAGTTTTTTAGGGTTCTTACCTCAATCGGTAAAAACAGAGGCCTTATTGAATCACTTCGTTGTCCGTCTGTCTGTCCGACAGTTAAGACCGCTCTCTGTCAGGAACGGGTGCAGGTATTAAGTTGAAATTTATGTCATATACTAAGGAGTCCGTTCCCTTGGCGGTGTAAGTAATTAGCACTTCTAATTTAATGCTGTCATAAGATAGGTCCTATATGACATATATTTTGATTTTGAAGGGAACGTCCGCACCAGCTGCACATTTACGTTTATTTAAAAAGACAATTGGTTTCGGCACCAAAGATCCTTATCTAGTGGTGTATGTCAGGCGTCCTGACAGGGCACAGGACGATTGGGATACTCATAAAAACCTGTAGATGAACTATCTGTACACGGGTTGGACATGGTGGTCTTGTGGTAAAATTCGTGCATGAAAACAGAAATGTCTCGGGGTCGAACCGCGGATTTTTCAGTCTTCGTTCGTTCTATAGTTCGGCTTCCTCGTTGAACTGTAGATTCCGTTCCACATGCTGGATAGCTGTGGTAGGTTAGGGACACGCAAGTCTCCGAAGTGGCGTCCAGTAGAATGTATCCTACTACACCACAGAGCGACACAAAATTATTATCATCATTATTATCTAAACATACATAATGAAGTTTAAATGAACCCCTCAGATCGCGAGTCCTACTTTCATTTGCCCGTTTTTTTCCTAATGTTAGTTGCGTGTTGAATGCGAAACTTTTCTGCCACCTCTAATGGTTTAAAGTCTGATCAACAGTATGCCACTGAGGAAGTACTTTTCTAACGAGCTACACAAACGTCAGCATTTCACGATTTTGGAAATAACTTAAAACTACCGATGACAGTTTGGGATATTTTTAGCGACGATCGTTTTCAGTGCGAGTCCTATGTCTTAACCACTATGCAGTCTCCATAGGTTGGTTAGAGATATGATTTCTTTATGAGAATTACATAAAGTTAGTTACAATGTGCACGATGTGTCTCCAATTGTAATCTTGACAACGTGGCTTCTGAACACCATTGAGTATGTCAACATCCCTCGATGGGTCATCTGAAGATAGGGCTTACGAGCATTGACACTTTATGTTATCACCGAAGAACTGCGCTAGCAGAAATGTCGTAGATCCGAGCGACGTCATTGGAAGCACTGGAACAGTCAGCCGCTGTCGCAAGACATTAAGAGAGTTGTGCTGATACTGATACCGAAAATTAATGTTGAGACTTTCGCCTTAAGTTGCTTTTATGTAATTCTTGCTTCTGTACGTTGCCAGCCCGATACAAATGCTCTGGAGGAAGTGGGAAACCTGTCTCTGTTTAGTTGCTGGTGTTCTGTTACTGCGCAGCCCCACTTTCCTTCATCCGTCGTGTATAAATGAGAAAACAAATAAAAGAACAGTTCAGAACTCGCTCCGGTACTATCACAGTGTTTGGCACTCTAGTATGGTTTGATGTAGTATTGGCAAGTGAAACTTCTAAATAGGCAATTGGGACCTAAGAAGATAGCATGATGGTCTGGTCGAACCATCGTTTTTGTGCACACAGTTTGTACTTCTTCCCTCACCCTAGACCCGGTCCAAACATTACGATGGGGAGAGCAGCGTGTATTTTCTGTTTCTGGTAAGTGGACAGGCGAAGTGCGAGATTTCTTGTAAGGGCTCCAGTGATTTAAGGAGAAATGTCAGTAGCTTTTACCTAGATTTTTCCAGTTTCAAGCTCCAAATTGTCAAGAGTTACGCTGGTGATCGAGAAATATTATTATGTGTTTCTTATGGAAATGTATGTCAAACCAATTAATTTGAAACAGTTTTCTTCGTGAACCATATTTTGCTAATGTGGTCTTCTGCCAAGTCCATGGTCACTACACTGTCTCTCACTGCGGACGGAGCATAATAAGATGATTGCTTGTGTTACGGAAGCCGCTATGCGGATTGGCCGTGAGATTTGAGGCGCCATGTCGCGGGCTGTGCGGCCCCTCCCGCCGGAGGTTCGAGTCTTCCCTCGGGCGTGTGTGTGTGTGTGTGTGTGTGTGTGTGTGTGTGTGTGTGTGTGTTTGTTCTTAGCATAAGTTAGTTTAAGTAGTGTGTAAGCCTAGGGACTGATAACCTCAGCAGTTTGGTCCCTTAGGAATTCACATACATTTGAACTTTTTTTTGTTACGGTAGGTATAATGATATACTTTTTTTTTTTTTTTTTTGCTACTGTGACCTTCAGCCAAGCACGTGGTCTTTAGCCTGTCTCACACTATGGTAGTACCGTAATAAAATGATTGCGCTTGTTATAATAAGCCCGATGATTTACAATTTTCGTTTGAAATTTCGTAGTTTTATAATAGTTTCTTTTTCAATATTACTTTGAGCCATGATCCAACTAGCTGATCGTTACTTCCCAGTTAGTTGTTTTTGGAGCTTAAGCGGATAAATAGTAGGATTCTGTTGCAGGATTACATCAATGGAAACTTCATCATTTTCAGTAACCATCTCATCCATATGTTCTTCCCTACGGTTGCTGTCGAGATTAGGTTTGCAAACGTAGTACACTTGCGTACAAACGCTATCGGATCCCGCCATCAGCTTCCGTGTCTCATGATCTGACGCATGCTTGAGTTCAGTCATTGAGTGGGAGTCTACCGGTGTATATTTCAACAAATGCACGTTTCCTTTCGGAATTAAATGAAACAACAAGTTTACTGTTACCAGTAACTGTTGATTTATCTCCACGTCAGCCCTCCAGGACACGTTTAAAGGTTTAAACCTCCATCATCAGGTGGATTTACATTCGTTAATATGACATTTGTGTGTGTTGTGTTACGATGTTTTGGATGAACTTGTGGCACTGTCTAGTCGAAAAACAAAGCACTATTTCAGAACATTGTTTTGGGTTTCTTTTGACAAAAAATTAAATGTGTATCTAACGGTAAACATAAAAATAAGTAAAATAAAGTACGTCCAGTGGTCACTGGTTCCTTTCACTGTCGTAACATATCACATGAATACTGTCATATTTTGTAAACAATACATGCAAAAGTATCGTTTCCTCACTCCACAACCAGCGCTGTGTAAGGTTAAATACGTAAAGGTTTCTCTGTAGCCTCAAATTAAATGAAGCCAGCTTAGATGCCAATTAAACTGAGTCAATTCTCTCTCCAACACGTCCTCCCTGTAAGCAACTTCAAAGCACTATTTGTTACGACATAAGTATAGTAATAACGATAGAAAGGGCTGATTACCTATTATAAGTTGTAGAGAATCTCGCAACTTGCATTTTTCCATACGTGCTTGTAATTAATAATGCAAATTATCATCCGACTTATCTCTTGCATAATTAAATATTTGTTAATGAACGTTTCACATCTTTTATCGGGACAAGCCCACGCTCCCTCTTCTCATCACCAACGAGAGCAGGATTTGTGTGGCGCCGGGCAGTGTTGAGCTGGTCACGTGCTATGTCTCAGACGTGCAGTTCCACCAGTTCATCCGGGAGGAGCGTCAGCTGTGGTTTGGTCCAGTGTCAGTTGACGATGCGTGACACGTCGCGGCCAGGTATGATTAGGGATACTGCAACCAACACTCCTGAAATGAACATTTCGACGATGAGTTCGTCTTTGAAGATTACAATATAGGAGTAGACCATGTGTGTCGTGAACAGCTGTGTCTAAGAGGCAAGAATCATCCGAATGGAATGGGCTGTATAACCTCTAGAGGGCTGATGTCGGTCAGCAACTGGTACGAGTATAGGCATTACCGTGCCGATCATCTTCAGAACAGCAGGCGAACGATGCACCGGTTGAAGCAGCATGGTAAGGAATGTTTACTCAGTAGTAGATTTGGATTTCAAAGATTTGCAAAGATATCCACTAACGACCAAAGTGTCTTTTGACACTCAAACTATTTTTTTGGTTTCATAATAGAGCACAAGCAAGAAGAAGTGCTCGGATTAAAAAGGGTGTAAAGCAGGGATGTAGTCTTTCGCAACTAATGTTCAGTCTATACGTCGGAGAAACTATGATGGAAATAAAAGAAAGGTTCAGGAGTGGAATTAAAATTCAAGGTGAAAGGTTATCTATGATACGATTCGCTGATGACATTGCTATCCTGAGTGAAAGTGAAGAAGAATTACGGCATTGCTGAATGTAATGAAAAATCTAATGAATAAAGAATATGGATTGAAAGGAAATCGAAGAAATACGGAAGTAATGAGAATTACCAGAGGTGAGAACAGTGAGAAACTTAACATCAGGATTGATGGTCACGAAGTGGATGAAGTTATAGCATTCTGCTACGTAGGCAGTAAAGTAACCAACGACGGACAGGGCAAGGAGGACATCAAAAGTAGACTAGAAATGGCGAAAAGGGCATTCCTGATCAAGAGAAGTCTATTATTTATCAAACATAGGCTTTAATTGGAGGAAGAAATTTCTGAGGTGTACGTATAGAGTACAGCATTGTATGGTAGTGAAACGTGGACTGTGGGAAAATGGAACAGAAGAGAATGGAAGCATTTGGGATGTGGTGCTACAGACGGATGTTGAAATTTATGTGGACTGGTAAGGAATGAGGAGGTTCTGCGTAGAATCAGAGAGGAAAGAAATATATGGAAAACACTGATAAGGAGAAGGGACAGGTTGATAGGACATCTGCTGAGACATGAGGGAATGACATCCGTGGTACATGAGGGAGCCGTAGAGGACAAAATCTGTAGGGGAAGACAGAGATTGGAATACATCTAGCAAATAATAGAGGACATAGGATGCTACTCTTATATGAAGAGCTTGGCACAAGGGAGGAATTCGTGGCGGTTCGCATCAAACTAGTCAGAAGACTGACGACCCAAATAAAGAAAAAAAGACTTCTTATTGCCTTTTTCCCTTAAACCTTTGCCACACACGTTCGTATTTATGCAAGTGGTGTCAATTTTATTGGTGAGAAGTTTGCATGCTGAATAATCACTATACAAATAAATACTCACCAGCAACCTGTATGGCCGTCTAAAACAAAAACGTGTATCTCTCCTTGTTTTGGAAATCAAACTGCTTTTTCCTGCTGCTAGTTATTTTATTAATCCCATACGCGTTTCGCCTTCTCCTGCTCTAAGGCATCATCATTGGGATCTATAATGATATATTTTTGTTAGTTACAGATTATCAAACAGTTTACTTCGCGATTTTTTGTAAAAATGTAATTACTTACGATTATCTGATCTGCGTTTCCTCACATATGGTCTGGAGGTCGCACTACCACTTTTATCACTGTTCTATATTCACATCTTTGTGTTTTCGCCATCCACACACTGTTCACCATGTTTCTCACCCTTTTTTGTGGTGGACTATCATCCTTCTGTCACTTGATACAACTACACTCCTGGAAATTGAAATAAGAACACCGTGAATTCATTGTCCCAGGAAGGGGAAACTTTATTGACACATTCCTGGGGTCAGATACATCACATGATCACACTGACAGAACCACAGGCACATAGACACAGGCAACAGAGCATGCACAATGTCGGCACTAGTACAGTGTATATCCACCTTTCGCAGCAATGCAGGCTGCTATTCTCCCATGGAGACGATCGTAGAGATGCTGGATGTAGTCCTGTGGAACGGCTTGCCATGCCATTTCCACCTGGCGCCTCAGTTGGACCCGCGTTCGTGCTGGACGTGCAGACCACGTGAGACGACGCTTCATCCAGTCCCAAACATGCTCAATGGGGGACAGATCCGAAGATCTTGCTGGCCAGGGTAGTTGACTTACACCTTCTAGAGCACGTTGGGTGGCACGGGATACATGCGGACGTGCATTGTCCTGTTGGAACAGCAAGTTCCCTTGCCGGTCTAGGAATGGTAGAACGATGGGTTCGATGACGGTTTGGATGTACCGTGCACTATTCAGTGTCCCCTCGACGATCACCAGTGGTGTACGGCCAGTGTAGGAGATCGCTCCCCACACCATGATGCCGGGTGTTGGCCCTGTGTGCCTCGGTCGTATGCAGTCCTGATTGTGGCGCTCACCTGCACGGCGCCAAACACGCATACGACCATCATTGGCACCAAGGCAGAAGCGACTCTCATCGCTGAAGACGACACGTCTCCATTCGTCCCTCCATTCACGCCTGTCGCGACACCACTGGAGGCGGGCTGCACGATGTTGGGGCGTGAGCGGAAGACGGCCTAACGGTGTGCGGGACCGTAGCCCAGCTTCATGGAGACGGTTGCGAATGGTCCTCGCCGATACCCCAGGAGCAACAGTGTCCCTAATTTGCTGGGAAGTGGCGGTGCGGTCCCCTACGGCACTGCGTAGGATCCTACGGTCTTGGCGTGCATCCGTGCGTCGCTGCGGTCCGGTCCCAGGTCGACGGGCACGTGCACCTTCCGCCGACCACTGGCGACAACATCGATGTACTGTGGAGACCTCACGCCCCACGTGTTGAGCAATTCGGCGGTACGTCCACCCGGCCTCCCGCATGCCCACTATACGCCCTCGCTCAAAGTCCGTCAACTGCACATACGGTTCACGTCCACGCTGTCGCGGCATGCTACCAGTGTTAAAGACTGCGATGGAGCTCCGTATTCCACGGCAAACTGGCTGACACTGACGGCGGCGGTGCACAAATGCTGCGCAGCTAGCGCCATTCGACGGCCAACACCGCGGTTCCTGGTGTGTCCGCTGTGCCGTGCGTGTGATCATTGCTTGTACAGCCCTCTCGCAGTGTCCGGAGCAAGTATGGTGGGTCTGACAGACCGGTGTCAATGTGTTCTTTTTTCCATTTCCAGAAGTGTATTTCTTCATACACTTCTTTTCACAGCGTAAATATTGCGACTCCATTACGTGTTTCATCGTCTTTTGTATGTTTACCTATGTGTTGCCACCCTAACGAAGTGTATGTTTCTTTACTGACTTCTTTTTATGATGTTTATACCGTGTGTGTGCGTATGAGTGAGAGAGAGAATTGGGGGGGGGGGGGGGGTAGATTGAGCCGTTTTTTTTTTTTTTTTTTAGGGTGGCAACACATAGGTAAACATACAATAGACGATGAAACACGTAATGGAGTCGCAATATTTACGCTGAGAAAAGAAGTGTATGACGAAATAGTTGTATCAAGTGACAGAAGGACGATAATCCACAAAAAAAAGGGTGAGAAACATGGTGAACAGTGTGTGGATGGCGAAAACACAAAGATGTGAATATAGAACAGTGATAAAAGTGGTAGTGCGATCTCCAGACCATATGTGAGGAAACGCAGATCAGCAAATCGTAAGTAATTACATTTTTACAAAAAATCGCGAGGTGAACTGTTTGATAATCTATAACTAACATAACTGTATCATTATAGATCCCATTGATGATGCCTTAGAAAAGAGAAGGAGAAACGCGTATGTGATTAATAAAATAACTAGGAGCAGGAAAAGGCAGTTTGATTTGCAAAACAAGTATTTATATGCTTGCTGCGGAGGATGGTCACACAAACAAACTTGTTATGTATAACTCCTCTTGCATCACCTACAAACTGAAACGCAATCTATGTTACTGCGTGGCTAATCCAGGGTACGATCCCAATTGAAAGTTACCTATCTAATGGCTTACAGGGACAAAGGAAAATTGATTTGAATACTTTGTACAGCTAGTGACCGAATTTTAAAATTAAAAATACTCTCATAACCCATTCATTAAGAGCTACAATCTTATGCTGAAGCTGCAACGCAGTTAAGTATTACAGTTAGAAATTGTGTGTATATCTTGAGGCACTGTAGCTCAAGGGGCGCGAGTTCCCCATAAATTATGCCTCCAATGTTTGAGAGAGACAACAGCGGCTTCCACCAAACTTTATACAGAATCTCAAACCTGTTACAACGTTTCTCACACTCGCCAGAAAGAATTTATCGCCTACTATGGTTTTGCTGTTCATACAGTAAAACATCAGGTATGACGTTTTAATTTATTACTTTTTACAGACAGTATCCACCTGTACCACTGAACCGACATGCAAATTTATATCGCTGTAAGACACAAATTTCAGCGCATATGACATTATAAACACTGAAGTGCCTGAAAAACTTCAGTTGCTTAAAACGGAGCCCCAATTTCTCATACTGCATGTTTGATGAAGCGAACACTCAGCTACTTCCAACATACTTGAAACACAGTTTCACATATTGTCTAAACTTTTTGTCTCTGACGTGCTTAACGTCAAATGTTTAACACATTAACTGATTTATAAAGTAATCAGGCTTTTGTAGCTGGTTTATACCTGTGAGTTCGAATCTTTAAATTGCGGTTGATGGGCTACTGGTACATTATAAAATATGACTGATTAAAGTTGTTATTCGCTAACAGTTAGATGGAGCGGTCTGTAAGTGAAGGAAATAACTCTTTGGAATTAGGCACAGTATTTGTACGCAGCTCGAATGAAATATCTCCTCTGAGTAACGATGGGGTTTCAGCGCAGCCAACATGTATCCTGTACTGACCAAAACTGAAGCTCCAAAGCGCCTATCATACATATTTCTATCGACCGGTGACAACGCTCATTTCAAAAACAAAATTACTGCATGCTGGACGCAGGTAATTGGTGCCGCTGTCTGCTCTTTCCAGGCAATTCACTGGTGCTTCAGCAGAAAGAGCGTAATTGAGAGCACAGGTAAATTTGTGTCCGATGCAGTCACGCACGAGGCAGCCGGCCCTGCTTCACTTCTGGGCGGACTCTGCTGCGGAAACACTTGTTTGAAGGGCAGAAGCGCGCGCTGTGAGAAGAGCGGTAGGGGGTTGGGGGGGGGGGGGTCTGTCGGAACAAAAGGCGCTTCTTGCTGTGACAGCCTGCTCTTTTTCCTCCCTTCTCCTTTGTGTCTGTCTCTCTCCCCCTTTTATCTTCGCCAGCACACTGCACTGCAAATCGTCCAGTTTACAGGTGGTCCAATGAACCGCAGAGCAGAAAGTGTAAATAGGACGGAACGCCAGAATGGACAAAGAGCGACTGCTGAATGGAATTTTCTCCCGATGAAGCCAGGAAAAGACAAGCAGAGACGTAAGACGTACACAAATCTGCAGCACATCTTTGTTGCTACAAAACGCGTACACTACTGTCGAAGTTTCACCGTGAAAGAAACTTTTCGCCAAAGGAGATTTTGCGAATACTCGAAACACCAGAATGAGGACTATTTTTCATATTATTTGCCAGTTCAGTAGTAAAATCGAGAGCAAATATGAGAGGCATTGCCCACTGCAAAGGAGGAAACCAGTGACAAATTCATTGAGGATAAACGTGCTGATGAAGGAATCGTTGCTATACACATGTCATTAATATTAATGTTTGCACAATGTGTCTTCTACAAAGTGTCTTCCGGTAACTGTAACGAAAATTATAGTATGATGAAAAGGCTGACAGTGTTTATCTCGTACAATATTTTTCTAAAAAAAATTTGATGAGTAGGAAATAGAAATACAAAAGAATCAATGGACATATTCGAGTAGCGTAGCGTTAATATCGCTGGCGTACGAGAGCGGAAGGACAACCAGCAAGAGGTCAATATAGCGAATGACACTGCATCTGGATGAGGTATCGAATATATTGCTTCCCCCTACTTATACTTCCCGAGGAGATCACGAATGTAAAATTAGAGAGATTAGAGCGCGCACGGAGGCTTTCAGACAGTCGTTCTTCCCGCGAACCATACGCGACTGGAACAGGAAAGGGAGGTAATGACAGTGGCACGTAAAGTGCCCTCCGCCACACACCGTTGGGTGGCTTGCGGAGTATCAATGTAGATGTAGATGTAGAATATCTGTTCTCTGAATCAGTATGGAGAGTATGCCAGAGACCAACTAAGCGATTTTTCGTTGATAGTTACAACGTCTGTGTTTCATAAATTGTCTGTTTAATCACAATACAATGTCATTCAGACATAAATGTATGTCTGAGGGAACATATATTGTCATTGACTGTTACAAAAAATGGCTCTGACACTATGGGTCTTAACATCTGAGGTCATCAGTCCCCTAGAACTTAGAACTACTTAAACCTAACTAACCTAAGGATATCACAAACATCCATGCCCGAGGCAGGATTCGAACCTGCGACCGTAGTGGTCGCGCGGTTCCAGACTGAAGCGCCTAGAACCGCTCGTCCACTCCGGCCAGCCTGATGGTTACAGCTGCGGTAAACATTACGAAGTAGTTCTGCGTTCTTCCACTTCTATGCACTGACGACAGCTTTGAAAATATCTGCCGCACCAGGCGTCGAACCCTGGTTTCCCGATTATCGAGAGCGGTCTCCATAATTACTTTGGCTATGACAGATACCAGCTGTCTTTGTGACAGTTCTCTTATACAGCTGCCTACAGACTACTGATGAAGTCAGCAGACAACCTAGCTGCCAGTCAATAAAATTCCTCTGGTTTTGTGAAAGTATTGTCAGTATGTAAAACTACAGACATTTCGGTCACTTTTGCAAGTGACCTTCTTCATATCCTACACAAATATGTGTACGTTTATCATTTAACTTGCTTTTATTTTCTTACAGGAGCTATTTTAACTTCAGCGCAATAGCAATTTTCCAAATTGTAATTATTATACACACATCAAAAAAACAATTTTCATCACCAGGGTTCCGAGAGTTGCGGAACCGGTACAGAAAATTGGAATAGAGATCAACATATATATCATTTCCGCCCTTTTTACTGCTCATGAAAACCACACATTGCATGCATGTTGTACCACCATACGGCAAGACCTTCAGGGGTGGTGGTCCAGATTGCTGTACACACCTATACGTCTAATACCCAGTAGCACGTCCTCTTGCTTTGATGCATGCCTGTATTCATCGTGGCATACTATCCACAAGTTCATCAAGGCACTGTCGGTCCAGATTGCCCCACTCCTCAACGGCGATTCGAAGTAGATCGCTCAGAGTGCTTGGTGGGTCACGTTTTCCATAAACATCCCATTTCAATCTATCCCAGGCATGTTCGATAGGGTTCGTCTGGAGAACATGCAGGCCACTCTAGTCGAGCGATGTTGTTATCCTGAAGGAAGCCATTCACACGATGTTTACGATGGAGCGCGATTTGTCATCCATGAAGACGAATACCTAGCCAATATGCTGGCGATTTGGTTTTAATATCGGTCGGAGGGTGGCATTCACGTATATCATACGGCCGTTACGTTGCGTTCCATGACCACCAGCGACGTATTTCGGCCCCACATAAAGCCACCACAAAACAGCAGGGAACCTCCACCTTGCTGTACCCGCTGGACAGTGTGTCTAAGGCGTTCAGCCTGACCGGATTGCCTCCAAATACATCTCCGACGATTGTCTGGTTGAAGGCATCGGCGAAGAGAACGTGATGCTAATCCTGAGCGGCCCATTCGGCATATTGTTAAGCTCATCTGTACCGCTCTGCACGGTGTCGTGGTTGCAAAGATAAACCTCTCCATGGACGTAGTGAGTGAAGTTGCGCATCTTGCAGCGTATTGCGCACACTTGAGTCGTAACACGACGTTCTGTGGTTGCATCAAAGCATCATTCAACATGGTGGCGTTGCTGTCAGGCTTTCTCCGAGTCCTAATCCGCAGGTAGCGGTCATTCATTGCAGTAGTATCCCTTGGGTGGCCTGAGCGAGGCATGTCATCGACAGTTCCTGTCTCTCTGTATCTCCTCCATGTACGAACAACATCACTTTGGTTCACTCCGAGACGCCTGGACACTTCCCTTGTTGAGAGTCCTTCCTTACACAAAGTGAAAATGCGGACGCGATCGAACCGCGGTATTGACCGTCTAGGCATGGTTGAACTACAGACAACACGAGTCGTGTACCTCCTTCCTGGTGGAATGACTGGAGCCGATCGGCTGCCGGGGCAGCTCATGTATGGTTGTTTACCTCTTTGGGCGGGCTTAGTGACATCTCTGAACAGTCGAAGGGACTGTGTCTGTGATACAATATCCACTGTCAACGTCAATCTTCAGGAATTTTTGGAACCGGGGTGATGCAAACTTTTTTTGATGTGTGTATTATCTTGTAGATATTTAATAAGCCTCTGCCTGTGTCAAGAACGTCATATTGAACATACGAACATGCAGCAAAGATCATATCAACACTACATATATCTACAGCTGTCCTCTCGAAAGCACATAGAGATGTGCAGTGGAAGGTACATCGTGTATCGCAGTTAATTTCCCTTTTCCTCCTCCAGTTGGTAGGCCCCTGTGTGACCTAGAATCTCTCTGATCATCTCTTTATTGTCTTTAGGCTACACCGAGCGTAGAATGAGGCAATAGCTTAGTTAACTAATCTAGAAATGTATACTCACGATCTTCTCAGTAAACCATTCTCTGATACACTGCCCCTCTAGAGTTGGGGAAGCACCTCCATCGCACTTTTACGCTTGCTAAGTGGACCTGTGACTAACGCGCTGTTTTTCATAGGATCTTCTCTATTTCCTTCGTGAATCCTATTTTCTTTTAGTCCCATAGTCAGAGTAACGAAAATATTCAACTATTTGTCGAACGAATATTACTAGTGTGTCATCTGCTTTACCGTCGGTTAGTTTTATGTAATCATTCCACTCTGAATAGCTCTTTATGCATACTTCCAGATACTTAATGGTTATTCTGTTGTGCGTCAGCGTTTTATCTCTCGTAATTCCCGTTGATTTGAATTCCCTCTGGCCACAAGAGCGCATGAAGCTCTACTCTCGCCGGTAGAGGGCAGGGTGGAGGGGAAAGTAGTTAAGGGCTGCGGCGGCCTGGAGACGAGGTGAGGAGAGGAGAGGAGAGGAGAGGAGAGTGTGACAGGGGCAAGGGAGAGCGCAAGTGAGGCGGCGTGTTGTTGTGCCCAAACGCTTGCCGTGGCCCGTTGACAAGAGTGGTGCCTTTGCTCACTGCGGGTTTGGCGGGGCCGAGTGCTAATGGGCTTGGTCTGAACTTTGAAAAAAACACAGTACATCCAATTTTCTTCTGCAACGAGTACAATTCCTTCAATAAATATAACACATCAACATAAGTCAGTAGAAAGGATAGAGCACACAAAGTTTTTGGGTGTACATATAGGTGAGATTCTTAATTGGAAAATTCATATTTTGGATATTCTGAAGCGGCCAGATTCAGCAACTTTTGCAGTCAGAATAATTGCCAATTTTGAGGACACAGAAATCAGGAAGCTAACATACTTTGCATACTTTCATTCTCTGATGTCGTACAAAGTAATACTTTGGAGTAAATCAAGACTTAGGCAAAAAGTATTCACTGCTCGAAAGGAAGTGGTTAGAATAATTTGTGGGGCTCATAGTTGCACATCCTGTAAGTATCAAAAAATGGTTCAAATGGCTCTGAGCACTATGGGACTTAACTTCTAAGGTTATCAGTCCCTTAGAACGTAGAACTACTTAAACCTAACTAACCTAAAGTCATCACACACATCCATGCCCGAGGCAGATTCGAACCTGCGACCGTAGCGGTCGCGCGGTTGCAGACTGCAGCGCCTAGAACCGCTCGGCCTCCCAGACCGGCTTGTAAGCATCTGTTTAAAAGGTTAGGAATTCTTACAACAGCCTCATAGTACATTTACTCAGTAATGAAATTTGTTCTCAACAACATGGACCAATTTACAAACAACAGTGACACTCATGATTATAATACCAGAAGGAAGAAAGACACTGTCCTTCACTTAACCTATCTTTGGCAAAGAAAGCGATAAAATATGTTGCTGTTAAGATTTTCGATAAATTACCTGATGAAATAAAATGTCTGACAGACAGCACATACGGTTTCAAAAATAAATTGAAATCATATCTCCTTGACAACTTCTTCTACACCATAGGTGAATTCTTGAATAGGAATAAATAATTCTACAGGTATAATATATGCATTTTGTGCCATGTAAGGGAACAGGGTAGGAAATAAAAAAATTGAGCTAAATAAAACAATCTTGATTCATGTGTGCTTTTCTTATGAACTTGACACGTTCCACATCACAACGGCTACTGTGAGATTGATCAATGGAACACGTAAGTAACTAGCTAACAAGCTAACTGCAATCTAGTGTAGCTTGCCTATTGTGTTTTTGTACCTCATTGTGGACACATGATGTTACAGTATCTAATACCATTTTCTGTTGGCTTTATCTTTGACATACACGTATGTAAGATGTCCATGTTATGTGTTAAAGTTTAAATAATGGTAGCCGCAACTGAAAGAAATACACAATATACGGCATCATGGAAGTGTAAATTGGATACAGTTTAATGCTTTAACTGAAAAAAAAGTTCAGCTCTAATGCGATTCGTACATCAGCCTGTCTGGATACCCGTTCCGGCACAACGTTACCTTGTCTCACACAGCTAATTGGACAGTTTCGGCAGAGTATACAATCAATGTTACCTGTTACTGGCCACGTGGCACGCAGTTGCAGGGCCTCCTTGTTTTGAACTCACATTTCTATTAAGACTGTTGGCGGGGCTAGGTTTTGCCAGACAAACTTTTGTCTTGAATTGGTATGAGTAATCGGATGCCTAGCGCCAAATGTGGCATTTTTCCTCCGCCCTGTATACTAACTGTTAAATGTACTTTTGGCGACTGTTGAATTATCCAGTGGAATCTCTCTATTCGTATTTGTGAGGAGTGCTTACCTACACAGTACGTGGTGCGCGGACAGCCGATGCACTCGCTAGCTCCGGCTTCCTCTCCTCCCTCGGCGCCCGCTGATCACCGTGGATAAACAGATTAAGAAGTAGGGCAGCCGCATGGGCAGGACGGCGCCTCAATTATCGCGTCGTCATGGATACGGGTTAGCACAGTCGCCCACCACTTTGCTCTTCGTGATTCAGCGCCGGCTCAGTTTACACCTCAATCCTGCAAGCTGGCCGCTTCACTGGACCTTCTATTGTTCATCAGGTCTGTACCGTTTCTGTGTTTCCAATTTCATATTCAGGTCGTTGTTCCTCTTTCAAACTTCGTTTAAATTTTTTTAGGGATAGAGATGAGTGTAACACGAAACCCACTGAAACGGATGTCGTGTCTTTATTCTCCCTACACTGTACATAAACTTCAGCCGATTAGTCAGAACTTTGGCGGAAAAATACATTTCGTGACACAGCTAAATAAGTAACTGAGTAAATACGTAAATATAGGTCTCTAAACACGTATTCTTCTTCTCTAACACTCAAACGCTATTCCGTGACATTTCACCATCGTTAAAATATACTGAAGAGACAAACAAGCAGATACACCTGCCTGATATCGTATAGGGCCCTCGCGTGGACGTATAAGTGCTGCAACACGACGTGGCATGGACTCTACAAACTTCTGAAATAGTGCTGGAGGGAACTGGCTTCATGAATCCTGCAGGGCTGTCCATAAATACGTAATGGCACATTGCAAATAATCCCAGATACGCTCAAAATGTTCGTATCTGGGGAGTTCGGTGGCCAGCGGAAGTGTTTAAGTTCCGCAGAGTGTTCCTAGGGCCACTATGTAGAAATTTTGGACGTGTGGGGTCTCACATTGTCCTGGTGGAATTTCCCAAGGCCGTGAAATTCATAATGGATGTGAATGGATGCAGGTGATCAGACAGGATGGTTACGTATGTATCACCTGTCAAGAGTCGTATCTAGAAGTATCAGGCGTTCCATATTACTCCAACTGCACACACCCCTCACCATTACAGAGCCTCCACTGCTAACATGCGCGGTCCATGGACTCATGAGGTTGTCTCCATAGCAGTACACGTCCATCTCCTAGATAAAATTCTAAACGAGACTCGTACGACCAGGCATCATTCTTCCAGTCATCAGCAGTCCGTTGTCGGTGTTGACGGGCACAAGTGAGGCATAAAGCTTTGTGTCGTGCAGTCATCAAGGGTACCCGAGTGTGCCTTCGGCTCCGAAAGCCCATTCCGATGATGTTTCGTTGAATGGTTCGTACGCTGACACTTCTTGATGCTCCAGAATAGAAGTCTGCAGCAGTTTCCGGAAGGATTGCACTTCTGTCATGTTGAAAAATTCTCTTCAGTCGTCGTTGATCCCTTTCTTTCACGATCTTTTTCCAGTGGTGATGTCGGAGATTTGATGTTTTACCGGATTCCTGATATTCAAGGTACACTTGTGAAATGGTACTATGGGAAAATCCCCTCTTCATCGCTAACTCGGAGATGCTGTATCCCATCTCTCGTGCACCGATTGTAACACCTTGTTCGAAATCACTTAAGCTTTGATAATCTGCCTTTGTAGCAGCAATAACCGATATAACAACTGCACCACACACTAGTCTTATATAGACGTTGCCGAACCGCAACGCAGTATTCTGCCTGTTTACGTATCTCTGTATTTCAATACGCATACCTACATCAGTTTATTAGGCGCTTCAGTGTAGATTTCATTTCTTTTCCGAAAAAATTTGAACGATTGGCTTTCAATAAAAAATGCTACACATTTTCTTTTTTTTCTGACAGCAGGTTGGTTATATTGAGGATTCTAATACCCTATATTGTTCTTCACTCTTTTTGCTACAAAATTCTGTTTCTTAGCAAAATTTCCGTTCAGTGCAAAGGCCTTACGTCACCTTACTGGAGGACCAGTTAGGGTGGATAAGGAAGATAAGTCGAATGCAGCTTTGAGAACTCCCTTCGAGAGTGCAGATATGTTTGAGGCTTTGTGCTGTCATGGAGAAGGAGAGATTAGTTAGAGTTTTTGTGGCAATGAACACAGTTATGTCGTTCCTGAGGATGTGTGCGGCCGGCCTGCACGCGGGATACAAGACCGATTCGCGCTACCTTGTTGCTTTGTTGACAGAAGCTTCGGCGTATCACTCACCGTACTTTTGTTCACTCCCAGGTCTCCGTAGACATTCTGTAAACGCCTATGAATACTTGCGATGCTCTGGTTTCTAGCCAAAAGAAACTCAGTGACAACTCTCTGCTTGGGACACACCTCCGTTGCAGACCCGACTTTGAAGCCTATATATTGCTCCGCCACCCATCGGAACGTCACGTGGCTATGGGGGCTGAAGCCGGGATATTCCGCAGTGTTCCACAACAAGAAATCAAGAAATGGCTCGTAGTACTATGGGACTTAACACTGAGGTCTTCAGTTCCCTACAACTTTTTTTTTTTTTTTTTTTTTTTTTTGGTCATCAGTCTACTGACTGGTTTGATGCGGCCCGCCACGAGTTCCTTTCCTGTGCTAACCTCTTCATCTCAGAGTAGCACTTGCAACCTACGTCCTCAATTATTTGCTTGACGTATTCCAATCTCTGTCGTCTGTCTTCCTCTACAGTTTCTGCCCTCTACAGCTCCCTCTAGTACCATGGAAGTCATTCCCTCATGTCCATGTTTCACTACTATACAATGCTGTACTCCAGACGTACATCCTCAGAAATTTCTTCCTCAAATTAAGGCCGGTATTTGATATTAGTAGACTTCTCTTGGCCAGAAATGCCTTTTTTGCCATAGCGTGTCTGCTTTTAATGTCCTCCTTGCTCCTTGTCTAGGTAGCAGAATTCCTTAACTTCATTGACTTCGTGACCATCAATCCTGATGTTAAGTTTCTCGCTGTTCTCATTTCTACTACTTCTCATTACCTTCGTCTTTCTCCAATTTACTCTCAAACCATACTGTGTACTCATTAGACTGTTCATTCCGTTCAGCAGATCATTTAATTCTTCTTCACTTTCATCAGGATAGCAATGTCATCAGCGATTCGTATCATTGATATCCCTTTACCTGGTATTTTAATTCCACTCCTGAACCTTTCTTTTATTTCAATCATTGCTTCCTCGATGTACAAATTGAAGAGTAGGGGTGAAAGGCTATAGCCTTGTCTTACACACTTCTTAATACGAGCACTTCGTTCTTGATCGTCCACTCTTATTATTCCCCCTTTGTTGTTGTACATATTGTATATGACCCGTCTCTCCCTATAGCTTACCCGTACTTTTTTCAGAATCTCAAACAGCTTGCACCATTTTATATTGTCGAACGCTTTTTCCAGGTCGACAATCCTGTGAAAGTGTCTTGATTTTTCTTTAGCATTGCTTCCATTATTAGCCGTAACGTCAGAATTGCCTCTCTCGTCCCTTTACTTATCCTAAAGACAAACTGATAGTCACCTAGCGCATTCTCAATTTTCTTTTCCATTCTTCTGTATACTATTCTTGTAAGCAGCTTCGATGCATGAGCTGTTAAGCTGATTGTGCAATAATTCTCGCACTTGTCAGCCCTTGCTGGCTTCGGAATTGTATGGATGATGCTTTTCCGAAAGTCAGATGGTATATCGCCAGACTCATATATTCTACACACCAACGTGAATAGTCGTTTTGTTGCCACTTCCCTCAATGATTTTAGAAATTCTGATGGAATGTTATCTATCCCTTCTGCCTTATTTGACCGTAAGTCCTCCAAAGCTCTTTTAAATTCCGATTCTAATACTGGATCCCCTATTTCTTCCAAATCGGCTCCTGTTTCTTCTTCTATCACATCAGACAAATCTTTACCCTCATAGAGGCTTTCAATGTTTTCTTTCCACCTATCTGCTCTCTCCTCTGCATTTAACAGTGGAATTCCCGCTGCACTCTTAATGTTACCACCGTTGCTTTTAATGTGACCAAAGGTTGTTTTGACTTTCCTGTATGCTGAGTCTGTCCTTCCGACAATCATATCTTTTTCGATGTCTTCACATTTTTCCTGCAGCCATTTCGTCTTAGCCTCCCTGCACTTCCTATTTAATTCCTCAGTGACTTGTATTTCTGTATTCCTGATTTTCCCGGAAAATGTTTGTACTTCCTCCTTTCATCAATCAACTGAAGTATTTTTTTGTTACCCATGGTTTCTTCGCAGCTACCTTCTTTGTACCTATGTTTTCCTTCCCAACTTCTGTGATGGCCCTTTTTAGAGATGTCCATTCCTCTTCAACTGTACTGCTACTGCGCTATTCCTAATTGCTGTATCTATAGCGTTACAGAACTTCGAACGTGTCTCGTCATTCCTTAGTACTTCCGTATCCCACTTCTTTGCGTATTGATTCTTCCTGACTAATGTCTTGAACTTCAGCCTACTCTTCATCACTACTATACTGTGATTTGAGTCTATATCTGCTCCTGGGTACGCCTTACAATCCAGTATCTGATTTCGGAATCTCTGTCTGACCATGATGTAATCTAATTGAAATCTTCCCGTATCTCCCGGCCTTTTCCAAGTATACCTCCTCCTCTTGTGATTCTTGAACAGGGTATTCGCTACTACTAGCTGAAACTTGTTACAGAACTGAATTAGTCAGTTTCCTCTTTCATTCCTTGTCCCAAGCCCATATTCTCCTGTAACCTTTTCTTCTACTCCTTCCCCTACAACTGCATTCCAGTCGCCCATGACTATTAGATTTTCGTCCCCCTTTACATACTGCATTACCCTTTCAATATCCTCATACACTTTCTCTATCTGTTCATCTTCAGCTTGCGACGTCGGCATGTATACCTGAACTATCGTTGTCGGTGTTGGTCTGCTGTCGATTCTGATTAGAACAACTCGGTCACTGAACTGTTCACAGTATCACACCCTCTGCCCTACCTTCCTATTCATACCGAATCCTACACCTGTTGTACCATTTTCTGCTGCTGTTGATATTACCCGATACTCATCTGGCCAGAAATCCTTGTCTTCCTTCCACTTCACTTCACTGACCCCTACTATATCTAGATTGAGCCTTTGAATTTCCCTTTTCAGATTTTCTAGTTTCCCTACCACGTTCAAGCTTCTGACATTCCACGCCCCGAATCGTAGAACACTCACCTTTCGTAGATTATTCAATCTTTTTCTCATGGTAATCTCCCCCTTGGCTGTCCCCTCCCGGAGATCCGAATTGGGGACTATTCCGGAATTTTTTGCCAATGGAGAGATCATCATGACACTTCTTCAATTACAGGCCACATGTCCTGCGGATACACGTTACGTGTCTTTAATGCAGTGGTTTCCATTGTCTTCACCATCCTCATGTCGTTGATCATAGCTGATTCATCCGCCTTTAGGGGCAATTTCCCATCCCTAGGACAAGAGAGTGCCCAGAATCTCTATCCACTCCTCCGCCCTCTTTGACAAGGCCATTGGCAGAATGAGGCTGACTTCTTATGCCGGAAGTCTTCGGCCGCCAATGCTGATTATTTATCAAAATTTCGGCAGTGGCGGGGATCGAACCCAGGATCGAATACGTTTTGATTATGAATCAAAGACGCTACCCCTAGACCACGGTGACCCCGTTCCCCGTTCCTCAAGAACTTAGAACTAATTAAACCCAACTAACCTAAGGGCATCACACACATCCATGCCCGCGGCAAGATTCGAACCTACGACCGTAGCGGTCGCGCGGTTCCAGACTGAAGCTCCTAGAACCGCTCTGCCACGCCGGCCGGCGTTCCACAACAAATTCCGCATTTTTTAAACCGAAACTGCCTGAGAGAATAATGTGTAGCAATTCCTACTGAACGGCCTTCGTAACAGTTTTGCATGGTACTATATTGTCATGCAAAGGTTTGACATTTTTGTATTTATATTCGTAGCAATATAAACAAAAATATAAACCCTGGCAACACTTACCGATTGTAATGACTAGTGGATTCTATGCAGCTGATATTTTGATCTACCTTCTGGTCTGCAATCAATAATGATTTCCAAACATTGTTTTTTTTTCTTTTTTTTGGTGGTCATCAGTCTTCTGACTGGTTTGGTGTGGCTCGACACGAATTCCTCTCTTGTGCCAACATCTTTATCTCAGAGTAGCACTCGCATCCTACGTCCTCAAGTCCTCAATTATTTGCTGTATGTATTCCAATCTCTGTTTTGCTCTACAGTTTTTGCCCTCTACAGCTCCCTCTAGTATCATTTAAGTCATTCCCTGATGTCTTAACTGGTGTTCTATCATCCTGTCCCTTCTCCTTGTGTTTTACATACATTCCTTTCCTCTCCGATTCTGCGCAGAACCTCCTCATTCCTTACCTTATCAGCCTACTTCACTTTCAACATTCGCCTGTAGCACATCTCAAATTCTTCGATTCTCTTCTGTTCCGGTTTTCCCACAGTCCGCGTTTCACTACCTTGCAGTGCTGTGCTCCAGACGTTCATTCTCAGATATTTCTTAATCAAATGAATATTGTAGCACCCAAATATTAGGTCTAAAATGAAACTACTACTTTATATATCCGCTTTACTAATGTTATGTCATAACACCATCATAATATTACATTCTACTGTCAACATTGATTTGTTATTTATTCATTAACTCTTGATTTCTAGTTATCGCACTAGCTTCCGAAAATGTTGTCTAGATAAGTTATTTCTGATAGCCTTCGTAAGTTTTCGTAGCTATACCGGGTGATTCTTACGAACATTTAAGAGAAAAACAAAGTGACGTAGATGACGATGAGGTACGTAATTTAATACGAGCCATCTGGAGTCGTAATTATCGGGAAATGCTCCAAAAGTGTATGATAAATGTCGAAGATATAACGTCACCAGATGATGTTCTCTGGCTGCACATGCAGTGGTTCGGCTTGTCGATCCTACCCTCACCGGTAGAGGACAATGCTGCACACCGCTCCGCTAGACTACTCTTTTTTCTAATAACTTTTCTAAGTATGATCTGTTTTAAACGCAGAAACTTCAAAACTATTGTCCCCTGTGTAGCCCCGCAGAACCTATTCTTATTCTGTGTTACTTTCCTTTTGTCCATTCTGTTGATCACTGACTTTATTTAGTAAGAAAAAGTTAAGTCTTTTGCTTTCGATGACTGAATTGGACTCTTATACTCATTTACTTGTGAGGCTTTTGTTGTACTTTACTTTGCAATAAACAAGTGGAGAACGCAGGACAGTGGATAAAATGTAAATGTTACCTCAGTGTAAACACAGAACTGTCTAACGCAATGTGGAAAAATACTGCCTGCCAAACGCAAGACTCGAACACGAATCCTAAGCGCTAATATCACTCACGTAGTCCTAGAGACGCTCCGACGTGAATACTTGACTTGGGTTGGGATGACCAGGTACGCCGGACCAATAAGCTTCAAGCGCTGCATGTGCGATGAAGTACGTCATCTGGAGATGTCATGTGTAGCCGTTTCAAGCTGCGGAGTAAAAGGCTGAAACTTCTAAGTCAGTGCAATCATAAGATACGGCAATTTACGTCACATAACGTACACTACTGGCCATTAAAATTGCTATCCCAAGAAGAAGTGCAGATGATAAACGGGTATTAATTGGACAAATATATTATACTAGAACTGAAATGTGATTACATTTTCACACAATTTGGGTGCATAGATCCTGAGAAATCTATACCCAGAACAACCACATCTGTCAGTAATGAGTCAAACAGAGCTTGGATGGCTTGTACAGGTACAGCTACCCATACATCTTCAACACGATACCACAGTTCATCAACAGTAGTGACTGGCGTATTGTGACGAGCCAGTTGCTCGGCCACCATTGAACAGGCGTTTTCAATTGGTGAGAGATCAAGAGCTTGTGCTGGCCGGGGCAGCAGTCGAACATTTTCTGTATCCAGAAAGGCCCGTCCACGACCTGCAACAACCGGTCGTGCATTATCCTGCTGAAATGTAGGGTTTCGGAGGGATCGAATGAAGAGTAGAGCCACGGGTCGTAACACATCTGAAATGTAACGTCCACGGTTCAAAGTGCCGTCAAAGCGAACAAGAGGTGACCGAGACTTGTAACCAATGGCACCCTATACCATCACGCCGGGTAATACGCCAGTATGGCGATGACGAATACACGCTTCCAATGTGCTTTCACCGCGATGTCGCAAATACGGATGCGACCATCATGGTGCTGTACACAGAACCTGGCTTCAATCGAAAAAATGACGTTTTGCAATTCGTGCACACAGGTTCGTCGTTGAGTATACCATCGCTGGAGCTCCTGTCTGTGATGCAGCGTCAAGGTTAACCGTAGCCATGGTGTCGGAGCTGATAGTCCATGCTACTGCAAACGGCGTCGAACTCTTCGTGCAGATGGTTGTTGTCTTACAAACGTCCCCATCTGTTGACTCAGGGATCGAGACGTAGCTGCACTATCCGTTACAGCTATGCGGATAAGATGCCTGTCATCTCGACTGCTAGTGATACGCGGCCGTTGGTATCCAGCACGGCGTTCCGTATTACCCTCCTGAACCCACCGATTCTATATTCTGCTAATTGTCATTGGATCTCGACTAACGCGAGCAGCAATCGCGATAGGCTACAATCCGACCTTTATGAAAGTTGGAAACGTGATGGTTCTCCTCCTTACAAGAGGCATCACAACAACGTTTCACCAGACAACGCCGGTCAACTGTTGTTTGTGTATGAGGAATCGGTTGGATACTTTCCTCACGTCAGCCCGTTGTATGTGTCGCCACCGGTGCCAACGTTGTGTGAATGCTCTGAAAAGCTAATCATTTGCATATCATAGCATCTTCTTCCTGTCGGTTAAATTTCGTGTCTGTAGCACGTCATCTTCGTGGTGTAGCAATTTTAATGGCCAGTAGTGTATGTCTGTGTACTCGAGAACTGTCAGATGAAGTGAACTGTGATCATTCCACCATACTGCGACATTTTCATGCAATGGGGATGGTTCAGAAATTGGGTATGTATGGTCATACTCTAAGCCAAAATCACAAAAATCAGTGACGGCCGCATGCGCAGCGCTGCTTGCCCGTTATCAATTGGCTCATGAACAACGCCGACCATTCCTGTCCTGTATCGTTACTGAAGACGAGAAATGGTGTCTTTATGCTAACATAAGAAGATGAAAGGAGTGGTTGAGCCCAAATAAAGCAGCACCTCACCGTAGTAAAGCTTGCGCGCTTCCACAAGAGATGATGTTATGTATGTGGTGGAACAGTGGCTATGTGGTTACAACGAATTGCTTCCCCGAGGTGTAACCTTCACTGCTGACACTTATTGCCAACAACTTAGACGTACTGCATGCGCAATCCAAGAACAACGACCAGGAAGACTGTGTGAAGTGATGCTACTCCACAATAACGCCCACCCGCATTCTGCTAGGCTGATTTATATTCGGAAGTCATTCCGCACTCACCTCATTCACCTGATCATGCGCCCTCTGATATTAACTTTCTCCGCTCTCTATCGAACAACATTCAATGAACTGCCTTTAGAGATGATGGTACTCTCCGAAAATGGCTCGACGTACTCTTCGGCTCAAAGCCGCGTAAATCGAGAAGTTTCCCCACCGATGGCAGACTGTTGTAGATAATGAAGCAGAATATATGTTTGATAATTAAGGTCTCTGATATGTGTATGCGTTGTGTTTATTGAGCTAATGGAAAAGCGCTTTAAGAGCCAACCCAATATATTCTACCACGGTTAAGTCATGCATTTAATTAAATAAAACGCGATTTTAATTTTCCATGGTTTCCCTAAATCGATTAGGAGCAATGCCGGGATGGCTACACCGTATAGGGCATGGCTGATCTTCTGCCGCATTCGTGATCTGTTTGAGACAGAGATTCGACCCTTCCCGAATTGACGTCATACCCTGTGGGAGACCGAGAGAATTCCGACATTCCATCAGGCAATAACGACACCATCATTTTTTTCGGCTGAGTAACCATGTAGTTAGAGGGACACGGTACAGCATAGGGGATGATGCCGCAAGTAGGGTGCAGAGGCGACGCTTCGTCTAAATGACAGTCTTATTGAGGCGCTAAAAATTAAACTTTTATCGAATTCTGATGTTAGTTTCACCTTACGCTTATGTTAAGTAACCGTAACCGTATCTACATCTACATCTACATCCATACTCCGCAAGCTACCTGACGGTTTGTGGCGGAGGGTACCTGAGTACCTCTATATGTTCACCCTTCTATTCCAGTCTCGTATTGTTCGTGGAAAGAAGGATTGTCGGTATGCTTCTGTGTGGGCTCTAATCTCTCTGATTTTATCCTCATGGCCTCTTCGCGAGATATACGTAGGAGGCAGCAATATACTGCTTGACTCTTCGGTGAAGGTATGTTCTCTAAACTTCAACAAAAGCCCGTACCGAGCTACTGAGCGTCTCTCCTGCTGAGTCTTCCACTGGAATTTATCCATGATCTCCGTAACGCTTTCGCGATTACTAAATGAGCCTATAACGAAGCGCGCTGCTCTCCGTTGGATCTTCTCTATCTCTTCTATCAACCCTGTCTGGTATGCATCCCACACTGCCGAGCAGTATTCAAGCAGTGGGCGAACAAGCGTACTGTAACCTACTTCCTTTGTTTTCGGATTGCATTTCCTTAGGATTCTTCCAATGAATCTCAGTCTGGCATCTGCTTTATCAACGATCAACTTCATACGATCATTCCATTTTCAATCACTCCTAATGCGTACTCCCAGATAATTTATGGAATTAACTGCTTCCAGTTACTGACCTGCTATTTTGCAGCTAAGCTTTTTAATGTAGGTCGATAGTATGTTCTCCAGTGCATGTTTTAACATGATTTTGTAACTTTTCAAGCATTATGAAAGCAATTAAAGAGAAGTCTCCTTCATGATATCTGACTGGAGTAATATCGACAATTGAATATGGGTCAAAGGGGAAAGCTTTTCGGTACTTGTTGTTTACTATTGTTTACAAATAAGTGAGATTTTATAGCCCCCCTTGTCGGAGGGTACATGTAATGTATATCCTCGTGTTCGGTCAGAGAGCTGGTAGCCAATGATCAACTTCAACAGGTGTCGTGCGAAGCCCGCCTAGACCAAACGCTGAGAACAATAAGGATTCAAATGAAGAGAAAAGAAACGGGTTGGCGTCTTTGATTGGTAATCAAAACGTCCTCGGTCTCTGGTTAGATCCTCACCATTGTTTAAATTTTGAATAAAAATCATCATCAATGGCGACTGAAGACTTCCGGCCTAAGAAGTCACCCCTCATTCAACCAGCGGCCTTGTCAAAGAGGGCGGAGTAGCGGTCAGGGATTCTGGGGACTACCTTGTTCTTCGAGTGGGAAGCTTCCCAGAAAGGCGTACGAATTGGAAATAATTGGCAGCACAAGGATGCAAAAGCCAATGGAAACCACTGCATTAATTACACGTAATGTATAATCGTAGGACATGTGGCCTGTAATTGAATAAGTGTCATGATCTCTCAAGTGGACTAGTCTCATATTCCGATCTCCTGGAGGGGACTGCCACAGAGGAGGTGATCACAAGAAAAAGGTGGAATAATCAACGAAAGGATAATGTTGATGAGTAGGGGCGTGGATTGCCATAAGTTTGAACGTGGGAGATACTCTACAAAATTTGGAATGTCAGGTGCTACTGTTGGTTGGTTGATTTCGGGGAGAGAGCCAAACAGCGAGGTCATCGGGTCCATCGAGTTAGAGAAAGCCATGTCCTTTCAAAAGGAACCGCCCTGGAATTTGCTAGAAGCGATTTACGGAAATCACGGGAAACGTAAATCAGGATGGACGGCCGAGTGTTTCAACCGTCGTCCTGCCGAATGCTAGTCTAGTGTGCTAACCACTACCCCATCACGTTCGGTCAAAAGCTAAGGCTCTGTCCATATACAGTGGAACTGGTGAAGTGAAATGGAAAGAATATAAGGATTTCTGGTCAGAGGAATAAAAGGCAATATCAACAGCAGCAAAAAATCGTATAAAAGGAATAGGATTTGTTATGAATAGGGACGTAGGACAGACAGTGAGTTATTGTGAACAGTTTAGTGATAGCGTTGCTCTCATCAGAATCGACAGGAAATCAACATCGACAACGTGGTTCATTTATATATGCCGATGCCCCAAGCCGCAGATGAAGAGCTAGAGAAAGTTTATGAGGATATTGAACGGGTAATTCAGTACCTAAGGGTCATGGGGTATTGGAATGTGACTGTAGGGGAAGAGGTAGAAGAAAGGATTATGGGAGAATACGGGCTTGGCTGTAGGAATGGGGTAGTAGGAATAGTAATTGCGTTATGCTATAAATTTCAGGTGGTAATAGCGAATACTCTGTTCAAGAATCATAAGAGAAAGAGGTATACTTGGAATATACAGGTAGATACAGGAAGATTTCGGATACATTACGTCATAGTCAAGCAGATTCCGAAATAAGAAATGGTAGGACGTACCCAGGAGCTGATATAGACTCAGATGACAATTTACTAATGATGGAGAGTAGGCTGAAGTTTAAAGGACTACTGAGGAAGAATTATTGTGCAAAGAAGAGGAATATAGAATTACTAAGGAATAAAGAGTTACATCGGAAGTTCTCCGAGACTATAGATACTGCAATAAGGAATAACTCAGTAGGCAGTTTACTTGAAGAAGAAATGACATCCTTAAAAAGGCAATCACAGAATTTGGAAAGAAAAGCATAGTTAGAAAGTTGGTAACTATGAAGAAATCATGAGTAACAGAAGAAATACTTCAGTTGATCGACGAAAGAAGGAAGTACAAAAATGTTCAGGGAAATTCAGGGACACAGTCACTTATAAATGAAATAAATAGGAAGTGCAGGGAAGCTAAGGTGAAATGACTACATGCAAATCATGAACTAATCGAAAAATATATGATTATCTGAAGGACTGACTCAGTATATAGAAAATTCCAAACAACGTTCGGTGAAGTTAAAAGCTAGGGTGGTAACATTAAGAATGCAACCGGAATTTCGACCGATAATTGCAGAGGACAGAACAGATAGGTGGAAAGAGTATGCTGAGAGTGTCTGTGAGGGGAAGACTTACGTGATGACTTGATAGAAGAATTGACGTCAGTCGGTAGGGAAGAGATAGGGTATGCAGTATTACAAACAGAATTTAGAAGAGCTCTGGAAAACTTAATATTAAATAATGGAGAAAGGATAGAAAACATTCCATCAGAATTTCTGAAATACTTGGAGGTAGTGACAACAAAACGATTATTTACGATGATGTGTAGAATTTAAGAACCGGGCGATATACCATCAGACTCGTGAAAAACATTATCCACACAATCCCCAAGATTGCAAGAACCGACAAGTGCGAGAACCATCTCCGAATTAGCTTAACAGATCATGCATCAGAGTTGCTGACAAAAATACTATTCACAAGAATGGAAAAGAAAATTAAGAGTCTGTTAAGAGGGGTAGGACGCCAAACGGGCCGACTTGGAGCAGGAGAGGCACCACAGGACATTTTATTTTCTACTTTCTATACTTTTACAAATAAATTCATAAAACTTTGTCAGCATGACCAGGAAGGATTCAGGATTCACACTCATAGCAGTGGAAGAGCAAAAACATTTTTTTTAGATATGAAATTTCTTCATTTTTTCACTTACTGTTGACTGCATTTGTTGCTATAAGCACATTTTTCTTTACAAGTAAAAGAGATTCTTTGATGAATTTTGCACAGAATACAAACCATACTTACAGGTGTATGAAACTCTAGAATTTTCCAAATCTATTAAAAATTGTGGTAAAAATTGAGATAATTAACTACAAAATTTCATTTTTTTCTAAACATAAAGTTTAAAACGTAACAACTCTTTCATTTTTTCATAACTACCTCGTACTACAGCAAGTCTTAACCATGAATTACTAGGAACAAGTTCAGTAGTGGTACATGAAAAATTAATCTTGCATCCAACAAATGTGATTGGACCAGTCAGTAGCTCCTCTTGAGAAACATTATTTGGAACAAAACTAAAAGTATCCACTGTCTTGTAGACTGGAAGTCTGCTCCTCCTGTATCTTCTGCGACGGTACGGCATGGCTGTGTGCTTCGTGCGGCTGTCTCGAGTCGACTGAGCATGCTGCTGCCTCAGAACAGGATGTACTTCCTGTCCCCCACCAGGCGCGCACAGCGCCAGCGCGCCTTATCAGTCCCGATTGCGCAACGCACAGTTTGATTTTCCAGCAACACGGGCCTAGTAAATCTAAGACCCGTGTTGCCCGGCAGCCTCGCTCAGCGGCTAAGTCCGCTTCAAGGTCACCCGACTTACACAGCAGCATAAGGCAAAGTCACACAGCAACACGGGCTAAGTAAATATATATAGCGGTGCCGGAGGAGCTCAGCCAGAGCTGAATACTCTAAGTCCAGTGATCAGACAGAAGTGCCCACCCACCATCCCCACACCTAATACCACCCAACACAGAGTTATTTAATGACTTATTTAACTACTGTGATGTCCCAGGGAGCATCCCAGAGTGCCCCAGAGGTGCATCCCAGAGTGCCACAGAGAGCTACAACAATAAGAAGAATCGCTTCTCGGCTTTTGGCAAGATCAATGTGTAGTCTTCTTTAATAACAATAAACAAGATAAGAATTATTGATAAAAAATTAAATAAGATAAGAAAAGTACCATAACACGAGAAGAATCATAAGAAGTATAAAAGGCTAAGAACAGAAAATCTAAAGCCCGTGTTGTTGCCCGGTCCCCTTTTTTAAGCTATAATCAACTTAAGAACACCCAGCCACCTCCCCAGGGGTCGTAACCCCTGCAACCCACAGAAGACAGAGATGATTGAGTAGGTGAATTAGTGTTTTTAATTTAAAAAAAAAAAAAATCTCACGGGATAGATAAGGATGTGCACTGTGCGGCTGCCGCGAGTGAAATGAGCCAACAGCAGCCAGAGAACCAAGGACAGCTGATAAGACGTCACGCGCGCCTTATCGTGAGGTCACTTCCGCTGATAAGTTTGATTTTCCAGCAACACGGGCTAGGTAAATATATATAGCGGTGCCGGAGGAGCTCAGCCAGAGCTGAATACTCTAAGTCCAGTGATCAGACAGAAGTGCCCACCCACCATCCCCACACCTAATACCACCCAACACAGAGTTATTTAATGACTTATTTAACTACTGTGATGTCCCAGGGAGCATCCCAGAGTGCCCCAGAGGTGCATCCCAGAGTGCCACAGAGAGCTACAACAATAAGAAGTATCGCTTCTCGGCTTTTGGCAAGATCAATGTGTAGTCTTCTTTAATAACAATAAACAAGATAAGAATTATTGATAAGAAATTAAATAAGATAAGAAAAGTACCATAACACGAGAAGAATCTTAAGAAGTATAAAAGGCTAAGAACAGATTATAGCTTAAAAAAGGGGACCGGGCAACAACACGGGCTTTAGATTTACTAAGCCCGTGTTACCCGAAATTCATTTTAGGCTATTAGGTTATATTACAACTTTATTAACTTAACAACTTCAATTATGTTTTATTATTAATGTCCATAATTAAATAAACAATTTCTTAAATAATAACTATTGTGTATAGGGTGGTAATAGGCGTGGGGATGGTGGGTGGGTATTTTCTGTTCTCCATGCTACTCTATCCTGTGCAAGCTTCTTCATCTCCCAGTACCTACTGCAACCTACATCCTTTTGAATCTGCTTAGTGTATTCATCTCTTGGTCTGCCCCTACGATTTTTAACCTCCACACTGCCCTCCAATACTAAATTGGTGATCCCTTGAGGCCTCAGAACATGTCCTACCAACCGATCCCTTCTTCTGGTCAAGTTTTGCCACAAACTTCTCTTCTCCCCAATCCTATTCAGTACTTCCTCATTAGTTATGTGGTCTACCCATCTAATCTTCAGCATTCTTCTGTAGCACCACATTTCAAAAGCTTCTATTCTCTTCTTGTCCAAACCATTTACCGTCCATGTTTCACTTCCATACATGGCTACGCTCCATACAAATACTTTCAGAAATGACTTCCTGACACTTAAATCTATACTCGATGTTAACAAATTTCTCTTCTCCTGAAACGCTTTCCTTGCCATTGCCAGTCTACATTTTATACCCTCTCTACTTCGACCATCATCAGTTACTTTGCTCCCCAAATAGCAAAACTCCTCTACTACTTTAAGTGTCTCATTTCCTACCCACTTGGATAGCAGCTTGAAATCAGGCACTTGTATAGCAGCATCAACGTTAACGACTTCGTTAGTTGTCTGTTATGAGGAAGACAGATTATTTTGTATGTCGCCCTTTCCTTGCGATACATCTGTGACAGTTAAGTATCTGTAATTTTCTTTTTGTGATAAAATTCGTTACTAGGACTTGTTTGATTGTTCATCCAGAAAACTGCATATGCAGAATTCCTAGACACAGTAGTGTCATGACTGCTGTGCCCTTTCAAAGGAACCACCCCGGCATTTGCCTAGCGCGACTTAGGGAAAATCTCGGAAAAGCTAAATATGGATAGCTAGAATCAGGTTTGAACCGTCGTCCTTCCGAATGTGAGTGTAGTGAGCTAACCATTGCTCCACGTCGCGCCGTATGTGAACAAATGTTACTGCATCTGCTGAATGGAATGAACACAGAAGTGAGTACAGAATATGGATTTAAAAGGAATCGAAGAAAGACGAAAGTAAAGAGAAGTTGCAGAAAGGAGAACAGCGAGAAACTTCACATCAAAATTGGTATCATGAAGTAGATAAGTTACGGAATTCTGGTACCTAGGCAGAAAAAGTGCCCATGACAGACAGAGAAAGGATGATATGAAAAGCAGACTAGCACTGCAAAGAGGGCAGTCCTGGAAAAGATAAGTCTACCAGTATCAAACAAAGGCCTTAATTTTAGGACGAAATGTCTGAGAATGTACGTTTGGAGCACAGCATTGTATGGTAGGAAGACATGGAAAAACTGGACCAGTAGAGAAAAGAAGTATTTGAGATATGGTGCTTCAAAAAATGTTGAATGTTATGTGGATTAATAAGTAAGTAAATAAGTGAGCAATAAGGAAGTTCGCCGAGAATCAGCAGGGAAAGGAATATGTGGAAAACACTGACAAGGAGGGACGTGGAGATAGGACATGCGTTAAGACTTGAGCGAACA
Organism: Schistocerca piceifrons; assembly: GCF_021461385.2. Lineage (NCBI taxonomy): Eukaryota > Metazoa > Arthropoda > Insecta > Orthoptera > Acrididae > Schistocerca > Schistocerca piceifrons. Next base: position 220,386,344 of record NC_060143.1, read on the forward strand.
ATTTCCATGGTACTTGATTGAGCTGTAGATAGTAAAATCTGTAAAGTACGACAGGTATTGGTATAGATGCTGCAAATAACTAAGGACGTAGGTTACATACCCTTCTGTGAGTTGAAAGGGTGGCATAGTAGAGAAATTCGTGACTGACCACATCAAACCATTCAAAAGAGTCATCAGGGGGTCTTAATGAGCCTCATATGGATTGTGCGGACAAATAAAAACGGTCTGAGGAGCCGCTGAAAAAGGAATTACATTCATTTACATCAGAGAGATCATTGAACAGGGTAATAAAGGAGCTGAACGCACTATCAGTCACACTTTATGACCTATTCAAACAATGATACTTCCTTGGAGAACAGATTTGCTTTTACTAATGAACAATAGCAATAATTAGTTATCCTTGTGACTATTTCAGCAGAGTTCTTCTACAGCATCTCTCTGATTGAAATGGATTGAATTGCCTATAACATTGCCCAAAAACAATACCTTAAGCTCAGTTTCAAAAATATTACCAAAATAGATGGAGAAGAATAGTTTCTGGTTTTAAAAAGAAAAATTTTGAAATAAGCTTAAGAAAAATCATGAAACAAGTATCGATAGATTTTTCCAACTTAAACATCAATTTTGAAAACATGACGTGTACTATTATTGGTATCTTTTAAGGCAACAAAACGTGTTACATTCTTAGAACGGGAATATTATTCTGTCCGTATTTCACACTGTTGGTATTAACATGTCAGGACATCGCTATTATCCAGGTACTCGGGGCAATGCAGGTTGCAGACTTGAGAAAAGGTTTATATAGCTCCGAAAGTATTCTGCATTTTTCGATTTTTTCTGGTACAGCTACAAGCTGAGTCCCACAGGTGTCATAAATTTTCCCATGTAATTGACAGACTCTGAAACAAAGCCAAAAATCTCTCAAAGTTTCTGTATTTCTCCTTCCTCCCCTAATACTCCATTCATAACTCTCATTTTTTCCTTGGGAAGTCAATCCTTATTAAGTGTGACCGTCTTAACTGCTGTAAAATTTCTCTTGGTAGAACCTCCTGTTATGAATCAGACGAAGCTCGTCGTAAAATGTATTTTCGCTTCATGCTCCTTGAAAGTAAATGTTCGTTAGAAAGTTTACTTATTATTATTATATATTGCCTAGAAATACGTGCTCTACATCAGTGGTTGATGAGTATGCACATCCTACATCGTCTGCGTGACCCAAACACTACATTCTCAGCCATCTGGAAATATAAGCTGCTCTACTAGAGGTGAGACGGCGCCAGTAAAAACACGGTTACACAGCCGCCGAGCACTTTCTCACGTTTCCAGTTTACGGTTTCTTTCAGAGCACGTTTGCGGCTACAGTCGTGTTTTCCGTTCCTCGATGCCTCACCTCACACACACACACACACACACACACACACACACACACACACACACACACACACGCACACCTGCTGGACAGCCGCCAGACACGCGGACCACAGGATCCGAGCGTTCCGTCTCGCGGTAGGGAAGGGGACGGCTCACCGATTTCTGGCGCCGCCTCCGCAGCCGCTGTTCCTGGTGGTGGTGCGGTCGTGGTCCACGACCTGCGCGTATCTCGCCGGAAATGTCAGCCGTACGCCTCAACCCACGCCGTTCGTCAGCGGAGACACTCCACTTCCTTCCCTGCTAGATGACCAGAACCACACTTGACTGCGTGCCAAAGTCGTTCATTGCGTTTGTGAATCCGTTAAATGCGGGTTAATGTACGTTAGGTTGAAGGTATTTTTTTGCAAAACTGTGCTACTGCGAAAGAACCGTGCGGATGTGGCGGCAAACGTACGCTGACGAGCAAAATCACTGTGACCATCTGCTGAATAGCTCGCTTATCCGTGGCCCGCAGCTCGTGGTCTACTGATTGGCGTTGCTACCTCTGGATCACGTGGTCCCGGGTTCGATTCCCGGCCGGGGACTGGGTGTTTGTGTTGTCCTCATCATTCGTGACTGTCCACAGCTTGGGACTTTTTACGGGCCCTGGTGACCGCACAGTTGAGTGCCCCACGAACCAAACATCATCATCATCATCATCAGCATCATCATCATCATCATCATCACCACCATTGTTTGTCCGTCTTTGGAACGAAATACATGACTAATTCTGTATATCAGAGATCCGACAGTTCTCTAGCAGATTTGTGGAGGTATGTGTCACTAGACGTCTAAACACAGATATTGTAATTCGCCTGAATAACGGGTCAACGATTTGTGTATCCGGTGATGGCACCCTATAACGACCTAGATGACTTTCATCGGAGTTACATGAGGTGAATTTGGTCACCGACACTTGAATGTGAGTTCGCCAAATGCTCCTCAAACCACTGTAGCCACTAGCCCCGAGACATGAGGCATTATAGTGGTGAAGGGGACATCGCCGTCCGTCAAGACTTCAAACATGAAGGGATGCATATGTTTCGCAGCTGTCGGTTTGTCTTCGGTTACCGCCAACGTTACATTCACTGTTTCAGACAAGGCAAAATTTAAACATAATTTAAAAGAATTTTTGGTGGCCAGCTCCTTCTATTCCATCCATGAGTTTCTCAACAAGTGTAGAAGACCATTTTAACGAAACTTTATCATACTTTAATTTTTGACAATTGTAACAGCCAAGTAAGTACCTACTGTGTGAATGATGGATGTATGGAAAGCAGATGTAAGTCTTAAGTCTGTAAATAGTGGAAGTTTAATTTTAAATCTTGTACAAAATCTGACTGTTCTTAACTGAGGATCACTGACATGAATAATTTACTTTAATTTTTGACAATACTTGGTTGTAATAGCCGAGAAACTAGCAAACGTCTGAATGAGAGATTTAATGAAAGCAGATGTAAGTATTAAATCTGTAAATTTTACAAGTTTAAATTTAATTCATGTACATAATTTTACTATTTATTGACTGAGGATCATTAAAATTAATGAAACTCAAGTTTTTCTAATTACATTTTTGTAATGTGTTTATCTGACATGTTCCACACCCAGGAGGATTCCCTCTTTTATGGGTCTATGGAATGAATAATTAATCTAACCTAACCTAATCTTCAAGCGCAGGAAAATGTCTCCATTAGCATAATACTGCTCTCAGCATCCTGCGTCCGTGACGTGCTGGTTGTTTCGAGCTGCGGTTCATCTCGATGACGGCGTTTGTGGAGCAAAAATGTGATTCACCCGAAGAGCCGACACGTTTCCATTGATCAACGGTCGAATCACCGTGGTCCTGTGCCCACTGAAATTGTAACTGAGGATGACGTTGGGTCAGCATGTGAACACGCAGGGTGGTCTGCTACGGATTTCCATGTTCAACAATGTACAATGAGCAGTGTGCTCCTAAACGTGCGTGCACCAGCTTTTGTGCTCTTTTGGCGGGGATGCCGCAGATTACCATCTACTCTACAGAGCAGACAAACCTCCAATCTCCACGTTCTGTGAAGAGTCACGGACGTCCAACCATTCAGCGCCTAGTGGTAGTTTCACTATCGTTCTCTCTCTTTCCGTAGATTCTCACGACAGTAATACGTGAACATTCGACCAGCTTCGCCGTTTTCGAGATACTCGTTTGCAGTCCCTGAATTTAACAAGAACCTCCCCTTTATCAAAGTCGCTTATCTCAATATAATTCCCCATTTGCAGCCAATATCTTCGCAAGGGTGAACCCCCTCGTCCATATCTGCTCCGCCTCCATACTTTTGTTCCCACGTTACGTACTCGCAACACCAGCAGGTGGCATCCAACGTCGCGGTGAGAGGTGGTCATAATATTTTGGTTTATCGGTGCAGAAGTGAAATGATTAGGTTATGGAGTTATTCAATTTGCGTGTTAATGATTCCAGTCTCCGGCGTAGGCACTGCGTACGATTAACCTTCACAGCAGCTGTTAGTAAGAAAAGCAGGTCTCTAACAAGGGGACCACCAGACCTGTTAATCACGATTCTGACGAGTCTTAGATACGTTGTGGGAAGACTTGCTCTTTGTGCCCGGCTAGCGGCCTGGTTTTCGGGAAAATCGATGGCGAAGTTATATATCCCGACACAGTCTGGTAGCGATCTGCACTGTATGGTGACTGAAGAAAACTTCAAAAACCCAAGATCGCTAAAAAAGCAATTCATTGGATGACCGCTTTGGTTAGAGCTATTCTGTCATCATCGGGTCTGCAAGAGGATGAATAACAGATGATAAGGAAATATCTTACAATAGTGATATGGTGACTGAAGAAAACTTCAAAAACCCAAGATCGCTAAAAAAACTATTTATTGGATGACCGGTTTGGTTAGAGCTATTCTGTCATCATCGGGTCTGCAAGAGGATGAACAACAGATGATAAGGAAATATTTTACAATAGTGATAGTAACACCTGATAATCTGTCTTCTTACATAACCTACAGAATTATAACTTACAATATGCTTAAGAGTTTTTATGACACATTATCTTTCAGAGTTACAAGTAGTATCAAGAACTGGTTAAGAATTTTGGCAGTTTTCTTTCGCCGGTACTACATTATACATTAGCACTTTGTAGGCAAAACGACTGGGAACACAGCTTGCTGGTAATTTCCCTTTAGCTGCTAGTTGTCAAATGGCAGTCGGTGGCTATAGCCCTTTCACATAGACGATGACCATCCCAGGCGAACGATTAAATAATGTGAAAATGTGAACACTAGTTACATTTTGCTTGAGTTCAGTTAATATTCTGAGATACGTACGGACATTAGTAGAGGAACGACCTCATTATACTGCAAGGCCACCACCATTTTTCAGTGCTAATGAGTAAAATAGCGATGCTGCCACAGCTGTTGCAAAAACTCATGAGAGAAGTCAAGCACAGAGCAGATCAAAATGCTGTAAAGCCACTGGTCGATTTCCACATGGCGGGCCAAGACAGGAACCAGCAATGCAATAATGTCGTTAGAGCAGAACGACAGGGCGCCTGTGGCAACGGCAGGCCGATTACTAAACTTCAAAACTACGTGTTTGATTTGCCGTACTTCGTCGGAAGGAGATCTTCGGCAAAACAATAAGTCACCGGACAAGTGTAAACGTACATAAATTTTAGTTACAGGATCGCAGTCTTGCAGCACCATCTACGAGGAGATGTATACACTGGTCATTGTATTGACATATTCCTGCAGGCAGCCGCCATGACACTTGGCAACGACCTACCACCATGGACATAGACCCTTCCAGCGTGTGGGCCACCTCCAGCTCACTTCAGCTGCATCTAGGCTGCCTCATAAGGATCAATGCGGAGCGGGCACTATACCACATACGCTTGGGTGTTCACAAACTGTACGTCTCCACTGGCTAGGGTGCACACCACTGACAAGAGCGGTCTTCCTCTGCAAGGACCGCAGTAGATCCCGATACCTACCGGCATGCCCCATCTTCAGCTGAAGAGTCGTGTTCAGATAGTACAAGTACAGCCACGGCCTCTGCACATCTTCGTACCTGCCCATCCACTGGCACCGTAACAGGCTGCTGCCAGCCGTTGCGCCACTGCCATTCAGTGTTCCATTGCGACTGTCCTGCATTATCATGACTGTTGTAGTTTGTTCTTCACTAAAATACACTATGTGATCAAAAGTATCCGGATACGCCCAAAAACAGTTTTTCATATCAGGTGCACTCTTCTGCCACCTATTGCCAGGCACTCCATATCACCGACCTCATCAGTCATTAGACATCGTGAGAGAGCAGCATGGGGGCGCTCCGCGGAACTCACGGACTTCGAACGCGGTCAAGTGATTGTGTGTCACTTGTGTCATTCGTCTGTACGCGAGATTTCCACACTCCTATACATCCCTAGGTCCACTGTTTTCAATATGATAGTCAAGTGGAAACGTGAAGCGACACGTACAGCACAAAAGCGTACAGGCGGACCTCATCTGTTGACTGACAGAGACAGCCGACAATTGAAGAGGGTCGTAATGTGTAATAGGAAGACGTCTATGTAGACAATCAGACGGCAATTCCAGACTGCATAAGGATTCACTGCAAGTACTATGACAGGCGGGAGGTGAAAAAACTGGGGTTTCATGGTCGAGAGGCTGTTTATAAGCCACACAACACGCCGGTAAGTGCCAGACGACGTTTCCCTTGGTGTAGGAGCGTAAATATTGGACGTCTGAACAGTGGAAAAACGTTTTGTGGAGTGACGAATACGGCACACAATGTGGCGATCCGATGGCAGGGTGTGGGTATGGCGAATGCCTGGTGAACGTCTTCTGCCAGCGTGTATAGTAACTCCTCCCGGCCGCCGTGTCATCCTCAGACCACAGGCGTCACTGGATGCGGATATGGAGGGGGGCATGTGGTCAGCACACCGCTTTCCCGGCCGTATGTCGATTTCCGAGGCTGGAACCGTTTCTTCTGAATCAAGTAGCTCTTCAGTTTGCCTCACAAGGGCTGAGTGCTCCACGCTTGCCAGCAGCGCTCGGTAGACCGGATGGTCACCCTTCCAAGGACTAGCCCATCCCGATCTCGCGGGAACCGGTGTTACCACTGAGGCAAGGCCGCTGGCAGTGTCTGTTGTTCCAACAGTAAAATTTGGAGGCAGTGGTATTATGGTGTAGTCCTGCTTTTCATGGAAGGGTTAGTACCCCTTTTTGTTTTGCGTGGCACTATCACAGCACAGGCCTACACTGATGTTTTAAGCACCTCCTTGCCCCCGCTGCTAAAGAGCAATTCAGAGATGGCGGTTGCATCTTTCAACACGATCGAACACCTGTTCATAATGCACGGCCTGTGGCGGAGTGATTACACGACAATATCCGCACAGAGTTCTGACCAGAATCCTATGGAACACCTTTGGGATGTATTGGAACGCTGTGCCAAGCTCACCAACCGACATCGATACTTTTCCTCAGTGCAGTACTCCGTGAAGAATGGGCTGACATCCCCCAAGAAACCTTCCCGCACCTCATTCAACGTATGCCTGCGAGAGTGGAAGCTGTCATCAAGGCTAAGGGTGGGCCAACACCATATTGAAATCCATCAATACAGATGGACGGCGCCACGAACTTGTAAGTAATTTTCAGCCAGATGTCTGGATATTTTTGATCACATAGTGTATGTGACTGATAATGATGTCTCTGTGTGCGACTATAGGTCATCATCCTGACATCAAACTACCCCCTCTACTCAACCTTGGCGTTGAAGACGTCATCCACCCTGGGCTTCAGTGGTGTCTTACAGAATTTCTCATTAGACAATGTAGTAAATTGTGGAACTTACGCATGCCATAGCTGTAGCCAAACGTATTAAAACCATTCTTACAATACTGAGTTGTGGTCGGTACATTAAATTGCGTTCGAGTCTAAAAGCATTACTTGTCTTTGCAGAAAGTGAGTTAAGCTTATCGTCTCACCCTTAAGATTCAAAATTTTTCAAATTTTCCATAAACGAGGGCCTGCCGAAAAGTAATGCCTCCGATTTTTTGTGTGAAAAATATCAAGACTTTGTAAGTAAAACAAACGTTATTAATTTCTACATATTTATTCTTCCTATCTACATATCAGGAGCTCTCTGCCACTGCAGGGCTCCGGATTGCAACGTGTAACATGGTTGGTGTAACGTAACTATTTCGGTGAGTGAAAAACAGCGTGCTGCAATCGAATCTCAAATTTATTGAGTTCTTCCACACATGCAGAACCCTCTCCTTCAGCACGACAATGCCAGACCGCACACGAGTCTCCGACGCCTGTAACAATCCGCGCCTTTGTTTCATTGTCACTGATCGTCCTCCATACAGTCCCGACTTTGCCCAATACGATTTTCATTTGCATCTAAAACTTAAAGAACACCTTCGAGGACTTCACGTTTATATTGATGAAGCAGAGATGAAGTTGTGGCTCCGTCAACGAATTCAAATATTCTACAGTGACGGTATCAACAAATTGGTTTCTCTTTGGGAACAAAATGTGTTCATAATCAGGGTTACTATATTGACATGTGGAATAAACATGTAGAATGTTACTTCCTGGCAGATTAAAACTGTGTACCGGACCGAGACCCGAAATCGGAACGGGGCGTGAGTTGTGCTTGGGTAGCTCAGTTTAGAGCACTTCCCCGTGAAAGGCAAAGGTACCGAGTTCGAGTCTCGGTCCGGCACACAGTTTTAATCTGCCAGGAAGTTTCATATCAGCGCACACTCCGCTACAGAGTTAAAATCTCATTATGTAGAATGTTAATAACGTTTGTTTAACATATCGTTTCTGAAGAGTTTGATATAACGAAAGAGGAACAAAAGGAAGAAGGACACATATATATACCACATCAAAGAAGCTAGTCAGTGAAAAAATGGCTGCCATGGAACGAACATTCCTGTGGACGAGCCTACCAAATGTTAACACTGCGATGGCTGTGTTTTTCTGCGACTTTGCTTGGTGAGTGAAGACCCTCGTAACATGAAAATTTAGATAAAAACACACTTGCAGCCTCACATCCCAATGAGTCAGTAAAGTACACCGGACAAGCCAATGAAAGTAACGTTATGGGAAAGTAAAGCAAGGGCACAAGAAGAATGTGTTTGGGTAGGTGCCTCGGAAAGGACCAACTGGGCGGGGATCCATCCTGTGCCTAGTTATGAGAGTTTGCATTTTTTCCCCTAACGTATGTCACATGACTTTCGGCTGATAAAGTGGTTCAAATGGCTCTGAGCACTATGGGACTTAACTACTGTGGTCTTCAGTCCCCTAGAACTTAGAACTACTTAAACCTAACCAACCTAAGGACATCATACACATCCATGCCCGAGGCAGGATTCGAACCTGCGACCGTAGCAGTCGCGCGGTTCCGGACTGCGCGCCTAGAACCGCTAGACCACCGCGGCCGGCTTTTCGGCTGATAGTAATGTAGTTTTGATACCTCCACATGCAATCAAAAAAGCAATACTAGATGTTTTTCGTATCTCCTCTGTTGGTTATAGTACGTACGTGCTACAGAACGTTTTATACCTTGTTTCAGCAATACATGATTAACCACGCTGTTTTAAAACCGATGGGTGTTTACATTACACTCACACACCCGTACATCCGTGGTGTCGACTACTATAGCTTGCCCTTTTAAATTTACGAATTTCATTCTCTAGGCATTCTCTGTCGTGAAACTTAATTAAATTAACGGCTTGAAACATTAATTATCCTTCAAGGTTTGATTGGTCAAATGACATTAAACACTAAAGCTTACACCTTAGTGCCCAATTTTATACGGACGAAGAAACTTAAAACTGCCCTGTGGAATGAAAGTTATTGATTGTGTTTGCAAGGGATAATAACTATGAGTTCTGCAACATATAACGTTTCATTAAGATGTGTTTTCGGTTCTACGGCCGAGTTGCTGATTTTATTTTATGCTTCTTGAACTTACGGATAGCTCCGACACCAGTAGATACGGTTACACTGCCAATAATCAATTTTTCTATTGTTTTTTATGTTATTCTCTCACCAAAATATTTTAATGACTTTTCTGTAAGTTAACAGCCACACGAGCACTTGTTTATAGTTATAAAGCATAGTTTACCAAAATTTTTTAAAAATGAATAACGATTCTAACACTAAAACCACTCTCATATGTATTATTTCTTTTACGAATAGTGTATTATAAACGAATTTCGGTGAGTTTCTGTTCCACTGCACGTCATTCGGTTTCTCCCATGGGCAATGAAGTCAGCAGAAAGCAACATTACGGAGTGTGGATTGGAGGTCGGTTGAAAGAGCCGTAGCACCAGTCACCTGCAACGATTCAGGACAACTTCCAGGAGCTTATTTCTAGACTGGTGTATGGTAATCTACGTCCGCTGCACCTCACCCAACCTCAGATTACGAGTTCGTAGTTTTACTGCTGCAGTAACTCGTTTGGCGCTCCGAAATTCAGTTCGTCGAAGGCGGAACTTTCATGGATGAGCATAGCTGAAAAAGTTTTTACGTCAGTGAAAGAAAATCTACCGAGCGGCCGTCATAAGCGTGTTTTCATGATAACCAGAGCATTACAGAGAATTCACGAATGCAATATTCCAATCTAGATAAACCGCACCACAGTTTAATGCCTTTAAACTCAGCATGAAATGTACAGACAAAGAGTTCCCATAAAACAACCCCTGCCGCATTGAATGTAGCGTAGTAGTTGTAGATACTTACTCTGAACGATTATGCAGTAATTCCTCATCAAAGTCGGATAAAAAGCTCCTGCCTCGCTGATTACTCTATACAACCGCCCATACGTTTCGCGTCTGTCGTTCTGGTAGTTACTTTTTCATGGGGCACCCACTGTGGGGCACGTCACAGCAGGTATAAACACAATACAAGCTCCTTACTCGCGCCGGCCTGTGTGGCCGTGCGGTTCTAGGCGCTTCAGTCTGGAACCGCGTGACCGCTACGGTTGCAGGTTCGAATCCTGCCTCAGGCATGGATGTGTGTGATGTCCTTAGGTTAGTTAGGTTTAAGTAGTTCTAAGTTCTAGGGGACTGATGACCACAGACGTTAAGTCCCATAGTGCTCAGAGCCATTTGAACCATCCTTACTCGCTTCAAGTACCCGATCATGTTGTTTCTGCGGCCAACGTTTTCGTTAACTGATTATTTATTGTGTCTTTGTGGCAGGGTTGTGCACAGTGGCAGGTAACGAAACTGCATGAAGCCCGGTATGCCTCTTTCGTTACCGCTTTCCTATGGACAACGGCATCCTCTGTGAACATTCTCACCAAGTGACGCTTTCCACCAGACCCCAGATCATTGTAACTAGATTTTGTTGATGTTGTTGTTGTTGTTGTGGACTTTTGTCGAGTCTCCACGCTAGTCAATTCATGCGTCTTCATCCATGAAGAACTGCTGCAAACTGCAGCCATTTGAACCCGTTTACTGCATTCCAGTTTTGGTCTCCCTCTACAGTTACAATTCTCCGCAATCCCTTCCATAACCATTGACGAACCTTTTGATGCATCACGTAGTAACAGGAAAGAAAAGAAATATAACTGAGATACTCATCTAAAGTGTAGATTGTTGTAGCAAGCATGCATTTAGTTCTGAAGAAGGTCGAGCAGATACTACAATGCATGTAAAATGTTAGATCACTTTATTATTATAGTTGGGCAGAGTGCACAGCGACATTAATGACAGTACTCATTTCTTACTGTCACTGATCACACTGACTGTTACCTCTGGATACAATATGGAGTAATAATCTTGGGTTGATGCACACCTTTGGCTAGAAGTATTGAGCACCCTAGAAGTCTTGCACATGTACGATATACCTAAAAGTAAATAAACCTGTTGGTTTAAAAATTAGTTTGTCGGCATATAAAGAGGCCAAAAACAGTTCAAATGGTTCAAATGGCTCTGAGCACTATGGGACTCAACTGCTGTGGTCATCAGTCCCCTAGAACTTAGAACTAATTAAGCCTAACTAACCTAAGGACATCACACACATCCATGCCCGAGGCAGGATTCGAACCTGCGACCGTAGCAGCAGCGCGGCTCCGGACTGGAGCGCCTAGAACGGCACGACCACCGCGGCCGGCCCAAAAAACAGTGAGCCACCTCAAAACCACCAATAAAACATTTGTTATAATAAAATTTGTCATTTGAATGTTTTCCCGTGTACCAGTCATTCGCACGTTGTGGACACCTATCAACAATCTAGTGCTCACTTCCTGTTTAGATCTGTTACATTGGTGATACTGCTGCAGTATGCCCAAAAGAAACGAACTTAGTTTATAAAAACGAGGGCAGATAAAACTTTTGCACGAGCAAGGGAATTCGCAGTTGGAGATTTCGAAAACTGTGAAATGTTCCCGCCGATCTGTATAATTTGTTATCTAGCAATCAGCCATAAGCCGGTCGCACGTTAATAGAACCAGAGCCCGCATCTCGTGGTCGTGCGGTAGCGTTCTCGCTTCCCACGCACGGGTTCCCGGGTTCGATTCCCGGCGGGGTCAGGGATTTTCTCTGCCTCGTGATGGCTGGGTGTTGTGTGATGTCCTTAGGTTAGTTAGGTTTAAGTAGTTCTAAGTTCTAGGGGACTGATGACCACAGATCTTAAGTCCCATAGTGCTCAGAGCCATTTGCACCATTTTGAATAGAACCAGAACCTGGCGCAACAGGATAACAACAGACCGTGAAAACCGAATGATGGTAGGAGAATCATTAAAAAATAGGATGAAAATCTCTTTAGGCCACGCTGCGGAGTTGTCTGAAAGTTTTAACAAAAGAATATCTGCTCTCATCACTCGTAGAAGCCGGTGTAAAAGGCTGTAAAGCCAGGAAGAAGCCATGGCTCTCCGGCAAGAACAGAAATGCACGGTATGAGTGGACTCTAAAGCAACAAACGTTCACCGACGAAGACTCACAAAATATCGTGTGGTCTGACAAAGCAAACGTTCAGTTACATTTGTCAACTTGATGCTGTGACAACACATAGCAGTTTGGGTAGAAAACAAAATGTATTAATTTAAAAACTCATCATAGAATTCTCTGCAATATTTATTCATATTTGAGATTTTCGGTAGATTGGGTGTGACCTATGTCCGTCGTCGGATGAGTGAGGACTATAACCCAATGTGTGTGAACCTGTCGTAAAACACGATGATCTGGGGTGCATGAGAGCTGCAGGAGTAGGACAAAAGGTCGTATGTGAAGGCCGCAAGGATTCCAAAAAGTTCATTGACGTCCTAGAATCTACTTTACTGCCCTCTTTTACAACGTTTTATGGCAATGCAAGCTTGGACGGCATTAAATCCAGCACGATAACGCAGCCTGGCATAAATCTCTTCGCACAATACATCGCTTTGGGAAAACAACATCGAGCCCCTGGAATGGCCTGCCCAATCACAGGACGGGAACGCCATAGAACTTTTATGGGGTTTATTGAAACGCAAAGTCATGCGGCACAGAATGAACTCAAAAATAAACAAGAATTAAAAGACCATAAGCGCCGAAGATTGTAAAAATAAAATTTACTCTCTACCAGAAAGAATTTCACTGTAATAAGGGCAAAAGTTGGGCTCACGAAATGATGATTTTGTTTTAATTATAAACGTTATAAACTCGATCAAGTTTCTTCTATTTAATATTCTTATTTTTCACAACACTCAACGTTAGCTTGGTTGCTTAATACTTCTGGCCAATGGTGTACAGTTGACTACAAACTTTGACACAAAGTTCTGTCTAATAGTTACGTTACGTTACAGCCAGATCTGATGAACCAAGACGATGCTTACGTCATAGACGTTGGTTCCTGAGAGGCACTGCTCTCTGATGTAAGTATTTTTCCGGCAGCGGCGTCGTATGGAAGCTGTTGAGAACGTGTCTATGCCGACGTCCCTTATTCGTCGTTGCGTCTGGCAGCGGCTGTATTTGTGGTTCCGTTGTGAGGTACCAGCTCTGAAACGGGTACGTCGTTTTCCGACGAGACCACACGTCAAAATGCGTCCAATCAACCGATGACTTTCTTTTAGTCAAACCGCTCCAAAAGTTTCTTTATTATGCTATTCGATGCAGTACCTCCTCATTACAAGCTCGATTTACCGATTTAATTTTCAGCATTATTCTGTAGCACCACATTTCTCTCTGCCTCAAATGCTTATTGTCCATGTTCCATTTCCGTGCCAGAAGGCTACGTCCGTACTAAAACCTTCAGCGAAGACCTCCGAACACTTATTTATATCCGATTTTAACAAGCTGCGCTTTTTCACATTTCTTTTTCTTGCTATTGTCTGTCTGAATGTCACATCTTCTCTGCTTCGCTCATCGTCTGTTATTTTTCTGCTCAAATTACAAAACTAACTGATTATGCTTATCCATTACGGATATTTTAGAACCGTGACTGTATATTGAATGTAAATAAGTTATACAGAACTAACTGACTACTTTTGTACCTCATTTCATCATCTAATTCTTTCCTTATCGCCAGATTTAATTCGATCACTTTCCAATACCATAGTTTTGCTTTTGCTAGCGTTTATATTTTTTTTTGTTATTAGACTACTGACTGGTTTCATGCGGCCCGCCACGAATTCCTTTCCTGTGCTAACCTCTTCATCTCACAGTAGCACTTGCAACCTACGTCCTCAATTATTTGCTTGACGTATTCCAATCTCTGTCTTCCTCTACAGTTTTTGCCCTCTACAGCTCCCTCTAGTACCATGGAAGTCATTCCCTCATGTCTTAGATGTCCTATTATCCTGTCCCTTCTCCTTATCAGTGTTTTCCACATATTCCTTTCCTCTCCGACTCTGCATAGAACCTCCCCATTCCTTACCTTATCTGTCCACCTAATTTTCAACATTCGTCTATAGCACCACATCTCAAATGCTTCGATTCTCTTCTGTTCCGGTTTTCCCACTGTCCATGTTTCACTACCATACAATGCTGTACTCCAGACGTACATCCTCAGAAATATCTTCCTCAAATTAAGGCCGGTGTTTGACATTAGTAGACTTCTCTTGGCCAGAAATACCTTTTTTGTCATAGCGAGTCTGCTTTTGATGTCCTCCTTGCTCCGTCCGTTATTGGTTATTTTACTGCCTAGGTAGCAGAATTCCTTAACTTCATTGACTTCGTGACCATCAATCCTGATGTTAAGTTTCTCGCTGTTCTCATTTCTACTACTTCTCATTACCTTCGTCTTTCTCCGATTTACTCTCAAACCATACTGTGTACTCTTTAGACTGTTCATTCCGTTCAGCAGATCATGTAATTCTTCTTCACTTTCACTCAAGATAGCAATGTCATCAGCGAATCGTATCATTGATATCCTTTCACCTTGTATTTTAATTCCACTCCTGAACCATTCTTTTATTTCCATCATTGCTTCCTCGGTGTACAGATTCAAGAGTAGGGGCGAAAGGCTACAGCCTTGTCTTACACCCTTCTCAATACGAGCACTTCGTTCTTGATCGTCCACTCTTATTATTCCCTCTTGGTTGTTGTACATATTGTATATGACCCGTCTCTCCCTATAGCTTACCACTACTTTTTTCAGAATCTCGAACAGCTTGCACCATTTTATTTATTTATTTATTTATTTATTTATTGTTCCGTGGGACCACATTTAGGAGAAGTCTCCATGGTCATGGAACGAGTCAATACATGAAATTATAACACGATTGTAGAAACAGATAAAATGAAATATAAGAAACATATTCAGGCGACAAGTCGTTAGTTTAAATAAAGAAAATCAAAAATGTACACTGGAATTTGCTTAATTTTGTATCTCTTCCAGGAGCTCCTCGACAGAATAGAAGGAGTGAACCATGAGGAAACTCTTCAGTTTAGACTTAAAAGTGTTTGGGCTACTGCTAAGATTTTTGAGTTCTTGTGGTAGCTTATTGAAAATGGATGCAGCAGAATACTGCACTCCTTTCTGCACAAGAGTCAAGGAAGTGCATTCCACATGCAGATTTGATTTCTGCCGAGTATTAACTGAGTGAAAGCTGCTAACTCTTGGGAATAAGCTAATATTGCTAACAACAAACGACATTAAAGAAAATACATACTGTGAGGGCAATGTCAAAATTCCCAGACTATTGAATAGGGGTCGACAAGAGGTTTTCGAACTTACACCATACATAGCTCGAACAGCCCGTTTTTGAGCCAAAAATACCCTTTTTGAATCAGAAGAATTACCCCAAAAAATAATACCATATGACATAAGCGTATGAAAATATGCGAAGTATACTACTTTTCGTGTTGAAATGTCACTTATTTCAGATACTGTTCTAATGGTAAATAAAGCGGCATTTAGTTTCTGAACAAGATCCTGAACATGGGCTTTCCACAACAGCTTACTATCTATCTGTACGCCTAGGAACTTGAACTGTTCCGTCTCGCTTATAACATGCCCATCCTGTCTGATTAAAATGTCAGTTCTTGTTGAATTGTGGGTTAGAAACTGTAAAAACTGAGTCTTACTGTGATTTAGCATCAAATTATTTTCCACAAGCCACGAACTTATATCATGAACTACATTATTTGATAATGTTTCAATATTACACACAAGATCCTTCACTACCAAGGTGGTGTCATCAGCAAACAGAAATATTTTTGAATCACCTGTAATACTAGAAGGCATATCATTTACATAAATAAGGAACAGCAGTGGCCCCAGCACCGACCCTTGGGGAACGCCCCATTTAACAGTGCCCCATTGGGACTGAACATCATTACCACTCTCAATATTGCGGAGGATTACCTTCTGCTTTCTGTTCTTAAAGTAGGAGGCGAACCAATTGTAAGCTACTCCCCTTACTCCATAATGTTCCAACTTCTGCAGTAATATTTTGTGGTCAACACAGTCAAAAGCCTTCGTTAAATCAAAGAAAACACCTAACGTTCGCAACCTTTTATTTAATCCGTCCAAAACCTCACAGAGAAAAGAGACTATAGCATTTTCAGTTGTTAAACCGTTTCTAAAACCAAACTGTACATTTGACAGCAAATTATGTGAATTTAAATGCTGCAGTAACCTTGTATATACAACCCTCTCAATAACTTTAGCAAACACTGACGGCATAGAAATAGGTCTATAATTGTCAACATTATCCCTGTCTCCCTTTTTATAAAGTGGCTTCACTACCGAGTACTTTAATCGGTCAGGAAACCGACCACTCCTAAAGGAAAAGTTACAGATATGGCTAAGTACTGAGCTAACATACGTGGAACAATACTTCAGTATTCTGCTAGATACCCCGTCATATCCATGAGAGTTCTTGGTCTTTAGTGATTTAATTATTAACTCAATCTCCCTCTTGTCAGTATCATGGAGGAGCATTTCAGGTAACAGTCTCGGAACACTTTTTTCTAAGAGCGCTATATGATTCCCTGTTGGGACTAGGTTTCTATTTAGTTCACCTGCTATATTCAGAAAGTGATTATTAAGTGCTGTACATATATGCGACTTATCAGTAACACGGACATCCCCACTACGCACTGATTCTATATTCTCGACCTGTCTCTGCAGACCAGCCACTTCCTTTACGACTGACCATATGGTTTTAATTTTATCCTGAGACTTAGCTATTCTATCTGCATACCACATACTTTTTGCCTTCCTAATAACTTTTTTAAGCACCTTACAATACTGTTTGTAATGGGCTGCTGCATTTAGATTTTGACTGATTCTAACGTTTTGATATAATTGCCACTTTGTTCTACAAGATATTCTTATCCCTTTAGTCAGCCACCCAGGCTGCCTGTTTGTGCTAGTACCCTGTTTTGAACGTTCTAACGGAAAGCAACTTTCAAAGAGCACGAGAAAAGTCTTGAGGAAAGCATTACATTTATCGTCTACTGTATCAGCACTATAAACATCTTGCCACTCTTGTTCCTTGATAAGGTTTACAAAAGTCTGTACAGCAACTGGATCAGCTTTCCTAAAACGTTGGTAACTATATTTAACATGTGTTGCAGCACAAAAAACTTTTAGACTTAAAATTTGTGCATCATGATCTGAAAGGCCATTCACCTTTTTGCTAACAGAATGCCCTTCTAATAATGACGAATGAACAAAAATATTGTCTATGGTTGTTCTACTGTTCCCTTGCACTCTCGTTGGAAAGAATACGGTTTGCATAAGATTATATGAATTAAGGAGGTCTACCAGCATCCTTTTCCTTGCACAATCACTTATACAATTAATATTGAAGTCACCACATATAACTAACTTTTTGTATTTCCTATAAAGTGAACCAAGAACCTCCTCTAGCTTTAGCAAAAATGTTGTGAAATCGGAGTCTGGGGAACTATAAATAACAACAGTAAGAAGTTTAGCTCCACTAAATTTAACCACACCTGCACAACATTCAAACACCTTTTCAGTGCAGTACTTTGAAACATCAATTGACTCAAATGGGATACCGTTTTTCACATACATGGCTACTCCCCCACACCGCAAAGAGCTCCTAGAAAAGCTGCCAGCCAACCTGTATCCTGGTAAAGGAAGCCTCTGAATTATCTCCTTATTTAAGAAATGTTCAGATATACCAATAATTTCAGAGTCAACATCTATAAGCAGTTCACTAACTTTATCTCTAATACCTTGTATATTTTGATGAAATATACTAATTCCCTCATTAATCGGATACCCAAGCTTTGTAGAGAGTGGTTTCTTTGTTAGAGAGACTTCCCTTAAGCAGGAATACCTATCAGCTGACTTCAATCTAAAAAAGGTACAGCTCTAACACCCACAACTACCGGAATTTTCCCATGAGTGATCCCACCACCCCCACCTATGCTGTCACCTATAAGTTTTGCCAACCTCCCCTTCCCATACCTGTTGAGGTGCAGGCCATGTCTAGTGAAACCCGTCCTACTGATAGACTCCACCGACACCACTGAAATGTGACTCATGCCTTCTGTCATCAGCGCACCCCCAAGTCTCATGTTATTACGCCTGACGGCTGTATTAAGATGAGGCCGATCGTGACGCTGAAACAGTTCCACGAAATGCACATTCGTGTTGCCAGTCTGAGTGGCTATCTTTTCCAGGTCACCATCTATGTCATACTCCCCATCCCTATCAATACTATTACCAGCCCCACCCACAATCACTACCTGATCCTCTTTAGTAAAATCCCTACATAACCCCCCTATGTTAAAAGTCACCTGAGCCAATCCTGCATTAGGCTTCACAATGCTGGTGACCTGGTACTCACTCCCCAAAACTTCCTGCAACTGCTGGCCTACACCTCTACCATGAGAACTACCTAACAGCAGAACCTTCTTCTTTCTCTTAGACTTTGCAACTGTCCTAGCCACCGTAACTGCTGAGGTCTGCTGCATACTTCCTACATCTACAGCTACTAGAGATTCCTCTCCACTAGACTCTGACAGTTGGTCATACCTATTACAAACACCAATAGTAAAACTATCTGAAAATCTCCTTCTCCTAGCAGATCTCTTGCCAACAGCCAGCTCCCATTCCCCAACCCCCTTCTCCCTCCTCATCCTATCTAGCTCCTCCTGTGCGTTTTTCAACTGCACCTGAAGGGCACAGATCTTACGCTCCTGCTCCTCTATCAACTTACTCTTGCTACATAACCTGCAGTTCCAGGAGAGGATCTCACCAGAATGCCCACTGGCTTCCCCACTGCATTCCCCCCAGTGAAAATACTTCGAACAAGTCTCACACCGCAATCCACTACTCACGAACCTACGGCAAAGCCCACACTTCTCACTCATGGTAAAATTTTACAATTATTGAAACAAGAAAACAACTTTATCTAAGTTCCGCTACTACAATAAGAAGATGTTAAAAACTGACTACAATAATGACAAACTTGCTCTACAAGGGAAGTAACTACTATTATTGACAGTATTAATCAACAACAAATGAGAATATAACAAAATACTAACACAGAAAGAAAATCAAACGTCTAATGACAGTAACGAAACTGAAAGCAGTTCGCAAAAATTTCTTCTGAAGTTATTTCACCGGAAAACACCAAGAACACCGGTTGAAGACTACTAAAGTTCCTAAATAAACTACTATACACAAACAATTAATTAGTACTTAGCTTTCGATGCGCCGCTACAGCTGCAACTGGTCAGCGCGGAACGTAAACACGGGTAAGAGGTTAAGTTGCTCGATACGAAACACTCACAAATATCAGGCCACAACACAAGAAATGCAGAGGTGAATGAAGAAACCACTAATAAGTCACTTATATAGTAAATATTATCACAAAAACAGTTAAAATATACATCTGAAACCTAAAAATAGATGAAAACTTAGAGAGCGATCTCACACGCAGTCACGCGCTTATGACGTCACACCAAAGATCTTGTCGAACGCTTTTTCCAGGTCGACAAATCCTATGAAAGTGTCTTGATTTTTCTTTAACCTTTCTTCCATTATTAGCCGTAACGTCAGAATTGCCTCTCTCGTCCCTTTACTTTTCCTAAAGCCAAACTGATCGTCACCTAGCGCATTCTCAATGTTCTCTTCCATTCTTCTGTATATTATTCTTGTAAGCAGCTTCGATGCATGAGCTGTTGAGCTGATTGTGCGATAATTCTCGCACTTGTCAGCTCTTGCCGTCTTCGGAATTGTGTGGATGATGCTTTTCCGAAAGTCAGATGGTACGTCGCCAGACTCATATATTCTACACACCAACGTGAATAGTCGTTTTGTTGTCGCTTCCCCCAATGATTTTAGAAATTCTGATGGAATGTTATCTATCCCTTCTGCCTTATTTGACCGTAAGTCCTCCAAAGCTCTTTTAAATTCCGGTTCTAATACTGGATCCCCTATCTCTTCTAAATCGACTCACATCAGACAAATCTTCACCCTTATCTTACAAGCTATTATCAAGACTATCCCTCCCATTCAATTTTTCTTCTAAGCTGTTTGGCGTTTGACAGAACAGTACCGTTGATGAAACTTTAATGTCCTTTCCTAATTTCTCCTTGGTTTACTTTATTGCCTGCTTAATGTACAAGTTGAATAACATCAGGGAGAGGTTACAACCACGATCCCGTCCCATCTCAACCTCTGCTGCCCTCTCGATCCCTCCGTCTCTTACAGTTGCAGTCTGGTTTCCACATAAGCTGTAGACAACTTTTCACTCACTCTATTGCGCCCCTGCTTCCCTGTAAATTTGAAGGAGTGTATTCCAATCACCTTACTCTAAACAGTAATGGCTGCATTAACATTTACATTTGTCGCTTTAGACCCGTTAAGAATGATGTGTTGCGTTCTCTCTGCTAGGAATTCACCAGGATGACTGTGGCCACGACTGTGTAGAGAGCACCCCATTGCCGTCCTTTTCAACTGCAATGCCACATGAACGGGGAGGTTGGGGGGGGGGGACACTACAATATTTTCCCTGCCGTTAAGAAGTGGCCCTCCTGGCCATTGACGACACACAAAACCACGGAAGCAGTCTTCTAGGGCACCAGCCGGATTCTGACAGAAAACGGCAGTATCGACCCCGGCACTCGTACGAGCTAGGGATAAACTCGAGAAACCATTCATTTGGGAGGAGAAGCTTTTCAGATCCAAGACGGAGTAG
Organism: Schistocerca piceifrons; assembly: GCF_021461385.2. Classification (NCBI taxonomy): domain Eukaryota; kingdom Metazoa; phylum Arthropoda; class Insecta; order Orthoptera; family Acrididae; genus Schistocerca; species Schistocerca piceifrons. The sequence continues at coordinate 220,407,376 of NC_060143.1, forward strand.
ATATATGCACTGTAATGGATAAAGTTATAAAAGAGAGTGGGAATCAGCAGAGGAGGGCCATGACGAATCCAGGCCACCGCGGCTGCTGAGGGGGCTGCACGGCCAGCAGCTTCGCAACGCTTCTGTGCCGACAGACCACACTTGCAGCTGACGCGTGACGCACCCTACAAGAGTAGTGCAACCTAATTACGACAGCAGGGAGGGAAGATAATTTTTATTCGATTCAATTCCATTTACTGCTACAAATTTTAGACCTGTTGTCCGAGAACGCTAAACAGTTCGTATACATTCGATAATCACAGTGACATACAACGTTTTATTATATGTTTATAGTAAAAAATCGTACTAACAGATTCTCTGATAACATCAATGCAGAAAATAAAAGCAGAACAATTGCAAAAAAGGATTTTTAAAAATAGCTGATAAAAATTAACAGGAATTAACTCACTGAGCTATCCAAGCACGACTCACGCCCCGTCCTCACAGCTTTACTTCCGCCAGTAAAGCTTTGAGGAGGGGGCGTGAGTCGTGCTTGGGTAGCTCAGTTAGTAGGGCACTTGCCCGCGAAAGGTAAAGGTCCCAAGTTCGAGTCTCGGTCCTGCACACAATTTTAATCTGCCAGGATCTTTTATATCAGCGCACACTCCACTGCAGAGTGAAAATCTCATTCTGGAATTAACTCAAATTTCAAGGGAATAAATTCAGTCTTACGTTTGTACGGCATGTTCAGAAAGTCTCTCCGCAGTGCCGTATGATTGTTAGCCGTGTTTGCCATATGCCGCAGTGAATATACCGAAATGAAACTCAATGAATATTCATTTTTACTTACAAATTTTCACATGAAATGTTGAAAATTTCCCCTCTGTTCTTAAATACACAATTCAATTCGTCTAATCATGTTTACAAACACAAGCTGTAACATGTCTTCTGTAACAGAACCAGTGGAAGTGGATATTGCAGTTTTCAATTCATCGGTGAATTTTTGACGGTTTTTATAGGCGGTTGCTTTCGCTGCACTCCGGAAGAAAAAGTGAGGTGGTGTTGGGTCAGGCGATCGTGGAGGCCAAAGTCCCTGTGAAATTATGCGATTACCAAAAACATCAGCAAGCAGTGACATTGAAACACGAGCTGTATGCGCGGTTGCAACATCTTGTTGAAAATAACCGTTCAGTATTTCATTTAACACAAGTTCTCCTATGAATGGGTAAAGAATATCACTGCAGTATCGTTGTGCATTTATTACTTCGTTGAAAAACCCGGGCAGGCGAACAATCATACGGCATGCTTTGCTAACAATCATACGGCACTGCGGAGAGACATTTTGAACACCCAGTATAGTATGTTACTGGGAGCCTCGGAAGAGCTCGACTTTTGCCGATTAACTACCTACTCCTAGACCTATTGTTGCTACACTGTTCTACGTCACTGGCCTGTGCGTGCCTCGGCAATTCTCATGTGAGTGGTCATAGCATTATTTCTTTTCTTTTTACTTTCTCTTAATTAGATTTAAATGCGCCTGTCATTACCTGTAACTGAGTAAAAGCTGCTTGTGATCTGTTGACGTTATTTTGATATTCAGAACGTCCATTTGTTCTTATGGACTGAAAGTTAAGCAGTTGCCTTTCAGATATTAGACGTGCTATCATATTCATTGTAGTCCACAAGTTTTGGCCACTTACAATTGTTTGCAGATCGCAGTCTAATTGTTCGCTATATCTCCCTACCTGAAAAAGGGGGCACCGGCGAACGACATGATCAGCGGGACCAGCGTTTTCACATTCACAGACCAGTCTGTTACTACACGTCACTCGATGCAGATATTTGGGATATGGATCAAGATTTGTTATTCGGTAATAGTCCCACCATACCTCGAGTAGTTGCGATGTCGCGCAGTTTGAGCCCGGTCCTGATGCTTTGAAGTACGCTGTAAACACGTCTTACAGTGCTCCTAGTGTCCCATTCAGACTGCCGGTCATCTAACTTCCAGGCTTGTAAATGTCTTTCATCATTAATATGTGTTCCTCTGATTTCGTACTCACCATCATATTTCTAATGTCCCAAACAATACAGCGCTGCCCCGTAACGTACCACGATATCCATCGGACGGATCCCGAGGATCACCAGTGAACCCTCTGCAGGTGTAGTGCGAAAGGCACCAGTGAGCCACAGAAGTACGCTCCGCTGATTTCGTCACAGTATTGTTTTCTTGTTACCTAGTCTAAGGCGATGCGCTTAGACGCTGGCAGCCAAGCCCATAATGGTGTTGAAGATACATTCGTGACATGACCTCACGACATGCAACGGTGATTTATAGTCAGCAGTGGCAGTGTTATACATTATTTCGGCCGCTTTCTGAGTAACAGAACACAGACGGGGGGGAGTGGCTCGCCGACACATTCCAGACGATTTGGCACGACACACTAACCGATTTAGACAGCAGAAATCAGCAGGAAGAAACAGTATTTAACCACAGCCGAACGAACTCGCTATCGTTTGTCCACTAAGTGACGCCCAGTCAGTGTCAATCAGAGATATTACTCTGCCGTAACGGAATCGTGAACCAACGACCATCACCTGTCTGCCCAGTCCAAACAGTTAACACTCCTCCAGCCGCCCGCTGGACCACAGGTAGACGTTGGCCAACGCCATCACCGCGCCACTCGAAACGCCGCGGCCTGCGGTCGGCACAGAAGATGCTGCCGGCTGGCCTTGCTCCACACCACAGCCGTACGAAGCCTCGTGTGGCCTCTGCGTCAGCGTCACAGGTCGACGCTCCACTGAGTGAACAGGCCACCCCTCTATGCCACTGGCCTTTACCACTGCACGTAACGTGCACTTAAGTGGTGTTTATGAAATGAGTGGAGCCCTGAGCTACATCCTGATGGCTAAAAGAGCCGCATGCAAATGGAAATGCTATCTGACATTAAAATCAAACCAAAAGATTGGGTCGCCATCGACTCTAGCCACACGATAAACGTTCGTCTGAGTTGGAAAATTAATTAATTTAGTCGTAAGGAAAAACTTACAAAAGAACATTCATTTGTAATGCGCTTATAAAAAATGTGATATAATTATTAATATGATCCAAGTATTGTTTATGTGGATCAAATAAAGTAAAAAGTGTGTGAACACTGTGAATAAGAGCAGGTTGCAGCAACATTTCTAAAAACATCTATTCTAAAGAATTTGTTTTATATAAAAAGTGAACATTAATTATGGGAGATGTGCGCATGGAAACGCTATGGATGGGCTGACAAGGAAACTACAAGGTAAATGGCGCAGGTAACAGAGACTTAACATCGGTTCATTGGATAAGACTTGGAACAAAATTATTCATTTCTTAAGACACTGATATAAGACATCTATATACCTGCTGTTGCCTGGTAGCTACGTGCGATTCCTTCTGAAACGCCATGCGATACACAACATAAACTCTTAATATAGATTCGCGGTCGTAATTAGAGGGGGACGGGAAAGGTTTGATACATTCAGAACCACATTCACTCAAGAACAGCAAGGACGGCCCTAACACCACACGCAACGAAGATAGGAGGTTTGTTCCGCTGTGATTAAATAAAATAGTAAATCTGAATATGACAGCTGCATTTAAAGTTCAACCTCGGTTTGGAGAAACCGCCTCAACGAGGGCCACACAGCCGTCCTGTGTGGCCGAGCGGTTCTAGGCGCTTCAGTCTGGAAGCGCGCGACCGCTACGGTCGCAGGTTCGAATCCTGCCCCGGGTGTGGATGATGTGTGTGGTGTCCTTAGGTTAGTTTTAAGTAGTTCTAAGTTCTAGGGGACTGATGACCTGAGATGTTAAGTTCCATAGTGCTCAGAGCCAATTGAACCATTTTTTGAGGGCCACACATACACGCTTACGCGCTTAACATGAAATCACAAACCACAAATACAGTGAAGTAATTGGGACAGGATATATTTAATATTCCAAAATCAGAGCAATACGTAGACTCTACGACAGAGTCAGGGTCTACAGGAAAGTTAGGTTCACAGTTAACTCGTGTGGTCAAGCGGTTCACGGAAACACATTTTCTACGTACCGCGGCCAAATTTTAGCAACATTAAACCACGAAGCCGCGAGCAATTACAATTTTACAGAGGACACATTTGAATAGACGAAGGGTATTGGCAGAGGGCCAACAAACGCTAATATTGATCACGTGGATGGTTTTCAACGGACATATAATAATGAAACAAACAAAATTCAAAAAGAGGCAAAAATTATCAAGTTTCGGAAAAGATTAGAATGTATACACACGCAGTCATAGACACACAAACAATCACACTGAACCGAGGGTGCTTTTCCTACGTGAGATCGCTTCAACATATGCTACACCTTCATACTACGTTCTTCTTACAGACCGAAGTCTGCATAAGGAATCAAACTGAAAGTCTGCAAAAGCCTTGCATTCCTTGCTGCGACCCAACAAAACAATCTTTATATGATAAAACGCGAGGCCAAAATGTAAAAGCTCCCCTCTCGTTATGAGACAACACGCCTCGCGGTTAAATCAACTCACCTTTCTTCGAAGAGACCTCGGCTGCAGACGCTCGGAGAGCTGAAAGCAGACTGCCCATCTCACACTAAAACTTTTCCCACACAACCCCGTGGCCAGTAAAACACAGAGATGAGTCTTCCGCCACCAACCTAACACCGGTAACTTTCACACAAAGGGAGCACACCTCTTTGCCTATCTGAAAACTACGAGCGTTGGCCATTCTGTAAGACCACCGCTGATTCTCTGCAGCAAACTAGACCACCGTACATCAAAATGAAACACACCCACAATGATTCACTCATGCATGCCAGAGAGTTTTGGAATGGGAGAATAAGGGATAAACATTTTATGCAATCATAGTCGTGAGTTAGGTTACATATAAAAACTGGAAAGACTTATAATGGTGTTGTTGACGAATTTGCATGTCTGAAAAGAACTAACATAACAGACACATGATGCTTCCAAATCGTAGAAAGAAATAGGCTACGGCTAAATTGAATCATAGCTCAGCCTTCTCTGGCACGATATTTAGCAACGAAAACACCCGAATTGTTCTGTAGGATGCAAAGCAAATAAAATAATAATGAAAGGGGTCTGTAGGACCCTTTCACCACGCATGCCGCTCATTGTTGAATAATACGAGAAAAAGGAAATGCACTGTTGTAACGGTACTGGCTTTAGAGAATAATTAAACACTTGGCCACGTTCACGGAGGAGTCAAGTTATACGATTAAATAAATAATTACTGTATGTACACCGCTGGCCTACCCGCAACTTCCCCATACGACATCCTGCCTCCCAAACCATATACGGAACGTACTATGCCGGCAGGAAGAATCCAAACAATTCCCATAAGCAAGAACTGCTCATGTTTCACTCTTATTTTCCCGCAGCTGCCTCTGGCATGCTACAGCTAATATAATTTAGTATGGAGAAAGAGTCGGAAAGTAGAGGGATAGTGAACTACCGAAGAATGATGTTGCTCATTTTAAGTTCTCTGCGGATATAAGTGCTTCCGTAATGAGTAACAGAGAAAGCATTCAAGTTGAAGAGGAATGGATGTACGTAAAAAGGGAGTGCGACAAACATAGGTAGCAAAGAGATAACGTCAAGCAAATCGTCGGTGACAGAAAAACAATTGATCGATGTATGAAGAAAGTATGTAAAAGCTTAGGAAATGAAACGGATATAGGAAAAAACATTGGAATTACACACATAAGATGTGCACGGAAGCTAATGCAAAATGACTACAGGAAAAATTTGGAAAATCGAAATGTAAAAAGCTGTCGCAGGACACTTCAGTATTCAAGCAACTCAAATCAATGTATCTGTGAAATTGAAAGTAGAAAACATTAATAGTGCAAAAGCAATTACACTATTGAAAGCGTTGGAGAGAGGGAATAGAAGCAAAGCGCACCCTGAGAGAGTCTACGAAAGAGTGGAACGGTTTAATGACGTGATGGAAGAGGAAATGGGTCTCGATTTTGAAGACAAAGGGGATCCAGTATTGTAGAAGCGTTTGACAGAGCCTTAGGAAACTTGCTACCAATCAAGACACAAAGGATAGGTAACGTTTCGTTGGAATCTTTAAAATAATTGGAGTAATTGGCAATAATTTTTTTTCAATCATCGGGCGTACAATCTATGAGACGTTACGAAAAATATTATTCACATAAGTGAGAAGATATCACAGGCATATAAATGCGCGAACTATAACATATTCAGGTTAACATTTGATGAATCCGAGCAGCTGAGCAGGGTGGTATACAGAGGGATGGAAAACAACGTGGAGGCTTTACGAAAGATACAGTCACGATAGCGAGTCGTAACAATGAGCGTAATAATGTAAGCTAACATTCAGAGACGTCAAGATATATTTATAGTATTTATCGAATTAGAAAACGAGTTCAACTACGTAATAAATTCAGAGTAAAAAAGGAGCTGTTGAGAAAGACGTGGACCTCATGTGTAAGTAGAATGAGGGAGCAATAAGGATGGACGACCAAGAGAGAAGTACACCGATTAAAAAGGATGTACAACAGGCCTCTCCCTCCTAATGTTAGCCTCCTACATCGAAGTATCGTTGAAGGAAATACAAGGAAGATTCAGGAGTTGGATTGAAATTCAAGGTTAAAGCATATAAATGATGAGATTCGCTGATGACAATCATGTCAACAATTAAATTGAGTAAGTATTACGTGACATGTAACTGCAGGACCTGTTAAATGAAATGGACAGCTTACTGAATACACTATTGGGACTCAGGGTAAACTAAAGGAAGACTAAAGCAAAGAGGACTAACAAAAATGAGATAACCGATAAATTTCTGATCAATATGGAGGACCTCAAAATTGGATAACAAGATATTTTGCATACGAGGAAGTAGAGTGATGGGTAACGACAAAGGAAAGGTAATACACGAAGTAGACTCGCACAGGAAAAGATGACATTGCTAGCTACAGGATATCAACTAGTATTACACATGGGCCTTAAGCTGAAGAAACTTCTGCCAATGTGCGTTAGGAACTGTATGGAACTGAAGCATGAACCGTGAGAAAATCGAAAAAGAAGAGAATTATATGACATGTGACGATACAGAAAAATGCTATAAATTAGGTCGCTGAAGGAGCTATAGAGAGTAAAAACTGTGGAGGAAGACAAAATACATAGGAGAAGTAAGTGAGGAAGTAGTAAGTACCACTCTGAGATTATGAGGTTGGCACAGAAGAGGAAGTGGTGGCGGGTCGCTTTGAACAACCCTGGATGCTGAAGATCTGCTCCGCCCCTCCCCCCACGAAAAGGAATAATCACAAAAATATTGTTTCTGCCTACGGATCAAGTAGAGACCAAGGTTATCCTACCTCTCTGGGCCGAGTATGTGTGGAATTGATCTAGCATTTTGCTGGAGGACGTCACTAGTCATTTGAAGTAACCAATGGGCTGACACTTACCTTAATTGGGCCCTATTGCCATACGGCATGGTTCAGTCATGGCTTCAAAGCCATTTCTGTTCCCCGTAACTCGTTACGAGGCGCAGAAATTCGATTGGCAGAGCTTTTATTTGGATTTTCCTTGTAAACATTAGGCTCCGATGAACAGCAAAAAAAATCACCCGACGTCGAGCTCACCTTAAACCGATAACGAAAATAGGGAAAACTAGATCTGAATGACCAGTCCCCATCTGAACGCAAACTCCCGAATTCAGCTATAGTAGCTTTCACCACCTCCCTCTGTTTTGGGATTTGTTAGTCGGACTTCACGTATTTCATTCCTGGAACAGCTTTCTTGCACAGTTACAACACATAATAATAATTTGTGTGTTCATGTCTGTCAGGAGAGTGTCCAAGACTATGTCTTAGTTTCCATCTGGCAGAACGGAAGCTAATAAACGACTCATTGGGTTAGAAACAAAACCCACCGTCTGTCTTCTCGCTACCATTTTATAAGGCATTCAGGTGCAACTGTCGACTGATAAGTACTCGATGTACATGGGCTTTCCACTTGTCTGTCAACTTTGAGCAGAGTTAACGAAAAATATTTATCAGATCTGGGTGGTGGAAACAGGCAGTCATGTTTTAAAGAGTTGGTGCCTTTCTTACTGCGGGGCCAGCGTTACCAAGTTCACTGACCTCCTTTTGTAATAATGCTGCCTTTCTCTGCTCCTCCTTTGCGCCGAAAGCGTGTTTATATTGGCTTTGAGCGCAGCACAGCTGGCAGTCTTTGGCAGAGCGGCCCGGAAAGTCAGCACAGATCTTTCTCTTCCAAAACATCTGGTGACTGACACGCGCAGATCGGCAGATAACATATGTTTTGAACTGTACTTAATTTGAATAGCTAAGCACTAGCTATCCACGCTAAGCTTTTTTCTGCGTAGTTACTCAGCTAACTCGATGGAAACATTGTGCCATTCTGCTCACCTACGGAGAGAAACATTGTGATAGGGACACACTGTCCGTACCGGCATAAATTACGAGTGTCACATGTTCCTCACAAACGTAGAGAATTTTCTTTCCTTTTTTTACCGAAAGTTTTCAAGCAATTTTGTAAAACTGTATAAACTGTATTTTTCACCAATTATTGCACATTATTTATTGTTACTGTTGGGTGTGATTGGACCCTATCGGATGATGCAAAGCTGGTAAGTCAGTCTCCGGACTTTCCAAACAGTTTTTGCTTTGTCTTCGCAGATTCCTTTACTTTCTTTAGCCCACTTTTCGCCTAGTCTGATGGTAATTTAATTCCCTGGCAGTACCTCCCGTCTGCTAATTTTTTGTCCGTGTAGGTAAGTGTTGAAAATATCTAATTCACTTATATGACACTCTTCTAAATACTTTTCGACAGGGTGGTTTCGAGTTTGTAACGGCGCTTACCAGGCACTGTTAGAAATACACCACGACTAGGGAAGGTATCGGTAGTTGTACTTTAGTTTCGAATGCTAATATTCAGTGCGATAATATCACGTCTTATGGGGTGATTGTTGGCATTGATTGATCTTTATATTTATTAAATCCTTTTAATGGAATAACACCAGTCTTTAAAACTGACGTGTGCAGGAAGGTAACAGAAAAAAAATAGTCTGAACATCAACATGTCGATTCCTGGTGTACCGTCTGTGACTGACCCTTGTGTTTTATTATTATATCTGCTGTTTTCATGCATGTTTCTAAAAATTTTTGTATAATTGCCATTCTTGGCGTTACAGCAGGTTTAAATGATTGTGCTACCAAATTTACCATCATTTTGTCTCACCTGTTTGGTGGTCAGTTGCTTGTTGTTTTAAATTAACCTTTGCTGTTGTATTTGCTGTTTTACTGTATGTTTTTTATTTTAATTTTTATATAATTGCCATTCTTGGCGTTACAGTAGGTTTAAATGGTTGTGCTACCAAGTTTACCATCATTTTGTCTCACCCGTTTGGTGATCAGTTGCCTGTCTTTTTAAATTAACCTTGCTATTGCATTGCTGTTTTACAGTGTGTGTGTGTGAAATTTTTTTATAATTACCGTTCTTGGCGTTAAAAGCCTTCAGCCGTGACTGTGGTTACGTGCCTTAAAATTCTAATTGGGATCACACTGGCTTGTTTTTCAAAAGTTATTTGCTGTGTCTGTATTTTATGCTCATTTGGTAAATTGTAACGCACTGAAAGCACTATTAATTACACAGTTATTTATTCTTTCATTAATAACGTGTGATAACTTTATTTATCGCTGAGTCTGGAATTATCGTTGTAAAAAACATGTATGTAATTGCAAAAGGGAACCAACTGTGACTGATTACGGCCCCGTCCACAATTGTAACCGAGTCCTGCCTTCCTTGGCTACATGGTTTCACTTTTATGTCTTTGTTCATTGCTATTTACTGCGTCAAAGTTAGAAGCTAACGAAGGGAAAAAAGTCTAAATTACTGTAGTTGTAGAGCAGTTATTTCCAGGGGAAACTATGTTATCAAATGCGGGCCCACTGATAAAACAGCATAATAGCCCCTGAGAAGTAAGAGTATTTTGTTGTCGTTAATGATAATCAAATAAACAGGGAAAGATATTTCTGAAGAACGTAACAGGTCATTTTCTTATCCTTAATTATCTTTCTTCTTTTAACATGAAATTCAACTCGGGGCCACGGATACGTAGTGAAGTAGCTGACTACGTCGAATAAACGTTTGAGTAGCGCTGCTTTAAAGACACTTTCAAGACAAGAGGTAAAGGAAGCAGACAAGTGCCGACCCCGATTCGAAGTACTTTCACCACGACTTTCTGAGCGTCCATTGCTGAAGAGTCGTCATGTCCTTCGCAAGTCACAATTACAGATCTTTTTTCTCCGTCGATAAAGGTCTGGCACATTTCTTTCCTTATGCAGCACGGCTATAAATCGTAAACAGATAACGAGAAAAACTTTTCTCTGACTGAATCAAATCGAGAGCCCCAGAGACGTGAAACTTTTACGTTGCACATTGAAGTCAATACGATTTTTCAACATTCAGCAGCACTTATGGAGGAGAAATCAGCTTTGTACACTGTGCCGCTGCATAGCTATAACATTTATAGTAGAGAAAATGGTACTGTATTTCCTATAATTGCGCAGCTAACTAAAATTTAGCTTTCATACAGAAAGTGAATTAGCATCGTATCACCAAAGACTCGGAAACTAGAGCACGAAATTTGTAGAAGGTGAAAGAAAGAAACAAAAAAGCAACGATTTTTGAACCATTGATGCCCGCGACATAGCCGACGCTGGTAACGCACACCTGGGCAGTGCCACTTTATTCAGTTACGCGGTTCGAATGTTGAGTGGGAGAAACTGCAAACATCAGCATGTGACCTGCATGGTGAGAAGAGGTATCTGGTATTGTACTGGATAAAATATTCTTTTTGTTTCATAGATCCATAGTGACGACATCCTCAGCAATGTAGAACATGCTATAAAACGAGAACAAAATAAAAAAAGAGATCTGCTAACGCCCCTCCCATAGGTTCTAAGTGAAATGGTACCCATGGATATGGAATGAGTCAAAATACAGTAAACATATTTACAGTAGAGTAGTAATAACAAATTCATGCTAGAACATGTAAATGTACAGTACTCTTAGATGCATAAAACATTTCAAAGCTATTGTGGCTACGCATCATGAGACAGAAAATCATTTTTCAGCACTTATCTGCGTTGATCGCAGTACTGAACTGAAGATGTTAAGAAACCAAATTTTACGTAATGCGTTATTCGATATAACATATACCCATCAATCAGCTCTACCAAGAAATTCGTCAGTAGAGCGGAGGACCTTGGCCACCGATGAATCCTGTAGCCTCCTTTTAAATTAAACGTTATTAGCAGGTAATTTTAATGGGAACTACCAAGCTATTAAAATGTATATTTTGAGTGACAGACACCTATGGGGACCAAACTGGGTGCCTTTAAAACGTAGGGAAGATTATTCCGGTTTGAGGTGTCGGTCCCTTGGACTGTGTTCTTAATTTTTAAAAATCGATTACATATTTTAGCAAGGTATAAAGGTTCTGGGAAGCAGTATTCTCAGATTCTTCATCATGAGTCTGAAGAAAGTTCCTCAAATAATTCGTACTACTCGATTTTTAATTTGGGAAACTTTGCTGTGGTCGAATGGGTACCCTAAAATTGTCCCTTAACACATTCCGGAATGAAAGAAAGCGAAATGTGCTAGCGTTTTCATATTTGTACATCCTGTTTCTAACAACATTGTTACCAAATAAAAATTACTTTAAGCGCTTAAGCAGTTCTGTGGAATCCTCCTCACGACTGAATTTTTTGTCAAGTAATGGAGTCATATTTTTGTTAATGAGAACGCATTCTAGTGTCCTGGGTCAAATTCCAAACATCTCAGTGTACCATGGGGAGAAAAAGTGAGGCGTCTGTCTGTCCTACCACCACCACCACCACCACCACCACCACCAAGAACAACAACAACAACATGACACTACACACCCGCTCATTGCTGACATATCCTTAGAAAGGCAGCGCTTCAAACGAACTACATTACAGGTTTCCTCCTCAATTTCAGTAACTCTACGTAGTTCGAGTTCTCAGAACGGTTGCTTTTAGTACCGTAGCATGTAAATGTATCTGGCTTACCCTGGTGAAAGGAAGGAACAAAGTCTACACTGTCCCAGAAGACGGTAAAAACATATCAAGTGTCTTTTCATTGGACTGTGCCCAAGGTCAAACAACAGCTGACATTTAAAGCGTGATCTCCACCCCAAGAAAGCAGAAAATTCAACTGAACACCAACAACTGAGCTATTCATGAGAGTTTTGTTTCCTAACCGAAACGCATCAGGATCATTCTTGAAACCGAATGTTAGTCACCTATGTTTTTATCTCACTGTCCTAGAAAACGGAAAAGAAAATGTACTTTTGCAAATTATATTCCGAGAGAAAACACTACTGCCAACGCGGTATCTGCAAGTATAGCCAAATTTAATGTCACGCCCGGGACACATTTTTCAGATCAGATAACTTTCCTTCGTCCTGTAGTTAAAGGACTGAAGAATATGTAAATGTGGCAGAATTTTCTGCGTGGGCTGCGGAAGCCCAGCCGCCAGCTGAGCGAGACTTCGGCGAGTTTCTGCAAATAGCGGAGGCAATTGCTCCGGTTCCACGGGTAACGCGTGAGCTCAGGGCCTGAATTTACTGCTGGCACTGCATCATCTCGAATGGCTTTTGCAGTTTCAGAGACCAGAAAATTAAGTATGAGCCTGAGACCTTCGCTTTCCCTGAAATACCCGGCCGCGAAATTTGTCAAGAGGGGTTCCGCGCCACCTCCCTGTGTCTTCATATTCGTTCCTGGCCTCTTCTAGTGTAGGACTGAGAGTCTCTTCATTTTACAACAATACCTGTAGGAAAACAAAATTATAGAGCAGCTAACACAGATTCTTATTCTCAACAGCGAGGGTATTTAATTTTTAAAGAAAATGAGGTGCAAAGAATCGAAGACGTACTGGATGATGATCAGTTTGGTTGAGAATAAATGAACATGGTAGTGAAGCAAATCAAAATTTTCCACTCATTAACTGGAGGAGGCAGGAGGACAAATCAAAAGATGAGGTATGTTACTCGAAACACTAAGACGATTGAGAATACACGCACAGTTACAACCATGTAGGAGAGACTGAGGCAAGTTGGTCCGTTTTTTTCTTGTTTTTTTCCAGCTTGTATTTTAAATGTTTGCTCTGAGCTTTTTAGGTAGAAACATTGGTATATTATTTCAGCACCTTTACAACCCATTAACGATGGCGTCTCACTGAAAGAAATATTTAGCACACTAGTGTCACTTGGGCCAATCTATCCCACCTATGGGGTAAGATGACCCAGTGGCTGAGGGAATTTGGCCCAAATGATTCTATTATTTAATTTGTTGTAACATTGGTTATTTAACTGAAAATATATGTACTTCAATGTTCACAGTTTTTTTAATGTAAGTTACTACAGTTTTATGAAAAAACTGCAATCATAAACTGTGTTATCATTGTCACAAAAGTAGCTTGACGGAAAAATGTGTCCAGATCAGTCCGTCTGAATGCTCGATAAGATCTTCACAGTTCAAAAATTCTTTCAAAAATTATTCTGCATCATTTTTTACTTTTGGTGTTCGCATTGTAACGCATGTTTCACTGGAGGGTGTCAGGACTATTGAACCTCTCTGTCGTTTGTTTTCTGTCTTTTTCGTAGACTGCCATTTTTCAGATGACCGTACTTCTTCAGTCATTGGGCTGAAGTGACGTTCAACTTCACAGGCGTTGTTTTGACAGCATAGGCCTATCTATGTCCTTGAGCAATCCGAGGGCCAGATTCAGCAATGAAATCATTACCAATATCATTAGGAACAGATCAATCGGTAATGTACGAAGACACTGGTTAAAATCAGAAGATTTAGATGTTGGTTACGAATGTACCTATTAAATAAGAGTACTTCCTTGCATAAAGACAGCGGGACAGCTTAGCCATGAGGGCTGACGTGTCCCTCTTTAAGTAGGTCACTGTACCTCATCACCATATTGGAATTATTTTAATTCGTTTACCAAAACGTTTTAAACACATATCGGTGTAAACAGTGTCAAAAATATCCTTCAACTATTGTCTTTTATCGTCGCACTTGCTTGCTAAGTAAGAGAGTTGTCTTCGATTACCTGACAAAATATCTTGAGAAAGCAAAATTTACATTCCCTAGCAAGAAAACTCAAAATACGTCCCCATCCTCGCTCGACAATAGAAATGCGTTGACGTATTTGTGGAGTGACGACGGTATTATTGATACCAACCTCCTTGGTCGCTGGCGCATTCTCACGACAGTTTAAAGAAACAATGCAAATTGGAGATCGCGCCCCTATGGCTAATGTGCCCCAGTGTCACGTACGAAGCCCAAATGAAAGTCGCGCAGTAGACGGTCACCGCGGGCACGTCAGTGTTATGAAAGGTAAACGGGAGTCGTTACTTATCTCCACCGAAGTTTAAGGTCGGTCGTGAAGAAATAATTCAACAAGGAAGCGATATCTGTGCTAGCATTCCCCTACCGAAAAATAAGGGAGCCTACAGTCAGCTCAACGGAACAACAATAAACTATGTATTTAACCCTAACAAGGAACCGCTTGAGTGCGAGGACGCAGGATCAATCCTTGTAAGGTGGACCACAGTGGTCACAAACGTTCGCACTATCAAGATCGAAGATGACCTTCCTGGGAGTTAATAAACCGGGTAGGACGTTCAGCTAGGCATCCACTCTTAAAAAATGCGTATAGAATCATATCGGTGTAACGGGATGATGAGAACTAAAGAAATGTTACGGAATGCAGCAGGATGTAAAACACCCTGTCGTGGAGCTTATCGTGAAACGCTATTCTTTAAGGTTTAGGTCCACATTGTGCTATAATATGTTTGTAGGCACGGAGAGAACAAACACCCAGAGAATGAATTTGTACAGCGGTTCCTCTTCGTACGAACTGCAATGTCACACACTTTTCGGGAAGGACATTTTGCTCTAAAGGAGTATAATTTTTATACGCAGACCAGGAATCAAGCAAAAGTAAGTTATTTCGACCATCTGTTGCCCAAAAGCAGTGTTCATATCACGGTTGCAGTTCTCTGATATCCATTTTCCCCACCGCTGTTTGCTGCGACGTAAACGTTCTTTACGGCCCTTTTGAGATGACACACACGAGGAAGAATCGTAGGGGGCAGAGTACCTACAACTTCTCGCAGCAAAATAAGTAACGTCCCAGACAAGTTACTAACCAGATTAACAGTCAACATTGTATACGAAAGTGGTAAGGCACTGATGTTAGTTGATTTGATACAACCCTGTTGGTACCTTGGTACCTCTAGTTTCCAGGGTTCCTTTCATATGCATTTCCTCTTCAAATCTCGATTTATCTGAGTTGGAGACAAATGCCTCACTGAGTGAAGGAATAAGTCTGTTTATTTCATCTACAAATTTTTCGGCCGTTTCCGCAGTTTACGCTTTGTTTGAAATATCTTATTTTTCTTTTTCCAGTTCTGTAGCACTGTTTGATGTTACGCAACCGCCCAATGCTTCCCCTGAAGTCACTGTAATCCATGCAGCACGGAATTTGATGTGCATGGCATACTAGGTCAGTCGCATGCACAGCCCGTAAACTGTATCCAGAATTACTGAAACGCGCCAACACCAGTTTCTTACACCCATTAATCTCTGTGCAACGATCGACAGCAACTGTGATTAATTCGTATTAGAGTCAGAAGCCGCGACATGGTCGCGAATGAACCCCATCCAGGAAATGCATACTTTTTCTATGATCACAAAAATAATTTTTCCTCCTACTTCTGCAGATGTGAAGACGGTAGTCTAAGGACCACGTTTTCTGATCATAGAATAGAAGAAACAAGATTATATAGGATACTACGTCATTTTTTGTTTTGGGAAGTGTACAGTTTTTAATTTATGAATATTTACGGTAGTTGGACAATCCTTGCACCACTTCGAAATCTTTTCGAGATCCGACTGAATAATTGCGCAGCTCACGCTTCAGGCAGTATGGAAGTGTGTTGTATCGTGGAACAAATTTCAGACTTCTGCCTCTAGCCAGCTTTGTAGTAGAAGTTTAATATTTTCTTATTACGTTTCATATTATGGCACTTACATTTTATATGCTGCACCTTTTTTCCAAAATTACAAAAATTATTCTGGGAAATTAACGTTTTTCCAAAATACAACGTCGTCATGTACCTAGGAACAAATATTCTACTGATATTAAAAAGCGCTTCAGTTGAGAACAGTCTGTTACATTATTACTCTAATGCATACCAACAATCAGTAAGTGAAATCAAATTTTTGAAACAAGCTACTGTTTAACAACGGGAAAAATTGATGAGAGATTAACTAAACTCAGTTAGTCTGCAAATATCGAATGTTCCTTGGTGAAAGGTACAGCATGGCGTACGATCAACGAAGTATGGCTCTACCGTTATATAAACAGTTTAGAAAATATGTAGAATATTACCTTCCACAAATTTCTGTAAGTGAATAATCACCAAAATATTCCAGCTTTACTATCTCCTTTTTTCTATTATGAGTCATCTGTCTTGATGTGGCTCATCATAAATTCCTCTCCTGTGCCAACCTCTTCATCTCAGAGTAGGACTTGCAACCTACGTCCTCAGTTATTTTCTGCATATATTCCAGTCCATCTTTCTTCTAGAGTTTTCCACTCTACAGCTCCCTCTAGTACCACTGTGTGAACGCATGCGCTACTAACCTGCCGCCGGCCAGTATGGCCGAGCGGTTCTGGGCGCTTTAGTCTGGAACCGTGCAACCGCTACAGTCGCAGGTTCGAATACTGCCTCGGACATGGATGTGTGTGATGTTCTTAGGTTAGTTAGGTTTAAGAAGCTCTAAGTTTTAGGGGACTGATGAGCTCAGATGTTAAGTCCCATAGTGCTCAGAGCCATTTGAACTATCCTGCCCTTCTTGTCAGTGTGTTCCATACGTTCCTTTCTTTGTCGAATCGCAGGATAACCTCATCATTCGCCACATTATCTGCCGCCTAATGTTAAACATTCTTCGGTAGCACCACACCTCAAATGCTTCGATTCTTTTCTGTTCCCGTTTCCCCACAGTCCATATTTCACTACCACGTAATGCTGGGCGCCAAATGTACGTTGTAAGAAACGTCTTCCTCAAATTAAGGCCTATTTTTGACACTTCTCTTGGCCAGGAATGCCCTGTTTTCCAGTGCTAGTCAGCTTTTGATGCCCTGCTTGCTTTGTCTGTCATGGGTAATTTTGCTTCCGATGTAGCAGAATTACATAATTTCGTCCTACTTCGTGATCCCCAAAAGGGGATCGTTTCTGCCAGTTTTCATTATTTTTCTTTTCTCCGATTAACCCTCAGTCCATATTCTGAACTCATTAGTCTGTTCATCTCATCCAATATTTCTGGTAATTCTTGTTCACTCTGACTGTGGGCAGCAATGTCATCAGCGAACTTTATCACTACATCCTTTCACCCTGAATTGTTATGCCACTCTTGAACGTTTCTTTTATTTTCGTCATTGGTTTTTCAATGTGTAGAATGAACAAGAGGGGTGATCAGACTGCATCACTACCTTACATCATTTTTAATGCAAGCACATATTTTCCGGTCCTCCAGTTTTATTTTTTATGGTTCTTTTACTTCTTCTGCGTTACTGTACTTTCCCTAAAGCTTAATCCATTTTTCTCAGGATTTCGAACATCTTGCACAGTTCTACGTTGCTGAACCCGTTTTCCAGGGCGATAAATCTTACGAACGTGTCGTGATTTTATTTCAGTTTTGCTTCCACTATCAACTGCAACGTCATCATTGCCTCTTTGACGCCTTTACATTCCCTAAAGTCAAACTGTTATCTGACATTTTCTCAGTTTCCTTTTCCATTCTTCTGTGTATTATTCTTGTCAGTAACTGGTATCCATGAGGTGTTAAGCTGATTGGGCGATATTTCTGCACTTGTCTGTACTTGCAATCTCCGGAATTGACTGGATGATATTTTGCCAAAAGTGTGATTTATGTCGTCGGTCTCATACATTCTATACAAGAGCTTGATTAGTCGATGGGTTGCCACTTTCACCAATTACAATGGAATATCGTCTACCCCTTCTTTGCTCTCAAAGCTTCCAGAGCCCTTTTAAATTCTGACTCAATTACTGACTCCCCTATTCCTTCCATATGAACTTCAGTTTCTTGTTCTGTTACGTCATCAGACGTGTCCTCGTCCTCATAGAGGCCCTCAGTCTTTCCATGCATTCGCTCTTTGCTCTTCAGTGATATTCACATAGTGTAGTGCAGTGCAGTGAAATTAACTGTGAAGTTCCCGTTGAACTCTGAATGTTAACACCCTTGCTTTGGTTGTTTTGACTTTCCTATACGCTGATTCAGTCCTTCCGACGATTATTTCTTTCTCGATTTCTTCACATTTTCCCTGCAGCAATTTCCACTTAGCTTCCTTGCACTTCCTCTTTATTTCATTTCTGAGTAATTTATACGCTGTATTCTTGTATTTCTCTCAAGATTTTTGTGCTCCCTTCTTTCGTCAGTCAACTGAATTATTCCTTATGTTACTCAAGGTTTCTTCGCAGTTACCTTCTTAGTACCTGTGTTTCACACTTAAGCAGCCTTTCCAGACGTTAACTCCTCTTCAGTGACCTGCCGACCGTGGTGTCCCTAACGGAGGATTCACATCTTCAGTGGATTTCAGTCGCGCCTCATCACTCCCCAGTAATCAGTACTTCTGTATCCCACTTCCTTCCACACTGTTTCTGCAATATATCGTACACCACTTAAATGTGTCGAACTCGAACTATTTACAGACGCTGCACAAAACACAACCTCGTGTGTAACAACAACAAAATCTGTGGAAAATGTCGGAAATTGCTTATTGCTGCCTCTAGTGCGCATTACTTCTCGTGAATCTAAAACGAGTCGCTAGACTAACGCACCAACAAAAAAAAAAAAAAAAAAAAACACGAATTCCACGGTACGGTTTTCTCTAGGTATAACACTCTCCAGGACTTCATTGTAGATAACTGTTTCTTCTGTGAAGAATCTGAGGTTTCTGTTGATCCACACTCGATTCGCTTTCTTTTTTGAATTTCCACTGACTGTTTACCTTTCACATTTATTTTGCAGCAATGAATAACAAGCTGAGTCTTCGAGGCGTTCTCCAAATTGTTCCTTTCAAACCGATTATGGTTTCTGCATTGGCTTATCAATTTACTTCTTAGATATGTATTACAACGAAATTTATAGCTTTCTTGAGGTTTTACAAAAACCTTTGTCCATTTACCTGTTTTTATTTAAATTTTCAGTTTTAGTCTTTTTTGATTATCGTTGCTGTAATAACATCGTGGTTGACGAAACGTACTTGTTGTGTGGAACTCTCCAAAATATCGGATTGTTTCAGTCGGACGGTATAATACTACTCTCGAATGCGTGATGCTGGTCTAGTTGTTCGAAATTATGAACGTCAAGGAGTGGAGAGATTAAGAGGCAACCCTATCTCAATGCAATGAAATACATACCAATGAATCGCAAGTTAGCAACGAGAAAGGAAGTGATTGTAATGCGCACTATGTGTGCTGTATGTGGAAGGCTTATTGTTATGGAGATCTCATCCACTTTCCGCTCTCTGTCCTATAACAGGAATTCATCCATGTTCAAAGTGCTCAACCAACAATCGAACTATAATTTTTCCATCTCTTTTCTACAGAAAGTCTTGTTCCAAAAATTGCCTCTGCAACAAAAGTATATGCAGCACTGAAAGTAGAGGATATTCCGCTAACGAATTATTCTCTGTGGCAGTCAAGACAAATTGTTTCGTCATAAGAAATGAACGCGTTTTATGGACGTCTAGTCAACATGACTGTAAATTCGATGTCGGTATTACGCGACAACTTTCTTTAAGATTAGTTAGACTACTTTTCCTTTTCTAACATCCAGCAAAAGAAGCTAAAACATATGCCAATCTGTCGCTGCACATCGACCTATTTACTCAGCTAATAGTCCAAAAATAATTCACCGATCCCTTATTTCCCATTCAAAATAAATAACGGATCGGGAAAACGTACTGCGTGTATGTCAAAAATGAAATGAACCATTGTTACTACCTTTTTACGGCTGTCGAATACTTCTGCTCGACGTAGAACGAGTATCCTTCTACTCGTATAACTAAAATGTTTGTCTGTCTATTCCGAAAGGTTCTTTTAATTTAAATAGGAATCAATGGTTTCATTACTGGATTTATTTTGCGAGGGAGAGAGAAAGCTTTGTAGCTATCGATATTTGAGTCGAAGCACAGAGCTTCCGAAAGAGTGGCAGTAGTCGATTTTCGCATCTGATGCCGAATACGTTAATTAGGATACACATGTTTTGAAACAGATGAATCCCCTCGTCCAAGTACATCCAAGCAAAATGTTATCTTTTCACAGTAAGCATTTGAGTGTCGCGATACTGAAATAGTGTTTTCGTTGAGTATTTTACATGTCATGAATAGTGAATACACTGTGATAATCGATATCACGCGCTAATAATTCTTAACAACGGCCACTGTTACTAACTCCGCCGAGAGAATTGCAGATGAAACTCACTGACATGTATTTACAGCAGTCCAGATAAATGAATCCATACTCGTGCAAATGTACGTACGGAGCACGATATATGGGAAATAATCACGCATCGGCTACAGCTAAGTGAGCTAGAACTTTTAAATGGTTAAGAAGCTCTCAGTTCATTGTGTAGCGTCACCAATCTGAACTAAAAGTTATATATTCTTCGACTAATTGTTTGTTTTAGTCCTACGGGTTTTTCCCTATACTCTTAAGAAAACTGACAAACACTTTACACTGGAGAAAGTCTGTAGAATTCGAAAGGAAAGACACTGAATGAGGGACGAGGTAAATCATACTCACCAAAGTCCTCAGAAATTTCGACTGTCGGATATGGAACACGAAAACAAGAGGCGACTTATATGATCTTCAGAAACACACTCACATGCAGGGGTATTTTAATTTTGTATATATGTATAGGAAGCGAGGCATAGTTAAAACAGTGTCTTATGATGGTGGAAGTCGTAGTTCGGTAGAAATGTATCATCGTAAACCACGTCATTGTAGAAATTTGACATTGTAATGTAATGTCCCGCTTTCGTTTGTTGCTACTGCTGTTTTCCGTTGCTCTTGACTTCACGTAAATAGACTGTATACAGTAATTTTTAATGGATAATGCAGCTTATTCGGTAAGGCATCATATTCCTTACAGTAGCAGATGTCAGCGTGGGAATGCACCCACAACAGAAAGGTGGTCTGCCATCTCCGTTTACAGTGAATGTATTCAAGCACCATATGAATTCGGTGTTGAATACTCTTAATAACACCCTTGGACACGATAAATATCTTTAAGAAGGAAGTTGAAGATACAAACCGAATTCCTTCCAACAATTCCACAGTCTCTACCGTAAAAGCTGAAACACTCTTAGGCAGTTTGCAGGTTGTACTGATTTGGATCAGAGGGTATAGAAAAGCACACGCAGTGTACACGTCTCGTGGAATTTTGGATCCATCAGAATACATACGGAAGTCAGGTCACTGAGTTCCAACGAGACTATTAAATCATCAATTTTCGTTAATATTCACGTAGATTGTCATATTGTAATAACAGACTGGAATCTGTGAGCTGAATGTATCAAGATCATAGTCAAATAAAAGGAAATCTGCAGAACATCGCATGGACTGTACGACAGGACACCAACAGGCAAAGCTAGTACAGCAAGCCATAAGTTTAATTCTTGTGTCAGAGGCATTCCGTAATTGGTAAATAAGTCCCTACTCTCGTAGGGCCATTCCTTGAATGAAAAATTTATCTGACAATATTTGTCGCCTAATGCTTATGGGCATCTGTCCTGCCTCCACTAAAACAGCATTTTTAGTCTCAAAAGCAGGTATGAATGGCTGTGAAGAGTATCTCATTTGGAGAGGCAGATCTTAGGGCACTGTGATAGAGCATACAACCATAGTTCAGTCTAGACTGAATATACCCTCGGTACACTTTGAGTGGAATATTTTGATGCGCTCCCCATTATACACGGGTGAGTGGCCAAATTAAATTTAATCCTTTTTTAATCCTTTATTTTTTCGACTAAACGTTAGGATGCTAGAATTCGTTGTCGTGCTTGCTTATTTCAAAATTGTGTGTACCAGTTTGAGTATTAATGTCTCAGCAAGCATAGTGTATTAATATAAGGTTACTTCTAAGTACCTATAGGGGTTTCAGAAGGCGACTGCGAGAAAAGAGACAAGAGAGAGACACTTATCAGTGGATATACGATCCCTCCAAATATTTTACTGATATTTGAAATGCTCTCTATGGGCGCCGTTTTCGAGGCGTAAAACGCCAACCCGATGATCAAACGCTTGCCGTTCGTGTCACAACACCCTACGGTCAGTATCAGTAACAGCATTGCAACTCTTCCACAACTGGCAGTGGGAGCGGGAACACGCAATATTTGACATTACAGCATTAGAAAAAAAGAACGTGGAGAGTCATGATGGGAAGCACATCCAATCCAGCGCTGAGGGATTTCGTCACTGAGATGGGCACGGAAGCCTGGAAGAGTGATGGAGGGCTGCCATCTTGCAAAGTGAAGTCTCCACTGTCCTGCCGTAACTGTGACATGAGCCGTGCTACTGTATGTCCAGGTAAACGAAACCAGTCACAGTTTTCTGAGCAAAAACATGGTCCACAAGCTTCTGAAGCGGACATGGCATAAAAGACGTTAGCTTCATGTAAATCATGAATATCTTCAGCAACGTCATGTGGATGTTTTGTGCCCCAAAGAGGCATGGTAAAAGATTCACCTTACACACACACACATGAAACATGACGCGAAAATATATTACTACGAGGAACCATCTTCCTCCAGTATCCGCCGCAAGTCATTGCAATAGTCAGAAGGAAACTCATTGTCCCTGGTTGTTCGAGGATGTCACGACTGCAGCCGTTATGTTTTACGTGCAGGTGTTTGGTTGAATACGCCAGACAGTTGCGTGTCGTACCTGCTGTTCTCCGCTAGTGTGTGTCGTCGGTATCTCGGGTAGCCCCTGACGAGTAATTCCAGCACACGTTCCAGCTCTGCTGCCGGTCTCGGCCGGACTGTTTCCTTCGTATCACTTACGCAGCCAGTCTCACGTAATGTTATATACCTCCAGTGGACTTGTAACAACAACGACGCTGTACTATTGTACATATAAGTAATTTTTTTCTTCTGAGTTTTCGATAAACTAGTATAATTGATGTTCTGATTTCATTTCTTTTTTGTTTCATGTCATTGTGTTAGGAAAACTGTAAACGAGTTTCAATGTGAATATTAATGTTTATGTCAAATGTGAAGCAATATTTTGACAGAATTGAAATGTAAGAAACGTTGAAACTGTTGTAAGATATTGAAAATTGTAACTGTGCGTCTGGTCCATACGTAGGCAATGTGTTAGGATATGTAGAATGCAAAACCTCGGGTGAATACGCGGCCTGTCAGGGAACGGTAAAAGGCGGATGGCTGGCGAGCGCGGGAAAATGCACGCGGGCACTGCACGGCACAACGGGCTCGGCAGTAGTAGTTGGAGTTTGGCACTGGTTTGAGCAACACCTTCCGGAGCGAGGAGGCTCTCCTGGAAGACGTAGCTTCACTGAGCCTCGAGTATGCCGTTCCAACGCCCACACAGCATGGCAAAAATCCATAGGCACTACATGGAAAAGTATTGCGAAGCAAAGAAGACTTAAAGTGCCGATACGTCAAGAGCCATAGCTGTGGTTGTGTTCTGTGCCTCGCCATCTCGCCGCTCACCAACCGCCGCATCGATACGAGTAGGTTGAAACTTTTAGTACTGTATGCGTATGGACCATAGAGTGAACTGTTCAATAATAACCTAAATTTTACCAGAACTTTCCCCTCATTTAATTATCCTCACAACTAACCTAGGCAGGGTCCTTTCCAAATGTGCAATCCGAGTGTCCCGAAATGAAAAATTAAATTTTGTGTTAATAATA
Organism: Schistocerca piceifrons; assembly: GCF_021461385.2. Taxonomy (NCBI): domain Eukaryota; kingdom Metazoa; phylum Arthropoda; class Insecta; order Orthoptera; family Acrididae; genus Schistocerca; species Schistocerca piceifrons. The sequence goes on from NC_060143.1 coordinate 220,431,470, forward strand.
ATTACTTGCAGACCTAGTTATGTTAGAATGGTGTTTAAAGAACTGTTCTGTTAATGAACCAGTAAATGAATAACAAAGGTCTAACGAAGTTGAAAGATAACTTTAATATTGATATTAATTATTTCGAGACAGATATAAAGGTATTTAAATGAGAAGTAAATACGACAAAAAGAGTAGTAACTCATACTCTGGAAATCTTGAACGCATGATAATTTCAGTAATCAATTTTTTTAATACAGTAATCATAACAGTTTCAGGGTCCCCCCCCCCCCTTTTATTCAGTTGAATTCTGAAGTATTCCACATTGGTTTGACCAGCAAAAGTTAAAGTCAATATATAAGTCAAAATTTATTAGTGTTTTATCTTTATCAAAATTGACATTTTGTGTGTGGCTCGAAAGTGCTATGTCTAGGGTAACCTATGCCCGATTTTAATCAGATCAATAGACAGTATAAAGTCTTGTAGTATACATTATAATGCAGTGTTATGTATTCATGATTTTTTTCCATGTCAGTACAGAATGTGAAACTATCAGTTCAATAGATTTTCTGGTTCTAAAATTCTACTATATTATGCAGTGTTACTACTTGTTGTTTTGCATGAATATACATCAACTTGTACAGGGAAGAAACTCAGTTAATGCCTAATTAGGCTGGCGACCGTATTATTATCAAATTGGTAGCATCTTCAGTGTTGATTTTGGTGCATACTGACGTGTAATTGCTTTTTGAACTTACTTGACGGATCATTGTTATTACAGAGTGGGTGTAAGTCTGATTTGCCACCATTAAGGTACAGGCGGTCGATATCTGTAAGAAAATCCTTTCTCACGAGGTGAACCCCGCTCACTTACCATAGTACAGTTTTTAACGAGTATTGTGTGCCGCAAGCGCACGTTACAGACTGCTTCGTCTGTTGGAGTGTCTGCTTGATATTTGGTAAGAAATCGTCGATGAACTGTCACAACTGACTCACGTTTAGTGAATTGAAGGACGCAAAACGCATCGCTTCATTATAATCCATGATCGAACATGCTGGCCCCTCAATGACGCGCTCTACAACTACGCCACAGCGCAAATTACGAATCTAAACTTGCTTTATCCACTGGAATATGTGAGTTTCTGGATACCTTCACTTTTTCCCCAGTTGTCTTCTGAATACCTGGAGGTAGTTATGAGTAAATCTGTGTATACTGGTACGTAAGCTCATATGATTACAAGCGTAATGTAATACCATGTAATTCCTCCTTTGGACCTGATAACCGGTTAGGAATCCACAAGGTTATGTGGGTAAGTCCATTCAGATTAAGCCATTCACTGAGGATGTCATCCCGAATTTCCACCAAATTTCAATGATGTCGACGTGCTAATACTATTCCAACATGGCCATTCGACTTCCTCAGGGGCTCAAGTCAGGTGATTTTGCAGTCGAGATGTATTAGGGTGGGTGTTTCCAGAAAACCAATCACATAATCTTCCATCCCGAGTAACTTTGCTGTTGTCATGAAAAATAGTTGAGCCTAAGAGCCTCCTGTCCTGTGATGGCCTCGAAGTGTTCGTCGCGTGCATTTCCCGTCGCCGTGTCTCTCGCTGACAGGTTGAGACTGACCTTCGTTCTCTGCCTGCAAAAATTTCTCTCAGGTTTGGAAGCAACCTTGATTCATAAGCCGTGAAACGACTCTCCGGTTTCTATCTGTCAGGGTCTTCTTCTGACTACAATTCTGACGTCGTGTTTTGTGGCCACGTGTGTTACACCATCGCCGGTAGCCGCGGTGAACAGTCCGCCACGAAGCACCGACAACCCCAGCAAACATCCGTTTGCCCCTTTTTGCCACGCTGTCATGTCCTTACATTTATATATGTTTATGTCTAACGTCCTACTGAAATATAAATGTCTCACTGATCGGTACTGCCTTAAGCTCACGTAGAGAGTGCGCTATCGTTTGGGCACAAGATGCATTTGTGCGTGCGCTCTAGGGTGACACAGTTTTTTTCCTGCGAGCTTAACCGGTCGTGGTGGCGGAGCGGTTCTAGGCGCTACAGTCAGGAACCACGCGACCGCTACGCTCGCAGTTTCGAATCCTGCCTCGGGCATGGATGTGTGTGATGTCCTTAGGTTAGTTAGGTTTAAGTAGTTCTATGTTCTACGGGACTGATCACCTCAGAAGTTAAGTCCCATAGTAACAGAGCCATATTTGAATCTGTGAACTTATTAACTGTGTGTTGTTTTTCTATGTGTCATTTTTAGTTACATGCGTATCACCATTTCTCTTATACTGTGCACTTTATTTCCAGCATATTTTGCCTTCACCTTCAACTATACAAGATGACCCCGTGACATGTTAATAGCTTTCAGACGGATGGAGATTGGTACTTATATCTATTTGAGGTAACAGACCCTGGTGCGGAAGAGACCACGTTGAAAATCCTAAACGAAAATCGTTATGACGTCTCTGACAGTGGAAACATATAGCGGAACTGTTGATGCTAAGACTGTAGGTAGTAGTACGGACCAAAACAATATAAATGTCTCTAGGAAACATGGGCTCTAGAATCGGTACCCTAACAGCTACGAGCACTTGTTCATCTTTGCAACTGTGAAACATATCTTTTACTGTGTGTGTGTGTATGTATATATCCCCGCGAGGCTCCGAGAGTATACATATTACAAGCCGTGTTTGCTTCCTATTTTTCCTATTTTTTCTTGTTTTGCTGTATCTGCCATCTCGGAAAGCTGCCTACCCTGCAATCTTAGCATCAACAACGTTGGTACATCTGTTCTACTGTCAGAGATATCAAAGACTTCCAATAATAATTTTCGACTCAGTAGTTTCCTCACCAGGGCCACTTACTTCAAATGGAAAAATACACCCTCCTCCATCACCCTTGACAGTTTGTACCATCCTCACGGAATCACCCTGAACACGTAAGTTTCAAGACTGTCGGAAGATTCTCATTTGTGTATCTCTGTTAAAATGTATTTAATTGAAAAATGTAGTTTTATACACTCCTGGAAATGGAAAAAAGAACACATTGACACCGGTGTGTCAGTCCCACCATACTTGCTCCGGACACTGCGAGAGGGCTGTACAAGCAATGATCACACGCACGGCACAGCGGACACACCAGGAACCGCGGTGTTGGCCGTCGAATGGCGCTAGCTGCGCAGCATTTGTGCACCGCCGCCGTCAGTGTCAACCAGTTTGCCGTGGCATACAGAGCTCCATCGCAGTCTTTAACACTGGTAGCATGCCGCGACAGTGTGGACGTGAACCGTATGTGCAGTTGACGGACTTTGAGCGAGGGCGTATAGTGGGCATGCGGGAGGCGGGGTGGACGTACCGCCGAATTGCTCAACACGTGGGGCGTGAGTTCTCCACAGTACATCGATGTTGTCGCCAGTGGTCGGCGGAAGGTGCATGTGCCCGTCGACCTGGGACCGGACCGCAGCGACGCACGGATGCACGCCAAGACCGTAGGATCCTACGCAGTGCCGTAGGGGACCACACCGCCACTTCCCAGCCAATTAGGGACACTGTTGCTCCTGGGGTATCGGCGAGGACCATTCGCAACCGTCTCCATGAAGCTGGGCTACGGTCCCGCACACCGTTAGGCCGTCTTCCGCTCACGCCCCAACATCGTGCAGCCCGCCTCCAGTGGTGTCGCGACAGGCGTGAATGGAGGGACGAATGGAGACGTGTCGTCTTCAGCGATGAGAGTCGCTTCTGCCTTGGTGCCAATGATGGTCGTATGCGTGTTTGGCGCCGTGCAGGTGAGCGCCACAATCAGGACTGCATACGACCGAGGCACACAGGGCCAACACCCGGCATCATGGTGTGGGGTGCGATCTCCTACACTGGCCGTACACCACTGGTGATCGTCGAGGGGACACTGAATAGTGCACGGTACATCCAAACCGTCATCGAACCCATCGTTCTACCATTCCTAGACCGGCAAGGGAACTTGCTGTTCCAGCAGGACAATGCACTTCCGCATGTATCCCGTGCCACCCAACGTGCTCTAGAAGGTGTAAGTCAACTACCCTGGCCAGCAAGATCTCCGGATCTGTCCCCCATTGAGCATGTTTGGGAGTGGATGAAGCGTCGTCTCACGCGGTCTGCACGTCCAGCACGAACGCTGGTCCAACTGAGGCGCCAGGTGGAAATGGCATGGCAAGCCGTTCCACAGGACTACATCCAGCTTCTCTACGATCGTCTCCATGGGAGAATAGCAGCCTGCATTGCTGCGAAAGGTGGATATACACTGTACTAGTGCCGACATTGTGCATGCTCTGTTGCCTGTGTCTATGTGCCTGTGGTTCTGTCAGTGTGATCATGTGATGTATCTGACCCCAGGAATGTTTCAATAAAGTTTCCCCTTCCTGGGACAACGAATTCACGGTGTTCTTATTTCCATTTCCAGGAGTGTAGTTGTAACGTTTGTGTAAGATACGAGCGTTAGAAAGCTCATGTACAACGGAATTTTTGTATTTAACAACACCTACATGGAATGGAGTCGATAAAGGAGACATAGAGGATAGAGTACTACAGTCTGATTTTAAAAGAGCACTCGAAGACTTGCGGTCAAATAAGGTAGAAGGTATAGATAACACCACATCGAAATTCTTAGAATCATTGGGTGAAGTGGTAGTAGAACGACTGTTCAAGTTGTTGTGTAAAATGTATAAGTCTGGCGATATGCCATCCGACTTTTAGAAAAATGTCATCGACATAGTTACGAAGATAGCAAGGGAGGATAAATGCAAGAACTATGGCACAATCAACTTAACAGCCCATGTATCCAAGCTGCTGACAAGAATAACATACAGAGGAATGGAAACACGAGGATCTGTTAGATTACCAATAGTTTAGCTCCAGGAAATGCTTCAGAGAGGTAGTTTTGATGTTGCAGATGATAATGGAAACAAGACTGAAGAAACATCAAGAAACATTCATAGGGTTGGTCGACCTGGCAAAGGAATTCGACAATATAAAAAGGTGCAAGATGTTCGAAATTCTGAGAAAAACAGGTGTTAGCTATAGGGAGAGATGGGTAATATACGTTACGTGCAAGAACCAAGAGGGATCAGTAAGAATGGAACACCAAGGAAGGAGTGCCAGGAATCAATAGACTGTCAGTCTGGGACATAGTATTCCGCACCTACTGATTAATCTACAAACTGAAGAAGCGATGACAGAAATGAGAGTACGGTTCGAAAGTGGGATTTAAACTCTACATCTACATGGATATCCTGCAAATCACGTTTAAGTGCCTGGCAGAGGGTTCATCAAACCAGCTTCACAACTCTATATTATTCCTATCTCGTATAGCGCGCGGAAAGAATGAACACCTATATCTTTCCGTACGAGCTCTGATTTCCCTTACTTTATCGTGGTGATCGTTGCACCCTATGTAGGTCGATGTCAACAAAATATTTTCGCATTAGGAGGAGAATGTTGGAGATTGGAATTTCCTGAGAAGATTCCGTCGCAACGAAAAACGCCTTTCTTTTAATGATTTCCAGCCCAAATCCTGTATCATTTCTGTGACACTCTCTCCCATATTTCGCGATAATACAAAACGTGCTGCCTTTCTTTGAACTTTTTCGATGTACTCCGTCAGTCCTACCTGGTAAGGATCCCACACCGCGCAGCAGTATTCTAAAAGAGGACGGACAAGCGTAGTGTAGGCAGTCTCCTTAGTAGGTCTGTTACATTTTCTAAGTGTCCTGCCAATAAACGTAGCATTTGGTTAACCTTCCCAACGACATTTTTTATGTGTTCTTCGCAATTTAAGTTGTTCGTAATTGTAATACCTAGGTATTTAGTTGAATTTACGGCTTTTAGATTAGACTGATTTATCGTGTAACCGAAGTATAACAAGTTCTTTTTAGCACTCATGTGTATGACCTCACACTTTTCGTTATTTAGGGTCAACTGCCACTTTTCACACCATTCAGATATCTTTTCTAAATCGTTTTGCAATTTGTTTTGATCTTCTGATGACTTTATTAGTCGACAAACGACAGCGTCATCTGCAAACTACCGAAGACGGCTGCTAAGATTGTCTCCCAAATCGTTTATATAGAAAAGGAATAGCAAAGGGCCTATAACACTACCTTGGGGAACGCCTGAAATCACTTCTGTTTTACTCGATGACTTTCCGTCAATACCTCTCTGACAGGAAATCGCAAATCCAGTTACATAACTGAGACGATAGTCCACAAGCACGCAATTTTACTACGAGCAGCTTGTGTGGTACAGTGTCAAAAGCCTTCCGGAAATGCACGATCTGAAATCCCTTGTCAACAGCACTGAGCACTTCATGTGAATAAAGAGCTAGTTGTGTTTCACAGGAACGATGTTTTCTAAACCCATGTTGACTGTGTGTCAATTGACAGTTTTCTTCGTGGTCATTCATAATGTTCGAACACAATATATGTTCTAAAATCCTGCTGCATATCGACGTTAACAATATGGACCTGTAATTTAGTGGATTACTCCTGCTACCTTTCTTGAATACTGGTGTGACCTGAGCAACTTTCCAGTCTTTGGGTACGGATCTTGCGCCGAGCGAACGCTTGTATATGATTGTTAAGCATGGGGTTAATGCATCAGCATACTCCGAAAGGAGCCTAATTGGTGTTCAGTCCGGACCAGAAGACTTGCTTTTATTAAGTGATTTAAGTTGCTTCAGTACTCCGAGGATATTTACTTCTACGTTACTCATGTTGGCAGCTGTTCTCGAATTCAATTCTGGAATATTTACTTCGTCTTCTTTTGTGAAGGCATTTCGGAAGACTGTGTTTAATAAAGCTGCTTTGGCAGCACTGTCTTCGATAGTATCTACATTGTTATCGCACAGAGAAGGCATTGATTATTTCCTGCCGCTAACATACTTCACATACGACCTGAATCTCTTTCGACTTTCTGCCTGGGTTCGGACAAAGTTTCGTTGTGGAAACTGTTGTAGGCGTTCCGCATTCAACTCTGCGCTAAATTTCGAGCTTCTGTAAAGGATAGCCAATCTTGGGATTTTGCGTCTGTTTGAATGTGGCATATTTGTTTCGTTGTTTCTGCAACAGTGTTCTAACCCGTTTTGTGTACCAAGGAGCATCAGCTCCATCGTTTGTTAGTTTATCTGGTAAATTCAAGGTGAAATGATCCCATTGACAAGATTCCCCCAGGTCATCATCCTCAGTGGAAGTCAAAAAGAATTGCAGGATCTGCTGAATGTAGTGAACAGGCTAATGAGTACAAGTTATGGATAGACAGTAAATCGAAAAAAGACAAAAGAAATAAGAACAAGTAGAATTGAGAACTGAAGAACAGATAATCATGAAGATGACGAAGGAATTCTGGTACGCAGATATCAAAATAACACATGACGGACCGAGCAAGAAGGATGTACTAAGCAGACTAGCACTTGCAAGAGGTGCATTCCTGGCCAAGAGAACTCTACTGGCATCATAAATAGGCCTTAATCTGAGAAAGAAATTTCTAAGAAAGTACGTTTGGAGCACAGCTTTGCATAGTAGAGAGACACGACTGTGCGAAAATCGTAGAAGAATAGAAGAGTTTAGGATGTAGTGCAGTAGAAGAATGTTGAAAATAAGATGGACTGATGAAAAGGAGGGAGAGAATGATCGCACACGAGTTAAGACATCAGGGGATGACCTCCATGGTGCTAGACAGAGCTGCAGAGGATATAAACAGTCAGAGTTTGGAATACATCCAGCAAGTAAATGAGGAATAGTGTGCTATTCTGAGATGAAGCGATTGGTGCATCACAGGAATTCGTGGAGGGCCTGATATAATTGCGATTTCTCATTCATCTATCTTTCCGGGTTAGTGGGTAAACATTTATCATCCTTCAAATATTATTCATAGTAATTACAGCATAAATTGGAGTATTATGTGAATTTTTAAAACCATTTTCCGTTTTTATTTTACATATTAGCTCATTCACTTAACTCACGACTGGCGTATAGTAACTGTAACAGTGATGGATCTGCTTTTTCCGATTTTTAAATAATTTCAGTTATATTGTAACAAATAAGCCCTCGGTCACAAATATTAAGTAAAAATTGACCTGGTTTTGACGCTACTATGAGCGTCGTCTTCAGAATTAGACTAACTGAAGACGACGCTCATTGTTGTTGTTGTTGTGGTCTTCAGTCCTGAGACTGGTTTGATGCAGCTCTCCATGCTACTCTATCCTGTGCAAGCTTCTTAATCTCCCAGTACCTACTCCAACCTACATCCTTCTGAATCTGCTTAGTGTATTCATCTCTTGGTCTCCCTCTACGATTTTTACCCTCCACGCTGCCCTCCAATGCTAAATTTGTGATCCCTTGATGCCTCAAAACGTGTCCTACCAACCGATCCCTTCTTCTAGTCAAGTTGTGACACAAACTTCTCTTCTCCCCAATCCTATTCAATACCTCCTCATTAGTTACGTGATCTACCCACCTTATCTTCAGCATTCTTCTGTAGCACCACATTTCGAAAGCTTCTATTCTCTTCTTGTCCATACTAGTTATCGTCCATGTTTCACTTCCATACATGGCTACACTCCATACATATACTTTCAGAAACGACTTCCTGACACTTAAATCTTTACTCGATGTTAACAAATTTCCCTTCTTCAGAAACGATTTCCTTGCCATTGCCAGTCTACATTTTATATCCTATCTACTTCGACCATTATCAGTTATTTTGCTCCCCAAATAGCGAAACTCCTTTACTACTTTAAGTGTCTCATTTCCTAATCTAATTCCCTCAGCATCACCCGATTTAATTTGACTACATTCCATTATCGTTTTGCTTTTGTTGATGTTCATCTTATATCCTCCTTTCAAGACACTCACGGACGCTCATGGTAGCGTCGAAACCAGGTCAATTTTTACTTAATATTTGTGAACGAGGGCTTATTTGTTACAATATAATTCTGACACGGTCACTGAACCTTAGCAACTATGTTCATAGTTTTTTAATTGCAATTAGTTTGGACAGTAAAATTAATGAGTCCCAGAAGACATCATGCTGATGCCATGTAACAGCGTCTCTATCCCTGGAATCGAACTGAGTTCGACGAGAACAGCACAAAAGCGTACAGGCCGACCTTGTCTGTTGGCTAACAGGGATCGCCGACAATTGAAGCGGGTCGTGTCTGTAATGAGCCGAAATCTATCCAGACCATCACACGGATATTCCAGACTGCATCAGGATCCACTGCAAGTACTATGACAGTTAGGCGGGAGGTGACAAAACTTGCATTTCATGGACGAGCGGTTGCTTATAAACCACACATTACGCCGGTAAATGCAAAACGACGCCTTGCTTGGTGTAAGGAGCGTAAACATTGGACTATTGAATATTGGAATAACGCCGTGTGGAGTGACGAATAACGGTACACAATGTAGCTATCCGATGGCAGGGTGTGGGTATGGCGAGCGCCCAGAGAACTTCATCTACCAGCGTGTGTAGTGCAAACAGTAAAATTCGGATGCGGTGGTTTTATGTTGTGGTCGTGTTTTTCATGGAGGGGGCTTGCACCCCTTGTTTTGCGTCGAACTATCACCGGCTTAAATTGATGTTTATTGGACATTCTTGCTTCCCACTGTTGAAGATCAATTCGGGGACGGTGATTGCCTCTTTTGACACCATAGTGCCCCTGTTCAATATGCACGGCTTCTAGCGGAGTGGTTACACGACAATAACATCCCTGTAATGGACTAACCAGCACAGAGTCCTGACCTGCATCCTATAGAACATATTTGGGATATATGGAACGCTGATTTTGTACCAGGACTGACCGACCGACATCGATACCTCTCCTCACTGCAGCACTCCGTGAAGAATGAGTTGCCATTCCCCAAGAAATTTTCCTGCACCTGATTGAACGTATGCCTGCGTGAATGGAAGCTGCCATTAAGGCTAAGGTTGGACCAACACCATATTGAATTCCAGCATTACCGATGGAGGGCGCCACGAATTTGTAAGTAATTTTCAGCTTGGTGTCCGTATACTTTTGATCACATAGTATATATATAAATGAGGGATGGAACTTATAGTGGTAATTATTTATTCACAACCGATACAAAAGAGTTCCATGTTTTCCCCTGTTACTGACCTTCAAAGTAGTCACCAGCGTTGTGTAGAACCCGTCGGAAGGGATATAGAAGGCATAGCATACCGTTAACAGAGTCAACAGAGCCTGTTCTGTTGATGGTGCGAATGGAGTGGTCTACTACCTGTCGAATCTCTGTAACAGTTCCGAACCGAATGCCACGAAGTGGTTCCTTCATCTTCGGATTCAAATTAAAGTCACAAGGACTTAATTTCTCGGAGTATGGTGGATGGTACAATACATCCCAGTCCCATTCACGGAACAGAGCAGCCTCAGTTTGCGCTTTATGCCCCCGGGAATTGTCGTGCAAAGTAATGGGTGGGTTTCGCAGAAAGTGTCGCCGTTTCTTTCGCAAAGCTGGTCGCAGGTGATGCTCCAAAAACGAACAGTAATAGTGTCCATTGAGGGTCTGCCGTTGAGGAACGTAATGCTTTAGGATAATACCATCACAGTCGTACACGAGAATAAGAATAAATATAGACCGCTCCATTGGCAACATCAACAGAACAGGTTCTGCTAACAGTATACTACGCCTTCCTCATCGCTGGCAACGGGTTCAACACAACGCTGGTGACCACTTTGTAGGACAGTAACAGGGGTAAACATGTAACTGTTTTGAATCGGTTGTGAATAAATAGTTCACACTATTTAAGTTCCATTCCTCGTATATACACTACTGTCCAGTGAAATTGCTTCACCACGAAGATGACGTGCTACAGACACGAAATTTAACTGACAGGAGGAAAGGCTGTGATATGCAAATTATTAGCTTTTCAGAGCATTCACACAACGTTGGCGCCGGTTGCGACACCTACAACGTGCTGATCTGAGGAAAGTTTCCAACCGATTTCTCATATACAAACAACAGTTGACCGGCGTTGCCTGGTGAAACGTTGTTGTCATGCCTCCTGTGAGGAGGAGAAATGCGTACCATCACGTTTCCGACTTTGATAAAGGTCGGATTGTAGCCTATCGCGATTGCGGTTTATTGTAACGCGAGATTACTTTTCGCGTTGATCGAGATCCAATGACTGTTAGCAGAATATGGAATCGGTGGGTTCGGGAGGGTAATGCGGAACGCCGTGCTGGATTGCAACTGCCTCGTGTCACTAGCAGTCGAGATAACAGGCATCCGCATGCCTGTAACGGATCGTGCCGCCACGTCTCGATCCCTGAGTCAACAGATGGGGACGTTTGCAAGACAACAACCATCTGCACGAGCAGTTCGACGACGTTTGCAGCAGCATGGACTATCAGCTCGGAGACCATGGCTGCGGTTACCCTTGACGCTGCATCACAGACAGGAGCGCCTGCACCGAGCGAGGTGGCGCAGTGGTTAGACACTGGACTCGCATTCGGGAGGACGACGGTTCAATCCCGCGTCCGGCCATCCTGATTTAGGTTTTCCGTGATTTCCCTAAATCGCTCCAGGCAAATGCCGGGATGATTCCTTTCAAAGGGCACGGCCGACTTCCTTCCCCGTCCTTCCCTAATCTGATGAGACAGATGACCTCGCTGTCTGGTCTCCTTCCCCAAACCAACCAACCAACCAGGAGCGCCTGCGATGGTGTACTGTACGAAGAAACTGGGTGCATAAATGGCAAAACGTCATTTTTTCGGATGAATCCAGGTTCTGTTTACAGCATAATGATGGTCGCATCCGTGTCTGGCGACATCGCGGTGCACGTACATTGGAAGCGTGTATTCGTCATCGCCATACTGGCGTATCACTCGGCGTGATGGTATGGGGTGGCATTGGTTACACGTCTCGGTCACGTCTTGTTCGCACTGACGGCGCTTTGAACAGTGGACGTTACATTTAAGATGTATTACGACCCATGGCTCTACCCTTCATTCGATCCCTGGAAAACCCTACATTTCAGCAAGATAATGCCCAACCGCATGTTGAAGGTCCTGTACGGGCCTTTCTGGATACAGAAAATGTTCGACTGCTGCCCTGTCCAGCACATTCTGTAGGTCTCTCACCAACTGAAAACGTTTGGTAATGGTGGCCGAGCAACTGGCTCGTCACAATACGCCAGTCACTACTCTTCATGAGAGTAGTTGGCTCAATGCCCAGGTGTATCAAGGCCATTATTACGGCCAGAGGTGGTTGGTCTGGGTACTGATTTATCAGGATCTATGCACTCAAATAGCGTGAAACTGTAATCACATGCCTGTTCTAGTATAATATATTTGTCCAATGATTACCTGTTTATGATCTGCAGTTCTTCTTGGTGTAGCAATTTTAATGGCCAGTAGTGTAGTTAAAGTTTGATGTTTAGTGCAACGAAGGGAAGACTTGATCCCATTATAATTGGAAAGATTTGACATCGCCCTCTACTGATAGCATATGAACGAAGATATCGAATCTAGGCTTGCTTGATCCTGGAACCCATTGGGTGAGAATACACTTGGGGACTCAGCAACTGCTGGTCGACCAACTTTGGTCCTGTTAACGTGACGTTCTCCCTAAACGACTCGGCGGCCGGAGCGCACTTTAATCCTGTAGCAGCCGGCCTGCTACAAAGTGCGCATGCGCGCGCCCCTCTGCCCCTGGGATTTTATTACGCTGTTTAGGGAAAGCGTCCCGGCGGCACTTGCCACCCGACCGCACTCACTCTCGCCGCCGCTCCGGGCCGCCAAATTATTTTACAGCAATAAAAGGAACGCCGCACGAATCCCGGCTAAATGAGTTGCCGGCGACCTCGGAAATAGGCGGGAGGGGGTGGGAGGTGGCGGGGGGCTGCGGGGCGGAGAGACGGCCGGGTCCGCGCTGCGACTCCATTACCGATGGGAAATGAATTTAGCGGCCCGCTCGACGGGCGACTGGCCTTCCCACAGCAGCCACCGTTGTCGCAGCGACCGGCTGGCGCGTGATGCACTTGACTGGGCGTGCGGACACACTGTGACCAATGTGTACGCGGCAGTCTTCATCTGCATGTTGGTAAGCTCAATCTTGACTTCCGCCTCTGAGGCAGCCACAGCTGAAGATTGAAAGACAAATCTTACAGACACATCCCAGTATCCCAGCTTTTGCTCTTCCGTCTACTGGAGAGAGGTAAGTAAACAAACCACAAAAATGGTAGCGATATCAGTGCCATGAGTACTGTATGGTAATGACACAGCAACAATTTGAAAGAGAAATACAGTCACTGGCTGTCCTTTAAGTGGACATGGCTGGTCGCTGCAGCACCTTACACTGGAATGGGGGGGGGGGGGGTCGGCCCCGCCCAACTTCACCCCTTTGCCAGCACATTCCATCAAAGATGAAGTCTTCTCTTTACCTCAAAGGGGTGTAATTCCTTCCCACACTCTGCACTCCCAACCTCGAGTGGCGAAAGATTTTGACTGGATACAGAAGCTACTGCGTAAAATTATGATGTGAAATGATGAATGCTTCACTAAAAAGTATCTCCTTATAAGGAGATGTATTTTGTAGAAATAATACACAACAAATCAGTATTTGTAACAGCAGGAGGTTGCCTCACTTTTGGCGGAGAATGTACCAACTGCACATTGGCTCAATTTGAATCTAATAGGTCAGTGCAATGCAGATGCTAACCTGCACAAAATACCACTCTTAGTAGTGATTACATACAGAAAGGATATGTTCTAAGTGCTTCACAGGACTGGTTGACTTGCAAGATGCCAAAAATCATTAAAAACCAGCCTAGAGAATCCTGGTAGGGTCGCCATTTTATGCAAAAAGCCGATCGTGAAGCCTTGACATACACTAGCCAGTTTGGCACCCGACTGACACTGGACTTTACCAGAGATTGGTATGATCCCCTTAGGATCAGATGTGTAATGGAAATGAGAGTTACATAGTGAACAATACAAAAAATACTGCTTGAAGTGAAAATATATGTGTCGATCTTGTAATATCATTTAAGTAAGAAAAAGGACAGAGAACGTCTAAGCTACGAAACAACAAATTACGTCTACATTGGCAAATTTTATGTAGAGTAATGAGCACACACAATTGTCTTGATTATACACTCCTGGAAATGGAAAAAAGAACACATTGACACCGGTGTGACAGACCCACCATACTTGCTCCGGACACTGCGAGAGGGCTGTACAAGCAATGATCACACGCACGGCACAGCGGACACACCAGGAACCGCGGTGTTGGCCGTCGAATGGCGCTAGCTGCGCAGCATTTGTGCACCGCCGCCGTCAGTGTCAGCCAGTTTGTCGTGGCATACGGAGCTCCATCGCAGTCTTTAACACTGGTAGCATGCCGCGACAGCGTGGACGTGAACCGTATGTGCAGTTGACGGACTTTGAGCGAGGGCATATAGTGGGCATGCGGGAGGCCGGGTGGACGTACCGCCGAATTGCTCAACACGTGGGGCGTGAGGTCTCCACAGTACATCGATGTTGTCGCCAGTGGTCGGCGGAAGGTGCACGTGCCCGTCGACCAGGGACCGGACCGCAGCGACGCACGGATGCACGCCAAGACCGTAGGCTCCTACTCAGTGCCGTAGGGGACCGCACCGCCACTTCCCAGCCAATTAGGGACACTGTTGCTCCTGGGGTATCGGCGAGGACCATTCGCAACCGTCTCCATGAAGCTGGGCTACGGTCCCGCACACCGTTAGGCCGTCTTCCGCTCACGCACCAACATCGTGCAGCCCGCCTCCAGTGGTGTCGCGACAGGCGTGAATGGAGGGACGAATGGAGACGTGTCGTCTTCAGCGATGAGAGTCGCTTCTGCCTTGGTGCCAATGATGGTCGTATGCGTGTTTGGCGCCGTGCAGGTGAGCGCCACAATCAGGACTGCATACGACCGAGGCACACAGGGCCAACACCCGGCATCATGGTGTGGGGAGCGATCTCCTACACTGGCCGTACACCACTGGTGATCGTCGAGGGGACACTGAATAGTGCACGGTACATCCAAACCGTCATCGAACCCATCGTTCTACCATTCCTAGACCGGCAAGGGAACTTGCTGTTCCAACAGGACAATGCACGTCTGCATGTATCCCGTGCCACCCAACGTGCTCTAGAAGGTGTAAGTCAACTACCCTGGCCAGCAAGATCTCCGGATCTGTCCCCCATTGAGCATGTTTGGGACTGGATGAAGCGTCGTCTCACGCGGTCTGCACGTCCAGCACGAGCGCTGGTCCAACTGAGGCGCCAGGTGGAAATGGCATGGCAAGCCGTTCCACAGGACTACATCCAGCATCTCTACGATCGTCTCCATGGGAGAATAGCAGCCTGCATTGCTGCGAAAGGTGGATATACACTGTACTAGTGCCGACATTGTGCATGCTCTGTTGCCTGTGTCTATGTGCCTGTGGTTCTGTCAGTGTGATCATGTGATGTATCTGCCCCCAGGAATGTGTCAATAAAGTTTCCCCTTCCTGGGACAATGAATTCACGGTGTTCTTATTTCAGTTTCCAGGAGTGTAGAAAGAGAGGGAATGTACATATGAAGCAAAACAACAATAATGAATCACTGATAAACAAGCAGAAACTACATTACAGACGTCGTCGAGTAGTTCAAATGGAACTGGAAGGATTCGATAAAATCTTGCTCAGGATGGCCTTCAGTGCTGAGACGGAGACAACTGTACTAGTCGTGCTGCAACTATGCAAGGAGTTGCGTCTTCGTAATGGGCAACACAACCTCGAGGGAAATGCTTGGAGAACGATCCACCAGGAAAACTGCGATCAGAAGTTAAAATAAACGAGAGACACTATCGCGCCACTGCTAATAATCATGTTTCCCCATAAAATCCTTCAGAGAATGATACTTCACGAAACTATCACTCACTGTCAAAAGAAGCACTCGGCTTTGAAAAGACGCCTTCAGGACTTGAAGCTGTTGACTGCTGCGATCAGAACCCTGCGCTGGATGCGAAGACCGTTTCCGTCCTAGCCTTGTGCCAGCCAGCAAACGTCTATATCCAACAGAATCTAACAGCCAGAGCACACTTGTTGGTGACAGAACCAGATTGTTCCCGTGGCTCAAAAGCGAATGCCTCTTAAAATTTTCTCTCTGTACGCTCCTCAGGACTTTCCGCAAGATAAACGCGCTTAAAATTTTGCTTCAGCCAAGTACAGCTGCTAATCCGTAGTCAACCAACGAAGATTGTAAATCGGGACCCGTAAGTGCCCTCTTAGCTGGATTTCAAGGGAAAAAAAATTCTGTGAAAAACAACACGCAGGAAATAATGAGAGGGACAGAGAGAGAGCCAATCTGGTGTCAGGACATTGCAGCATTGTCTTATTTAGAAAGCTTTAACATTCCTGCGTCTATTTTTGTCGGCAAAATGCACGTTCACGTCGAAGGGAGCGCTCACACATCGACAGAAAGAAATTGGCTTCAGTTCGACGAATTTCGTTTCCCACACAGGCTCTTCACCGCCATCCCCTTTGCGAGTCTTTAGAAGAGCGGAGAAACTATGCAGTGTCGAGGGCCGCGGCGCAGGCGTGTCCCGATATACCACTCCGGAAACAATTCCCATATACATGTATGGCAAGTTCTTTTGTAGGCACCAGAGAAAATGGGCGTTCTGTGGTGTGGCTGTCGACGGAACGGCGCCAGACAGAGCGCGTCAGTGTTTGTTCCTGGGCGGCTCCACTTCACGGTTTCCGAGAGCGTAACGAATGCAGGTATGGTGACAGAGGGCCCCTTAATGCGACTTTCCGGGGACAGGCTTCCTTGTGTTGCCTTTCCACAGATTGTGTGGGTGGGCAGTCTTACTTCCGTGTCCTCACCGTTGGGGGAGAATATTTCCCTTTCCGCTGCCTTACAAAGGAGGCCTCTCGCTACCCGTGGGGCGGCCGCGACCCGTCCCTAACCGTACCTCGTACCGAGGATGCGAAGACAGGATATATATAACCTATGTGGTGCCTCTTCTGGAAGAAACAGCTGCACTGCTGCAACAAAAAAGAGGGTGTGTTATAAGCCCTCAGTAGTTACTTACCTACGTAAACAATTCAGGAACAAACTGAGCAGCCATCTTAGATTGTTTGCAGATGGTGCTGCCGTTTACCGTGCAGTACAGTCATGAGAAGATCAAAAGCAATTGTAAAACCATTTAGATAAGATACCTGCACTAGTGGCCATTAAAATTGCTACACCACGAAGATGACGTGCTACAGACACGAAATATAACCGACAGGAGGAAGAAGCTGTGATATGCAAATTATTAGCTTCCCAGAGCATTCACACAACGTTGGCGCCGGTTGCGACACCTACAACGAGCTGACATGAGGAAATTTTCCAACCGATTTCTCATTCAAAAGCAGCAGTTGACCGGCGTTGTCTGGTGAAACGTTGTTGTGGTGCCTCGTGTAATGAGGAGAAATGCGTACCATCACGTTTCCGACTTTGATAAAGGTCGGATTGTAGCCTATCACGATTTCGGTTTATCGTACCGCGACATTGCTGCTCGCGTTGGTCGAGATCCAATGACTGTGCTGGATCCCAACGCCCTCGTATCACTAGCAGTCGATTGACAGGCATCTTATCCGCATCGCTGTAACGGATCGTGCAGCCACGTCTCGATCCCTGAGTCAACAGATGGGGACGTTTGCAAGACTGTTCCATCTGCACGAGCAGTTCGACGACGTTTGCAGCAGCATGGAATATCAGGTCGGAGACCATGGCTGCGGTTACCCTTGACGCTGCATCACAGACAGGAGCTCCAGCGATGGTGTACTCATCGAGGAACCTGGGTGCACGAATGGCAAAACGTCTTTTTTGGATGAATTCAGGTTCTGTTTACAGCATCATGACGGTCGCATCCGTTTTTGGCGACATCGCGGTGAACGCACATTGGAAGCGTGTATTCGTCATCGCCATACTAGCGGCTCACCCGGCCTGATGGTATGGGGTGCCATTGGTTACACGTCTCGGTCACCTCTTGTTCGAATTGGCGGCACTTTGAACAGTGGACGTTACATTTCGCATTTGTTACGAACCGTGGTTCCACCTTTCATTCTATCCCTGCGAATCCCTACATTTCAGCATCAATATGCACACCCGCATGTAGCAGGTCCTGTAGGGGCCTTTCTGGATACAGAAAATGTTCGACTGCTGCCCTGGCCAGCACATTCTCCAGATCTCTCACTAATTGAAAACGTCTGGTCAATGGTGGCCGAGCAACTGGCTCGTCACAATACGCCAGTCACTACTCTTGATGAACTGTGGTATCGTATTGAAGCTGCATGGACAGTTGTACCTGTGCACGCCATCCAAGCTCTGTTTGACTCCATGCCCAGGCGTATCAAGTCCGTTATTACGGCCAGAGGTGATTGTTATGGGCAATGATTTCTCAGGGTCTATGCACCCAAATTGCGTGTAAATGTAATCATATGTCAGTTCTAGTATAATATACTTGTCCAATGAATACCCGTATCATCTGCATTTATTCTTGGTGTAGAAATTTTAATGGCCAGTAGTGTATATGGTGCGAAAATCCGCTATTAACTCTAAATAACTGAAAGCGTGAGGTCATGCACTTGAGTGATTCTAGTAACCCGTTAAACTTCGGTTACACGATAAATAAATAAAATATAACATCTATACATTCAACTAAATACGTAGGAACTACCGTTACGAACAAAAACTGGAAAGATCACATACAACATATCATGCGGAAAGCTAACCAACGACTACGTTTTATTGGCAGAACTTAGAAGATGCGACAGATCTGCTAAAGTGACAGCCTACATTACTCTTGTCCGTCCTCTTTTGGAGTACTGCAGCGCGGTGTTGAATCCTTACCAGGTAGGATTAACAGAGACATCGAGAAAGATCAAAGAAAGGCAGCACTGTTTATATTATCAGGAAATAGGGAAATGTCACGGACATGATACAGGATTTGGAGTGGACATCATTAAACCAAATGCGTTTCTCGTTGCGGCGGGGTGTTCTCACGAAACTTTTTTCTCCGAATGCGAAAATATTTTGTTGAGACTGACCTAGATAGGAAGAAACGATCAGAATAATAAAATAAGGGAAACCAGAGCTCGCAAGGAAAGATTTAAGTCTTAACTTTTCTGCACGCTGTTTGAGAAAGGAATGACAGAGAACTATAGAGGAACCCTCTGCCAGGTACTTAAACGTGATTTGCAAAGTAGCCATGTAGATGTAAATGCAGAGAGGGGTAGCTACAGCAAATTCGAACGATTTGCTGCGTTGTTTTTCGATTATCGTTTTCATTTCCGTTTACAGAGTGGCACACAATGGATCAAATAAAGCGAGTATGAAAGAACTCAGGAAGAGAACTGCATGAAACCTTTCAGTAGTGCTGCCGAGGATTAGGATTACATTTGCATTAAAGTAGGAGAGCAGATATATATGAGTACCAGAAGGATCTCGACGTGTAGATAATCCATCGCTGTTGAAGGTGTCACCTGAAGAATGTGCTAAGCCATGAGAGCATGGTTTTGAGCTGTTGCATGTTTTATGGTCAGTTAAATCTGTAAAAATTAAAACAAAATAGACGTTTATAAGTCGTCCTGCGAATTGTTGCCCTATCGTTTTAGCTTCGCTATCTTCCGTATGGCTAAAATAATTGTTGATAAGTTTCAGAAAATTGTTTATGTGCAACACTATCCCCGCTATTGTGCGTTAACACTGTCTTCATCATAAAGAAACCGGAAAAATTTTGAGAGCAATAATGATTTACTGGGGGTGTGAAAGAGAACAAGAACATAAATACGCCATGGTAAAACAGTGTACAAATCTGACAAATGCTTTCTAGAAGTTCGAAAGGAACTATTACTTGCCAGCACATGGTGAAGTAGAGACCACGACAGACTGCATGAGTAGACCAGTTC
The DNA here is from genome assembly GCF_021461385.2 of Schistocerca piceifrons. Lineage (NCBI taxonomy): Eukaryota > Metazoa > Arthropoda > Insecta > Orthoptera > Acrididae > Schistocerca > Schistocerca piceifrons. The sequence goes on from NC_060143.1 coordinate 220,451,407, forward strand.
TCGCAGAACTAAGGGATAACACTTTCTTCCGCCGTCATCTTCATTTATGAACTTGTTTTATTATTTCAAGGATGATTTTGTCGTTATAAGATGGTACATTTTTTAAACTAAATATCGACGAGTGTTTATCATACCTCACGGTACGTAAGTATTGTCACAAGCTGCCAGTAAACGTACTGGATGTCCTCCAATTGACAATGTAAGTGTATCTTCATTTATTAACTTGTTTTATTATTTCAAGGATGATTTTGTCGTTACAAGATGGTACATTTTTTAAACTAAATATCGATGAATGTTTATCATACCTCACGGTACGTAAGTATTGTCACAAGCTGTCAGTAAACGTACTGGATGTCCTCCAAATGACAATGTAAGTGTATAATACTGGGAATGTTCATTCACTGCTCTGACGTGAGGAGCAGGAGTATTTACTTCTGCTTTAAACGCTAGCGGTGACCCTCTTATGGACTATTTCATTTATTTACGTTATTGTCCAAAGTGACCGGTTCACTAATCCACAATGTAGCCAGCTATGGGATGTTATAGCAGAGAACTGCGGGAATAAAGATCAGAATTTCTCATCGACGTTAAGTTCAGTAGAGGCGGAGCACACACTCAGATTGTTTGAAGGAATGGGAAAGAAATGAGTCGTGCCCTTTCAAAGAAATCAATCCGGTAATCGCCAAGAGAGATTTAGGGAAATCAGAAGTGGATTTGAATTGTCGTCCTACCTAATGCGAGTCCAATGTGCTTGTCAGTTTGCCACCTCTGTCGCTGCAGAGAAATGGAGGTGCTAACTTACTAAAAAGTTAGTTCCGAGTGAATCAATACATAACTATACCACGCCAAAACTGTGAACATAGGCTGTAATCTCCCGGGCACAACGATGGCCTGGGTACTTGGTTATTGTGTAACCCAGAGCCAGTTCCAGCTATCATGGGGAGAAGGGTATTACCCAATCTCAAACCTATGGACCTATCACTAAGGAAACCTTCGAAACTGGGGTTGGTTTGGACCTACAGTACCGATTTCTTACGAGAGAAATACCTGAATTCAGTCTCAGCAGCTAATGGCTGAAAGGGCTAAATGTAATAAATAAAATCGTGAAGCTGTTTGGAGCTTGTGAAATGAAATCGTAGAGTTAGCTGGTAGCCCTCGAGGAGTTTAGAAGCAATTAACACGCTCCCATTGGTGAAGGTGGTGCTTCGGTGTGTACAGGGTGATTATAATTAAACTTTCAAAACGCTGTAGAAATAACACCACTGGTCAGAATGACGTCCAACTGCAACAGAATATTAGCGGAGAAGGGAAAAACGTGTGACAAAAGAAAAAAATAGAGTGAAATTGTTCAATAGATGGCGCTGTATGTGTCAGAATACGTAAATGAATTTACCTGTCATTCGCACGAACAACTGAAGTTGGTATAAACACGCTGGGTACACGGCTTTTCCACCTTTCGCGTCTGGTACGTTCGCCATGACCGTCTCAATGCAGGATCGCGCTCTGCTTGTAAAGCTGTATAACAAGAATGGTGACAGTACACACGTCGCTCTGCACAAGTTCCGGACACTGAAGGGCTTGAAAAAAAGCGTTGGTCCGATGACTGCCGGGGTCTGAAGAAAACGATTCGGAAATTCGAAAAGTCGGGTTCTTTTGGTTTGCAACCTGGTAGAGGGAGGAAAAGAAATGACTCGACGTCAGTGAACGCAGTGGCCACAACAATGTAGGAGGAAACGAGTGGTGGCGTGCAAGCGTGTGGTGCATGGAGAATTTCCCGAACATTGAACATTCCCATGAACAAGGTGTGTAAAATCCTGCAAAACATCCATTTTTGGTATAAAAAAAATGGCTCTGAGCACTATGGGACCTAACTTATGAGGTCATCAGTCCCCTAGAACTTAGAACTACTTAAACCTAACTAAACTAAGGACAACACACGCATCCATGCCCGAGGCAGGATTCGAATCTGCGACCTTAGCGGTCGCGCGGTTCCAGACTGTAGCGCCTAGAACCGCTCGGCCACCACGGCCGGCCTTTCTGCAATCCATTCGAGGTTACCAATGTGCACGAGTTGCTTCATGTTGACCTTTCAGCAACAGAGACCCTTGCTTTAGAATTTCTTGCTCGCATGGAAGTGGACAGTGATTGGCTGTGGAATATTTTGTGGACAGACAAAGCCCACTTCAATCTGAAAGGATATGTCAGAATTTTCGAATATGGGGAACGGAAGATCCGCCCGCAAATCTACCAGTACCACTGTATCCTGAAGAGGTCACTGTGTGGTGCGGGTTTACGACATCATTTAACATTGAGCCATGTTTTTTAGAAGAGACAGGTGCTTCCGGTCATGTTACGTGTACCGTCACTCGTAAACGCTACGAGTATCTTTTACGCAGCCACGTCATTCCCGATCTCCAACAGCGTGGATGCGTGGATGGGATCATTTTGAAGAAAGCTGGCGCACCTCCGCGCATTTCATATCCGGTTAAGCAGCTGCTGAAGTGCCATTTCAGAAATGCTAGAATTATCAGCCATTTCGATGGAGTCCTGCCTACTCGTATAAGGTGCGTAAAAGATGCTGCCTTTTCGGAATGCTATACTACAATTCAAGCAAATCACATTAATAGTTTTTATTACAATAAAGAAAGTAGACAATCCTTTGAATTTACAACGGTTTCGCAAGCGACGGGCGACTTGCAAACAAGTAATGTTCTTCGCTATAGAAAATGTCCATGTAAGCAATGGATGTGGATCACTAATAACTGCTATCGTGGTGTCTGTCTACAAATGTGTTGGTCTTCTAGTCCCGGTCTTGTACTGTACTAGTACTGTCCGACCGAGGCTGGCAGAAGCTGCGCTTGTATTCTCTTCGGCTGGAGGGCGCTCCTGTCGCGGTACGGTCCTTGTCAGCGGGCTATTGGCTGATGGCTCACCGCCTTCTTTGCTTTGCGACCTTCGTCTTCGTGCCGGCGTTGTCGATACGCCGGAGCAATTTCCCTATAGCCTGGCCGTCCCGATCACCTGATCTTAATCCGTGTGACTTCTGGCTGTGGGGCTGTCTAAAAGATGTTGTGTTCAGTGTTCCGATTGCTAACTTAGCTGCATTGAAAGCATGCATTGTGCGGCACACTCTGAACGTGACCCTTGAAACACATCGATCAGCTGTGGAACAAGCTGTTTCTCGACTTCAACTTGTTTCGAAACACGGTGGACAGCATATTGAACGCGCTTTGTGCCAGTCACACCGAAATTAATAATGCGATTTCACTTTCATTGATGATTTTATGTGGTTTTTGGCCTCAGGGCAATTAAAATCCGATGTGACTGATACTTTTTATGTTGTTTTTGCCTCAGGACAGTTAAAAACCGATGTGAGTGATGCTTCTTATGCGTTTTTTGGCCACAGGATAGTTAGAAACCGATTTTACGCATGCGATATGATATGACCATGCCGTGGTGGATGGGATTACGTAACTAACAGTATCACTCCTGAACACCTGTGCTCACTGAGTTGTACAGTTTTTATAACATCAAACGTACACCTTACCCATTGATTCATTTGTCATTTGTAGTCGATCACTATTAAATTATGAGGGTTACAGCTGTATCAACTGCTACATTTTATAACTTTTTTTCTGTCATATGTTTTCCCCCTTCTCCGATAATATTCCGATGAAATTTGACGTCATTCCGAGCACTGGTGTTATTTTTACAGCGGTTTTAAAGTTTAATTTTTATTATAATGAACCTGTGTTTCTGAAGGTGACAGTGATCGTAATTAACCTAGCTGTTGTTTAAATATGAAAAGTAGAATTCTGGAAGAGACATTTCCGGGGTTTTGGGCTAGTGTGACGAGCTGTTGAGCGTGCACGTACTTGGCAGCAAGAGGTAGTTGCAAATTCGTGGAATCAGTAGGCACCTCGAGATGATATATGATGGATAATATCCCGGACTTGGAGCGGTTTAACTGAAGGCAATAAATTACACTTGTTTCTATGGTATCTGAGTGTGTCGTATGAGCAATTCATGATTTTGTTCATAGCCGTGGTTAAGTAGCTCAAGAAAATTTCGGCGAAGATAAAAAGTCAATCGTCAGCTGCGCAATGAAATCTTTATTTGGTTCACTTTACCAATTTCGACGGTTTAAATTGTCATCTTCAGAACTGAAATAGATTCAACTGTTCGTTAAGCCAAAATCAAAATAAGAAAATCTTTATTTTATTCACTTTATCAGTATTGACAGTTTAAACAGTCATCTTCAGAAGTGAAAGAGGCACAACTCACTGGTAACCCAAAGTAGAACACGAATTATTTCATTTCTGGAAGAGGCTCAAATCACAGGTAAGCCAACATACAACAAGAATTATTTCATTTCTGAACATGACAGTTTTAACTGTCGGAACCGTTAAAATTAACAAAATAAAGGTTTCTTGCTCAGTTGACAACAGATTTTTGTTTTATCTTTGTCGAGATATGAGCAATTTACTTTGGTCTGTATTCCTGGTTTGTTGTGTTGGAGATAATTGGAAACTGCCAGCAGACAACTTGAGACGGTTGTATGAAGTGTCAGAGGAGTAGTTTTCTCGGTGCTGTAGTCAGATCTCAAAATTTTTCTGAGTTTAGATATATTGCAACAGGCCATCTATTAGTGATGTACACTACGTTATCAAAAGTATCCGGACACCTGGCGGAAAATTACAAGTTCGTGGCGCCCTCAATCGGTAATGCTGGAATTCAGTATGGTGTTAGCTCACCCTTAGCCTTGATGACAGCCTCCACTCTCAGAGACATACGTTCAATAAGGTGCTGGAAGGTTTCTTGTGGAATGGCAACCCATTCTTCACGGAGTGCTGCACTGAGGAGAGGTATCGCTGTCGTTCGATGAGGCCTGGCAAGAAGTCTGCGTTCCAAAACATCCCAAATGTGTTCTATACGATTCAGGGCAGGACTCTGTGCAGGCCAGTCCATCACAGGGATGTTACTGTCGGGTAGCCACTCCGCCACAGGCCGTGCATTACGAATGCATTACTAACAGTCGTTCAATCATGTTGAAAGATGCAATCGCCATCCCCGAATTGCTCTTTAACAGTGGGAAGAAAGAATGTGCTTAAAACATCAATGTAGGCCTGTGCTGTGGTAGTGACACGCAAAACAACAAGGGGTGCAAGCCCCCTCCATGAAAAACACAGCCACACCATAACACCACAGCCTCCGAATTTTACTGTTGGCACTGCACACGCTGGCAGATGACATTCACCGGGCATTCGCGATACCCACACCCTGCCATCGGATCGTCACGTTGTGTACCGTGATTCGTCACTCCACACAACGTTTTTCCACTTTTCAATAGTCCAATGTTTACGCTTCTTGCACCAAGCAAGGCGTCGTTTGGCATTTCCCGGCGTGATGTGTGGCTTATGAGCAGCCACTCAACCATGAAATCCAAGGTTTGTCACCTCCCGCCTAACGGTCATAGTACTTACGGTGGATTCTGATGCAGTTTGTAATTCCTGTGTGATGGTCTGGATAGATGTCTGCCTATTAGACATTACGACCCTCTTCAAATGTCAACGGTCTCTGTCAGTCAACAGACGAGGTCGGCCGGTACGCTTATGTGCCGAACGTGTCCCTTCACGTTTCCACTTCACTATCACATCGGAAACAGTGGATCTAGCGATGTTTAGGAGTGTGGAAATCTAGCATACAGACGTATGACACAAGTGACACCCAATCACCTGACACGTTAGAAGTCCGTGAGTTCCGTGGAGCGTCCCATTCTGCTCTCTTACGATGTCTAATGACAACTGAGGTTGCTGATATGGAGTACCTGGCAGTAGGTAGCAGCACAACGCACCTAATATGAATTTTTTTTTATTTTTGGGGGTGTCCGGATACTTTTGATCACGTAGTCTAGGGAGAATGGCAATTTTAACAGTGTCTTGCAGATAAAAGAGAAACTAGCGACTCTTATTTGAACTGACTAAGCAGTGCAGCACAGGATCTGTCACGGCGAGCCAAACTGCACGCAAGCCTGATGTGTGGTCCGCAAGTAAACCTGTCTCATCGCTGCTCGGTATTCCTCGGCAGTAATCACTACACCGCACGTTGTTTACCATTGCGGTGAGGAATTATTGGCCAACGAGACTTTCGGTAGTTCAGCGGAACTGTGGTGTCAGAGCTATTTACCCTTCCCTATTCGTCTCATAATCTAAGTTCGCAGATCGTATTGCCGTTTGCACGAAAAGAGTCAATCAAGCGATCTAACGTCGAAATTTCTGAAAAATGAATGGGATCGACAGAAGACAAGCACGAAAATTCTCCTTGTCTATTAAGTGATTTATAGTTGCATAATCGACGGATACCGTAAATTTCCTATGGGATGACTTTACAGCACTATGCAGAAATAATTTAAAAGTTTAACAGACTATGAAACAGCAAAAAATAAATACTATCGACAAGCGGGATTCATTATTTTGTATATCAAGAAGCACCTTTTGCTGAATTTGGAGGCATGGACTATGTTATGAAATTGGTGACATTAATAATAAATTTCCCGACACCACATGCAGTACTGTACTGCCAGTTGCTACACTTTTCAATGGAAATGAAGGAAGAGTACGGCGACTTTACGTATTACTGTATAGTACCTTTGATTTAGTCAAGGGGCATGGCTGGAACGATTTTAAATGCGGTATTGTAGAGTTTACGAATCTAAATGAAAAGCAGGAACGTAATTTAGAACATCCGGAACGGATTTCAGACCTCACATCTTATGTGGACTTGAGCGCATACTGCCCACAGTAAGACACTGTCAGGTGAGAAAACTTATTTCTGTTTTGATGGGGATGGATTTAAAAAGAAAATCACGATGTCGAAGGGGTAAATTCTGACAAAAAACACCATCCACCTCATTGAGTTCACTGGTGTGAATGAAAACCTGAGTTTTGAAGAATTCATTCTGGCCTTAAAACAATTTAAAGATTGTTTTCTAAGGGTTTTGAAGACACTGCTAATCTTACAACTGTTTTATAGCTATTTTCGAGACTGTGCACAGTTTCAGTTGAAAGCGCCCTGGTGCATGTGAAGTTGGAGCTGATTGAGCTGCATTGTAATTCCCGTTTGAAAGTCAAACTCTTTTACGTTAAAACTGTCCAGGGTGTCTACATTGATTTCTTCAGGAAGAGTTTAAACATCCCCATAATGAGGTTGTAAACCTAAGAAAATAATTAGATCTACGTACATATGTGAAAGGCTTGTTTCAATTATCAAACTAAATAAGTCACGATTACGTGGCAACCCGAATGGGAAAATCTGAGCACCTATCTGTGTCCGTTCGTATGTCTACAGTTTGTGCAACATAAAATTGTATTAATGTCTTCATTATTACACAATGCTACAAATTTGCTTTGTCCGTTGAGAAATATGAAATATAAAACCAAGTCGTAAGTAGTGAATCTGCATTTAAGTGCGGTGCATTCGCTGTTACTCATCTTCACCCCTTCCCCTGTTCCACCCCAACCCCCACCACGACCCCATACAATGATCAGAGATCATGCAAGGGCGGTGGGAGAAGCGTGCAGCCAGGCAAGTGAGCTATGATGTTTGAGCCAGTGCACTAGTCGTGCACTAGCCTTGGGCATTCATGGTGTAACAGGGCAGTGTACTACTCCCCGTCCGCCAAAGTCGTTTCAGGGTAAAACTGCGGAGGAATAAGTCGCGTAATTTGTCACAAAGGAGTGAGTTCTATCTGCTGCCGAGAGTGAGATTTCTCGCCCTGGTAGCTTAGAGGATTGATGAAAGAAAACTTCCCAGTAAACACACTGGGCAATCAGGTATTGTTCACTTTTACTGAGTCCCTACAAAAACATAATGTTATCACACATGTACACCATGTCCATCTAAGGCACAACCATCTTAGGCCGATTACTCTTACAATTTAGGTGAACGTCAGCTAGAACCATTAAAATCTGTTTCGAGGCCTAATAGATGAGATTCTGTCACATTGTTTGGCTGAAGATAAGTAATCAGATTAAATAAGGTGACTCTGCACAGCCGAGATGTACTGCAACAATTTTTATGTTGCGCGGAGTTGTTGGCTGAATGTTAGTTGATCCTCCCTTTTTCTGTTTTGCGTACAGATTAGTTTTTCAAGAGTAAAGAACTATGTACATGTGTAGCTCCTCGAAAATGTTAGGTCCTATCGACAACGAAGAGCTGGAATTGGGGAAGGTTGATGAAGGGATTCGGCTACACGCTTTTCAAAGGAATCATCCCCGCATTTGCTTTGAGTTATTTAAGGAAATCACAGAAAACTTAAATCGGATAGCTAGATGACGATTAGAACGGTCGTATTCTCGAACGCCAATCCGGTGTGCTAAACACTGCTGCACCTTTCTCGGTACCTTCGATACTATGGGGGTCTTGGATGAGATCCTCGATGATGTAGGCCCATCATTGCAATTATAAACAAGAGTATTTAAAATATTTAACTTGCGAAACCAACACACACCTGGCCAGGAAGAATTATATTTATATACCACACAAAATACACTATTTGTAAATCATAGATCGTCTCCTAATTAATTTAAAGCTGAGATTTCAATCCAGAATTGTATGGGTCGAATGTAACATGAATTACACTCAGACCTATGTGTCGATGTTGAAACAAAGAAAAGAATATCCTAAGGCTTTGACAGTATTATGAAGAGTGCATTTGTGACAAAACGAAAGCGCAAAATCACTGCACGACAAAGACTGGAAGATTATATGTGGAAGGGGGGAGGGGGGAATTACTGAAAACAGTTCTGAGATACAGTGATAGGATGTTACTCATTGCAAAGGAAGTAACATAAGCGCAAAATAGGAAAATTGGGAAGATGTCTGAGGACCAGAAACAAGGTCACCAAAGATACGGTAAAACTAAATATCACACTTTATGTACAACATTAATATCAAGATTTAGAAATAGGAAGAACGTACTTAAAGAAACTAGCAACATTGCTGAGAAAATAATAAGTTACACCCCACAAAGAAATGTTGTTAATCAGATATCGAAGTCAGTGATGGGCAGAAATTTGTAATCACATCACCAAAAGGAGGGGGATACAGTAATAGCTACTGTGTTGCCACAAATGTGATAGCAGCAGGTACAGAAGAGGAAAATTTATAAATCTGATAAAGTTGATTCCATTCCAATGGGAGCATAAAAATGTTAGAAGGCATGTATACATTTAATTTTCTCGAGCTTTCAGCAGCTTTAAGTGATTAAAAACACACCTGAATTCGGGTGTGTGTGTGTTTGCCTGTGTGTGTGTGTGTGTGTGTGTGTGTGTGTATTGTGTATAGAACCGGGGACCTCGTTTTTCACAACCCCACAACAGGCCACAGCACTCCATCGACCGCACCGCCACCCCACACTACACCCAGGGTTATTGTGCGTTTCGGCCCCCAGTGGACAACCACAACCTTCCCCCCCCCCCTCCCCTCACCCTTGCGAACGTTTCATACCAGACAAGTGGAATCCCAGATGTTGGCCTTGAAGAGTAATTATGGTGTAGGTGTACATGAAGACAGTGTTTGCGCAGCAATCGCCGACTTACTGTATGTGAGGTGGAATAAGAGGAACCAACACACATTCGCCGAGGCAGATGGAAAACCAGCTTAGAAACCATCCACAGGCTGGCCAGCACACCGGATCTCGACACTAATACGCCGGACGGATTCATGCCGGGGACCAGTACACCTACCCGCTCGGGAAGCAGCACGTTAGACCGCGCGGCTAGCCGGGCGGGCTTTCGGGTGGGTAGTCCTGTCATTTTCAAGAGGCGACTTCGGCGTGCGTACTGCTGTTGTCCACAGATGTCTATGCTACTACATATAACGTGACTGATGCCAAGTCCAGCGCCTGATTGAAATTTTCGATGGCCGGATCTCAGCCTCTTCTTAGCTGCAGACCACCGTCTTCATTGAGGGTACTCTCAGAAATTGTTGTCATGATCCGTTATTTTTAAACGCTATCCTAGAAAACGTTTATCCGCATAATAACGGGTGTGCCGTGTAGAGTATAATTCAGCGTCCGCTTCGCAGTGCATGTTCTGCTGATGCTAATTTCTCAGGGTGACGTAGACGAAATCATCTCTCGCGTTCTACATGGCGCTGTTCAGTGATGAACACTGTCAGACGCAAGACCGTCCACATTCTCTTGATATTTTGTGTATTTATGGTCTTACGAGGTCTGCTTCGTCATTCACTGGTCTGATGAGTTGTTTTTGTTTGAGGCCTGAAAACTCGGTTGTTTTTAGATCTATTTAGGAGCCATCTAATCTTTCCTGTCACTGAGTCACAGAAGACAAGAAACACAAGCTCCTTTGTGTCCTCCTCAGGGTCTTTTTCCTTACGTGCTTTTGGTGAAATGGCTTTCGAAATTTATCAGTTATTGTAGCTGTTTTCCTTACGTAAGTACCTCAATTGTTTTGGCACTTCTGAAATTGCTTCCTCTCAATGTACCAGGTTTCTCGGAACAGAACTTTTCTGTGCTGGCAGGTGGTGGATGGTGGCGTCCAGATACCGGTTTGTGTAGCTGGGTTTAAGGTAGACACTGTGGCTGAGACACCCATTTCCTTTATGGCAGACGTCAAGAAATAGCAACACCGTTTGGCTCTATATCCATCGTGGCTATTGATGATGTGGTCTGAGGTCTCTCCTTCACTTTTATTGTATTAGGGCAGACAACGGATGTATAGTCGACATAATCAAATAGCAACTAGGGTTTGAAGGAGCCATGTCTAGGTCATGTCAAAGCACTTCATAAACAGACTGGCTATGACTGAATATAATGGGTTTCTCATCACGCTGAGTTCAATCAGGATAAAATTTTCTCTACCAAACATACATTCCATAATTTCACAATATACTTTAGTAAATCCAAAACAGCTTTGTGTAAGAGCAGATCTAGAGAGTCTTTGATGGTACTGCATGTGAATTATGAGACCACATCAAAGCTGACCCTTTTATCTCTTTCTCCGAGGTCCAGATATTTAATTTAGCTGACGAAAATGGCCGTATTCTCGATACGGTGCTTAACATCGAAAAACATGTGACGTAAGGAGGACGGCCAGATGCTAAGTTAATCTAAGAAGTTGATTCAGTTGTGCTCACTATGGGCCGTTGAGTGTTCCCTCTTTAGTATTTTATATCGGCCATAAAATTAGGTGGTCGAGGTGCCTGATGATTATTTTTACATTCCCTTTCAACGATGACCGCTTGAGATGATTTCACATGTTCCTCATTATTCTACGTTTACATACACTACAAAAACATTTTATAATGCCAACAGAAACCAAATTTGGACAAAATCAAAAACAATTTATATCATAATAGATCGGAAAAGTCTATGAAAATCGCTTTTAAGTTATTGAATTTTGTGACAAAAGTCTGATAACAAAGACTGCTGATTTTTAAACACAGGAAAGCGACAAGTGTCTTGAACAGCGCACACTCTCATCATTAATATAAATATTACTATCTAAGATTTGTTACAGCGCATAAACGAATGTACCAGAACATCGAAAGAAATAATTTCAAATATCCAAATGCGCGCAGATGATATCTTAATACTGCAGAAAAATTTGCGTTACGACAAGCACTTCACCGTTTCGGCGATCTGTGCAAGAAACAAAATACTGAAATATCTCAAGTTGCGCTTATACTGATGGATCTCTGCAGGAAATAAGTGGCCCAACGACAACTTACTGGAGATATTGTGACATTATATCAGATGTCAAACTTACTCGATTCAGACTGTAAAAATAACTTCGGCAGCAGTGATGTTTTAGATGTAAAATTGACATGATTTGGAAATGTATGTGACATTAAGGAAATCGTACTCGACAAATAACACATTTTAAAACAATGGTGCTTCAACCATTTCAGATCGGATGTGAATTCTGTGTGACTTCAAAAAGAAGTTTAATCGAAATATGTAGCATAAGATAAAAATTTCTAACGAGAACAGGCGCCAATCAATTTGTACAGTATATTATGGATGTTACAGACGTTTCGCCATATTGACAATGAGTTATTCAATTCATACAGAAGCAAATTAGGAACACGTTAATTGCACCGTTTTGATTCGGTGTTAGTTGGAGAAGATTTTTACATTTGCAAGTGCATTTCACATCTCGCTTAATGCTACCGTGAAAATGTATCCTCATGGAATCTACAAGTTTTAGACATAACCTTTTTTTAGTAGAGAAATGACCCCTATTACAAGAAAAATTGCAGGCACGTTCGTCGGTACTGAAGCGAATACGATAGCTATCTGAATTCTTACAGACGCAGTGTTCTGACAGAGCACGAAAGAAGTGAAATGAAAATATTTAATTTCTACTGCGTCTGTGTAAACAACTGCGCTATATTATATTTGACCAGAAGCCTTTCATTACAATTTTCATTAGAGTTCCGGAAATGTCATGTCAAACAAACGGAACCAATATCGCTATCTGCCGGGAAACAGAGAACGTCTCAAAGTAAAGGCATCGAAATCCTCAGTCAGTTATTACAGCATCAAATCTTCGAGAGCAGTATCTGCACTTTTTTATATTATTCGTTACAGTATAGGATATCATTAGACTTACTATAAGGTGTTAAAGGTTGCTACAGTCTCCTGTAAGGACTATTATCTTATTCCATCGATGGGACAGGACACTACGATTGCCGCTGTCTCACATCTAAGTTACTGTTACGTTACTTACAGATATATATTTCTAAAAGGGAAAACTGCTGCATGTACTACAAGGCTTAAGACACGTGTAAATTATACACCGAATAAAAGTAATTGAATATGAATGAAACCGGAACTTCCTGTTCAGTTTTGCTTACAAAATTTTGCTTATAGGACGTGCTGACAAAATCAGTGCACTGGAATGAAACATAACAGACAAATTCGCCTGCCACGAACACGATGAGTTCAGTATAAAAGTGAGATAATGTAGAAATAAGCATCAAGACACTGTTCTGCTTGAAGACCACCTGAGTACTGAATACTATCTCTCTTGTGAAGTTTTACAAAAGTGAGGTGAAGAGAAAAAACACCAGTTCAGCGTAAGAAAAAGCGGGTTCAAGAAAGATGAAACCTGCAAAAAGTGAATGTGTAACCAAGTTTCTTTCGACCGCAGTCTCTGACAACAACTAAGCCAGTAGCAGTGGTTTGCAGAATATGTGAAAAAGAGGTAACAAGACCAATAACGACAGAAACTGTATTATAAATAAAAGCCATTCACATCCGAGGGGGAAAAGACTCCTTCACTGCACTAAGCTTAACAATAATTGATTGTAACAACTGCTACGGAAGATGACAAAGCAAACAAACATATTATGGACGTAAAGCCAAACATATCAAAGAGCCTCATTATTTTCAGAAGAGTTCCCAACAATATAATATTTCTCGGACCAAACAGTAATTATACACACGACGTTCGGAAAATTCATTAACGACTGAAATAAAGAACTTTCGCAGAGCTGTGATCTGACAGTCACAATCGAACCTGATTTTCCTTGTAACCCTTTACGGTACAATACGAGTATCACTAATAAATGTTGTGTGGTGAGTCGCTTACCTATCTACAAGTAATACCAGTATTTATAAAGCCTCTGTCGGTGAATGGTTGGCGACAACATTTGCATTTAAATTTTACTTCTATTGTATTGCTTTGAAGGTCTTTGCAACAGAACAATAACAATGGATACTCACATGTAGGGTTGTGAACAACTCCATCTGCCGTCAGCAGCACAGTTACTAACCTGAAACAAAGGACAAACGACTGTAAGGATACACAAAATACTGTAGTTAATGTGACATACAAAGTTAAGAAACTGTAACTGCCATCAGAAAATGACTTCATTATCCTGAAAGAAAAGTGTCCGAAATTTTCGCTCACTCTCCGAAAATAGTCCGTTAAATTTTTATCTGGGCGTTAGAATTAGTGTCGTTTGCATACACTTTTATCCTCACACTGTCGAGTTTTAAACTGTGTGCACAGACGGTATCCATGCCGTATAACAAGACGACCTCAGTTCGATAATGCAGTACATCTACATGCGCCGGCTGTACCTCCTAAGAGTCGTCAGGCGTATTTTCTATGTTGTTGCGGAAAATATTTGCAGTTTTGCTTTTGCAGTGAGTAGCTGGAGTCAGTCCTTACAACTACAGCTTGTAGCATCTTTCATGTGATGCACAGGGTGTCATTAAGTAACACTTCAGTAGTAGGCAATCAGACATCATCTGACTGGAAAGAAATTACATGTGGTGTTCCCCAAGGTTCCATACTAGGTCCACTAATTTTTCTTGTGTATATTACTGACCTGTCATCTGTTACAGTACCAAATGCCAAGTTTGGCTTCTTTCCAGATGATACAAACATTGCAATAAATAGTTGTCCAAAATGTTCAAATGTGTGTGAAATCTTATGGGACTTAACCGCTAGGTCATCAGTCCCTAAGCTTACACACCACTTAACGTAAATTATCCTAAGGACAAACACACACACCTATGCCCGAGGGGTGACTCGAACCTCCACCGGGACCAGCCGCACAGTCTATGACTGCAGCACCCTAGACCGCTTGGCTAATCCCACGCGGCGCAATAAATAGTAAATTAAATATAAATTTATAAAGGGCAGCTAATCAAATTTTTCCTGACATTAATAAGTGGTTTATAGGCAATTCACTGTCATTAAACTTTGAAAAGACCTACTTTATGTAGTTCAGAACTTCCAAGAGATTTCCTTCTAGCGTTTGTATACAGTATGAGGACATGGAAATAGGAAAAGTTGAGAGTGCAAAATTCTTGGGATTACAACTTGATAATAAATTCAGTTGGGAGCCACATACTAACGAACTGCGAAAGCGCCTAAACAAGTCTGTGTTTGCAATGCGAATGATGTCAGATATAGGAGGTATAAATATAAAAAACTGGTATATTTTGCTTATTTTCACTCCATTATGTCATATGGTATCATATTTTGGGGTAACTCCACAAACCAAGAAAAAAGGTTTAGGGTACAGAAGCATATTGTAAGAGTAATGTGTAGTGTAAATCCAGGAACCTCATGTCTAAACCTATTTAAAGAATTGGGCATACTAACCACACCTTCTCAGTATATTTATTCCTTAATGAAGTTTGTTGTCAACAATACATCTCTTTTTCCACCTAACTCCTTAGTACACAGTATCAGTGCTAGGAATAAGAACATTTTTTCCTTCGATTCTACTGCCGGCAAGGTAAATTTCGCCTAAGGACCACGAAACTAAAGAAAGTGAAATTAGGGCTTGTACGGAGGAGTAATCATAACTAAAACTTTGTTTAAGAATCATGAAAGAAAGTTGTACACATGGAAGAGGCCTGGAGACACTGGAAAGTTTGAGATAGATTATATAATGGTAAGACAGAGATTTAGGAACCAGGTTTTAAATGGTAAGACATTTCAGGGGCAGATGTGGTGTTAGACCACAATCTACTGCTTATGAACTGTAGATTAAAACTGAAGAAACTGCAAATAGGTGGGAGATGGGACCGGGGTAAACTGGCAGAACCAGAGGTCGTAGAGAGTTTCAGGGAGAGTATTAGGGAACGACTGACAAGAATGGGGGAAAGAAATACACTAGAACAATAATGGGTAGCTTTGAGAGATGAAATAGTGAAGGCGGCGGAGAATCAAGTAGGTAAAAAGACGATTGCTAGTAGAAATTCTTGGGTAAAAAAACAGAAATTGAATTCAATTGATGAAAGGAGAAAGAATAAAAATGCAGTAAATGATGCAGGCAAAACGGAATACAAACGTCCCAAAAATGAGATCGACAGGAAGTGCAAAGTGGATTAGCAGCGATGGCTAGAGGACAAATATAAGGATGTAGAAGCATATATCTCTAGGGGTAAGATAAATACTGCCTACAGGACCTTTGGGGGAAAGAGAACCACTTGTATCAATATCAAGAGTTCTGATGGATAACCAGTTCTGAGCAAAGAAGGGAAAGCAGAAGGATCGAAGGAATATATGGTGGTTCTATACAAGGGTGAAGATGTACTTGAGGGCAATATCATGTATATGGAAAAGAAGGAAGGTGAAAGTGAAGTGGGAGATATGACACTGCATGAAGAATTTGACAGAGCACTGGAAGACCTAAGTCGAAACAAGGCCCCGGGAATAGACAACTTTGCATTACAACAACAGATGGCCTTGAGAGCGCCAGCCCTGACAGAACTCTACCTTCTGGTGTGCAAGATGTATGAGACAGGCGAAATATCCCAAGGAATGCAGATGTTGAGAGGTGTGAAAATTACCGAACTATCAGTTTAATAAATCACGGTTGCAAAATATGGACACGAATGTAAAAGCTGGTAGAAGCCGACCTCGGGGAAGATCAGGTTGGATTCCGTAGAAATGTTGGATGACGTGACACAATACTGACCCTGCGACTTATCTTGGAGAATAGATTATGGATAGGCAAATCTACGTTTCTGGCATTTGTGGAATTAGAGAAAGCGTTTGACAACCTTGACTGCAATACTCTCTTTCAAATTCTGAAGGTGGCAGGGGTTAAATTCAGGGAACGAAAGGCTATTTAAAATTTGTACAGAAACCAGATTGGAGTAATAAGAGTCGAGGGGCATGAAAGGCAAGCAGTGGTGGGGTGGTTGGGAAGGGAGTGAGACAGGGTTGCAGCCTATCCCCGATGTTATTCAATCTGTATATTGAGCAAGCAGTAAAGGAAACAAAAGAAAAATCTGGATTAGGGATTAAAATTATGAAGAAGAAATAAAAAGTCAGCAAAGGACCTGGAAGAGCAGTTGAAAGAAATGGGCAGTGTCTTGAAAGAAGGCTGTAAGATGAACATCAACAAAAGCAAGCCGAGGATAATTCAATGTAGTGTAATTAAATCACGTAATGCTGAGGGAATTAGATTAGGAAATGAGACATTTAAAGTAGTAGATGAGTTTTGCTGTTTGGGGAGCAAAATAACTGATGATGGCCGAAGTAGGGAGGATATAAAATGTTGACTGCTAATGGCAAGAAAAGCGTTTATGAAGAAGAGAAATTTGTTGACATCGAATACAGATTTAAGTGTCAGGATGTATTTTCTCAGAGTATTTGTATGGATTGTAGCCATGTATGGATGTGAAACGTGGTCGACAAATAGTTTAGACAAGAAGAGAATAGATGCTTTCGAAATGTGGCGCTACAAAAGAACGCTGAAATTTAGATAGGTAGATGGTTCAAATGGTTCAAATGGCTCTGAGCACTATGGGACTCAACTGCTGTGGTCATCAGTCCCCTAGAACTTAGAACTACATAAACCTAACTAACCTAAGGACAACACACACATCCATGCCCGAGGCAGGATTCGAACCTGCGACCGTAGCGGTCTCGCGGTTCCAGACTGTAGCGCCTAGAACCGCACGGCCACTCCGGCCGGCTAGGTAGATCTCGTAACTAATGAGGAGGTACTGAACAGAATTGTTGAGATGAGGAACTTATGGCACAACTTTTCTAGGAAAGGGATCGGTTGATAGGACATGTTCGGAGGCATCAAGGGATAGCATACAGGAAGACCATGAGATGAATACACTAAACAGATTGAGAAGGACGTAGGTTGCAGTAGTTACCTGGAAATGTTCAAGCTTGCACGAAGTAGAGTGGCATGGAGAACCGCGTCAAACCAGTCTCTGGACCGAAGACCACAACAACTGGGGTTACAGCATTATCTATGACTTACAGAATGAGGTACAGAATCTAATTTGCATTCTTTTGATAACGACTATTCAGAGTAATATTTTCGTTGAAATGTTTTTTTCTTACTTTTAATCCATGTCAGTGATCTTACTGGGCGTAATCTTTGTTTTAGTGATTTTTCTTTTAAATTTGAAATTTGTCGTTGAGATTAGGTTTCAGTGATTTCTACTGCCAACAAATTATAATTACTGTAGCTTTTAGATGCCATTCTACCAACGACCTGCATTCCAGTTTAATTGAAAACAACTTATAATATTTATTCAGAGAAATAATCTCGCTGTGTGGCTTATGAAATATTGTACTTTTGCCACAATACCTACTGCTTTTGTCTTGTCTTTTCTCTGGAACAGAATAATAAAAAATTGTCTACTCACTTCAGACACGATCTTCTTGAGCTAGCTCTTCCCAAGAAGTCCAACCATATGAAGAACCAGGGAAATAAGCAGTTACTAACCTCAGAAACGTATGGCTAAAAACGCGATATTTGACTCAAATCTACAATAGGCAGCTTCCACCAACAAATTCATCCGATCATGACCGCAGTCAATAAGCTTCTCCGAATTCGTTCAATTTAGCAGATGGACACCTCTTATTCCCTTTCCATTAATCACTAGCATTGTTTCATGACCTTTCATCAGTACATGTAACGGTTAGTGTGGATTGAATTTGTTCTTTACCAATTAGATTACAGTTTGCAAAGCGATGTCTCAGTTGATTTCTGCATTTCCCACCAGGTTTCTCGACCTGCGCTTTCATTCCTGTTTGTGGCTGCCGTACGGCACTGAGAAATCTGCTTTTGTAGTGCGCATCTATTTACAAACACTTAACATATTAACTGACTATTACAAAAATTCCAAAGCAATTCAACACATTTCCATTCTTCAAGGTTTCACTTCTCGATGCTTACCACAAATGGAGCGAGCAAATATACCAGGCACTTTCTCTAAGGAACATGAACAAAAGACGTCACATACTCGTACAATGCCTACTTTCTTCAGTAAGCATGAAGCACGCCACTGAAGAAAACGTCCACATCGGCGGGAACCATCACCATTTCCAGTGGGAGTCACATAACTTCACTCCAAGAGCTGTAAAGAAGATGTTTATAAGTTAATCTGAGGTACTGATGATGCACCCCCAACTCTGGTACCTTACCGAAAGGAACTGATGTTGAAAGTTTCTTCCAGATTCAGAATTGCAACTATCTGCGCCCGTGTCACGCGTCAGTGCATTAAACAGCAACAGTTATCTCAGTTGTTGAGGTGCATGTAGCAAAAAACGAAGAGGAGAAGGGAATTCGAAAAATGCTCATTAGCTGTTGTAGCTTAGCGTGTAATGAAGATCGTATTTTAAGCGGAGGCACACGACCGAGTGTCTCAATTAGGAAGAAACAGCAGCGTTTAAACGATTTTCAGATACTGTTGGAGCATCACGTCTACATAGGAAAAGCTAGGTAGTAATTTCTGTACCAGTCAGTATCGCCAACAGTACAAATTCGAGTCGAAATACTAAAGGTAGGTAGCTGGTTAGTTTGAGAAGTCTACGTTTTGGGCAAAGCGTTTCAACGAACACCTGTGATTCGATGTTCGCGTTATAAACATAAATATACATAACAAACTACATTGTTTCGCCTGTCTTGAAAATCACCTGTAAATTAATTATAATGGAATTTAAGGGACGTGAAAATGGAAATCAAATGTATATAGTAACATTTTCATGGTTATGGATTATATTGCTCTTACCTCAGTAACGGATTCAACCCCAGTGTGAGACATGTATCACTACGAATCACGAAACGTTTCGTGTTACTTTTACAGTTAATTAACGGTGTTAGGAAAGATTATTACCTTTCCAAAGATGCTCAAAACAACCACAGCGGCTACACAAAAGTGTAGACGCACTGGAACTGTTGTAAGAACCCACGGAAGTAGCCAGAAATTACTCGAATGTTTCCTTCAGCAAACACATCCCTAAAGAAAATGTGGATACTCCAAATGTTAGATGCCTGTATGTGTTCTGGTAAGTTAAACACTTTAAGTCTACAGTAGATTTAAGTATAAGCTGTTTATATACAAACAGTGTGTTTACCCTAATATTAACTGGTCACATTACTGATTTTCTTAATCGGTTGAAAGATTACACATCACAGATGATATTCTCAACATAACATTACCAGCAGACAAATCGGTCCACTGAAATACTCGTACATAGCACGCAATATCAGCTAAAATGCACAACAGGCTTGATTCATAACAATCCCGCAGGAAACTGAAGTAGGGTTTCATTTGATTACATAACTGTTAACTTCTGCATGCATTCTTAACAGAAGATCAAAGTTTGTTGCGTATTGCAAAATACTGTATTAATCACACTATAGATTTCAAACTTATTGTAAAGTATTCCAGCATTCGAAAGCGTCACCACGCACTCATGGTGTCCAGGAAGAACGTCCGTGAATGAAGCCAGACTCGGTTGGTTACACCAGCGACTCGCAACTACAGGGTAACGTATTTTGGAACGGACGGTAAGTTTCTCCTCAGTGATGCTTCGATGCACTCGCGTCGATGTTCAAGTAACGGCGCTGCGCGACACGCAGACAACCACGGATTGGCGCCAGTGCAATTCCTTACGCTGGCGACTGGAGACGTATCGAATGCTAACTTCCCTGTACAAAGAATGTGGAACATTACCATATCATGTTGGCGATGAAGACGAAATGGAAAACTGATAAACGGAAGGAGCATGGAGAAAGTAGTGGCAGCAACACTCTCACTGGTTCATCCATGTCTGGATGATGCTGATATCGTAATTGTTTTTCAATTAATGAAATGCCGCTTTAGTTGGTTTTTTAGAACTTTATTAAGCTCACAGGAACAGTTGTGACCTTTACATTAGGCCTTTATCAAGAGCATCTGAGCTGACGTTGTGGCCGAGCGGTTCTGGGCGCTTCAGTCTGGAACCGCACGACCGCTACGTTCGCTGGTTCGAATCCTGCCTCGGGTATGGATGTGTGTGATGTCCTTAGGTCAGTTAGGTTTAATTAGTTCTAAATTCTAGGGGACTGATGACCACAGATGTTAAGTCCCGTAGTGCTCAGAGCCATTTGAACCATTTTTGAAGTGCATCTGAAACTGCCGAATGTTAAATAGATAACATGATGGGTATATAGACAGTTTTGTTTTTTGTAATAGGAGTTGAGAGACAACGCTTATAAATATACAGTACGTTATGCTCTAGAGAAGTAAACTCAAATGATAAAAACTGTAGAAGTCAAGTGGATTTATGGAAGTTTCACGCCGAGTGACACCACTACAAAAACGGACGCGTCGTAGCTATAAAAACAGTACAAAACGATGCCTTAAAATTGGTAACATAGTTTAGCTTAGAAAGAGTTACCTGATGTGTATCAAAATTACACCGCATATTTTTCGGATAAAACGCTAACAGTAGACGGTAAAACAACAAAAGTCAAGTAGACATACAAAACGTTTCACGTCCAGCAATGTCATGAGAAAAACGGGCATGTAGGAATTATAAAACGTATATTCAAAAATTGTTAACATGCTATAGTTTAAAAACATTACATTCTGAAGTGTTTCAGAATTACAGTGACGTGTTTTCAAATACAAGCTGGAGCTATTATTTCGAATTAATAAAAGTGCCCAACAGTCGCACTGAACGAAGCGTCGAAATCGTGCGTAAAGGTACGACGTCTAACAAGTAGAATTTGAACCACAAGGAACTCTCGAGGGCTGTGTTATAGTTTCGACGCATCGTCGGCTGCTTACAGAAATATCTTTACAGACAAGTAGCTACAGCTGCGAACGTCTTTAAAGGAAGTTGTTAATACTTTAGCGGCAGATTCCAAGAAATTAATGCTCCTTAATGTTCGTTGCTCATTGTTGTTGTTGTGATTGTGTTGTGACTGGTTTGATGCAGCTCTCCACGCTACCCTATCCTGTGTTAGCTTCTTCATCTCCCAGTACTTATTGCAACCCAAATCCTTCTGAATTTGCTTAATGTATTCATCTCTTGGTCTCCCTCTACGATTTTTACCCTCCACGCTGCCCTCCAATGCTAAATGTGTGATCCCTTGATGCCTCAGAACATGTGCTACTAACCGGTCCCTTCTTTTTGTCAAGTTGTGCCACATACTCCTCTTCTCTCCAATTCTATTCCATACTTCACCATTAGTTATGTGATCTACCCATCTAATCTTCAGCATTCTTCTGTAGTACCACATTTCGAAAGCTTCTATTCTCTTCTTGTCCAAACTGTTTATCGTCCATGTTTCGCTTCCATGCATGGCTACACTCCATACAAATACTTTCAGAAACGACTTCTTGACACTTAAATTTATACTCGATGTTAACAAATTTCTCTTCTTCAGAAACGCTTTCCTTGCCATTGCCGGTCTGCATTTTATATCTTCTCTACTTCGACCATCATCAGTTATTTTGCTCCCCAAACAGCAAAACTCCTTCACTACTTTAAGTGCCTCATTTTCTAATCTAATTCCCTCAGCATCACCCGACTTAATTCGACTACATTCCATTATCCTCGTTTTGCTTTTGTTGATGTTCATCTTATATCCTCCTTTCAAGACTCTGTCCATTCCGTTCAACTGCTCTTCCAAGTCCCTTGCTGTCTCTGACAGAATTACAGTGTCATCAGCGAACCTCAAAGTTTTTATTTCTTCTCCATGTGATTTTAATACCTACTTCGAACTTTTCTTTTGTTTCCTTTATTGCTTGCTCAATATACAGATTGAGTATCATCGGGGAGAGGCTACAACCCTGTCTCACTCCCTTCCCAACCACTGCTTCCCTTTCATGCCCCTGGACTCTTATAACTTCCATCTGATTTCTGTACAAATTGTAAATAGCCTTTCGCTCCCTGTATTTTACCCCGGCCACCTTTAGAATTTGAAAGAGAGTATTCCAGTCAACATTGTCAAAAGCTTTCTCTAAGTCTACAAAAGCTAGAAACGTAGGTTTGTCTTTCCTTAATCTTTCTTCTAAGATATGTCGTAAGGTCAGTATTGCCTCACGTGTTCCAATATTTCTACGCTCAGTAAGCGTTATTTTTTCAGGTGAACGTATATTCCTATCTCTTCATAAATGTCCATAAAGTATCCGTTCTTCGTCGTATGAGTGATTACGAGGTTTTTTTCAGTAATGTATACCTTATGACTATGCTGCGTGAGGTGTGCTCAGAAGGTGGATTTACTACCTACGTTTTGTTTCTCCTTTTTTTATATACAATTTAATGTGTTCCTTACATCGCGTTTTGAAAATTTGTTCCGGTTTTCCCGCTGTAGCTCACTTTACAGTCAGAGCGGTGAATTTTATATACGCCAGTGTTTTGGTACATGTCATGGGTAGTGTTAATGTCGTGTAAAGACGTAAAAGTGACAGCTGAATATTTAGGCTATTTGTGCAGTATACTTTTTAAAAAGGTTATTTAATCTTTATGAGACCTGCCCATTGGAAGGTAACGAAAAAATTGTTTCTTATGCAGTAGCTTGCTTTGTGTCAATTTTTTGTGTGAATTAACATTTTGCGGTTTCACATACACTTGATAATGATCTAATGCAAAGGCCGAAACCGGTCGTATGAACATGTCAAAGATCTAGAAAACCAACCGGAGCAGCTTTTTAGAATGGCTGGTGTTGGAGCTCAGATATCATGATCTCAGCCAGTCATAATTATCATTCAAAATCCACGTGCTCCGTGAGTAATGGAAGCGGAATCGAAGTTTTCTATGTACATGGAAAAGCAGATTTCACTAATTTTGACGATAAATAATGGTGGACTGGAAGGATTTTCATCTGAGACTGAGCGGGACGTCTTTGAGCCAAGCCGCAGCCGCGGCCATCAGCTGATAGCCATCCCCAGATCGCAATGGTCAAGCCGCACTGGCCAACGACCCACCTTGGCCTGCTGTAGGAATAATGTTTTCTTACTGAGCCAGCATCGAACAAAGGCCCAGGTTGTTGACCGGTGCAGCAGCAGTACTTCTCACGAATGCGAAACAGCGTGATGCACTGCCCTACTTGGGACCTAGTTCAAGTTCCAGAACTAATGTTACTTTTTCGGTTGAAATTTTCTGCAGAACTCCCCACAAATCTCTCATAAAACTGTTTAATTAGTGTTAAATCTAGATATGGCAGCCATGGCACCAACGGCAGGGGGTGCTTCGAAACGACGTGAGAATACGGTAGGGGTAAAGCCACCTCAAGTTCAGTATTTTTTCCTGCAAGTAACCACTACCGTTACATCAATATGTAGAAAATGTAGCATTCTTGGAAGTTGAAATAGCCATCATTAGCTTCCTTATTCCCTTTAGGTAACGAACAAGCATTTACAATCATAAAACATTTCTGTACAAGATAAGAGAGTGCGAAAGTGGAAGACGCGTAATACAAAAACGTTGGAACCGCATGTATCGTGACACAACATGAGCTATATTTGTGCAGAAGTACTGAGATAAGTATTCGATGAAGAAAATTTTGTAGTGTGAAGAATGAGCCTGACTGATGCAGTTTATGATTCGCAGTCCATTACAGTGAAACTACTTTTCCACAAACCGTTCGTAATAAAATCCGGTTACAGAGGAATAATGCTCTGTATAACAGTTCCTTAATATACGTCAAGCGTTAGTTCATAAAACTCTACTTTTTTTCCCCTCCTTCTCGCTGGGTTGTGCGGCCGATTACAAAATCCTCTCCCGAGTCAACCTCTTCATCTCAGAGTAGCACTTGCACGCTACGTCCACAATTGTATTTATGAGATATATTCCGATATCTTTCTTCCCCCAGAGTTTTACCGTCTACAGCTCCCCTAGTACTATACTAGCTATTTCCTGAAGCCTTAACCCGTGCCCTATAATCGTGTCCCTTCTTCTTGACAGTTTTCCGTAAGTTTCTCTTCGCCAATTCTGCGGAGAGTCTACTCATTCCTTATAAAAATAGCGAAACTAGCAATAAATACTTGGTAGTGCAGAAATTTTAGTCCTTATGTCATTACGTTAATTTTCTTCATAATGTAACTTTCCTGTCGATTACGAGTAATGACGTACTAACAGAAATGCAGAGCAGATCATGTCTGAAGTACATGGGTCAAATGTATCACATGATAAATGAAGAACTTAGTGTTTTGCATGGGTACTGAAAATATGAGCGTATCAGATCTTGTATTACAATTGCGGAATGATGAATAGCATCTCACCTGAGCAAAAACAATATCCTCAGTAAATCACAGTTTGCATTTCGGAAGAGTTTCTCGTCTGAGAATGCTATGTACATTTCATTCACCAAATTTAAGAGGCATTAAATAACAAAATAGCGCCGATTGGCACTTTCTGCGACGTATCTAAGGTATTTGACTATGTGAATCACAATATTTTGGTAGACAAACTGAGATTTTATGGGAATGATGGTATATCCAACTAGTGAATGGTGTCATATCTAACGAAAAGAATACGAAAAGCTGTTCTTAGTGACTAAACCAATATAGTCTGGTGGCATTATTATGACTGGCGAGAAATCACGCTTGGGGTTCCTCAAGCCGCAGTCTTCGATCCGCTGTTCTCCCTCATATATAAATCATCTTTCATGTAATTTATTAAAAACTTAAATTCATATTTTTGGAGATGACACTAATATTTCAATGAAGCTTACATGCAGGAACAGAAGAAACAGTACACAACGTTCTTAAAAGTGTTCACTAGTTTTCTGCAAAAGGCCTCGCCATCAATTTCAAAAAGACACAATGTGTTCAATTCTACACATCTGTGGATGCTACACTAATGATAATCAGAACATATAGTGAGGAAATAATAGATAGGCGTCTGTACCAACGAGAATTTACACTGGAAGAAATACATTTTGGATCTCCTTAAACAACTTAGATCAGTCACATTTGCACTGCCTTGGAGAGATGCAAATAATTAAGTTGACATATTTTATGTATTTTCATTCAAAAATGTAATAATGTAATATGAAATTATGATCTGGGTAATCTTTAAGAATGAAAATTTTCATTGCTTAAAGACGTGCTGTGAGAATAATATGTGGTGCCCACTCACAGTCATCTTGTAGACATGTGTTCAAGTTGTTAAACATTTTGACTACTGTTTTGCAGTACATTCATTCTCTCACGAAGTTTGCTGTAAATAATACACGACAGTTTATAATGAACATTGATGTACACAGCTACAGCACCAGAAGAAAAAGCGACATTTGTTACACAACATTAAGGTTTTCTTTAGCACAGAAAGGGGTGCACAATTTTTGTTCGCTCACAGAGTAATATAAAATGTCTGACAGACAGAAAAGTAAAATTTGAAAATAAACTTGTCAGCCATTTCTATTATGCTGGATAGTTTCTGTTACTGTAATGAGTAAAAAATAGAAGAGTATGATTTACCATATCACATCTGTATGTCTTCTTTTTTAAATGAAAGAAAAGAAAGTTTTTAATTTATCACATGTAGGTGTATTTACAAAATAATTTGTGAAGTGAATTTAAAATATATTGTTCCTTATCCTGAAAATAATCCGTAGAACGTGAAACCAACTAACTGACTTACTAATTGTAAAGTATATGACGTACACGAAAATTTAATGAGTTCCGCCAAACTAAAAAACTGCTGCAGAACACAATGTTTGGAAAAATTACGTCGTCAGTTCTGTTACAACGGGGCTTATTGTACACAGGAAAGAGTGGCATTATAAAGCAACCCAACATATTGTACAAAATACAATGACGTTAAAACGGAAGGTATTGGAATCCCAGTTTGTTACTGACAATGATTTTGCTTTTGACTTTGCAGTATGCAGATACGGCAGCAGCAGAGAGGATGCTGCTGAGGAAGATACGGGGTGAGACTCTGCCACGGGACATTCCTGAGGCTTGGTTTGGCTCTCACCTAGCCGCAGTCAGGAGCTATCGCTTTATCGGGCCGCCTGTGGCCTTTGTGCTCTCCAGGGAGGCAGCCACGTAAGGCGATCCCCACATGGGGCGACTCGTGCACCACACTGCACCACACCGCACACCTGCCGTCCCAAGGGAGAGCGCTCTACATAGGCGTCGTCTCGTCGCACAAACACCATCCCTCACAGGTTCTAACCTTTCGTCTACGTGCTCGTCAGCATGTAAAGGAGGCATCCACATTGCCACAGTCACAATTTGTATTAACTTAAAGACTACTTTCTCTGCAGGTATAGAAGTAATCAACTTCTTCAGGTAATAATTCGACGTTTGTTATCAAAATGCAAAATATGTCACTGTGTAAAATTAGGGGGGGGGGGCGGTTACTAAATAAAATCTTCAACAACGTGGTTGTTGTTGTTATTCTTTTAAGTCTGGAGACTGGTTACCAACAGCTTTATATTCTAGCCATTCCTGTGCAGTGTCTGTGTAACTACAATAACCAACATTCATTCGAACCTGAGTACTGTAAACAAACCTTAATCTCACTTCCGGCGTTATCTGCTCATAAGTTTCCGGACACCTGTTGTGGCTCTTATGGGTTTATTTATCGATTGCCATTTTATATTTGTGATTCACTGTTGCTGTTTGTGTTTACGTATTGCCATTTTGTCATTTGGAGACAGTGTGGTGAGCTGTGGACGCAAGAAAATGGAGTGCCAAATGGAGAAATCGGAACATTTCCGAAGTATTCTTCTGTTTTTTGAGTTCAATAGGGGTGTGACAGCAGCGGAAGCCACCAGAAAAATTTGCGCCGTGTATGGGTATAATGCCAGTGCCGAGAGTACGGCAAAACGGTGGTTTTTCGCGTTTTAAGGAGTATTGTTTTGATATTAGTGACTCTCCAAGTTCAGGAAGACCTTCGCGCTACGATGCAGATCGTTTAAATTGGTCAATCCGTCAATCCACAATGACCCCACGTCAGTGTACTCGAGTCGAGAACTGGCAACTGTGATGAAATGTGATCATTCCACCATCGTGTGACATTTGCATGCATTGGCAGAGGTCTATATGCACAGCATACTCTAACCCAAAAATCACAAAAATTTGCGGGTGACCATATTTGCATCTCGTCTAGCTCGTCTTCAATTGGCTCGTGAACAACACCGAGAATTTCTATCCCGTATCGTTATTGGAGATGGGAAATGGTGTCTTTATGTTAACATTACGAAAAGAAGGACATGGTTCAGCCCAAACAAAGCAGCAACACCCTGTACAAAGACCTGCTTGCATCCACACAGGATGATGTTATCCATCTGAGGGAACATCAGCGGTGGAGTGTAGTACGAATTGCTTCTCCGAGACGTAACCCACCCTATTCACTTGATCTGGGGCCATCGGATTTTCACCTTCTCCGCTCTCCGTCAAAAAACATTCAAGGAATTTCTTTTCCGGATGAACATTCGCCCACAACGTGGTTCGACAATCTCTTCGCCTGAAAAACACGTGATTTCTACGTCGTAGAATCGAAAAGTTACCCCGCCGTTGGCAGACTGTTGTAAATAGTGAAGGAGAATGTATTGTTGATGACTAAAGTCTCTGTTACGCGTATGTGTTGTGTTTATTAAACTTATGCAGTAACTGACTACGCACAGAGATTGTGGTAGCTAGACTGTTGACAACGCTTTGTAACTCACTGGTGGCCCCTTCGACTGATTTAATACGATTTCTGAGACTCACCGTCCCAAATGCTTCACATTCGTATCTGGGCTAGCTTTACCTGTGGTTGTTCCTTCGTGTTTCTCCTTCAGAGTCACATCATCAGCAGTCGACTTGGTTAACTTTACAAGAGATGAAAGATCACTGACGGATCTGTACCTCAGGTAGCATCCTATTACTAGTGCACGTTCGAAGACACTGAGCTTCCCTCATCGATGAGCTCTGTTGTTTCTACTTCTCCTGTGACAGTACAATACTCCCCGATTCGTTTCATACTGGCGGGGTCCACCTCTCGTGATATTTAGAGGTCAAATTCGCAGTTCATAGACGTATGCGGATACTTTTCATAGGTTATTCTAATTGTTCCCCTCCAACCCCCCGAAACACACACTACCGCCCCTGCCCCCCGTCCCTCTCGTTACAAAACGACACCAGGATGTCTCCTATCAACCGACCCCTTCTTTTAGTCATGTTGTGCCATCAATACATTTTCTCTTCATTTCGTTACAGTACCTCTTCGTTTGTTATTCCATCTACTCTTCTAACCTTCAACATTCTCGTATAACATCACATTCTACATCTACATCCATACTCCGCAAGCCACCTGACGGTTTGTGGTGGAGGGTACCTTGAGTACCTCTATCGGTTCTCCTTTCTGTTCCAGTCTCGTATTGCTTGTGGAATGAAGGATTGTCGGTACGCCTCTGTGTGGGCTCTAATCTCTCTGATTTTATCCTCATGGTCTCTTCGCGAGACATACGTAGGAGGAAGCAATATACTGCTTGACTTCTCGGTGAAGGCATGTACTCTAAACTTCAACAAAATCTCATACCCAGCTACTGGGCGTCTCTCCTGCAGAGTCCTCCACTGGAGTTTATCTATCATCTCCGTAAGGTTTTCGCGATTACTAAATGATCCTGTAACGAACCGCGCTGCTCTCCGTATGATCTTCTCTATCGCTTCTATCAACTCTATCTGGTACGTATCCCACACTGGTGAGCAGTATTCAAGCAGTAGACAAGTGTACTGTAACCTACATTGGAGAAGCTTCCATTTCTGCGATGTTTATCGTCCACCTGTCATCTCTGTACTAAGCGAAAATACAGATAAAAATCTTACTTACACGATTCTTAACTGATCATTACGTAAAATCGTATTCAATATTAAGAGATTTCTCGTCATCAGAAACGACTTACCTGCTGTTGCCAGTTTCTATTTTCTATTATTTCTACTTGTACATTATCGATTCTTTTGCTACTCAAATATAATAACCACTTAAATGTCATTTCTTGATCTAGTTCCTTCAGTATCTATATATACATCTACTTCTCTACTTCTCGTCATACGTTGTGTGTCGCAGGTTACCTCAGATACCGCTACCTGATTCACCATTCACTGTTCCATTCGTAAATGGCAAGTGAGAAGAATGATTGTGGGTAAGCCTTCATATTAGCTTCAATTTCTTTGAATTTCTACTTATGGTCGTTGCTGGGATGCATGTAGGAGGAAGTAATATGTTGCCCAATTCCGCGAAAAGTACTCTCTCTGAAGTTCAGTTGTCAACCTCTTCGTGATGCACAACGCCTCTCTTATGACACCTGCCACTGGAGGTTGTTAAGCATCTCCGTAACGCTCTCGTGCCAACTAATTGGCCAGTTACGAGTAGGACTCACGCGCTTAGTGTAGTGTGTAGACAGCTCAGCCACTACGCGAATCGAAAATCTCAACGATTTTTGCCTGGTATCGACACTGATACAGGCAAGATATCCGTCCCACAGATTTAAAGATGTTCGAGAACGAGTTTCAATAATATAAATATGATATAAAGTTATACAGGAGGCAGCCACCATTAGATCTTGTCTGTGTCTCATATTAATCGAACCTTGTTTAGTGTCCGAGATTGGTGGGCAATACTCAAGAATTGGTCTTACAAGTGTTATGTAAGCCGCCTCTTTCTTCGTCGTTCAATTGTATTTCCTTAAAATTCCTCCCTATTTAATTCGACTTCATAGCTTTACGCTTATTTTTTGCTTTTAATTTCATCTTATAAAATACTTCTATGTCACTATTTACTTCGTTCAAATGTTTTTCCAAGTCGTTTTCCTTTTGACATAATTATAGTGTAATATTTCAAAGTAATTTCTAAGTTTCTCCTTGATTTCCTTTCCTTATTGCTCAATGTACACAATGAATAAAATGAAGGATTGAATACGTCCCTGCTACACTATCTTCTTAATTGCTGTTTTCCTTTCATGTTCTTGGACTCTTAGGAGTGCTGTATGACCTCTATAGAAGTTTTCAATAAATCTTCCCTCCGTGGCTTTCATCCGTGCTATCTTCAGAATTTCATAGAATGTTTTCAAAGTTGACAACATATTATTGCTCCCGCATTCCTACGTTTCTCCGGCAACCAAACTGATCTCAGAAGTTACCTTGGTTTTTCCATTTATCTGTAAATAATTCATGCCACTATCTTGTAACCGTGAATTATTAAATTGAGGGTTTGTGAAGGCATTGCTCATTACTCATATAATTTTTTGTGATTTCTATTCTTTTTCTTTTGTTCATATGGGCATTTCTAATTGTGATTATGTAACATTCTACCGTGGCTTTTAAATGTAAAGATGTAATTGTGATTATTTAGTTTGCCAATGGATAAATATGTTTCTTGCTTTGTACCTGTGGTAAAGTTTGTTAAGTTCTCTTATGGAATATTATTAATTGTGAAAAATGCAGTCAACAACATTTATAAATATTTATGTAATTTACGACAACGATATAACATCTATAGACAGGGGACAGCGATAGTGATATCGATAGTCGAAAGGCTCTTGTGTAGTAGAGGGGATGGTGGGTGGTGTGTCTGTGAAGCGTGCGTGGAAACATAGTACTGCCTTTTATGAAAAGCATACGTAATTCTATGGACAGTGATACCGAACTATCAGATTGTTCATTCTCTTTACCACTGCGGTATGTAATGCCATCGCCAGCGAACTTTAAGAGTAAATAAACCGGACTGTGAAAGTGCCGCTAACAATACTTTGTTGTGGCCGACACGAAGAGTGCTTTTATGCGAATGAACTTTGCTGGTATTGGTTTTGGGTGGTGGGTCTATCACATTCTATCAAGCCGTGAAAGTGAACGCTTTAATTAACTGTGCAATATAAATGACTTTTAGTGACGTTGTCGAAGTTTGAAATGCGAGAACAGAGTGGACATTGTTTACAGTGTGCTTCATACACAAGAACAAAAAAATGGCTCTCAGCACTATGGGACTTAACATCTAAGGTCATCAGTCGCCTAGAACTTAGAACTACTAAAACCTAACTAACCTAAGGATATCACACACATCCATGCCCGAGGCAGGATTTGAAGCTGCGACCGTAGCAGTCGCGCGGTTCCGGACCACAAGAACAATTCTATGAACTGTGTATTTGTGGCTAAGACTATATGAATGTGACGAACTGCGTAATTATGGACGAAAGCGTCACGGACAGTGCATAAAGTGTAAAAACGAGCGATGTCTACGTAATGTACTTTGAAAGAGAGGACGTGTCAACAACGATCGTATACTGGCGTCTTGTGGTTTGTTAATCACCACGGGGTTAATGATACAGCTGTGCCGGAACTTTATTTGCGTTTCGCCGGAGAAGATTAACCAGTAGAACTGCCTGTATCCTGCTCTCATCATCGTAACCCGCCGACATCGTGCTGCCCAACGCAACGCTTCGTATGCAACAAAAAGATAAGAGATTTCGCCGAACGCTATCCCCTGACCTAGAAACTGTCTTTCTCTATTTAAAGTATAAGAATTACAGACTCTATTCAAATAAATTCTTTGTTTAGTCTATGTTTGCTTTCGGCTAACGAAAATAAAATTACAATCAGTGAATTGAAAGTTGCCTGGTAGTCATTGTTGAAACACCAGTAAATATAAACATCTTCCTCTCATTAGAACTAATTCTCCCTGCATGTGAAAATTATTGTAGTTATTTTATGTAGTTTTATGTATTGTTATGAGACTAGATATATGGCAGTGACTTATAAGTATTTTGTCGCGAAATATGGCGTTGCACGAAAATTACGGCGACCGCATTATTGCTTGCGTTCTGACCAATAACGTATAAGCTGCTATTCCCGTATTGGTGCATTTCCTGACGTGAGCATGAATTTTAAATGTCTGCTGTCAAATCACGTAGGCACTGTTTACCCAGTAATAAAAGTTTTTGATATTGTATTGCTACGACTCTTAGTATTAAGAGACACTGGTTATACTCAAAAGTGGGTAGATGTATGGTGCCCCCCCCCCCCCCCCCCAGTGTTCATGCAATTATTAACAGTATTGTGTGTGATTCACGAAATTTTGTCACTTTATCTAACTCCTTTCAGATATTGACGTAGATGTCTTTGAAGTTTTAGAGAACAATTTTGTCGGTTCAGGTTAATTTCAGAGCAGGTTCTAGTGAGTATTAAGCTTTTCAGTTCATAAACAAAGTGGGATCGTGACCAACTGAGAAGTATAACAAAGAGAGTGATTTTCCAACTAGAATTTTGGATTACTGCACAGTTCAGATTTTGATAATTAGTTTTCCTGTGGGTTAAGGTCATTACAAGTTCTGTAATATTCACAACAATAGTTGACACTATTTCTGTACATATGCACGTGAACAATTTCGTGCGTGCGCGTGCATGTTTTTTTAATCGATTTTTGTACTTCAGCATGGCTTTTGTTACGAACGCTTCTGCAAAAGAAAACATGCTCAGTAATTTGGTGCAAAAAATTTGTCGTCTGTGTCGCTAGAAACGACTATTTGCATCGTCAACAGCGGACAGAAGTGCAGTTGTAAACAACCATCAACAAACAGAGAAATATAAACTGCTGCCATACGGACCCGATTCTCTTCTCTCGGTTATCGGCAAAGCCTTTAAATGTTATTGATTGCCGACTCCACAGAGTGCTGTGTGCACAACGACCATATGATAAATAAAATTAGAGGGACTGTCAGCAATGGGCGTAATTCTGATGATTTATTAACAGCGAAATCGATTTTCGATCACCAAATGATCATCTTTAGTGCTGGAAGTTAAACATTTCACATAGCGATCGGTGAATAAGAACCAAAAGACCACAAATACACCTGAGTGAAAATCAACTGTTAATATCATTCTGGGCTGCGCTGGATTAGCCGAGCGGTCTGGGGTGCTGCAGTCATAGGCTCTGCGGCTGATCCCGGTGGAGGTTCGAGTCCTCCCTCGGGCATGCGTGCGTGTGTTTGTCCTTAGGATAATTTAGGTTAAGTAGTGTGTAGTATTAGGGACTGATGACCTTAGCAGTTAAGTCCCATAAGATTTCACACACGCAATATCATTCTGCTTTTCATATTTACCATTATTTTTGGCAATTAAGCCTCAGAAACAGGTATAATGTGTTAACATGTCCAAGCGGGACAATTGAGATATGTGTATCATCATGTCGTTAAATACGATAAAAAATTGTTAGTGTGCAACGTAAATTTTTTTTTATAAGGAGTATTGTGTTTCATGACGTTTTGACCTGTTAAATCGTAGCATATTGTACAATCATCGCTACTTATGTATTTGACTTCTTGGTTTCAAAGTAATATTTTACGTAAATTAAGAACTTTGCACCTCTGACTTTCCACGCCAGATGGCGATTACTGTGCTATAACAAATTCTGTTATGTTTGATGTATATTTTACTAGCCGTGTAATTCAATACCTTATAACTTACCCGTTGATTATTATTCCTGGATGTTTTTTAAGTTGTTTTGAAAATAACACGCCAGTGTATGTAGGCCAGATGTGCATTTCCCCCTCCTCTTTGCTATGCGTTTTTAATGTACAATTTAAAATTTAAAATATTCGATTGACGATTTGCAAGTGAACATTTGATATTTTGTGGTAACCTCTTGCCAAATAAAATAATGTTCAGTCTTCACGCGCCACATGACACATAGAGGACATTCCAAGCCCATGTCACACCGAGATCTTCTGTAGAGGTGAGTGTAAACAGCGGCTTCAGGTATTGTGATCATTTCATAGGTTCTGTTACTGTTAATGACTACACACTAGTAGGGTTGGGTTGTTTGCGAGAGGAGACCAAACAGCGAAGTCACCGGTCTCATCTGAGTAGGGAAGGATGGGAAAGGAAGTCGGCCGTGCCCCTTCAAAGGAACCATCCCTGCATTTGCCTGGAGGGATATAGGAAAATCACGGAAAACCTAAATCAGGGTGACCAGACGCGGGATTGAACCGTCGTCCTCCCGAATGCAAGGCACTAGTGCCTACGAGCTTTAACTTGTATGCTGGATACCAACAGTTGGTTTATACTCAGGTGTATTTGAGGTCTTTTGGGTCTTATTCACAGACCACTATGTGAAATGTTTAACGCCAAGAACTGAAGATGATCATTATGTGATTTAAATTGATTTTGCTATTAATAAATCATCAAAATTACGGCCAATGCTATCCTTCCTTCTAATTGCCTTTAAACATGTCAGTACAAACAGAAATAAGGTGAAGAAACCAGTCCTGACATCTGGAGAAGATGCTTTTGGGTCTAACAAAAGAAGATTACAGAAGTTCTTAGCACGGAGACTCTGAAGCAGTACAGAACATTCAACAATATACTCAAGAATAGAAAACATGAAACGTTGAACATTCACGTGATTGGCCACCGATTTTATTCCTTACCATGTGCGGTGATATGTCCGGGAAAATAGACTAGGTATCAGACTTCCTTTCTGACACCCGCGGCCTCAGAAGTCCCGGGATTTGCAAATCCCATATGAGTGCGGAAGCAATTACATCGGTCAGTCCATCCGCACCGCTTACGTTCGCTGTGCAGAACATCAGCGGCATATTGAAAATCGAGAACTTGAAAAATCTGCAGCTGCTGAATACAGATTCACAAACAAACATAAAGTACTATTTGATGAAACAAAAGTTTTGTCCTGGGCTCCTACATACTAGGACTTCATAATTAAAGAGGCTATAGACATAAGAATGTGCGAGGAAAGCTTCAGTCGTGAACGCGGAAATAATCTTAGCGGTGTTTGTAAGAGAGCTCTTGCTACGACAAGAGCCAGAGATATTCGTCGCAACGTTTACGTCACGGCGGGAGCGGTGGAGCTACCACCCCAGACGTTGACACCATCTGCGACTGAATGACGTAACTATCGACCAATCAGAAGCTGTTTGTGGACTATATAAGAACACCACGCATCAATTTTGACAGTTGCTCCTGACAAAGCCGACGGTGGGAATAGTTGTAATCTCGAGGTTTTACCCTGAACTGACGCGGCAGGAAGTCCTAGATTATTTTACACAATATCAATCATGCTGGTATTTTCTACAAACAATCGGGCTTTGTTCTCCCTACCGAAGTAGTAAACAAAATTAGCTGTACAAATGCAAGAGAACGAGTAGAAAACCATACTTAAAATACATACTTCCGCAAAGAAATACTCCATCGTACGCTACTATCACCACTGCTACACGGAATATATAGAATGATAGAGCTAACATAGGCCACTGCTACGAGCTTATACCCAGCATGAGTGGATATTTCGATGTACAGTGCACACAATTTACAGAAGACAGTGAGGCAACTATTATGACATCTTCTTTACTTCCTTAACAGGAATTATTTGCTTCCTTCTCTGGCATACATAAGC
The DNA here is from genome assembly GCF_021461385.2 of Schistocerca piceifrons. NCBI lineage: Eukaryota > Metazoa > Arthropoda > Insecta > Orthoptera > Acrididae > Schistocerca > Schistocerca piceifrons. The sequence goes on from NC_060143.1 coordinate 220,487,544, forward strand.
GCCTTCATAAAGAACATTAGCAATATAATGTGTGTGGCATTTGATAAAATAATAAGAAGGTAACACTGCCGCCAAGTACTCACCTCCACCACAGGTCATACAGTCGTCTGTCCTGTTGCACGGAAAAAAAAGAAGACAGAGAGAGAGAGAGAAAGAGAAAATACCTAACCCTGCTACGATTCGTCTGTGTACCTATTCGTTTGACGCCCATCAGTCTGACCTTAACTGTTGTGGTGAATGGAGAACGTACTCGTGTAACTATTCGGACGTTCACAGTTTCTAAGACAGTCGAAAAAGTTGGTATGGTTTTGGCAAGTGTTTCTGAGAGTTGGAGGAGTGGCGCTGTCGTTTTCTAAAAGTTATCGTGATAGTGCCCGGTTGACAGGATCTATCTTTGCAAACGTTTGAATTAAGAAACTGGCAAGAACTGCAGAATTATTTAGGCAAGATATAGAAGTAGCAACTGAAATTATACAGTAGAAAATTTAAATTTCCCCAGATAATTACTAAAACAAGATCCGCCAAATCTCGGTTACACAGTAAACAACACAAATGTAAAGGTTATAGACTCAAATTGTTAGGGATGTAAAATTACAGATAATTGAAACTGGAAAAATCAATCAGAAAATATTCACGTTAAAGAAGAAACAAACAATCTGTTTTATTCTTAGAACATTTAGCAAAGCAGTATACATCAAATCTACTAACAAAGAAACTACTTAAACTGCGCTTGTTTGTTCTCTTGTGGAATATTGATGTGCAGTATAGCATCATTACCATCTAAGATCGGCAGAGCAGATTGCAAAAGTTCTAACAAGGGTTGTTCGTTTTGTAGTATCACAGAATAGCAAAACGCTTGTCTCGGGTACGCTAAGAGCTAAGTGATTGTAGGATGGCAATGAGCAGAACAAAGAAGTTGAAGCGAAATCTTATCCCGACATTTAAATGACCAGCTTGTTTCTCTGAAAATATAAACATTTTATTGGCTCCCACGTAAGCAAGGAGACGTGACCTTCCCTGTAAAACAAAGGAAATGAGGGTCAGCAAGGAAAAATTTAGTTGTTCATGTTTTCCACATGCTGTTCGGGATTAGGACGGTCAGGAAACGGTCTGAAACTGGTTCTGAGTACCTTTTGGAGAACACGGAAGTCGAAATAGGTTATTGGAATTCCATCGTGAGTTGCATTACGACGTAGCCTTTATTTATTGCTGGTGACTACTGTCGGACATCGTGTCCGTTCTCAAAGCAATAAATGACGTATACCTCATAACGCAACTTACAACGGAATTCCTACCTTTTATTTTCGGAAAGAGAAATTTGCGGTCTTACGTCAATTTCAGTATGTTGCAGGTCCCCGAACACTTGGGTGTAAATTACACAGTTGTCTTGTAACTAGAGGCGAAGAAGTGTTAGAATAAAACACGCGAACCTTAAGCAACAGCAATTGACGAGACAAAAGGACGTAGGACTTTGGTAAAAGTAACAAAATATCTCACTAGTTGGCAACTAGAACGTGGGGAGTGGTTAGCCAAAGTAGTTTTCGGTCAATAATACATGCTCACACATTTTAAGTCTTTCCGTATTCTACTCCATCAGAAGCCTCAGTGAATTGACTTTCAGAATCGTTTACAGCTCTACGAATGATATCTACGAAAACTGAGAACGTGATGCTGTTGGTCTATGTACTTCTTTCGTGTCCCATTTCTCCTTGGAATACGATTACTGTTATTACCATATCGTGACAGTGCTGGCAGTGCTTCACAAATTATGTCTCTTTGCTAAACCTCTAAATAATGTGGAGAAATCCTGTTCGGCTCGTTGCCTTTAGAAAGTACTTTACGCAAGTACAGTACAGCTACATTTGCATCTACATACATACATACATACATACACGGTAGGCCACGGTATGGAACATGGCGTAGGGTATCTTGTACGACTACTAGTCAATTCCTTTCCGGTTAAATTCGCAGAAAAACGAGGAAGGAACCACCGTCTCTATGTCTCCTTATGAACAGTATTTTTTCTTATATTCTCTTTTCTTGTCTTATTCTGTCTTAGTGTCCTTAGGCGAATTGTACGATGGCGACAAAAGAATGGTTCTGCAATTAGCTTCAGATGCCCATTCTCTAAATTTTCTCAATAGTTACTGCTTCTCTGCTGCATCCACGGCTTGCATATGTCGTAATGTGACATCTTCTTTCCACTTTTGACGAAATCAGCTGCTAATTGTTTATTTCTTTTTGATTACGGAGGTTCACGATAGGCTAGATTCGGCATATGTGCCATTGCCTAGTGTTCCTGTTGACATTACATTTATGCATCATTTTATTCTACGTGTATGTGGTAGTACTGAGAGATTTGATCTTAAATTATACTCACAGATAGTTGGAGTGACGTCCATAAGTAGTCTTGGAACATACGTTTTTTGTGTGTTATGTTGTTAAAATCGGTCACGTATTTACTTCCTATTGATGAATAAACATGAGAGTTCGTATTATTTTTTTTACAGTTGTAAAATGATAGATTGTTTCACTAACAGTACTACAATATTTTTTGTCATCTTATACTTTCTTCTAGATGGAGTTATTTCAATAAAATCATCTTCGAATGAAATTTCTTTTACGTCCTACGTTCTTAACGTAGGTCGCGATTTATATTCTATACAATAGTTACATTTCTGGTAATTTTTTGATAGTTGTAAAATAACAATAATGTCTTTTTCTCTACAGTAAATTATTTTACAAACAGGAACAAGTCTTGGCATGAAATTAAAAGAACGCTTGAGAGATTGTGAAAGCAATCAATCACGTTTTTATATACACTTAGAAAATAGAAAACATAAATGCATCATTACTGAAAATACTATTATAACTCTACAGACGAGACTAAAGGTAATACGATGTAAAGTTTGGAAAAACTGGAAAGTTAAGCACACACAAACAGATATCCGAATGACATCCTAAGCGAAAAGGCACACCTCAGAAATAGAAACTGTGCAGAAAACTTTATACACACAGTGGAAAAAGAAAGAGGCAGAGACCACGATAAACGGAAAACATTGCACATCATTAAGATCACAGATCTACGTAGAGTAAAATATCTCTTATTAACTAAGATATAATTTACGTGTAAACATAAAGCATCACTAGTACCATCTATCATTTTATAACTGCCATTACATTACACGAAATTTTAGTGTTACTCTTATAGAATGTAAATACTTGGCGTGTGTTAAGAACATTGTGAGCAATAGAACTTACGTTCCATGATGATTTATAGTCGTCACTCCATCTAGATATAAGTATAATACAATAAAATCTGACTGGTATTACATAGAGATAGAATAAAATGAAACACAAGTGATTCAGCTGCGCCTACCACTGTAGTTTTATACAACCCTCAGTTTTATAGCTTACCATAAATCAAGCACGAGATTTTTATATTCTCTCGCACGTTACGCGTAAACTATTGGTCTTACAGAAAAATAAACAGTACCTTTTGGTAGGAAATTTAATATAGTTAAATTCTGTACTGGGTCATATTACATGTAATACTTCCTACATTCGACCTTTTGTGGTCTACATTGACTAGCTTTATTACGCCACCAAATTTGCCGAACACTTACATATTGTAACGCTTTTACAAATTTTACCCAACAAATTCGTGAACTTTAACAGCTTATAATTAACAATTACAGCGTTGTATTCACCAGGCCTTTTGCCTACGAGGTTACTCCGCTTCCAAAGGTTATGTTTGGATCAAATTGTCAACGTAATTAGTTTTAACTCAACGTTTAAGAAAGCCATTTCTTGTTCATTACCCTCATGAGGACGTTTAAATTAATAATGTTAGCGAAGTAGTGGACAATGCTGGTGGCGTCATAACCCAATCAACAGAGACCAAAGAAATGTCGACTATTGGGAATAATTAGTGTAGTCGGAAATTGGAAGATAAATAGTTTGGACAAGAAGAGAACAGAAGCTTTCGAAATGTGGTGCTACAGAAGAATGCTGAAGATTAGATGGGTAGATCACGTAACTAGTGAGGAGGTATTGAATAGAATTGGGGATCAGAGGAGTTTGTGGCACAACTCGACAAGAAGAAGGGACCGGTTGGTAGGACATGTTCTGAGGCATCAAGGGATCACAAATTTAGCATTGGAGGGCAACGTGGAGGGTAAAAATCGTAGAGGGAGGCCAAGAGGTGAATACACTAAGCAGATTCAGAAGGATGTAGGTTGCAGTAAGTACTGGGAGATGAAGAAGCTTGCACAGGATAAAGTAGCATGGAGAGCTGCATCAAACCAGTCTCTTGACTGAAGACCAAAACAACAACAGCGAAGTAGGGGACTATGCTGGTGGCGTCATAGCCCAATCAACAGAGACCAAGGAAATTTCGACTATCGTGAATAGTCAGTGTAGTCGAAATTTTTGTACAGTTGTAGGAGGGAGTGCCGTGAACAGCATACTAGAAATTCTGACTGATGAGAGACGAGCGTGAGCTGGTGGTGCGTTTGAAGATCAGTTTGTGAGTTTTTCTTGAATAACTCGAAAACCCTGGCCACCAGCGAGAACGTGTCCCACTACAAAATTTCCTACGTAAATATTCTGCTTGTTCTTCTGTAGGACTACTAGTTTTCGCGTAGCGAGAGAGAAACTATGAGAGCCAGCTACAGGATTGCATAAAACAGCGGTACTGGCAGCTAAATCACCCTGTATAAATGTAATCAACAGGAACACTTGATAGTGTAACACATGCCGAAACAATCTTGAAGTGCACTTATAAAACTAATAAGAAATAAACAATCTGCAGCTACTTTTGTCAAAAGTGTAAAGGAGGTATCGTATTATTTCACAGTAGTGTTAAGAATGTCGTCTTCTCTCCAGGGATGGTGATTATAGTTCACGAAGCATGTCCGTAACCCTCGTGCGTTGATCGATCCTATCGGTAACAGTCCAGCGCCCGCTTCCCGCTTCTGAACTGTTGCGATGTCTTCCTTTACCCCAGTGCGCGCTGTACTTGCTGCGCAGAGCTGAGCTTAGCGTGGCTGAGACGCGGGTAGCGGTCCTCCCAGGAGTCGCTAGGGAATCCGATACACCCCGCGGGAGACGCAGCCGCTGCGCGTCACGACGCTGTCGAGCCGGCTCGTGATTGGCTGCCAGCCGCTCCGAGCATCCGCCTGTCAGCCGCACGTGACACGGCGGTCTGCCACGTGCGAGGCGCGTGGAGCAAGTGGTGCCGCAGCCTCCCGCCTCTGCTCCACTCATGTGTCATCCGCACTCTCTGTTGCGTAAGGAGGTGCCATTACAGGCGTATCGTTTCTTGTCGGACACCACTAGAAAGAAAAACGTTTTTGTTTCAGTTCCACTCACATAACTTGTCTGAACATCTCACTGGCAGTGACAGCTGTAGCTGAGATCTGCTAAAAACGATAGCCATTATTCGTATTAACTATAGAAATGCTCCTTCCTTCTGAGTATCTACCAGCATCGATTTAGAACGCTCATTGAATGGAAATACAAACATAGTTCGCTGAACTACATCTTCATAATAACTACAGGAAGTAAATTACAGATGCCCTCCCATGTTAAGACCATTGTGCAGCACGATTGGCGAGTTGTCAGAAGTGTGTATATGACCCATGGCATTGCACACGATCGATAGCACACTGACGGAAAAATATCGCAGCACCAAAAGGTAATTACTGCAGGGTAAAGGAATTTCTGGAATACGTTCGCCTAGGTAACATATTTAAGTGGTTAACACTACAAGATGACAGGTTAAAGTAAACGCAAGATAAGCCATTGTGAATATGAAATGCTGGTACGTTAATAGCCGGAGTAACCACCACAGCGTTCAATGCAAGTATGAAAACGTTCATTCATTGAGTTGTAAAGGCGGTCGATGTCAGTTTGTTGAATGGAGTCCAATGCCTGTTGCACCTGGTCGGTCAATACAATGTCAAACAATGCTAGCTGTGCATGACGCGGAATTGTCCAATGATGTTTCCTATGTGCTTGATTGGAGACAGATGTGATGATCGAAGACGCCACGGCAGCTTGTCGGCACTCTGTAGACCATGTTGGGTTACAACAGAGGTATATGGGTGACCGTTATCCTGTTGGAAAACACCCCCTAGGATGCTGTTCATGAATGGCAGCACAGGAGACCGAATTACCAGACTGACGTACGAATTTGCTGTTAAGGTGCGTGGGGTAATCGCGAGAGTGCTCCTGCTGTAATACAAAATCGCATCCCAGACCTTAACTCAGGCATATGTCCGGTCTGCTTCGGATGCACACAGGTTGGTTGGAGGCCCTCAGCTAGCTCTTTCAATCCAACACACGGGCATTACAGACACCGAGGCAAAACCAGCTTTCATCAGAAATCACGGAAGACCTCCACTCTGCCCTCCATAGAGCTCTCGCTTGTCACCACTGAAGTTGCAAATGGCGGTGGCTTGGGATCAGTGAAATGCACGCTACACGGCATCTGACACGAAGCTGTCCTTGAAGTAAACGATTTGCAACAGTTCGTTGTGTTACTGCTCCTCAATGGCATAAGCAGTGCGATTCGCCAGAGCTATACGCCGAAGATGATGGTCTTCCTTCTCGATAGTGCCACGTGGCTGCCCTCAGCCAAGACTTCCTTCGACCGTACATTCCTGTGATGACCGCTGCCAGCGCTCATGTACAGTGACTACATTCCTGTCAAGTCTTTCACCAATATCGCAGAACGAACATCGAGCTTCTCATAGCCCTATTACACTACCCCTTGCAACCTCAGTGACGAGATGATAATAGCATCCTTGGCACTTTAAATGCATTCTTGACTGACAAGAATCATCCGGTTCCAGTCTCAAAGGTAACTAACGCTCACGACCGTAGTTACGTGCATTTAAAGCAAAACTGATTTGCATCCTCATAGTGACGCTACTAGCACGATCCCAAGTCTGAATAGACACTATATTTCAGTTGTATAAACAGGCATACCACCTTCCGTTTATGTTGCACAACTACTTCCGGGTGCTGAGAATAATTTTGCTGTGAATGTATGTGAGAGTATAACTTCTCTTAACTGGTGAGAAAGCGTTTACCTTCCGTGGAAGCAGGGGGCAGCCGGCCGACGCTCGGCTTCAGTGGACTGCTCGATCTCACCGGAATGGTCGTGCCTTGGAGTGACTTGTGGCATTATAACCACTGACGGGCTAGGTGTGGTTCTTTCGAACTTGACTATACGTTGTGGACGAGTGAACAAGTTTGTTCACTAAGTGCAGCGCCTTGAAAAGGAACTTAGCTTAGACCGCTTGCGCACACGACGTCGAACGAAGTGATTCCGTTACTCCACTAAAATTTCTTTCTGATTTTCATATGTAATGGTCTAGCGGTTCTAGGCGCTCAGTCCGGAGCCGCGCGACTGCTACGGTCGCAGGTTCGAATCCTGCCTCGGGCATGGATGTGTGTGATGTCCTTAGATTAGTTAGGTTTAAGTAGTTCTAAGTTCTTGGGGACTGATGACCATAGATGTTAAGTCCCATAGTGCTCAGAGCCATTTTTTTCATATGTAAAATAATCTGTGATTTATCAACTGTAAAAATATAACAAGAAATTTCACTATTACTATTCTGTAGAAGTAAATATGCAGCCCATGTTAAGAACATAGTACGTAACATAACTGACAATCCAAGATGATTTGTAGACGTCACTCCATCTAGACATATTATATGGGACAAAGTACCATAGTACTATTACTGGACATTGGAACGATCGACCATTCTACAACAGTCAAAAGAATAATATTAAATTTCACTGTTATTGATTATAAATTATTCGGTGAGAATTTTACGCTGAATTAACTTGCTTCTGAACTCACCCCAAAAACTGACACTGAACATTTACCTTTTTTATCTACACTCGTTAATATTTTACTTATGTTTTAATATTCCTCTGTGTGGACTGCTAACTGCTGAGAACACTGTCTAAAGTTTTAATTTATCACCTCATCTGGGGAACCTTTCATAACAAAGCCCCTGTTGTTGCTGTAGCCAAATCATAATGTTGATGAATTCTTCTCGGGTTATCAGCCTAGTGGTGGCGTCGTCTTGTCGCAACGTTTCGATGTGTTTCGTACCCATCATCTTCTGACTCACTGAAACGTTGCGACATAACGACGCCACCACTCGGATGATAACCAGAGACGAATTCATCAGTGGAATACGCCGAGAAAGACTGCAATCGCATAAATCATAATGTTGGTTTAAATTTGTGTTTTAAAGATATACTCTGTGAGTGTTTATCTTATATAGTTCTGCATCATTCTTTCCTGACTGATTGTTGTTACTATTCCAAAGCTCCAGTGGGTCTGTTATGTCAACTTCAATTCCTTAGTTGAAGCTTTCATTGCTTATTATTAATAAATGTTGTTGTTTTATTAAATGTTGTGATTCGTTTTAAGTAATGTTATGCTCTGAAATTTAGTTTCTGCAGAATTTTCGAGAAAATCAAGCTAGCAACTAAAAGTCACTTAATTAATTCCGTTAACTATCTGACGACCTTCATCTCTTACGAAGTTTTTCCCTTATTAAATGGTGAAATTCTTTAAAAATTTTACATTGTCAAAGTTTCTCCTGTAGAAGCGTAAGCTCATAAAATTCTTTGTGCAAATTGTGATTTTCGCGGCATATCATCGTATTATTTAATACTATGATACTATTACCTGCTACCTGTAACATTTGTTCCGGGTTCTCTGCAGACACATGTCCGTTACAATACGAGTAACAAGTACATCACAATGTGTGAGCGAAATGGCGCGCCAGTTCGAAACGTACTGTGTAGTTGACGTACACTGGGCAGTAAAAATATTGTCGACAAAATGTCTGAACTGTAGGCAGCATCACCGTGAATTTCTTGCGGTATATGGACGAAACGTAATGTCGCATCTATCTGCGGTTAAATAGTGCCACAGAAGTGGGTGATGCGGATCTGGAAGTCCACATCTTGTACCATACGATGTTAACTTTTCCAGCACCGCGAAAGAATGTGGGTGGGTAACATTCTTTAGTGATCAGGAAGTTCACACACCGGTTATCGAATGGCTGCGTCTCGAATAAGCGGATTTGCACTGTTGAGGAACTGAACGGTAGGACGAACGTTCCGCTGTTTACAGAGATTTGGTGAATGTGTATTAAAAATACAGTCGTGGATCTGTGTCAGTCTGAAGTGTAGTACAACATTCACAAGAAGTTATTTGGCCTGCAGTAATTATGTGCCACTTACTTTTTTCAAGTGTACTCGAACGTGTAGATCTGTAGTGTGCCAACCACTGAGAAATTTATGACAAAGGGCACCTCTTGTTGTTCATTCGCATATGGAACACGGGAAGAATTAAAGCTTAAAATCTCTTCTCGCGCTGTGCTGATTGAGAAATGGTATTGGTGATCCATTGTTGTTGCTGTGATCGTTAGTTCGAAGACTGGTTCGTTGCAGCTTTCTATGACATTCTACCTGGTGGAAGCGTCTTCACCTTCTAACAGCTACTGAAAGCTATGTGCTTTTGAATCTGTTTAGTGTTCTCTCCTCATGGTTTCCATCTACGATTCTTAGCCCCTACACTTTCCTCCAATACTAAATTGGTGATCCCTTGATATCTCAGATGTGTCCTGCCAACCGATCACTTCTTACAGTCAGATTGTGCCACAAATCTCTTTCCTCCCAAATACTATTCAGTACCTTCTCCTTAGTTATGTCATCTGCCTATCTAATCTTCAGCATTCTTCTGTACAACCACATTTCAAAAACTTATATTCTTTGTCCTCACGAGAGCAACATATCTCGAGATGCAGTACATATCGAGAGAGTTGGCGACTGTCAATAAAGATATTCCAGTACCTCAGTGATGACCTATCGACGTATAACCAACCGTGCTAAATTTCTTCTTATACATTAGATATCTACTGACAGAACTATTTGATATGCATCCCAAATAACTGAGCATTATCTGGTATTGGTTCCATGACACCTTCGAAAGCAGTCATTTTTATAGAAAGACCGTATTTTTTCCATTAACCTACCAATGAACCGAAATCTGCGGTGTTCTTTACCTGCGTTTGGATGTACTGATCATAACATTATGTATACCTACGAACTGTTGCTCTCAGGCGATTGTGTGAGTTTACTGATTGTATTGTGACTCAAGTGTGGAGAAGAAAAATTCTTTGTAGTTTCGACCTGTGAAGAGCACAGTTTTGTATCTCCGAAAATTAAGGCGATCTGGCAGCCTTAGTACCACTTTGGAACTTACCTATACCTAACTGGATTTTTGTGCAGCTTTTTTGAGACTGTACTTCACTATAGATAACGGCATCCTCTGCACTTAGCCACTATCAGTATTGTCTGTAGGTCATCTATGTACAACATCAACACCAAGGATCCCAACACAGTTCCTGGGTGCATGCCTAAAGTCTTTTCTACATTTGTTGAAGATTATACGTCCGAGATAACATACATCTTCCTTCTCACCATGACATCATCAATCTATTCACCGATTTCGTTTCATACCCCACATTATCGTACTTTTGTTAATATGCGTTAGTACGGTAACCTCATATGTGAGAGGTAGGAACACGTAAAGCAGCATGAAGCCTGCCAGCTAAGCCGACTCCAGACACGCAGAGCACATGTGCGATGCGTTGAGCATATCATTTTTAGCAAGTGCACATGCACCAATCACCATTCAGCAGTTGTCAGCAGCTTTGGGACAGGAGTGCAACGCCTACCGTGAGAACTTGTTACCAACCTTGTGGCAAGCATGGAGCACGTTCCAGAGCACGTAGTGATCGCACAACCTATTAAGAACCATGTCCTGCATTTTGCAACGTCTAGCGGACCATCATAAATAGCGTTGACTTCAAAGAGTGTCATTTCCATTAGTCTTATTTCATATTTCTTTAAGTTTGGAGTTCTTTCTATGCATGGTCAGAGTTTCATGGAGCTATCTTACTGGGCAGTGACACATCATGCAAAAGTTACTTTCATGCTTAAGTTTTTGATAGCAATATATTAATGAAAGAATGCTAACTACTAAGTTTGGAATTAACAGAGGGCATTTACACATAGTAGGAGTCCATGCACTTCTATAAAGAGAAAGCAACACTTCTGAAATGTTTTGTAAAGAACTGAAAAAATGAAAACTGATGGTTTTCTAACATTAACAAACCCAAGAACAGGGAAAGTACCATTTGTGGATACAGTGGGCACATTTGGTAAAATAACTTTAAATCGAGCAGGTAAGACATTTACAAATTTTGTTACATTTCATCACTTAAATATTACAAATAACTTCTTCAGGAAGGAAGACAAATATATATACCTGGAACACAAGAGGTTCAAGTTCAACAACTGTTTATGTAGCAGTTAACAAAAAACGAGCTCTTAAATCTGAGGTACTCATGTATTTAGAGGTAATGATACAGACTCAGTAACTTCCTAGTAACTTCAGATCTTGAGATATGTGCAATATGGAGGAAACAAACAGATTTAAAGAAAGCTCAAAGCCTAAACTGGCAGTTTAAAGGTCATCTACTACAGGAAGAAAGTATCAGAAATTTATGTCAACAAAGACTGAAACTCAAACTGCAAATGGTTTAAAATAAAGACGTTATTGAACTAGAATGAGAAAGATTAAAACTAATAATGTTGAAAATAGTTAAGGAGGCACCTGTACTAGTGAAAAGTAAAGTATCAAACTGGGAAAGAAGTCTGAAGACATGGAATACTAAAATAGCCAGCAATATTGAAGAACAAGAAACTGCACCTATTCACAAAAAGGGTCTGAGAAATATAGAAAACTGAGAAATAAAAATTTTAAGAACGATACCGCATCTGGAGCATGTAACACTGATAAAGTTACTTCTGTACTTAAATAAAGGCAACAGGAAAGCCACACAAAGCTATAGAAGAATAAATATACTGAATGCAGAAAATAAAATTAACAGGAAAATTTTTAATCAATGGTGCAAATTTTTGCTGACATAGTAATTTCAGAAGGTCAATCAGTCTTCTGGAGAAAACATTCATGAAATGGTTATTTATTGTAAGAGAAACTGCTGAAAAACTTGATTAATTTGGTCTAGAATGCATTTGGCATTTTTCGATTATGAGAAAACCTTTGATGAGCTAGAAGAACCATTTGTGGAAAAACGTTAGAAATAAAAGGTTTTCCTTAACACCTTTCTAATACCATACACAGTATATGTAAATACGAAAATAGTTATAAACTGAGGTTCGAAATTTGTCAGAAAAATTTTAATATATCAAGGACTTCAACGCAGGTTTACTCTATCACCTACTTTATATCTACTTTATTTAATTGATTTACTGACGACCTAGCTATGAAGCAGAAAGATGAAATGAGTTATGAATAAATATGTTACCTAGCACACCATTGAATACTCTGTTATATGCTGATGACCAGGTAATTATAAAGGAAACAGGGGATAATTTACAAATAGCAATGTGTAGCATGAGCTAACATAAAGTTTGCTACAATTTAACTGCATCTTTAAAATACAGATAATGACATTCAAGGAGAAGAATCCAGTCAGATCGTATACAATGATAAATGAGAAAATTTTACACTAAGTACCCCCCTTCAGTGATCTAGGATATGATACTAGTTTTAACTATGGCAAAGAGAAGAAATTTAATAAATTTCAAGCAAATTTGCGGAACAACTAGACGAACTTCGGCAAGAAAAATGGGAAACGCAATGGAACTCTATAATGTAATGTCTATACCCAGACTTGTGTATGGTTCCAATCATGGACAATAACAAAAGAAGGAAAATCACATTTACAGGAAGCAGAGATGAAGTTTATGAAATCAAGTCGACTTTCTCTCTATAAGTTTAATTTCTCCCATAATCCAATATAGAACAAGCAAAATTTATTCAGTCGTGTCCAAATGAATACAATATATACGTAACAAACTAGTTCTATCGTATGCAATCCTGCTGTTATATTTGTGAAGAACTTTTTACCTCCTCAGACCACGCTAATTCACATTTACGACTCTTTATACCGTGTGCTGTTCTCAATATGCAAGACAGGGCCTACTATATGCAGCATCTCCGAGACGTCATAAGGTACTTGGCAAAATGGTTGTGTGTTGCATCGTATAGTAAGATATCTTCTCAGTAGATTTAGGGACCAAGCATCGGAAGGATTTCAGCCGATATTCCTGTGTCTAGTATTATAGTGTTATCGTCAGTGTTTGTAATGGAGCGCTAGAAAGGAGTCTTGTCACTGGAGCATAGTAGCTGGAATTTTCTAAGAGATATTGAGCATCATTTTCGCGTGTGTCACTTGTTGATTTTCAGTCTGTCATTCTGCTGTGCTTGTAAATCGTAAACTAACTGTTCTGTAATTAGCATCCTAATTGTCAGCATCCTAACAATGAAATAGGGACCTTCCACTTGTTTTATCACGGTGACGGTTTCATTTATTATGGCCATACATTCATTGTTTTTTAATGAATGAATTATTCTGCCCCTCTCTTTTAATACCGAATTCACATGCTGCTGTCTTGTACGTTTGTCAATTTTAGGTTGTAACTTTCAGTTACATCTCATTGGCAACACATCCAGTGAATTCAGATTAACGTAATGTGGTGGTTGGACTTAATGGGGATTGGAATTAATCGCATGCAAAGCTATGAAGTGATATGACTAAACCTTTCGGAAATGCTGATCCTGCGTATAATGAGTATGTCATGACAAATCAATAGTTGTGTCAGTCCAGAACTGAAACCCGCAACCGCTGCACGTTTCGGTCTGTGGGTGTTATCTTATAAGTCAGGTCTCCAAAGCTGGTCAAACTTTTCTGTATTGCTTTTGCATCCCTCCAATTGTCTCGTAGCTTACAACTATATGATTAATAATTCCTCGAGACTTGGAAGCATAGCATAACCAGAGGAATGGATTTATTGGGTGACCCTGGCTCCTGTAATACCACACTGTGAACATCTGGCTGCAGTGTTCAGAAGTAACAGAAATGAGCAACAATGAGAACGAAAGTTTAGCCCGTTTCTGGAAACGGACGGGACTGGTGCCTGTAGAAATTTCCGCACTGGAGCACGACCTGACATGGAATTTCATTTTTCTCGACGTATTCCCATAACCAGGTCAAAATATTGCCAATAAAAATGAATAATGTTTACGTTCTTTCAGCTATAGTTTCTTTCTGGAGAGCCTGATATATATAATGGCTTCCATAGGTGGTCTTTGTCTGCACAGTCGTAAATCAGCCTATTCAAGAGAAGGCCACAGACTGAATTTTTAAGGGTACAAGAACATAATTTTGTTAAAAACCTTAAAACTGTGTAAATTTCTTACATAAATTTACGATCTGCATCAATCTCTGGTGTAAGACACACAGAGGTTCTTTTGTACAAAAAAGCGGCTCAGTATTTCTCATATCTGAAAATACTTCACTTCGATATGTCTCATGAAGCAGGCATTTCTTTCAGGGAATTATCTTTCGTGGGTTTGATCAAATTGTTGGAGTCTTCAAAAAACATTATCCACTTTATTTACAGAAGTAAGTGGACAATAACGACACTTGAGCGCGTCTGAAACAATGTGCAGTGTCGATGAACAATCAGGAAAGAGAACTATCACGTAGAGATTCTGAAGCACAATTTTTGGGGGGTCGGGATATTCTTGATGCTTAATTTCGTTCATCGATTACTAAACTGATATGTGTCTTCTTATCATTACGTAACCGAACAGGAAAACTGGAGATTGTTCCTTAAGGTTAAAGAGAAGTATCCATGGAAAATCAACGCGCATCTTTACAATGAAATCAGTATTGATGACTCCGGCCAAAACAAATTTTATAGAATCACTATTTACTGCTTGGCGAACGAATTGAACTGAAATTGCGTTACAAATGATATCTGAAAATCTTCCACTTCTCTGGGAGATTTCAAATAACTCTACAAAACATGAACCGGAAAAATAGTAGAAACACGAATGTCATAACTTTCACTGAAAACGTTATGGCGACAACTGAAATATATCCACTTGCTTCTTTACCACGGGACGATTTGACATTACTGTTCACGACGTCATCTCAACGGCATTCAACGAAGATTAAACTGACATTCACCATACAAGAATCTGAGCTGCCTGCATTATCAAAGATTAAATGAGTGGGAATCAGTGATATTTTCGATCCTGTACGTTGCCCACAGGATCACAAATATCGCGGGACAGCTACTGGTTACATGAATCTTTCCAGCGCAGCTGTGAATGTTTAATCTCGTGGCAATAGAATGATTTAAGCAGTGATCTATTCTATGAAGCCATACACGTCAGTCCGCATTATTATCGAGTTGCTGACGTTTAAAGTACAGAATTCAGTTACATTTCCCCAATGCCCAAAGTTTCTTCTTACCACTGGTAAAACTGATTATACCATGGTAATAATTTTGAATATGACTTTCTACAGTTTATGATTATATGATTACATACTAAAATGTTTGTCATCCGCTACGATTATAATACTTTTAATGGTTAGCTGATTATTCCTCCTAGTGCTACATTCTTTGCATACTGGTGTTTGTATTACATTTATTTGTCCATTTATTATTTCTTTTGTACTCTTATTTTTCATCTGATCTCACCATTTTCTTTTATAGTTTCGTACATTTGTTGACCACATATTTCTCAAAATCCTCCTAAAGCTAGTGTCCTCCATTTGCCTATTGCATGAATTTTCACACTTAACATATAAAACTACTCCCCAAGTCACTTTATGGTGATGGTAATTCGTGTACCAACATAATTTCTCACCTCTCCTGGTCGAATCGCGGAAAGTACACTGGAAGAATTACTGTCAAAAAGCTTCCGCGTAAGATGGAATTTCTATCATTCCACATGCATGGCAATTTCGCGGCGGGAGAGGAGGCAATATGTTGGCTGACTCAGTTGTTTTAACAGTTAACTTCTCTGTGACAGAAAACACCACTCTTTTAGCGGCGGTCATTGCAGTACATTTCCGTAACGCTCTTATACCTACTAAACGATACAAATCAGCTGCCTTTATTGTATTTTCTACGTCACCTCTCCTAATCCTACCTGTTGATCCCCCTGAGAAGCAGTATTCAAGAACAGATTGAAGAAGTATATTGTTAGGTGCTTCCTTTGTCGATAATTACCACTTCGTAAGGAGTTTTCAGTGAATTTCACCACGTGTTTCTCTTTCCTACGATTCCCAGATGTTCAGATGTATGTGAATTCCTAAGGGAGCAAACTCCTTTGGTCATCGGTCCGTAGACTTACACACTACTTAAACTAACTTAAACTATGTTATGCTGAGAACAACACACACACCCATGCCCGAGGGTGGACTCGAACCTCCGGCCGGAGGGGCCGCGCAATCCGTGACAAGGCGCCACAAACCACGCGGCCACTCCGCGCGGCTACGATTCCCGTACACCACTGTCCTCCAAATGTATTCTTTGTTCTATGACATTATTAGATACCATTGGGGCAGTAGCCTTTCCTCGATAACATTTTTCTTCTCTATCATTGGGTCTTCTCCTTTCTAAAACTCTACGTGACCATAATATTTTCTTTATTTACATCCCAGGTGTCATCTTAAGGTAACTTCTCTACACGTTCAGCAGTTTTCCAGGAGTTATACTGAGTTGTTTTATCGCCACAACAGAAGCGAACCATCGTCTAACTCTCAGTACTGACATTTGTGAACTTTCACGTTTATTCATCTTTGTTCCTTCGAGATAAACGTTAAACGCATTGGGGCGATGAACTGCAAAATACCCTTCTACATTGCGACACGAATTTGTCTGTGTTTACTTCGTTTTCTTATACCTACCGTGTGGCTTTTGTAGATATTGGAAATATTTTGTATGTCTATATTTTATCTCTTCTGTCACTGGCTTCCGAAGAGCTCGATGGCTACCATAACCAAGAAAACTCTCTGGCCAAGAAGTAAACAATAGTATTCCCGACTTCATTTATTCATACTACGACGGAGTGCTTTTCGGCGACGTTTAATTTTCTGAATAAAACTGAGCCCACTTCTATTTTGTCTTCTATTTTCCTTCTTCTCACTTGCAAATTATTTTGCTCCACACTAAAAGCATAATATTTGAGATGGACCTCATACTAGACTTTGTGTCAAAAGAGCTAATGATACTATTTAATACCGAGTGAAAAGCAAACGTTTAATTTACACCTGGGAGTTTTCACTGCGAGAAAAGTTGTACTCATTTACACTGTTTTTCTGTCTTAGGAAATAGCTACCCTGTAATCGTCCGACTCTTGAAGAACCAACCAGCGAGAAAATTTTAAAGAAAAGTTTAAGATTGTGCTTAAAGTTTGATTAGTTTCTAATTGTTCTTATTATGAGACATTGGTTATATATAATAGACCTACTTTGCGCTACATTTTCAGCATATGTTAGTTTCTCAGGCAACTACAAATTTATGATGTCATATCTCTTGAACCATGTATCGTACAATGATACAGTTTTGTAGGTACATTCAGTTATAAATGTCGATACTCACTGCAAGTCGGCCGTAGTTTCTGAGCGGTTCTAGGCGCTACAGCCTGGAACCGCTCGACCACTACGGTCGCAGGATCGAATCCTGCCTAGGGCATGGATGTGTGTGATGTCCTTAGGTTAGTTAGGTTTAAGTAGTTCTAAGTTCTAGGGTACTGATGACCTCAGAAGTTAAGTCCCATAATGCTCAGAGCCATTTGAACCATTTTGAACTGACTGGAAAATGTGTTGCGAATAGAGTCAGTATCAAAGAAGTTATAAATAAAACGTCATGTTTGATGGTGAAGTTGTAATGCATGGAAAGCAAAATGTAGTAAGCGATGTCCTTTTTTTTTCTGTCACCGTTATGTGGGGGTTTTCAACGAGAAAAATTTTCGCAGAGGTTTGAAATTATGTGAGAAGTTTTTGGAAGTCGCAAAGTGCTTTCATCCTCAAATACTGGTGTAACAATATTGCCTAATTGTATTCAAGATTTAACATGTGATTGTAGCCCGTGATGAGTTGATTATCCCAGCATTTTAAATTCGGCCAATAATCACGCGAAGTATTGAAAATAATTTTTTTTTGCCTTTAGAAGGCGTTAGCCAGGCACGCTGTCACCGATAGTGGATTCCGGTATAAGATTTAATTAATATAGGTGACTTATTTCTGAATGAAAAAACAAATCTAATAAAATAACTCTACACCTTTTTCATAACAGTAACTATAGACTCTTACTTAATAATTACGTAAAGCAAAAGCTGCAAGAGATTTGGTTTTGTGGAAAAAAGAGAAGGACGGCGAGGTTTATATGCTACTCGTGTGACCCTCGTACAATTCAGGTTTGATTCCTCTGCATCCGACGAGTCTGGGGACAGTTCCTCCACAACGGTCAAGCTCTAGTTCCTTGTCCTCCCCCCCCCCCACCCTCTTGATATTAAAGCTAAGCTTTGTTTAATATATGAGCCAAGGTTCCGCGTGGATGGAAAGAAAATGCAGGTTTGCTGAGGGACCGCGGCTGATGAACGGCCAGGTAAAGACACAGCACCTCAGGGCGCGATGTCGCAACCGGGAAATTAATGGCCGCGGGCGCGCACGCAGCGGGTACTAACAACTCCCGCTATATACCAGCACGGCACACGGTCACAAATCACAGTCTTGTAATCATTCACCTCACCCCCAGCTGTTTCTTCTGCTGGCGCTATTTCGTACAGCTGCCCTCTGTAAAAAGCGGTTCAAGATTTACGAGGAAACGGAAGAAATTTAGTGATTACACCACCATCCTTATTTTTCCCTTAAGACAATAAAGTTCTGAACTTTTTCTTTACCAGCAGATAATTGTTTTATTTTGCTATGACTGGTAAAAGAAAATCATTTCACAAATTTTTGGCAAATCACTGCCCCCGGTAAATAGTTAATTGTATACGAAGGCAGGAGAGTTCAGATGTTCAAATATGTGTGAAATCTTATGGGACTTTACTGCTAAGGTCATCAGTCCCTAAGCTTACACACTACTTAACCTAAATTTTCCTAAGGACAAGCATACACACCCATGCCCGAGGGAGGACTCGAACCTCCGCCGGGACCATCCGCACAGTCCACGACTGCAGCCAGGAGAGCAAAGAGTACAACGAAGGCCACTACTTGCGCTGAAACGTGTATTTCATTTCGCTGTCCGTAATGCCAAACAAAATTGAAAGACGGAAAAAGCATTCACAGTAGGGTATATGAACCACCTCCGGCTGTATATTGTAATGACGAACATGAGAACTTGTGCCGGATCTGGCCTCGAACCCGGTGATCCTGCTTTACGTGAACGGTCACCCTAACTGCTTAGTACATTAGAGCACCAATCATGGCCAGACAATAACTTCCATGTATCGTAGTCCATTCCTCAAAAACTGCACTCGAATGGAACATATATTCCCGCCCAGCAACGACATATTTATTGAGAGTCGTGGGTTTGATATTGGCGAATAAATACGAAATAGCATTCTGTGTGTTATTAAGTAGTAATGTTTCTTCTAACATGCATTCGTATCCAAAGAAACACTTCATCGAACTTCTCAAGAGCGCAGGTACTGCTACTGCGTAAAGTGGATGAATTTACTTAGTAAGTTACAGTTTTGATTGTAAGAGTATTGTCCGACGGAAAAGGTCAATTGCGTATTTATTCACTAAACATTATAAGCCTTAGATATCAAAATGGTTCACCTTTAGTCAAGTGGCCGAATTGTATGACTGTCGTGTGGAGAATCCGGGTTCACTTTCCTCAAGGGACTTTCCTTGGTAGATGGTCAGGAGAGTGACGCCCTCAAATTCCTGAGACTGGTTCAGAAACTTCTTTGATGAGAATGAGCAGCGCGACGGATCGAAAAGTTGATAACAGTAGGGAGATTGTGTGCGGATCACTTGGTGCTCCATATCACCCCACAAGGAAGCCACGGGCTGGAGATAACATGGTGATCGGCCAACATAGCGCAGTATCATGAACCGGAGTAAGTAAATAAACTAGAACATTCAAATTTTTTCTACACATCTAGATGCCAACTTAAAATGAAAGATATATATTACTGAGATTCTGAAGTATATACGTCAGTTGAATATAATTTCTAATTTTGGAAACATACAGATCAATATCTTATTTTGCACACTTGCACTCATCAGTACCTTGTACTCATTGTACAAAAGCGACAAGCGGGTATACTATGCGGTGTGGACCTTCATATTTTCGCGGCGCAAGGATTGTTCCATAAAATTTCGGGCGTGTAGCCGCATAAATTCGACTTTTTCTTCTAATATTTCGGCTGAATACCATCCAGAATGAGCCGAGGTTACTGACCACGGCTCACTCTGAAGATGGCTGGATGGTATTCAGCCGAAATATTAGAAGAAGAAGTCGAATTTATGCGGCTGCAAGCCCGAAATTTTATGGAACATACTATGCGGTGTACACCCATAATCATTTTCAGTGCTACCACGCAATATGCATATCCGCTGATTAAATTTCTCATAATTACCCCTTCACGTTCTACAACTACAACACTACAAGAAGGAAACTGAATTGTATTAATTGTTAAACCTATCAGTAGCTCAGAAAGGAGTTCAATATACAGCCATAGAAATTTTTAATCATTTTCTCAGTAAGATAAATTGTATGGTTGATGTTATGAAAACTGTCTATCCTAAAATTATTTCTTATGCAAAACTCCTTTCCTACTACGGACGAATATTTATTAAAATCTGGTAGGAAAGCAAGCTCAATCTTATTATATACTTTTCAGACAATATCCTGTTATTGCTCAACATGTAGCGAACCCTACAATCATATTTTTAAACTATAAGGGAAATCTTGCCCCATAATTCGTATAAAATTTGTGAATATAAGCTATTGAAATTGTAACTAAGCATTTGATGGAACTGACTGCAAAATAAATAAATAAAAACATAAAGATAAAGTGAGAGGAAGAACTGCGAGGATGCACCCCTGTGTGGGTATTGAACTGCAACGGGGCTCCCATGTTTCATTCCCAGATCCGGCCGCAAGGTGACTTAATAATCCTCGCACTTGACATTTTAACAACCGAAAATTACTTTCGTATGGCCCGTAACTCATCAATAACGTGGGAAATTAACCGAGTAGACAGGGTGAAATATCAAGGAATAGTTCAGGAATGGATTAAGACGCTAACCATGTTATCGTCACCAACAGACAGTTACTACTAATTTTAGTATTATCTAATGAAGCAGCGACTGCATCAGTTCCTCAGCTAATCCATTTTTACAACGATGATTGCAGCTTCTGACTGTTATCAGAAAGTGGTAGGCAGACTTTAAAAAAAATTTAAACTAATCTCTACCTGAAATATCTTAATCAAATATGAAAAAACTCTGATGCTGAAGCGGAGGACACATTGAAACAGCTAAGACGTCAATTTATCCGTTATTGGAGCAAGCCTTGAAATCATGGGCTAGTACTGAACAAGGAGTTGATGACAAAGCCCAGTCAGTGGCCTCTCGAGTGGCGACACCAGCTGCGTAAACGCTCACTGAAATGTTTTGACGAAATCAAAATGAGTAAACTGCATCAGAGCCGCATAATACAAATGCGGTTAGGACGTGGGTGTTATCCTAGTCATGACTATGAAATTATTGTTTTAGGCTCACCAATACATGTATCACAAACGAAATTAAAGTCGTACGGCACTGCGGCCAGGGATACCCCAAGCGGTAGTACCAAGTATTCTTCCGGCACGTACAATGGGCCCTTCCCTACGGACATGCGAGTGCTGTGTCGTATGTGTGTTTGTTGAGTGCCGGTGAGTGTAATGGATGCGTTTACAGCTTAATGTTATATCTATGTCGTATGAACGAGAAAACCGAGGAGCCACCATCATCAGCCATAGGGGGCCCAAAATTCTGATGATGGCTTTAACGTAAGCCGAAACCGTTAAATAACCTAATACTATTTCGATTTCGATTATTGATTGTAACCAAAATATTGCACCAGATCGCTGTCCTCCATATACAGTGTTGTCTAAATTTATGGAAAAGTGTGAAACGCAGTGCCGGCACGAAGTCTACTCTAATGGCACCAATGGGGCCAGTTGACTGAACCTTCCCTTACTACTAAGTCAGGAGGCCCGACCTCATGATACGCAGCAGAAAGGTTTGGAGCTTAATCCAGGACATTGTCACAATATGTGGCGATCACAAGCTTTACAGCACGTGACTTCTCCTCCCCTTGCCGGTCACATACAGGCAGTGATTTAATTCATCAACAGGATTCGAAACATCTATCTCCGAGTCGGGAGCTAAGACACAGGCATACGTTAGCGAATTCAGATACGGGGGCAGGTTCATGAAATACTGAACAAGAAAAACAAAATTATACAGCAAGTTGAACCTACTGAAGGTTTAATTACCGATACAGGTACCTATACCCAATATCGTCCTTTTAAGTATGGATAGAAAGGATCTGTCAAATAAGAGAAATCTACCTAAAAGACTCTGGTATGAATAACTAATTTCATCTTGTGTTTGAATACATTTACATAAGTATCGTGTATTTATG
Source organism: Schistocerca piceifrons (assembly GCF_021461385.2). Lineage (NCBI taxonomy): Eukaryota > Metazoa > Arthropoda > Insecta > Orthoptera > Acrididae > Schistocerca > Schistocerca piceifrons. The sequence continues at coordinate 220,510,182 of NC_060143.1, forward strand.
TGTACATAACATGTAAATCTAAAAAAAATTAATAAGGTTACTGTGGTGTCACCGCCAGACACCACACTTGCTAGGTGGTAGTTTTAAATCGGCCGCGGTCCATTAGTACCTGTCGGACCCGCGTGTCGCCACTGTGTGATCGCAGACCGAGCGCCACCACAAGGCAGGTCTCGAGATACGGACTAGCACTCGCCCCAGTTGTACGGACGACGTAGGTAGCGACTATACTGACGAAGCCTCGCTCCTTTGCCGAGCCGATAGTTAGAATAGCCTTCAGCTAAGTCAATGGCTACGACCTAGCAAGGCGCCATTAGTAACATTGCATGTATCTAAAGAGTCTCACTTGTATCGCCACAATCTCCAGATGTACCAAAAGGATGAATTAAAGTTAAGTATTCCAGAAGCTACGTACTTTTCTTTATAGCATTCGTTACGTATCCTGTTTCAGACCTCACGCCCATCTGCGTGAGCGTAGCGCGTGCCTTTCGGCTTCCTCTCATTGTGTCTAGGCTGTCTTCTCTAGACACAACAGTTACCTCATTAACATTCAGCTGGTGAAGTGAAGGAAATCGTCTAGAAATACACTGTGATCAAAAGTATTCGGATACTGGTTGAAAATCACTTACAAGTTCGTGGCGCCCTCCATCCGTAATGCTGGAATTCAAAATGGTGTTGGCTCACCCTTAGCCTCGATGACAGCTTCCATTCTCGCAGGCGAACGTTCAGTCTGGTGCTGGAAGGTATCTTGGGGAATGGCAGCCCATTCTTCACGGAGTGCTGCACTTGGGAGAGGTATCGATGTCGGTCGATGAGGCCTGGCACGAAGTCGGCCTTTCAAAACATCCCAAAAGTGTTCTATAATATTCAGGTCAGGACTCTGTGCAGGCCAGTCCATTACAGTCATGTTATTGTCGTGTAACCACTCCACCACTGACCGTACATTATGAGCAGGTGCTCGGTCGTGTTGAAAGATGCAGTCGTCATCTCCGAATTGCTCTTCAACGATGGGAGGCAAGAATGTGCTTAAAACATCAATGTAGGCCTGCGCTATTATAATTCCACGCAGAACAACAACGGGTGCAAGCCCCCTCCAGGAAAAACACGATCACACCATAACACCACCGTCTCCGAATTTTACTGTTGCTACTACACAAGCCGGCAGATGACGTTCACCGGGCATTCACCATACCGACATCCTGCCGTTGGATCGCCACGTTGTGTACCGTGATTCGTCACTCCACACAACGTTTTTCCCTGTTCAATCGTCCAATGTCTACGCTCCTTACACCAAGCGAGGCTTCTTTTGGCATTTACCAGCGTAATATGTGGTTTACGAGCAGCCGCTCCACCATGAAATCCAAATATTCTCACCTCCCTCCTAACTGTCATAGTACTTGCAATGGATCCTGATGCTGTTTGGAATTCCTGTGTGATGGTCTGGATAGGTGTCTGCGTATTACACATTGCGACCCTCTTCAACTATCGGCGGTCTCTGTCAGTCAACAGACGAGGTCGGCCTGTACGCTTTTGTGCTGTAAGTGTGCCTTCAGGTTTCCACTTCACTATCACGTGGGAATCAGTGAACCTAGGGATGTTTAGGAGTGTGAAAATCCCGCGTACAGACGTGTGACACAAGTGACACCTAATCACCTGACAACGTTCGAAGTCCGTGATTCAGCGGAGAGTCCCATTCTGCTCTCTCACGGTGTCTAATGACTACTGAGGTCGCTCATATGGAGTACCTGGCAGTAGGTGGCAGTACAATGTACCTGATATGAAAAACTTTTTTTTCGGGTTTCTGGATACTTTTAATCACATAGTGTACGTAAAGAAAAGGCACCAAGCGGCAACTAGTTCGTGGTTTCCCTTGGTTCCCATAATCGTTTATTTTGTATATCGGTATGACTGTTTTGAAACGACACTGCCAGTTTCACCCTAGACCCCCCCCCCCCCCCCCCCCCCTCACCACCGCCCACAAAGCCGAGGTTTGTGTTCCGTCTCTAATAAGCGTGTCGCCGACTGTTTGTTAAACCAACTCTCGCATCCTTTCCCTACTAGTGATGAGAATTTATGCCTAAGCGAGAGTTCTAATCGGCCAACTGTAATTCTATGGTCTTCCCAAAATCATTTGCTAGAGACATCGGCTACGGACGCGGATAACTGTAGAAAAGTGCCGAAATATTGTGTAACGCTTGACTCAGAGACTGAAATATCATCTGAAGAGCCAGACGTGGTGACTATTTTCAGGAAGCTATTACTGGAGATACAGTTTATCAGTTTGGTAATAAGCAACACTACCACAACTGAAGACATTACATGATGCTTCAAATGTGATTACCGGTGATACACTGAAGTAAAACATGTCAATACATACATCCGCTTTTTCACGATTGTATTCCATCACATGAATGGTTCAGATACGGATCAAGCTCTAGAAAACCTACTGTCAGCAGAAATGTTTCAAGCGTGAAGATGTAACATTAAACTCCAAGTTCCATCGTCACACTTGACATACACACATTCGGTAAGAGCGTTTGATAGCGCTGAGCTGAAGTTGGTATGGTCTTCAGATCCAAGTCGGTCATAAATACAGTGATACAGTGGTTCACGCTCTTTTTTTCTTTTTTCTTTTTTTTTTCATTGTACGTGGAAAGATTGCTGTTAGGACGATATTAATCACAAATGTTCGCCATCATTGTGATATTTAGACTGGGACATTGGTGACGTTTCACCAGTATTTCGCATCATTAGGACTACATCATTCCAGTAAAAATCGACAACAAGGTCTGAGAATGAGATAAGTATACATTATTCCATTCAGAAAACACTTTCAGTTACTTAAACGAGCAAGTTACACTAAAACTTCCTTGCAGGTAAAAGGAAGGAAAAGAATGATTTGAGGTCCCGTGAAAGACAAGCTCATCAGAGAGGGAGCAGAAGATATAATTGAGGAGTGGGTGGAAACCATTTTATAATGCAACCATCCCTGTATTTTCGCTAAGCGATGTAGTGAAACCAGAAACCACTATTCCAATTTACCAGAAGGGAAGTTGTTCGTGGACTGTGAATGTTTTCATGGACACAATAAGCGATTGACATTGTATCCTACGAGTCGTTAACTCCAATGCCAAATTTGAATTTTTTATGATCGTCTGTACTAACATGTTGCATTACTCCAAAGCACACGTGATTTGTGTGGTTTTCTTCAAATCTATGAAGCTGGGATAACTCTTTGTGTCAACAACGTATCTTTGCGGAAAAGGAACCCACCCCGCATAAACAAAAGACTTGGTGCAACCTTCTTGGAAGGTGTAATGCGCCCTAGATAGCATGCCTATCTGAGGGAGTAAACGATGTAAACGATCTGAGTGCTCTAATAATAATTACACTGTTTGTGGTCCGATTCAAAGAAGGCGCTATGCAGATTTCCTTTTTATATTTCCTTGTAGTGGCTGAAGCAAATGTTGGGTTTTCACATAATGTACTTATTGACGTTTCTCATTATAATTCAGTGCACGAACGTAACTTAGAATTATAGGTTCACTTCTCGTCCCTCATGGAAATAAAATTTAAGTCGTAGTGCTAATGTGATTCAGCACTTCACCATTGGCGGAGTGTTCGCTCAATGTAAGAATGCCTTGTATTACAAAGAAAATTTGCTTTGACGGTGAATGATGGTAGGAGTATAACAGAAGAAGCTGCACTGACGTGTTTTGCAATTACATAACCACATGTTATTATCAAGTCTAACTATTTATAATATGTAGGGCACATTAATAAACTATGTAAGCCGCGGTGCCTTGTTCTACGTTTTTATATCCTGGCCTCCTGGCGAGATCCGCCTCTGTCTAGTCGCCAGATGGCGCTTCGGTCGTCTGTTAGTTGAGTCTTTCGTTGTAGTTCCTTGGAGCAGCTAGTTGATAACATCGGCAATCAGTCGCAGTCAGGGTGACAGAGAGAGAGAGAGAGAGAGATAAGAGGCACATGTGACGTACTGCGAGCTGTTCATTGAGCTTAAGGGCTCACGATTGTCTAAACGGCCGGGCGTCACTAGAGTTGTGTTGGTCGGCAATAATTGGGCCTAATGTCAAAGCAACCGACTTACCCTGCATTAAGGAGACTCAGTTGCTGATGTGGGTGTTGGAGTGCTATTCATTTTCTAGTGTGGCCTCGTTACTTGATTGATACAAGTGCTCCCATGTTGAAATTTCTCCCACTGCATTCATTGCCTGTGGTTCCCATCACTTCGTCTGAAGAGTTGAATTTATCCTTTGGTACCTCTGTTTGATATTATTTGAGTGCCATATTTGTGTGTTTAAAATATATTTTAATTAAAACTTGTTCAATGTCCGCTTATTTGTCAGCAGCACCTGAAATTAATTATCATATGTTCTAGGGCGTCACGTGTGTTAGCGACCACTGTGGTAGACATTGAGTCTTATTTGTATTGGAAGTTGTTGCTTGCCTGACTAATGTAGCGACTATAAAATAGCCTATGGGTGTGGTAAGCAAATGCTAGCGGCTCAGTGAATCTTGGCTCTTTTGGGTAATTGAGTTCCATAACTTTCGCGAGATTTTCCCCTTTCAGGAAAATTAATATTTATTGTTTGAAATATAATTGCTATTGCAGTTGTTTGAGTATTAGCCCTCAGGATTTGCCTGTTACTTTTTAAGTCACTTAATGCGTCTGAGGGCCACGTGGTTTTCTGGATATTACATTAACTTATGTCTTTTTGTAAGATTAACCGGTTAATTCTTTCAGTAATTCACATTGTAAAATTCTTGTTGTTAACGTAAGGTTTGGATGGGGCTTGTGGCCACGTTAGCATTGAGTTTCTTATGTTGGCCTGAGCATTTTCATAACGTTCTGTAATTATCACGCATGACTTATGTGTTTGTTTTCCCTCGGCCTTTCGAGCTGTTCGTTGCGCTTGCAGACGCTGCTCTGGGGTGTTACTGATATCCACCGGTCCACGTCGGCTGCGTACGTGCGCGCGGGCTTTACCCCACTTCCCGTCTCACCGTAGCCTCTGAGACGTTGCATCCGTCTGGCTTGCTACGTCATCCCTCATAAGTTAAGTTTCTGTCTCGTAGTACCCGTTTTTCTAAACCAACTTGTTCAGACCTGGCCTGCCGTACCTGACCCTTCCGTGATTTCCCTGTCTCAAGGTTTGTTCTTAATGTAATAGCTTTTATATTGAGGTAATCATTAATTATTAAAAGGTATTTTATTACTTTTTCATCGTCAGTATCCTAAACATGCCCAAGAGCCTCCATGATTTAGCAAATACGTTTTCAGAATTATGTCATTCAACTTCGGCCAGCGCTATAAAAATTATTTTTATTTACTTTTATTGAGTCTGTTACTGTAGTGTGTAGCTGTAAAGCTGAATTGAAGAGTTCGCATTTTTAATGTATGTTTGAAAAATTCTCTATATTCACAGTGGTAAAATGGAACAAGAGAATTCGGAAGAAATGTACATTTGTCAGGCAGCTTCAATATAAGATCTATCTGTGCAATAAAATATTGTTGGACTTTGGTGAAGTAACACTTCAATCCAGATTTACAGGTATAGAATACTGTAATAGGCTCAATCAAAGTAAATAAAAACATTTTTTTATTACACTGGCCAAAGTTGACTCACATAATTCTGAAAATGTATTTGCTAAATCATGGAGGCTCTTGGGCATATTCGGGATACTGACGATGAAAAACCATGCCTGGAAGAAAATACATTAATAAACAAAGCTCGCGGTGGACAGATGAAGTCAAGCAAGCAATCAAGGAGAAAAAGATGGCGTACAAGACTGGTGAAACTCACGACTTGACACTGATCTCCAGAAATATCGCAACCTGATATCAGTAGTATTACCAGACACTGTGTGGCCAACTCGGTACATCATCGGGAGAAACCATACCGTCTAGCTAAGTCACGTCACCGTCCAACTCAGGACAGTGGACACGTCATGAACATCAAGAGAGCCTACGTCAAAATGCTAAGAGATAAACAATATATTCTCCAGCGTTAGACAGATTACTTCCATAACATCAGCAACAAAGAGTTTACGCATCCACCAATTACTAGTCCTTATCCCACCTTACGACCCGTCCCCTCAATTACACCTGAGGAAGTAATGCTTGCCATCAGCAAGATGAAAAATGAAAAAGCAACTGGCCCAGATGACCTACCAGCGGAAATCTGGAAAATGCTCGGAAAGCCTGCTTCAGAATTCCTTGCCCCACTCTTCAACTGAATCATCGCCTAAAAACAACTTCCACAAGCACTGACAACTAACAGTTCCAATCTTGAAGGGAAAAGGAGACGTGAACGATTGCTCGACTTATCGCCCTCTTCAACTCCTCTGTCATACTTTAAAGATCTTTGAACGGGTGCTTGATAGTAGAAGTACTGTCTCTGTGACACCAAACCAGCGTGGATTTGTGAAGGGATGCAGCACCATCGATGATATCCATGCCACGCGCCTTTTGATGGAAAAACACAGAGAGAGGCAGAAGAGTGTACACAAGGCATTTCTAGACCTAGAAAAGGCTTTCGATCGTATCCCACACGATCTTATTTGTCGAACTCTTCGCTGCCATGGCTTCCCTGAAGAGTATGTAAGCTGGGTGCAACTTTTGTACCGAAATTCCACTAGTGTTGTTCGGAGTCCTGCTGGAATTTCTCCACCCTTCGGTATCACCGTGGGTGTTCATCAGGGTTCTGCCCTTTCACCATTGCTGCTCATCCTTTGCATGGATACGGCAACAGCTGACATACAGACTTCACATCCCTGGACCCTTCTTTATGAAGATGATGTGGTACTTGCCGACCAAGCCCACCCTGAACTCCAGCACCAGGTTCAAAGGCGGGAGGACAGACTGGCTAAAAATGGACTTCAGCTCAAGACTTACAATGCGGCTCCTAAACCAGAGCACCATAAGTATCGGCGAAGGAGACCTGCAGAAGACCGTGCATTTTAAGTACTTAGAGTCACCTCAGACTGCGACACAACTCTTGATACTCAGATGAGGTTGAATGCAGCTAAGCTCAAGTGGAGACAGGTCACTGGAGTCATCTGCGATAAAAAGATGTCTCAGTATCTAAAGGCAAAAGTATATAAGATATTGGTACGCCCAGCAGCAATGTATGGGGCTCTATGACGAAGCAACAGGAGCAGATGTTACACACCATGGAGATAAAGATGCTTCGATGGTCCATGGGGCTGACACGATGTGACTACGTAAAAAATACAGACGTCTGGCAAAGGGTTGGTGTCGCTACGATCACCGACAAAGTGAGGGAAGCCCGTCTCCGCTGGTACACCCACGTCATGAGGAAGCAAGAAAACTCAGTCGCAAAAACAGCGCTCCACGTCAACCCAGGAGGAACATGACCACGAGAATGACCGTCAAAGGGATGGACTGTCAACTTCGCGGGAGGAATGGACGTTGTTGGTTGAAGACCAGAAGATGACAACGATAGGGAGAAATAGAGGAGATGTAGCAAAACAGCAGACCCTGCAAGTTGGGATTAACGCTTGGAAAGAGAGAGTGAGTGAAGTAACAAATGACTTGTGCTAAATGGCCTGGCAGTCTAGTTGTTCCTTTCTCCTGGGACGACCACTGACATTTCACTGTGGATTTTGAGTCTTCAGTGTTCTGACTGGTTTGAAGAGGCTGGCCACAAATTCCTCTCCTCTTCATCTCACAATAGGACTTGCAAACTACCTCCTCAATTATTTGCTATACGTATTCCAATGTCTGTCTTCCTCTACAGTTTTGCCCTCTACAGCTCCCTCTAGTACCATGGAAATCATACCCTGATGTCTTAACAGATGTCCTTTCACCCTATCCTTCCCCCTTGTCAGTGTTTTCCGCATAGTCCTTTCCTCTCCTGTTCTGCGCATTCCTTACCTTATGAGTCAACATAATTTTCAACAGTCCTCTGTAGCGCCCCATCTCACACTCCTCGATTCCCTCCTGTTTCGGTTTCCCTACAGTCCATGTTGCACTGCCATACAATGCTGTGCTCCAAACGTGCATTCTCAGATATTTCTTCATCAAATTAAGGCCAACATTTGATACGGATAGACTTCTCTTTGCCAATGCTAATCTCCTTTCGATGTCCTCCTTTCTCCGTCCGTTATTGATTATGTTGCTGGATAGGTAGCAGAATTCCTTAACATCACCTTCTTCGTGACCGTCAATATCTTTGTTGAGTTTCCCCCTGTTCTCATTTCTTCTGGTCCTCATTACTTTCTTCGATTTACTCTCAATCCATATTCTGTGCTCATTAGACTGTTCATTTCAATCAGCATATCATGTAATTCTTCTTCACTTACACTCAGGATAGCAATGTAATCAGGAATCTTATGACATCCTTTCACCATGAATTTCAGTCCCAATCCGGAACCTTCCCTTTAATTCAGTCATTGCTTGCATTTATTTCCATCACTTCGCGCCTCTCCCTATACCTTGCCCCTATTTTTCTCATAATTTCGAACATCTGGCATCATTTTACACCGTCGCATCCCTTTTCCAGATTGACAAATCCTAAGAATGTATCTTGATTCTCCTTCAGTCTTGCTTCTATTATCAACTGCAACGTCAGAATTGCCTCTCTGGTGCATTTACCTTTCCTAAAGCCAAACTTATCGTCATGTGACACATCATCAATTTTCTTTTCCATTCATCTGAATATTATTCTTGTCAGCAACATGGGTGCATGATCTGTTAAGCTGATTGTGCTATAATTCTCACATTTCTCAGCTCTTGCAGTCTTCGGAATTGTGTTGATGATATTTACTCGAAAGTCGGATGGTACGTCCCCAGACTCATATATTCAGCACACCGATATAAATACTCGTTTTGTTGGCACATCCAGCAATGATGTTAGAAATTCTGAGGGAATGTTGTTTATCGATCCCGAAATTACGATTCTAATACTGGATCCCCTATCTCCTCTACAGCGACTCCCGTTTCTTCTTCTATCACATCGCCAGACAAATCTTCACACTCATAGAGGCCTTCAATGTACTCCTTCTACCCATCCGCTGTTTCCTCTACGTTTTACAGTAAAATTCCCGTATCGCTCTTAACGTTACCACCGTTGCTTTTAATTACACCGAAGGTTGTTTAGACTTTTCTGTATGTTGATCAGTCCTTCCGACAATCATTTCTTTTCCGATTTCTTCACATTTTTCATGCAGCCATTTCGTTTTAGCTTCCCTGTACTTCGTATTTATTTCATTCTTCAGTGTCTTCCATTTCTATATTCCTGAACGTTTTTGAATGTACTTCTTTCATCGACCAACTAAAATACTTCTTGTGTTACCCGTAGTTTTTCGCAGTTTCCTTCTTTGTAATGTAACGGCACAAATCAAAGCCAGTTTGCAGAGCCGTAATGAGGGCGTTAGCCGCCGACTGCCGCAGTCAATGACTTACCGGCACACCATCCTCCGCCGTGCCACTGTCCCGGCACCTACCCGATACCGCAATTTTTTGTCGACCTGTTACATGATCTGCTTCCGGGAAGCTCCAGTATTAGCAAGACGGTTCGTCGATATGGAGAACAGCGGCAGTTATATTCTTCCCACACGGTCAGCAGGCAGACAGCTGTATTTACACTGCTGGCCACCGTAAATGCAACACCCTGAAGGAAGCATCCGAATCAAGTGAAATTTACACCATGAGTTTGCAGCGATGAGATATGCAACTGATTAGAATTTCAGCGCAGATGCACATCACGCGCGCCTGTGGCGCCACCTCATAGCGCCATTTACGGCTTGGCGCTTTCGACGAGTGTACGTTCGGCACGTGTGTTTACCTTATGGTTGTTTCACAAGACGATCAGTTATGCCTCGTAGACAACAGCGAACATCTTTTGATCAAGTATCCGAGTTCGACAGAGGAAGGATAGTGGCTTACCGAGATTGTGGATTATCATACAGAGAAATCGCTAGTCGTGTTGGACGAAACCAAACAACTGTAATGCGGATATGTGACCGTTGGATGCAGGAGGGTACGGCGGACCGACGTGGTCGATCGCATTCACCTCGGTGCACCACTGCACGTGCTGATAGGCAAATTGTGCGCATGGCAGTGACGGATCGCTCAGTGACATCCCGAACCATAGCGCAGCACATTGCGTCTGTAACGCATCATCCGGTGTCTGCGCGTACCATTCGACGCCGTTTACAGCAGAGTGGTCTGTCCGCAAGACGTCCATTGCTTCGTCTACCATTGACGCAGAACGACAGACGTCTCCGTCGCCAATGGTGTGATGACAGACGGATGTGGACGGCAGAATGGAATGACGTTGTCTTTACTGACGAGGCACGCTTCTGTTTGCAGCACCACGATGGTCGGATACGAGTGTGGAGACACCGTGGAGAGAGGATGCTGGACAGCTGCATTATGCACCGCCACACTGGTCTTGCACCGGGTATTATGGTATGGGGCGGTATTGGATATTACTCTCGCACGCCTCTAGTACGCATTGCCGGTACTTTAAATAGCCGGCGCTACATATCCGAGGTGCTGGAGCCAGTTGTCCTTCCTTACCTTCAGGGCTCGGCCACAGCCATATATCAACAGGATAATGCGCGACCACAAGTGGCACGCATTGTCCAAAGGTTCTTCGTCAATAACCAGATTGAATTGCTTCCCTGGCCGGCTCGCTCTCCGGATCTTTCGCCGATAGAAAACATGTGGTCCATGGTTGCTCAACGAGTGACCCAGATTACATCCCAACTGCCACACCAGATGATCTTTGGCAACGTGTGGAAGCTGCTTGGGCTGCTGTGCCCTAGGAACACATCCAACGTCTCTTTGACTCAATGCCGAGACGTGTGGCAGCGGTGATCTCCAACAATGGCGGCTACTCTGGCTATTGATTCTGGCAGGAACCACATGTCACAGACGTCTGTAAACGTAATCATTTGATACTTGGTCAACATGTTATCTGCAAAATAAATTTTTTTGTGCTACCTCTTGTCTTTCTTGGTGTTGCATTTACGGTGGCCAGCAGTGTACATTTGTTGAGACCAGCCCATAGTGATACCGACAGCTGGGCTGGGATCTGACTCCCTGTTCGTGCCAGTCTCAGCCGCGACCGCCGCAGCTGACAGCCGCCTGACCCGGAGGCACTTAGTCGCCTCCAAGAGTCTACGTCGCTGGGATCCTGCCACTACCTCATAGTCGGAGGCATGAGACAAGGATCAACCAGATCCGTGCCACTGGCTTCGATTCCACCTGATGGAGGACAGCAGCCAACGGTCCTGGCTTCGTCCTCCAAGCCAAACAGTTGTAATGTCATTAGGACACTCGACCACAAAGTAAGAAGTCTTCACCGCCACCCACTGACTGCCAGCGCTATCTTCGGGCTGTGACTGACACCACTGATCCAGGATCCGCCAGAGTCCTAACTGCACGCATATGCCACAGGGACGTTCGCTGTGCCTACTGTACCGACGCTGGGACGTTACGGAACGGCACCAGACCTTACCCAGGATCAAAGTGCAAACATCTTACTGTTCAAGTCAATTCGAATAATAGAGAACTATTGTGTTTAGCGATTATTTTTCTGAAGTTACCTACTATGGCGTACTGCCTTCCTTGCCATCATACGGACCTAGGACGCTCCAGATGGTATTGGAACGCCTTCTGGCAAACACTGCACATCCCTCACTCTGTAGTAATACAGATTTCCAAGGTGGGAGTAGAACGCCCTCTGACGTACGAGAAGACGAACCCCATACTCCACAGCAGTCATTTAACACCCAAAACGCTAATACAACAGCTACTGCAACAATCCATAGTTCTGATCTGTAAAATTTCTCGACGGTTGACAAAGAGTACGTGGAAAACATGATACAGAATATTCAAAATCAAGGTATGCTCAATGAAAGGTTCCATGTCCCAGGTTCCAGTCCTGATCTGGGACACAGATTCCAGACAGCTGGCACTCCGCCTCAGAGAGAACGCTTCATTCTGGAATCCAATCCCTTAACAGTCCAAGAATAATAATGAATCGCAGAAGCGCACTGGCTAAACTCTGGGGTGTTTAAGGTTCAAATGGCTCTGAGCACTACGGGACTTAACATCTGACGTCATCAGTCACCTATAATTTAGAACTACTTAAACCTAACTAAACTAAGGACATCAGACACATCCATGCCCGAGGCAGGATTGGAACCTGCGACCGTAGCGGTCGCGCGGTTCCAGACTGAAGCGCCTAGAACCGTTTGGCCACACCAGCCGGCAGTGTTTAAGGCAAGTAGATCTTGTGTACACGAGATTGACTGTGTCCGGTGAGTATTTCGCCAATTTTCGTGTTGTTTCTCATTCTCTTTTTCTAGTTTCAGTGACTCTCATCCTTTCCGAAAGATAAGTCACTACTCTCTATTTCCATCTGTTCGTAAAGTTTCGCATCTAATTCCAGTCGTCACAGACGGTCTGGCGGTAGTGTGGCGATGGTGACCAGCGTATATGTGGTAAATAACTTTCGAAAAGTCAGAGAAGAGTGGACTTAGTAAAGATGCGATAAAATACGACAGGAGAAACAACTAGTACACACCATGCAGTGGAAGACTAGAGATCTTTGACGTTAACGAAAACAGTAACATGGGCGTTATTACTAGTTACATATCGAAACTAAAATTGACCTACCCCCTAGTCGTACTTTGTCAATCCATGCAGATGACAGTTCGCTCGTTCGTTAGACGCTATCGAGATCATGCCAAAAATTTATTATTTGCACTGGACGGAGCAGCACCTATGGGTGAAAGCATTTCATAACACTGTACAGGCTGTAAGAAGCCTACGGATCTGTCATCGCACCATTGTCCTCAACCGTCATCTGATCTTCGGTATGTAGTTTTTATATTTGGCGAGAGGGGTTGTCGAGAACTCTGTCTATGCGCCACTTCGTCTAAGAACTTCGGGTGAACTGCGACGCCACATAGCAAAACAGTGAACATGGTAACGCCAGGCTTGCTTGCGGAAGTACAGAACGGAGTTATTTATTTCGTTTGTAGTACTACACACAAAAGACTGACAAAAATACATAAAAATACGACGTGTGTTCAGTACGTAATGCAACAAACTACTTTCTCTGAAAATTTCGTTGGAAAGAATGCGGAGTTTGTTGCAGGACTTCTTGGAATATTCCAGTTTCAGCGACTTTACTTTCACAAATTTCCGACAGGTGGCGGTGCTATACACAGCCTTCAAAAGAAAGTCTGTAACGGAGTTGCGATCCAAGTACAGAACCGGCCGCAGTGACCGAGCAATTCTAGGCGCTTCAGTCTGGAACCGCCCGACTGTTACAGTCGCAGGTTCGAATCCTGCCTCGAGCATGGGTGTGTGGGACGTCCTTAGGTTAGTTAGATTTAAGTAGTTCTAAGTTCTAGGGGACTGGTGACCTCCTATAGTGCTCAGAGCCATTTCAAAGTACAGAGCTGTCATTGAGTTTGTTGTGACGGAAAACTACAGCTCCTCGGATATTCATAGATGCTTGCAGAATTTCTATGGATACCTGTTAGTGAACGCAGGTTGTGGTTAAAAATAGTGTTTTGTAGAGTAAAGACTAGGAAATAATATGGTGTATCTGAATCGTGAACCAAACCAACCAGTTTCAGAAAGAAGGCGTAGCATTAATTTTTGAATGATTTTAACACATAAATATCCCTAAATGCATATAACACATTAAAAAAGTTGTTATATCCTAATTTTCAATCTGCTTATCCAGTCAAGGCCTGATGGCGTACCCATGAAAACGTCGTTTGTGTCCACCCCGTAGATTTGCAATGTACACTCCTCGAAAACGTGCCGAATTCTCTGTGTCGAGGTTCTACGGTCAGAGTTGGGGCTGGGCTGCTTAATCCTCTTATGCAGATTGTATGCACGCACTGCGTACCCTGTCCGGATGCGATTTATATTCTTCCACTCATTCCGTGAGAGTCCAAAGCATGTCGCTTTTCAGGTTGAGCATCCGTAATCCATGTATGACGCAATTTGCGGCCAATGGTGAAGTTTCTATCAGCAAGATGTTGGGGCAGTCACTTCGGTGTGTTCATGCAACAAAGTCAGTTTGTTGATCAAATGGTTCAAATAGCTCTGAGCACTATGGGACTTAACATCTGAGGTCATCAGTCCGCTAGACTTAGAACTACTTAAACCTAACTAACCTAAGGACATCACACACATCCATATCAGAAGCAGGATTCGAACCTGCGACCGTAGCAGCAACGCGGTTCCGGACTGAAGCACCTAGAACCGCTCGGCCACAGTGGCCGGCCCAGTTTGTTGCCAACCCGGCAATATCTTCATGGGTGGGAAACTGAAAATTATTCATTATTTTTTATTTGTCTTTCAAAATGGCTGCGAGAGCTGTCGTGAAAAGTAGACGACAATTTTGATTGTAAACATAGCTGTAAAATGCACTCCAAGGTCGTATGTGCAGTCACGTAAAATATATAATATTGTACAACAGACTGATTGCTTGGAAAATAAATACTTGATATTCATAGTCGAAAAACAAAATTCAATCTAATTTCCTGTCTTCATTTACGGGCCAGAAATATTCTTGTGAAACTAGATGAATATTTTTAAATTCTCTTTACTTTTACCGTTGGCAGATCACGATCGTAACAGTTATTTTGAAATACCGCTCTTCCTTTGCTTGTTATGGGTGTGTGAAACGACCTCGGTCTGTTTCGATGAAACTGGGAACTGGGATATAGCATTTCAATTGTGACTGAAAACATTCACTTGCCAGTGAGCCTTGGCGTAGAATGTTGTTAAACAGAAGCAGTTAATGAAGTAACCCAACGAAAGTTTTTGCAGTATCCTGCCTTCGTGGAAGCTGGTCTTTGACCATGTTTTTTATCGTTGTAACCTTACGGGCGACGCGTGTTGTGATGTAAAACTGATACACACGGAACGGCGGTCGGCGTCGGTAGCAGTGGAAACGCTGTAAGGCTTGATCTGCAATTACCGAGATTGCATGCAGTACACTGCTTCATCTTGGCCATTAGCCTAATTCCCGGGTGTAATCCGCTTCGATTGATACACAGCGGCGGTGTAGCGTAATGACATCGGTGTGTGCGTCGGCTTCCCGCGGTCGCTTCTCTGAGTGCTCAGCGCACAGTTACCGCGCCGCACAGACTGCTACCCCGTTGCTCCCAGCTCCAGGCCGTCTTCCACAGGAGACGCGGCGACACTGTTTCAATTGAGTATAACTGACGCTAGATTATCAGTTCACTCACTGTTATCCGCTGCTCGTGTTGTGGGGCATCCTTCTCAGTGCCTTCCTCAAAATGTAGGGTGACAATTACTGAACAATAGGAAAAATATTAGTTACAAACTACGGTGTGAACACACTTTACATAGCACGTAAACTTCACTACATACTCTGTATATTCGGATTTAGGTTATGATACCTTAGAGAGGATATAAAATGTAAACTGGCAATGGCAAGGAAAGTGTTCCTGAAGAAGAGAAATTTGTTAACATCGAGTATAGATTTAGGTGTCAGGAAGTCACTTCTGAGAGTATTTGTATGCAATGTAGCCACTGTATCGAAGTGAAACATGGACGATAAATAGTTCGAACAAGAAGAGAATAGCAGCTTTCGAAATGTGGTGCTACAGAAGAATGCTGAAGATTAGATGGGTTGATCACATAACTAATGAAAAAGTATTGAATAGAATTGGGGAGAAGAGGAGTTTGTGGCTCAACTTGACTAGAAGAAGGGATCGGTTGGTAGCACATGTTCTGAGGCATCAAGGGATCACCAATTTAGTATTGGAGGGCTGCGTGGAGGGTAAAAATCGTAGAGGGAGGCCAAGAGATGAATACTCCAAGCAGATTCAGAAGGATGTAGGCTGCAGTACGTACTGGGAGATGAAGCAGCTTGCACAGGATAGAGTAGCATGGAGATCTGCATCAAACCAGTCTCAGGACTGAAGACCACAACAATAACAACAACACTTTCGCTATGACTACCGTCATTGGCGATGTTGCGGCGCAGACGAATAACGAAATTTTGCATGACCCGCTGACGTGTCGGAGCATTGATACTGTCAACGACCTCCAGAATGGCTGTTTTCATCTCAGTAATGGTTTTTAGGATATTGCTGTACATTTTGTCTTTAGTATAGGTCCCCAAAGAGCACTGTTCAGATCCGGAGAATATGGCCCCCAATCGAGGCCCATACCAATGGCCTCTTAGTACCCCAGAGCCAGATTGCGGTCAGAGACGAGTGTCGCGTCCACTTATAAAGGGGGAATTTTCTGGCGTTCGTGCTGGAGAAGTGATAGTATTGGTTAAAATTCAAATGGCTACCATTGGTGGGCCATAGTGGTCCTCTAGGACATCAGACAGTCTCCTGCTTCGATGGGGTCGAGCTCCGACTTGCATGAACCACATCTTGCTGAAAGCAGGGTCACTTTGGTTAATAGGGGTGAAATCACCTTACAAAACCTTCACTTGTCGCTAGGGAGTCACAGTGTCTTGAAGGAATATCTCAGCGATTATTCCTTTAATGGACATTACATACCACACAATCAGCCGTTTAGGGTGAATAGACTTCTCGATCGCGAAATGAAAGTGAGCTTCGTCGCTAAACCAAACCATAATGCGCATACTAATTCTCATCATTCCCAGCGCCCAACCATGCAGTTTGAACGTTCTAACGCACACCGTTCATAAGTTGAAGTTATAGTCTTCTGGTCTTTTTTAGACCGTGTCATGTTTCTTCTAAAATGTTCGACGTTTCCACCCCTCTGCTGGGATCTTCCTCAGGAACTTTTGGTGTCCAATACTGCTAGAACACTGTCAGAGACGAGTGTCGCGTCCACTTATAAAGGGGGAATTTTCTGGCGTTCGTGCTGGAGAAGTGATAGTATTGGTTAAAATTCAAATGGCTACCATTGGTGGGCCATAGTCATAGGCTAACATTCGCGCTCTGATGCATCATCTCCTGTGGATACCATTGGCGGTCCATCGTCATTCGACAGAAAGGCACTATTCCACACTGATGCTGGAGAAGGGATATTGGTTGAAATGCGTGCTATCGCTATTGGTTGGTCGTCATGTGTAGCTAGATTTTAACGGACTGAGCAAGAGAAGGGGAATGTTTACGCAAAATCTTATTGTCCGCCGCGGTGACTTGCAGCGCATTGTTTATGCCGTTCACACACCGTGGCCGTGCATTTACTTCCTTTATGGCGGGGAGCCACGATGCCAGAAGTCTATAGCCGTCCTCTCTATTCGAATTAGATGCATTCTTAGAAATTTCGACCGCTTCTCGGACCTTTCTTCTATAAATGTTTGTTTCTTTAGCCAGTACACGTACGTTATCAAAATCGATGTCAGAGCCACAGTTCTCGTGATACTCCGCTACTGCCGATTTCGCACTTTGTTTCACCCGCATGTGCCGTTCGTGTTTCTTAATGCGTTCTTTAACAGTTCTTCCCGTTTCACCTATATACACTTTGCCGCAGCCACCTGACACTTGATAGACGCCTGCATTGTGGAGTTAATCAGGAGCATCCGTTTTCCGTCGGAAAAGTCTTCTCCAGCAAAGTGTGGAATAGTGCATTTCTATCAAATGACGAAGGACCGCCAATTGTATCCACAGGAGATGACGTACCAACGCCCCTTCTTCTGCATCAGAGCGGGAATATTAGCCTATTACTATGGCCCACCAATGGTAACCATTTGAATTGTAACCGATACTATCACTTCTCCAGCATGAACGCCAGAAAACTCCCCCTTTATAAGTGAACTCGACACTCGTCTCCCTTCAGTGTTCTAGCAGTATTGGACACCAAAAGTTCCTGAGGAAGATCCCAGTAGAGGGGTCGAAACATCGAACATTTTAGAAGAAACATGACGCGGCCTAAAAACCCAGAAGATTTTAACTTTAGTGACAACGGCCACGAAAGCCTGCAGACTTACATAAAACGTTCATAAGTTATTACGATCTAATTTCTTATAGTTCAATAAGTCACCCTGTATGTAATAAGCAGACAATTAAGGTTTGATGCTTATCGCTCTGACATTGTATTGTAATAGTCTTCAGCCGCAAGACTAGTCTGATACAGCTTGAAAGTTCTACAACTTATTTCTGCTTTCCCTTAGAGTGCCAGTCGTGTTGATGCCCTCAAATGATTTCTTTTTTTGCAACGTTTGAATTACGAATGAATAACAACGCAGTCTGACAACAGTTAAGGCCAGGTTCTCATTCAAAATGGTCAAAGATTCGATTTCTTTAGTTGCAATTTTTGAAAGGCATGTGTGTCTAGGATGGTGGGACGAAAAGTTTTTTTTTTTTTTTTTTTTAAATGTGTGCGTTACAAAAGTTTCTATACCCCATTGTTCGACGCAGTGTCATGGCCGTCTTGGGAAGCTCTCAGCCGGAGATATCTGACTGAGGCTGAGACATTGTCGCGCCGTGATACACGTTCACAAAATAATTTATATAGAAGTACGCAGGCAAACATATTCGCCGAAAAAGCTGACGAACAAAGCGTGCAGGCTGCCGGGCACAGCACATCCAGCTCAGCCAGAACGTCTTTTCTCGCCAAGGAAAACGACAGAATTGCTCTCCAGCAACAACTCGAGTTAAAGTAAGGATTGAAATATGGTCCCGAATCCGCAGAGTAAACGTAAGTAACAAAAACAATTTTTTGTCGAAATTGGTCAAAGCATAATTTTTGATCCGCCACACTGAATTATGTATTTTTAATGTTGAAAGTCTATTTCAGATTTGTTTTCAGTGACATTAAAGATATACAGTAACATGTAGTTTTCATGCAAATGTAACTAATAATACATACAAAAGTTTTCTCTAAACTTTAAACAGGTTCATCTCGAGAAAGGATTTTTCAAAACTATGTGCAGCATAAAATAAAAACGGTTCATCCTGCTAACTTCTACCTTTGATCCCAGGAAAGTAAGCAATTTTGTTGGGAGCTTGTACCTATAATATGTGACACTTGTTAATGTTAACTATTTTTTGTAAAGCCATAAAGAGTGAAAAAAAAATCAAAAATCGAGTTCAGAGTTCGAGTTGGCGCCATACCGCTAAATTTAGGGTTATTTAATTGTGATTATGTGCAAGCTCTCATAAATTTAATTTAGTGTCATCTAACAACAACAATGTTATCCATTTTTGGTTTCAGATAATTCCTGAGGGACTACGCTGCACGCATTCTGCATGCTTCAAACTCGCAGGCCCTTGATCAAACCACAATTTTGGGTACCATTTCGTTTTTGTTTCTTATTATGAAAATCTACAATAAAGTTGAAAGTATGATCAGTCATAATCTCCAAACCTCCTTTGTATGTCTTTTCAATGTCTCACAAATTTTTCAGATTTGCCTATTACGTACTTACTCATTTAAATGAGAACCTGGCCTTAATGAAATACGAGGTAGTGATCAAACTTTCATAGTGCAACGGATTACAATAAGGGGTGCGTTCGACATGAACTGCAGGAAACAAGAGCTTTAATGGTTCTGACACAGCCTATAATTGCAAATGCCTGTCTTCTTGTAGAAAAGACGTATGCAGCGCTGACGTGACCAGATTGTATAGCATGGTACCTAACGATAAGAGGCGTGAATGACAAAAAGTATGAAATCTCCATGGCTCTATCTGCTGAAAGCATTTTATAGGACCATTAATTCTGCCGAAAGCAGCTCACTTGCAATAAGATGTGGTCGTACCACCTACTAATGCCAGCAAAGGCAGTACAGGTACACGTGTAATCGGACATGAAAGGTCGTAAGATTGGGAGTATACTTCAGGAGGAAAATAGCTCATGAGGGATTTAAAATAAACTCCGCTTATTATTTAATAAACATGCGTGAAATTTCAGGGATAGTAGACACAAGTGTGTTCCAAGGGACCATGTGTGTATGAAATATCATACACTCACAGAAACAGAAAATGAACCCTACACGCTTTCAAATTTTTGCGGACTGTTTAATGAGTGGGAAAGTGAAATGAAAACCGTCTGGAATATGCAGATACGTCAAGAGAAAGTAGGCATTAATCTTCACTAAGCCAAGCAAAGACGAGAGATGAGAGAAGGACTTACACACATTTGCAAACACGAAAAATCATGTAATCTAGAAATGCGCCGTTACAACGCCCGCAACCAACGTTCTCACCATATCTCCTGAACGCTGCAGCTTGTATTCCAGTATCAGTAATAGACGAGACATGATATCTGAACATAACAACTCGCCAACTGGTAGAACGATGCTAACATCTACAACCAGTGACCACAGGAAGTGTGTCACCACATGCACCCTTTCGAGCTAGGGACTCTGCGCCAGGCAGTCCGAGTCACTGACAGGGATACAGAGCACATCTGGCAGATATGCTTCAGACTGTACAGCCAAAGATTTGACTTCTCTAACAGACGGGAGCAAGGAATACATCGTATTTGAGACATATAAGTGACTCACAGCTCACGTATACATACGAGGGTCACTCCAAAAGAAATGCACACTATTTTTTTTTAAATACACCTTTTATGCTACATGTTTGAAAGTTTTACAGTGTGTAGATACATCCTTTAGGAACAATATTTTCTTTCTACACATAATTTCCATCCCTCTCAACTGCCTTACGCCAACTTGGAACCAGCACCTGTATACCCGCACGGTAAAATTCAGGACCAACCTGTTGGAGCTACTGTTTGGCAGCGTGCACAAGGGATTCATCATCTTCAAACCTTGTTCCATGAAGAGAAACTTTCAGTTTCCCAAAGAGATGATAGTCACATGGACCCAGGTCAGGACTGTAAGACGGGTGTTTCAGTGTTGTCCATCCGAGTTTTGTGATCGCTTCCATGGATTTTTGACTGAATGTGGCCGTACATTGTCGTGAAACAGCAAAACATCCTGCTTTTCCCGATGTGGTCAAACACGACTCAGTCGAGCTTGAAGTTTCTCCAGTGTCGTCACATATGCATCAGAATTTATGGTGGTTCCATCTGGCATGATGTCCACAAGCAAGAGTCCTTCGGAATCTAAAAACACCATAGCCACAACTTTTCCAGCAGAAGATGTCGTTTTGATTTTTCTTTTCTTGGGTGAATTTGCATGATGCCACTCCATTGATTGCCTCTTCGTCTCTCGCAAAAAATTATGGGACGATGTTTCATCACCCGTCACAATTCTTCCAAGAAATTCATCTCCACCATTCTCACACCGTTTTTCTTGTTTCTTTGTGAGTCACTGTCAACATCCTGAGAACCCACCTGGCACGAACCTTTTTTAACGCCAACACTTTCAGTATTCTGCAAACACTTCCTTCCCCTATCCCAACGTAGCGTGACAATTGGTTCACTGTGATGCACCTGTCAGCAGTCACCAATTCGTTAACTCTCTGCACATTGTCTGGAGTGTGTGCAGTACGGGGCCTGCCGCTGCGAGGACAATCCTCAATATTGCCGTGCCCGCTTTCATCACGTAACCTGCTTGCCCATCGACTAACTTTACTGCGGTCGACAGCAGCATATCCATACACCTTTTCCAACCTCTTGTGGATGTTTCCACTGTCTCGTTTTCACAGCACAGGAATTATATGACAGCACATTCCTTCTGACGCACGCCAAGTGTAGCAGCTATCTTGAAGACATGCTGTGACGGCGCCACTCACGGGAACAGGTTGAACTAAGTTTGAAAACAAGCGGTAAGGATATTTCTACACACTGTAACACTTTCACGCATGCAAAATGAAAACTGTATTTTTGCAAAAATAGTGTGCATTTCTTTTGGACTGACCCTTGTATATAATATGAAAGATGTGTGTAATAGATGGTATTCAAGCTCTTCACTCTAGTTTGTGCTGGGCCATTACTTTTTTGCCATTTGACCTACGATAATGCACGTTAGGTTTGGCACTTGATCTAACAATGATATTCATTTTATCGTAATACATACGTAAAGAGAGAGCGATCAGACCGCTGAGAATATTAATTTCTCTGACAACATACCGATCCATAACGTATCCCAAGGTCTAGGTTTCGTGTAACATTGACAGTCTCGATATGGGTAGTCGAAACCAATGAATGTGGCATCGTAAGAGCAACTATAATTCTCGCTATGGCGCCTGTTTTATGCTTACTGGATTTCCATAAGTGATTTAGTTTGATGACTTCATGGGTCGAAGCAGACTAGTGGTAATGATTGTTTCTGTGTTCCTGCCACTTCTTGTATGCACAGATAATACATCTAGCATAAATACGAAAGTTCATAATATTATACAAACTTGGTAATCCAACTCAAGCGTTCCTAGCGAACAGAACTTTGCATGTCATTCTTAACAGAGATAATTCTACAGTCGTAATAGTTAGAGGTGGCCAAAGGAAACTGCCAACTAACAGTATAGTGCAGGGAAACTAAACAGCATGAGCATGATAAACACGCAGACAATCGCTAACGTGTATCGTTGCTCTCTACATCCCGATGCGCACACATCCATGAACGCGGGCGTGCTGTCAGAACAAGCGCAGTTCACAGAACCAAACTCCGCCTTGCCATCAGTACACGGTAAACTAAACGAACAGAATATGTCGGAGAATGCGCATCTGTATACACACCACAATGCGTATGAGAAGCTAACGCAAGGGCGGAAACACCACCACTGTTTGTTTGCTCGGTTTTGCACAACTAGGGTATTCATCGCATATCGCAGCTTTAATTGTAAATTCGGCTAGCAAATGCGACATATTACGAGTAGTAGTTTCAAAGAGTACGCATGCAAATGCGAATTATGGTAAAAAACGAGTAATAAGACAACTCTATTTGGGTTTCCGTATTTAACATGAATCTAATTTTGCACTGTAATATCAGTTTTTCCCTAGCAGACGGGATTAACTTACAGGACAACTACTGCAGATGAATCTGACACTTAAGCGTTCCATATCACACAAAAATTTTATCAGACGAGAAAGAGAAAAAGAAACTGTACTATTTTACCCATGATGGTATGAGAACACCGCTGTTGTTTTCGTAAATTTCACTGACAGAAAAACAGCAACTATCCACAACTTTGAATAAGTGATTTATTTATCCGTAATTAACTTCAGACTTCGACCCATCTTCGGATGGTAGTGACGGTGTCTCGAACATGAACAAAATTGGACGTTTGTACAAGAAATCCTTGCTGCCCTCTGACGAATGACAAAGTTCGTAACCAATTACGAATCAAAAAAATCACTCATTCAGAAGATGTGGTTGGTTGCAGTTTTGTATTAAATGATATTATTGAAATAAACTAGGATGGACATTTTTCTCTCTCTTAATTTCTATTGTTATGTAGGACATAACATATGAATTGTTGGTAAGACGATATTCAAGAAAGTAGAGCCGCTTCGAGATGGTTGTTCAACTGCTGCCTCCCCGAAAACAATTATGATGTTATTAAATTAAAATTAAAACTCACGCAAGTCGTACAAGTACCCATTTATTGTATATTTGATTCACATCTCAATGTAAAAATGTATAATTAACAACTTATTGCACACATCCGCGCAAAAATTTATGTTTGCAGGTGATAATATCAGTATCAGTAGTAATGTGTTAGTTCGACTACCCTTGTCGGTATTAACATTTTATGGTAAGGTGCAGAGTCATAAACGCGATATCTACTGTAATAACCCAACTACAGAACTGATTATGTGGTATGGTCTGTACGTTGATCTATTTGGTGTCGGCGTTCTTCCGACAAGTTTCACGCGGTCCTCGATTTCTTCCTCTCTGCTACTCCTGTAATCTCGGAGAAGCACTTACACCCAACTTCTGCAGTTGTTTCACTTTTATATTCCAGAATCGGTGTTCATGTACAAAATTTTGCCCACTACGGTTCCCTCTGGCAGCACATATGTTATTCCCTGATGCTCTAACTCATGTCCTCTCAGTCTGTCCCTTCTTATTGTTTTCCACACATTACGTTCGACGTTGATTGGGTGAAAAACCTTCTGAATCAGTCCACTATGTCATCATTCTTCTGTAGCGAAAGATCTCAGACCTTACCTTTTCAGGTTTCCCACAGGTTTGTATGTATTCACTTCCATGCAATACTGCTCTCCAGGAGTACGTTCTAAAAAATATTCTAGCCAAGTTAATTTCTATGTTCGATAATAGTAGTACTGTATTGACGAAAATGCTACCGTTGACTAAGACGATCTGCTTCTTAAATCAATATTGCTTCGTCAGTTCCGAGGTAGCATAATTCGTTCACTTTGTCTATTAAGCAGTACAAAATTATAATACTGATGTTTATCAATAATATCATCACTGCTGTTCTTCAATACAGTCACATTTCTTCGACTTGCTATCATTTCCGTATTTTGAGCTCAGCTGACTCCCCATTCCACTCGGTAATCACGTAAATAGGCTTCGCTACATCGGAGAATGGCAATTTCATCAGTGAGTCTTAACACTGACGTCCCTATTCCTTGCATCATACACTGAAGAGCCAAACAAACTGCTACACCTGCCTAATGCCGTGTTGGGCCCCCGCGAGCACGCAGAAATGACGAAACATGAAGTGGTATGGGCTCGAGTAGTGCTTGAAACAGTGCTGGAGTGAACTGACACCATGAATCGTGCAGGGCTGTCCATAAATCCGCAAGAGTACGAGCGCGTGGAGATATCTTCTGAACAGCATGTCGCAAGGCATCCCACATATGCTCATTAATGCTCATATCTAGGGAGTTTGGTGGCCACCGAAAGTGTTCCAACTCAGAAGACTGTTCCAGGAGCTAGTACTGTTCGAATGGCCCAACTCCGTCGGAGTGCACAAAGGACATGAATGGATGCAGGTGATAAGGCAAGATGCTTACGTACGTGTCATCTGTCAGAGTCATATCTAGACGTATCAGGGGTCCCGTATTACTCAAACTGCACACGCCCCACACTATTACAGAGCCTCCATCAACTTGAACAGTCCCCTGCTGACATGCAGGTCCATGGTTCATGAGGTTGTCTCCATAGCCGTAGACGTCCATCCGATCGATACAATTTGAAACGAGATCCGTCCGACCAGGCAACATATTTCCAGTCGTCAACAGCCCAATGTCGGTGTTGAAGGGCACAGGCGAAACGTAAAGCTTTGTGTCGTGCAGTCATCAAGGGCACACGAGTGGGTCTTCGCCTCCGAAGAACCATACCGATGATTTTTCGTTGAATGGTTCGCACGCTGACACATATTG
The DNA here is from genome assembly GCF_021461385.2 of Schistocerca piceifrons. Classification (NCBI taxonomy): domain Eukaryota; kingdom Metazoa; phylum Arthropoda; class Insecta; order Orthoptera; family Acrididae; genus Schistocerca; species Schistocerca piceifrons. The sequence goes on from NC_060143.1 coordinate 220,535,424, forward strand.
ATGGCCCAACATATAAATCTGCAGCAATTTGCGGAATGGCTGCACTTCCGTCACGTTGAACGACTCTCTTCAGTCGTCGTTGGTCCCGTTCTTGCAGGATCTTCTTCGGCTGCTGCGATGTCGGAGATTAATTTCGCTGGACTCCTGAAATTCACGGTACACTCGAGCAATGGCCGTATGGGAAAGATTCCTACCTCATCACTCACTCGGAGTTGCTGTGTCCCGTCATTCATGCGCTGACTATAACACCACGTGAAACTCACTTAACCTGATTACCTGCCGTTGTAGCAGCAGTAACCCATCTAACAACTGCGCCAGACACTTGTTGTCTTGTATAGGCGTTGCCGACTGTAACGCCGTATTCTGCCTGTTTACATATCTCTGTATTTGAATAGGCATACCTATACCAGTTTCTTTGGCGCTTCAGTGTAATTCACAGCTTCTGGCGGTTACGTTTACTTCCCCTGTAAGTTCTTCAATAGATAAACACTTAATGTAAGTAAAGCAAGTAGGGTATAAACTCTTAAAACACAGTAAAAGTTTGCCATTTAACATTGTCTCATTCGATGGATGCTTTACCTAGCAGTTCTAGATGAAGCCCGACCGGAATTATTGAGGCTAACTTTCGTATAGCCAAACAAAAGCTCTCCTCACATCCTAACTAATGAAGTTCACGCGATGCGGGAATGGAGGAGAAACTGTGAGCAGTAGAAAACTGCTACGGAAGCAAAGGGAACTTTACAGCAAACATAAACAAAGCCAAAGCCTTGCAGGCAAACAAAAATTACACGAAGCGAAATGTATTGTGAAGAGGACTATGCGAGAGGCGTTCAACGAATTCGAAAGTAGAGTTCTACCATATGTACTGACCCGGTTAGAAAATCCTAAGAAATTTTGGTCTTATGTCAAAGCGGTTGGTGGATCAAAACAAAATGTCCAGACACTCTGTGACCATAATGGTACTGAAACAGAGGATGACAGACTAAAGGCCGAAATACTAAATGTCTTTTCCCAAAGCTGTTTCACATAGGAAGACTGCACTGTAGTTCCTTCTCTAGACTGTTGCACAGATGACAAAACGGTAGATATCGAAATAAATGACGGAGGGATAGAGAAACAAATAAAATTGCTCAGAAGAGGAAAGGCCGCTTGACCTGATGGGATACCAGTTCGACTTTACGCAGAGTACGTGAAGGAACTTACTCCCTTTCTTGCAGCGGTGTACCGTAGGTCTCTAGAAGAGCGTAGCGTTCCAAAAGATTGGAAAAGGGCACAGGTCATCCTCGTTTTCAAGAAGGGACGTCGAACAGATGTGCAGAGCTATAGACCTACATCTCTAACGTCGATCAGTTGTTGAATTTAGGAACACGTATTATGTTCGAGTATAATGACTTTTCTGGAAACTAGAAATCTACTCTGTAGGAATCAGCATGGGATTCGAAAAAGACGATAGTGTCAAACCCAGATCGCGCTTCTCGTCCACGAGACTCAGAGGGCCATAGACACGGGTTCCCAGGTAGATGCCTTCTTTCGTGACTTCCGCAAGGCGTTCGATACAGTTCCCCACAGTCGTTTAATGAACAGAGTAAGAGCATATGGTCTATCAGACCAATTGTTCCTAGATAACAGAACGTAGCATGACATTCTCTGTGGAGAGAAGTCTTCCGAAGTAAGAGTGATTTCAGGTGTGCCGCAGGGGAGTGTCGTAGGACATTTGCTATTCACAATATATATAAATGACCTTGTGGATAACATTGGAAGTTCACTGAGGCTTTTTGCGGATGATGCTGTAGTACATCGAGAGGTTGTAACAATGGAAAATTGTACTGAAATACACGAGGATCTGCAACGAATTGACGCATGGTGCAGGGAATGACAATTGAATCTCAATGTAGACGAGTGTAATGTGCAGCGAATACATAGAAAGGAAGATCCTTTATCATTTAGCTACAATATAGCGGGTCAGCAACTGGAAGGAGTTAATTAGATAAATTATCTGGGAGTAGGCATTAGGAGTGATTTAAAATGGAGTTACCATATAAAATTAATCGTCGGTAAAGCAGATACCAGACTGAGATTCATTGGAAGGATCCTAAGGAAATGCAGCCCGAAAACAAAGGAGGTAGGTTACAGTAAACTTGTTCGCCCATTCTTGAACACTGCTCACCGGTGTGGGATCCGTACCAGATAGCGTTGATAGAAGAGATAAAGAAGATCTAATGGACAGCAGCGTGCTTCGTTACAGGATCATTTAGTAATCGCGAAAGCGTTACAGAGATGGTACATAAACTCCAGAGGAAGACTCTGCAAGAGAGACACTCAGTAGCTCGGTACGGGCTTTTGTTGAAGTTTCGAGAACATACCTTCACTGAGGAGTCAAGCAGTATATTGCTCCCTCCTACGTATTTCTCGCGAGGAGACCCTTAGGATAAGATCAGAGAGATTAGAGCCCACACAGGGGCATACCGACAACCTTCTTTCCACGAACAATATGAGACTGGAATAGAAGGGAGAAACGATAGAGGTACGCAAGTTACCCTCCGCCACACACCGTCAGGTGGCTTGCAGAGTATGGATATAGATGTAGATATAGATGAGTAATGCTGTGAATCACGCTAAGAAAAGAATTTGGATATGGAATTGTGGTTTAATAAGATAGCGTATGAGAAAATGAGTGAACAATGTGCAACAATCTTCTCGGAAGTGAATCGTGAAAGGCTACTTCTAGTAACAAATTGAAACGGCAGTTATTCACAATGCATATCCTTAGAACAACGAGGAATGTTAAATGACCAGAGATCTTTACTACAAAATATCTGACACCGGTTATCGAGGAAATAAAAATATGACCAGGCAGTTTCACATTTCACATGGCTTGGGCATAAGGTACTCTGCTCCTCAATTATGAATATTACGTTTGTGATTGTTACGAATTATCGACGACATCTGTATTTTTAAGTGGAAGTACAACTTCGAGTTAGTGCGTTTTATTTATTCTTATGCAAATTAAATAATCCTATTGAAAATAGCCGTTATTCGGGTTCAGAATAATCCAGTCACTGTCACTGTTAACATTTACATTACGATGACTTCGATACGCACTGGAGGAAAGGCTTCTATCACAGTCATCTTGACCGAATGCTACCAAAATGATATCCTTAATTTTCATGACTTTGAGATGTCATTATTTGCATTATTGTGCAAATATTTTAGATTTTTCGGCACAATACCCCTCCTTACAAATGAATAATGACGTTTAATGGTACAGCTACATCGTTTTATTCACTATTAAAATATTAATTTCAAATGTAAGGCTACTACAATGAGAACCAAACTGTTGGTGAGTGTGGGAGAAGGATGACGAGTGAGAAAATATCCTGTTATTAATAACGTTGGAAATAAATTATTTCATACTCACTCTGAAGAGCATTCGTTCTGGCGAATGCAGTACGGCGGTAACTGATTAAATTGTATCGAAGGTGTGCAGAATTGGTCTAAGAGGCACGGCGCCATCAACCTACATTCTTCACAAATAAAAAGGTGATGGTTTTGAAATCATAGTAGTCATTGTGTTGTATTAGTTCTGGACTGATCGATATAGAACTGCGCCATGGCTATTGCAGTTATTACCGATATATTTCAAGGAATGTAATGGGGCTATTTCCAAGAGTCCCACTGTCTGTAATATTATTCGAAGAATCTACTGTGATATTAGTTCAGTGATCAATGTTTTATGGTTCAAATGGCTCTGAGGACTATGTGACTTAACATCTATGGTCATCAGTCCCCTAGAACTTAAAACTACTTAAACCTAACTAACCTAAGGACAGCACACAACATCCAGTCATCACGAGGCAGAGAAAATCCCTGACCCCGCCGGGAATCGAACCTGGGAACCAGGGCGTGGGATGCGAGAACGCTACCGCACGACCACGAGCTGCGGACTCAATGTTTTATGGTATGATATGAAATGATACGAAAGTATAGTGATTTAGTTCTCAGTAATTTCGCGCAGTGCTTAGTTTTCTTTAAAAAAATCGCTGCTTGAAGCTGAGACACACTTTTACTATATGATTTATCATTTTATGTTCACTTTTTTAGAGACATGCCCGTTGTGATGGGACTTCGTCTTATGTAACCAGATTCCAAATGATGGGTAGTGTTACGAAATATTGAAGTGGTTCACCCTCATCACATTGTACACGGTCTGGTCACAATAACGTGATCACCGCCTACGTTCGGCGTCAATGTGCAATAACCACTCGCAAAAGGCAGGTGTAAGCAGTAACTGTCGAGGGTACATAAAGCGCGTCGGGAGAACGCGGGAAACATATAGTCGTTGTCATGATGCCGAAATGGAGCGATTTATCTGACGTCTAAAACGGCATGATCATTGGCTTTCGGATCTAGTGTGCAACCGTTTCCGAAACGTCTAAGTTTGTAAATAATCCGCATATCATCGTGGTTCAAGTTTACCATGCATGGAAAAATGGCGCTATCCAAAACCGGTGACGAGGCCACAATAGCGTACCACTGGCCATGGATGACAGGGGTAAACGACGGCTGCGGGAATGTGTACCGCAGACGTGCAACAGTTGATCAGTTGACCGGCCAGATGAACCAAGGAGCTACCAATAGTGTGTCGACAACGATCGTTCAGTCGAACATTGTTACGTATTGGCCTCTATAGCAGGCGTCCAGTTCATGCGTCCTTGCCGACTGCTGTTCATCGGCGACTAGGGCTGGAATTTGCACATCAAGGGAGTATTGTCGTTTGTGTATGTTCTCGTCGCATTCCCTGGATGATTTCTTCACTCTGGAAGGCACAATGCGCTACGTAAGTATGCATCTATCCTTGGGGACGTCCACCTCTAGGAGCAGTTTGTTTCCCCTCAGCACGATGGCATCTACCAGCAGGACAATGCAACGTGTCTCACAGCTCGCAGTGTCGTTAAATGTTTGGACGAGCACCAGAATGAGTTTACTGTACTCGCCACCAGCGCCCCCGGATTTAAACTCAGTCGAGAATATGTGGGACCATCTCGCTCGGGCCGTTCGCGCCACGGATCCTGATCCCAGAAACGTAGTGCAGTTGGTGAAGTCACTGGAGTCTGCAAGGTTCCACAACCCGTCCAGAAGCTCACTGAGTCTCATCCTGCAGGTAACGCAGTGGACACCAAAGTGAGTGTTCAGGCTCGTGACAAGTGGCCACATTAATGTGATGGGACAGTGTATGAACTTTAGAGCTCGAGATCGGAGAAATCTTAGACTGTTACAGAAACACGAACCCCATTTTTAGAAAGGGGGCGTCCAGTGTGTGAGTACATGGTGGCTGTTGGGTGTACCTAACGTTACCTGAACTTTTCAGATGGAAATCGCAACATGGTATGTGCAGACGCAGATATATGAAGCCTGCGACAATCTTCTGTATTTTGAGAAAAAGTCGCACTAGTACCAAGGGGGATATGGGACATCGTACCTACAGATTTTACTGTCAGTTTACAGTAGTGCAATGACTGCAGAGCGACTGATGACGAGATGGACTCAAGATAACAATGTGGCAAGATGTGTAGGCACGAGAAGATCATAGGATTTTTCCATTACCTACAACGAACGGACAAATGACAAAAGTAGAAATCCGGACAGAACAAGAGGGAACATGATTCTAGATGCTCGGTTTAAGTCTCAAGCTACCGCTGACCACAGAAATTCGCCTATAGTAGACACCGAGTGAACAGTAACGTTGGGTGGCAGTCTGTGGCGTTCAGTGACGAGTTTTCTTTTTCTGTTTCTGGCCGACAGATATGCGCTGTTTGTAGAAGATCTATTGAAACATCACAAGATGCAGCGAGTGCTGAGACGTCTAGCAGACCGCGGTGGCAGAGCAGTTCTAGGCGCTTCAGTCCGGCACCACGCGACTGCTACGGTCGGCCGGCGGCGGTGGTCTAGCGGTTCTAGGCGCTTAGTCCGGAACCGCGCGACTGCTACGGTCGCAGGTTCGAATCCTGCCTCGGGCATGGATGTGTGTGATGTCCTTAGGTTAGTTAGGTTTAAGTAGTTCTAAGTTCTAGGGGACTGATGACCACTAATGTTAACTCCCATAGTCCTCAGAGCCATTTGAACCATTTGTTACGATCGCAGGTTCGAATCCTGCCTCGGGCATGGATGTGTGCGATGACCTTAGGTTAGTTAGGTATAAGTAGTACTAAGTCTCTGGGACTGATGACCTCAGATGTTAACTCCCATAATGCTCTGAGCCATTTGAACCATTTGAACCGAGACGTCTACCTGTCCAACTCCTACATTCGTGATGAGTAACTGGATTTTATAGAAGCACTCATTTTATAACTGTTGAACACAATCCAGATGGTTGCCAATATTTTACAAACATTGTAAAACCTGTTGCGATAAGATCCATGACGCTGCCGCGATGGGACTAGACCATCATACCTCTCTACATAATTCTACAGCTAGCGATCCTTACGAACTGATGCAGCATCTGTTACAGACGTAGCAATTACAGGCACAGCAATAAGTACCTCAGTTTGACATTCAGAGACTGTTGGCTTTCATACTGAAATGAATAAAAGTGTATAAAAGTGTGCACAGTGCCCATGTGCACATGTGCACATGTCGACTAATGAGTGCCATCTGATTCGAATGCAATGTCAGTTTTATCATTTCACAATCAGTACCGTCGTAAGCATCTCCAGAAAGTTTGTGAAATATTGGTCTTGTGCTTAATTTTGTATTTTACTTTTCCATACCTGTATATTAATTTCTGTACACCACGACAAAATTAATGCCAATGACCTTGGCGCTCTGGGAACACCACTTCCCGTCAGATCACGGAAGTTAAGTGCTGTCTGGATGGACTAGCGTTTGGGTGGGTGACCATCCAGTCTACCGGGCGCTGTTGGCAAGTGCAGTGCCCTCAGCCCTCGTGAGGCAAACTGAGCGGCTACTTGATTGAGATGTAGGGGCTCCGGTCTCGTAAACTTACATAGGGTTGGGAGAGCTGTGTGCTGATCACATGCCCCTCCATATCCGCATCCAGTGACGCCTGTGGGCCGAGAATGACACGGTGGTCGGTTGTTACCGTTGGGGCTTCAAGGGCTGTTCGGGCGGAGTTTAGTTTTTAAGAGAAATACAGTATATTTTATAGAGTAATCTAAAAAAAATTGTATTTTTACCCCAATAAAAGAAACGTAAGAAAGGAATTTTGATAAAGATACAAGAACAAGTGGCTTAAATGTACACGAATTTGGATTACCGTGAAACATCTGTTTGTAACCATAAGGCTGTCCTTTCGCTTCGAAGATACCCAGTCTCGACTAGGAAATTACCTGCTAACATAGTATGACAGGTCTGCTGAAGGAAACGTTTATGCAAATAGAGCCGGCTGTGTATTTCATGCGCTCCAATATAACCAGAGCGGAGTGTCCCATAATGTCCCGCGCTATGTCAGCCCGTGCCCGCTCGCTTCCCCACCCTGTTCCGTATCCCTGCCGGCGACAGGACGCTACGTCGCTATCGGCCACGGCGTCGCGCGCATTGTACGTGGCCTGCGGGTTGCCGCCCGCCAGGCGCACAGTCGGCCCGTCCACATGTCGCCGCTTTATCCCGACAGCCCCGCTCAGCGCGGCGACGCTGAGTTACGGCGTCCGAACCGCCTCCGGCTATTAATTCCTACTATCTCAGCCTCGGCGTGTAAATCAGCTGCGAAGGAAGTCGTCAGTTGCGCACCGCGCTTAATGCGCGCTGAATGGTCTCAGTCGCGCCGGCATGGACGGACCAAAAGCACAGTGGATCCTGATCGTACTGTCAGCCTCTAGAACCGCGTCGTATTATTTTCATGTGACGTGTGTTGTAAGCGACAGGGAGCAGAGTGAGTGAGTAGATGAGAATAATTAATGTCCTTGTAATGTCAATATTAATAGAATTGAAACAGGGCTTATTTTGCGACAATGAAACGATGGTTGTTGAGTACAGGCGTCATAGGGAAGCCATCTTGGTATCTGAAAGATTTTCAGATTCTCACCAACTGTTTGATTAGGCCCACTGTAGTATGAGACGGAGGTAATGGGATCTTTTCCTTTTTTTCTTCTTTTTTTTGCGTGTCCCCAATGTTCTTCCGTAAACGTTTATATTTCAACGCTTCAAAGATATTTTTGCAGATCAGTTTGTTCTGGACCCAGATTGGCTTCTTACCATACCATCCCATTCATTCACATAAAGAAACGTGCATATTTAGTAACGGCCATTTGCTAGCTAAGGAGCATGCTTGTCACTTTCCAGTCACTAAACATACTCCAACCATGTGCGGAACAATACATTTTATTTAAAACTGTATAAAAGCATCTTTCCTTCATACGTATAGGAAATGCCACGTTAAAATTATGTAATAATGCAGCTTTTAAACTAGTTTAAGGAGAATCACACTTTTTTTCTGTTCAAACGGGAACAAACGTATACTGAAGACTGAAAGTCTCTTCCGCGCCAGATCATAAAAACGAATTTTGAAGTACATCTATTACTCTGCCAAACATCTCATTTTCTTTGGCAATGAGTAAATTGTCAGTTGCTGAAATATTGCCTTAATATTCCATAATTTACACCATATATTCACTAAGCAAAAGTATTACGTTATGAACAATCAATTCAGTAATGTACCCACTAGAAACCCTGAGACAGAGTTTGCTTCTCCTGGTTCTCAGTAATGGTTCAGTCAATGTGATGTTAACAGTCCAATTTTGTCTGTTCTATAAACTAACATTAGTATTATTTTAGGGAAATAGGTCTGGATATTTTTACTTCCATAGAAAAAACTGGTAGAGGCCGACCTCGGGAAGATCAGTTTAGATTCCGTAGAAATGTTGGAACACGTGAGGCAATACTGGACGCTACGAATTATCTTAGAAAATAGGTTAAGGAAAGGCAAACCTACGTTCCTAGCATTTGTAGACTTAGAGAAAGATTTTGGCAATGTTGACTAGAAAACTCTCTTTCAAATTCTGAAGGTGGCAGGGGTAAAATACAGGGAGCGAAAGGCTATTTACAATTTGTACAGAAACCAGATGGCAGTTATAAGAGTCGAGGGGCACGAAAGGGGAGCAGTGGTTGGGAAAGGAGTGAGACAGTTTTGTAGCCTATCCCCGATGTCATTCAATCTGTATATTGAGCAATCAATAAAGGAAACAAAAGAAAAATTCGGAGTCGGTATTAAAATCCATGGAGAAGAAATAAAAACTTTGAGGTTCGCCGATGACATTGTAATTCTGTCAGAGACGGCAAAGGCCCTGGAAGAGCAGTTGAACGGAATGGACAGTGCCTTGAAAGGAGGATATAAGATGAACATCAACAAAAGTAAAACGAGGATAATGGAATGTAGTCGAATTAAGTCGGGTGATACAGCGGGAATTAGATTTGGAAATGAAACGCTTAAAGGAGTAAAGGAGTTTTGCTATTTGGGGAGCAAAATAACTGATGGTGGTCGCAGTAGAGATGCTATAAAATGTAGACTGGCAATCGCATGGGAAGAGTTTCTGTAGAAGAGAGATTTGTTAACATCGAGTATAGGTTTAAGTGTCAGGAAGTAGGTTCTGAGAGTATTTGTATGAAGTATAGCCATGTATGGAAGTGAAACGTGGACGATAAACAGTTTAGATAAGAAGAGAATAGAAGCTTTCGAAATGTGGTGCTACAGAAGAATGCTGAAGATTAGATGGGTAGATCACATAACTAATGTGGAGGTATTGGATAGAATTGGGGAGGAGTTTGTGGCATAACTTGACTATTAGAAGGGATCGGTTGGTAGGACATGTTCTGAGGCATCAAGGGATCACCAATTTAGTACTGGAGGGCAAAAATCGTAGAAGAAGACCAAGAGATGAATACACTAAACAGATTGCAGCAGGTACTGGGAGATGATGAAGCTTGCACAGGATAGAGTAGCATGAAGAGCTGCATCAAACCAGTCTCTGGACTGAAGACCTCAACAACAACAACAAGAACAACAACAAAGTACCACAGTCTCCATAAGACAAAGGTCAATGTATTTTGGTGACTATTAGTCACTAATAGTTCAATTTATTTTCTTTAACGGCACTTTGTTTTGCTCAAGAAGAGGAGGAATAAATTTAATAATTGTTTCATTTTTTACTGTAATGGAACACTAATGTCAGGTGAAAAGCATCTGGGCATCTATTAGGTAACATTAACATGGGGTGTGTCCGCATTTCGCCTTTATGAGAGCTTGAACTGCGTTGGTAACACTTTTATAAGTTTTCTTTGTTTGGAGGAACTGCACCTCATTCCTCCTCAAGAGCTGGAACTGGAGATGACAGTAATATTGTACACTGAGATTGGGAAAGAAGTCGACGCTCTAACTCATCCCACATATGAGAGGTGCTGTGGTGGGCTCAGGTCGGAATTCTGGCCGGACTAGTACATTACAGATACGATGTTGTATAAATCACTGCCTCACAGCTGCAGCCTTCAGACAGGGTGCATTTCCATGCTGATCTAAACAATCGTCGCTTCCGAACTGTTCCTCTAACGTAAGCAATACACGGTGCTGCAAAATGTGTCCATATCATTTCGCATTTAGCGTCTTCACAAGCGCGAGGCAGCAGGCCACTAAACGACCACGAAAAACACACCCACACCATTACACCACTTCCTCCGTATGTCACTGTTGGTACTGCACATGATGACATGCACACTTATTCAGGCTTTCGACAAACTCAAACCATTCCATCGGATTGCCTCAGGATACAGCGCCATTCATCTCTTCAAACCAATCGTTCCAGTCATCCGCTATTTACACATTATCAGCCTTTGGTTAACAGTAATTAAAGAAATGTGTTACTTAAAACGGGCCTCCTAGACCATAGCAAGACATTCTTTTTAACTCCATAAGATAAATAGCCATAGTGCAGATGGAATGCTAGGAGCACTTTGGAACTTACGCGTGATTCCTCCCCCTGATTCCATCCAAGTGTTTTTGCCTCCGTCTTCGGGAATGATTTGCGATCCAAGTCCGTCGTTGTGTGGGGTCTGCCTGTTCCTGGTATCGCTGTGGTTGTTCCTTCGCGTTTCCACTTCACAATCACATCACCGACTGTCAACATGGGCAGCTTCAGAATAGCTGGAACACCCGTGACGAATTCATTAAGTGACACGAACTGAGCAGTTGACGTTCAAAATCACTGAGCTCTACTCACCATCGTTCTGTTATTGCTTATCTACTGACCACACAAAATTCCCTGCCTATTTTATACTGGCAGGTCTCGCGTGACATAGTGTGCAATTCCGCTTTGTACAGGGCTGTCTGAATAATTTTGAACAGATAGTATATTTACACGCCAATATGTCGTTTAATCTCCTACACGTTATTTATAGACACAATAAATAAATTTTTACTCGTGTGCCAGATGCGATTAGAGTGTACAAATGCGGTAAGCGTATATACTCTTATCTGCCCAGGAGGATAACAGCAGTCGTACAGTCATGCAGGAACTAGTACGTTAATTCTTCAGCAGTGGTCACGGAGATTACTTCCTACACCTCTACTTTCACACGGTTCTCATACTACTATTATGTACCCCTTGACACTTATCACATTGTATCCTATCATCGTCATGATCACATCTGCGCCATTGGCAAACTTATGTTTCTTTTAACTTTTTTTGCTGACGAGTTGTTCAGTTTCCAATTTGCAGAAACAGGTTTTTTCTAGTGTAGAAGATAATATTTTTTGTTTCTCCCTTCCTTTCAGTTTACCTTCTCCTTATTTTGCTCTTTCCGTTGGAAAAAAATTCTTCACCGATGATCAAGAGATAATTTTCGAATTTTGGGACCTCCACGTCTTTTTGTCGATTTACGACACTTTTCGTAGTGGGCATATGTTAGTGAAGGTCGTATGGGCCTGTACACTCGCAGTACTAAATTCTAGCACTCACACAGGAGTTCCGCCCGAGTTTACCTTTGCTGTACCGTTGTCTCCAGTCTTGTTATCGAATTCCGTGATCGAATCTGCAGTTTAGGCTCTTCTTCTTGCACGAGAGGTAGCAGACTGACTCGTCAACCGGATAACATTACGATAGTATGGACATACTGAAATCACTTCAATCAGTTATGGTGCCTTCTCTATTGCTGTTGTCCGGCAATAGCCATTTCTGCACAAAACATTGCGTTGGTGAGCACTCTTTCTCGGAAGTTCGCTGGTTAACGTATGTATCGTTAGATTCCACCGTGTGGCAGACTGGCAGGTGCTACAGTGGGGACGACGGAGCAATACCATGCAGAAATGATGTCCATGTCACAAAGAAACCAACAGAGAGTGGTTTGTTCTTCTACATCTCCGTGATTACTCTGCTATTCATAAAAAAGTGCCTGTCAGAGGGTTCAATGAACCACCCTCATGCTGTCTCTCTACCGTTCCACTCTCGAACGGCACGCGGGAAAAACTAGCACTTAAATTTTTCCGTGCGAGCCCTGATTTCTCTTATTTTATCGTGATGATCATTTGTCCCTACGTAGGTGGGTGCCAACAGAATGTTTTCGCAATCGGAGGAGAAAACTGGTGATTGACGTTTCATGAGAAGATCCCGTCGCAACGAAAAACGCATTTGTTTTAATGATTGCCACTGCAATTCACGTATCATGTCTGTGACACTATCTCCCCTGATTCGCGATAATACACAACGAGCTGCCCTTCTTTGTACTTTTTCGATGTCATCCATCAGCCCCACCTGACGCGGATCCCACACCGTACAGCAGTACTCCAGAATAGGGCAGACAAGCGTAGTGTAAGCAGTCTCTTTGGTAGACCTGTTTCACCCTCTATGTGTTCTGCCAATGAATCGCAATCTTTGGTTTGCTCTACACACAATATTATATATTTGATCGTTCCAATTTAGGTTATTTGTAATTGTAATCCCTAAGTATTTAGTTTAGTTTACAGCCCTCAGATTTGTGTGAATTGTCTCGTAATCGAAATTTAGCTGATTTCTTTTAGTACTCATGTGGATAACTTTGCACTTTTCTTTATTCAGAGTCAATTGCCACTTTTCGTACCATGCTAATATCTTACCTAAATCATTTTGCAAGTCGTTTTGATCATCTGATGACTTTACAAGACGGTAAATGAAACAACTTACGATACAGTATTTTTTACTTTAGATTCTAACAAAATCAGTTCCTTCCCTGGATACGTAGGAGAATAGAGGAACAACACCAATAGACTGGTCTTTATATTGTTACGCATTGCCACAACGACTATCAATGCCAGATGCCAGTGAAATGCAGCCAGCACAGAAAAACTTAAAGGTGCGTACTCCTAGATCATGCGTACTCTTAAGTGATCTTCCTTGTGTAATTATGTTGGACGTCTGATAAGGAAATTAGGGGACAAATTCTTTCTGTGCGATAATTGTTTCGCGTCACTTCTCCGCACAATACTGTTACTGAAATAGCAACGTGAAAAACTGGGAACGTTTATGTTGTCCTATGTGTTAAACAAGTGCTTCCCATGCCCGAGTGCAAACTATTTCTGAACCACGTTTCCTCTTGTTCTCGGCAGGCCGTCTCAGGAGACTCTTTTGTTCTCGTTCTTGCAAATCTTAATTAAAAGAGACTTCCAGAATACTTGAAGCAACGAGGCCCCTTATAAAAACGGGGCGCCCCCCTCTACCGGGTAATGAGCTTCTCTGAGGCGGCCACGCCGGGCCAACTCCCCCACTAATCTGCTCCTAAAGCCGACACTTGCTACACTCTATGCGGTCTTTCCTGGCGTTTGTCCTGCTCGAAATCTTTTCCCAGCTCTTCTTGAGATGCGAAACTCAAATTCAGTTGACTCCTTATTTGAATTACACAGAGACTCAAATTTCATTCTCATCTTCTCGTTCTTCTTCTTTGCGTAGGCAACCTACACTCACATAACTGCTACTATCAATGATTTACTAAACGAAATATCAGATACGTAGTACCGATGTTCGTATTCGATGGTAAATTTTAATGAACTGGACATAATTATCAGTATCGCCTTAGGCATACAACAGAAATGTCTCTCCTATGACGTTGTCTACACAACGACCGTAGAGTCGTGGTAGGTGGCCGCGTGAAGACATGGCAAGTTGCTGGCCCTGTGGAGCCGGCGTGTGACTGCTGACGTATTGACAGTGTAGATGAGGATGAACTAGGTCGGGGATGCCGGCGTTGAGTACTGAGACAAAACGATAGTTTTGCTGAGTGGTAGCGCGAAGACTGATGCGGACGGACGGAAGTGCTGATGCTGCCGACTTGAGGCATAGGGCGTAATTGACCTCGCACGTTCCGGCGGTGGCATAAAAAGTCAGACGGGGATGGCCGTCCGTGTAGCACTTGAGGTCACGTGACCTGGGGTAGCGAAAGAGTGCCACGCCGAGAGCGCTCCCTGCTGCGGCAAGCACGGTGTCATTCGTTGAGCTTGCTGTCCAAAAAACACTGTGGAGTCGTTGTGAAACTCAATGGTAAAAATCTCAGGCCATACGATGAAAATATCTCTAAAAATTTTCCCATTCCATTGTGGCAGGCTGTTACAGTTGTTACAGCAGCCGGTTCAAAAGCATTTCTGAACAAAAATAGCCTCGGCTGCGAAATTTTTTAACGTCAATGACACGTTTCACCATTTAGGGGCATCATCAGATTGTGTAAAAGTAGTTGCATACGTGACATATCATTCATAAAACCACGTATAATGTAAAATAAACACCAAGGTAACTGGATATATAATTCATCCGTCATGAAACATCTAAACTACGAAGGGGACCTTGAGCACACCAGCCGCCTCCACAGTGGTAGTACAACAAAAGATCACGCTTACAAAAACGCTGCACGAGCCGCACAAGATGAGTTTCTGTCCCACACTAAGGTTTTGCATACATAAATAACGTCGCTATGTTTTCTAAATTGCCAAAACGTTTCCAGAAACTGTTACGCAAAAGTGTTACACGTGAGACTTCGTGTGAAGAAGTGTATCTTTAGACTGTACTGTGGCGTATCCACGTAGAGTATACTACGACATTATCATAGACGGAATATGAAGTCAGTTTCAGAACTATGTAGATTTCCATAGGGTAATTTTTGTTCTTTAGTGTATCGAACATTTCTCCCGCACTGGTACACAAATGCACAGCACGTAATTCTTGTGACCATCTCAGGGTCGATTGGCTGTTTATTGAGATAACTAATTGTTGTAGACTTAAGGAGTCCAAGTCGTCTACCACCTCCAGGAGTGTTTCTCCTTGTTAACTGTGGGTGAAGTGCTCGTAACTTGCATCATGGATTTGTTTTCCTCGAAACTGATGGAAAAGCCAAACGCTCTGCAAGTAACTGATCAAAGAAATGATAGCATTTCCATTTGAGCCAGCAAAGCCTCGTTGTTAGCATAAAGGAGCTCACAGACGAGACAGTTTGGTCTTTTAATTAAGATATGTGAAGATGCCTCAGCAACCATCAAGGGTTACTGTCTCTGCTTGTCAAGGTCACCTACCGTAGCAGTTTCTATACTTCGAAAAACTTTAATATGAGTTAGTCCCCTTTTTCTATCTTCTCTCTTTCTCTCCAGCTTCACTTTATATGTTATATGTTGCTGTAAGAGACCTCACCTCAGGGGAAGCTCTAGTGGTTTGCAGTGAGACTTCGTGGGACTGGCGTTGTGCCATATTCTGCATGCGCTTGTCACCTGCTGAGGCAGACAGACAGACATACAAACAGGGAAAGAGACAGACAGACAAGGAGGGAGAGAGAGAGAGAGAGGGAGAGAGATGAAAGTCATGCGACATGTGTACTATGAGAACATACAGAGAGGGTAGGACAAGGAGGGAGGGGAAGAGGTAGGGCAGCACTATGCCAGGCAATCAAAGCACCCCTTTCTCTCATGAAACAGCACAGTACAAAAAAGGTGTCATGAATGTAGATGCTGAACGTACCTCAAAATACAGACTACCAGAATCTATGCTTTTCTCTTTCTCCCGTTTATTCAGCTAGCGCATATTACAGCCCTTCTCTTCTGGAAATTTGACTTTCAGGGTTGTGAACTGTAAATTACTGAAATAGTATGAATGATTTCATTGCTGAAGTCCTTAAGACCTAGAGCAAGGCAGACTAGGAGATACCACGAAAATTCTTTAGCGAAAACAGAACGTTAAAGAAGGATGATTTTCTATCAAACAATCAAACAACAATAAGAATAACTACTACGCCAAACAAGGATAGGAAAACGGCAGGCGTACGTTAATAACTAAATGTTAACAGTTCTTTGGGATTTTCCGTACCAGCTTGCAACAAATGAGGTTCGATCACCCACTGGATTATCAACCGTGAGAAGATCGGATAGCACAATGACGACAGACTGGGAAACATCAGTGCTGTATATTCTTAGAACTTTTTTGCCGGATGATGCAACGATTTAAGACAAAGAATTCCATCAGCATCTTCGCTCTGAATAGCTCGTACATGGATGCATTGATAGAGAATGGCAAGAATCTGGGACTGGACAGAAACATCGAGGAGAAGCTACTAGCTCCTCGCTAACATAAAAGAACAAGGATGGCAGATAGACTTCCGCCCAACCAAGGCAGCTATACACCCCATGTCGGGACATGGTTCTTATCCCAGTTACTTACTAAAAATACGACAGCGCACCACAGACACTTGTGAACGTGGAGCAGTCGGTATTCCGGATCGTATCGTCTAGGAGTGCGCTGTTAGACAAGATGTTACAGACCAGGATAGTAACGCATTTGGAAATGAAACAGTGTGTAATATAATTAGGAATGAGGAACTGTGGCATGATCTGAACTTGCTTACACCTAAGTTATAAGCCTATGAACTGCACGCCTACATGGCTGAGAGACAACCAAGGGTATGTCTTACATCATAATAATGAGACGCGTCGCCGGCCGTTGTGGCCAAGCGGTTCTAGATGCTTTAGTCCGGAACCGCGCTGCTGCTACGGACGCAGGTTCGAATCCTGCCTCGAGCTTGGATGTGTATGATCTCCTCAGGTTAGTTAGGTTTAAGTAGTTGTAAGTGTAGGTGACAGATCACTTCAGATGTTTAAATCCCATAGTGCTCAGAGCCATTTGGATCATTTGAGACGCGCCACGGCAGAACACCCACCTAAAACAACCTTCAGGAAGCACTGAGAAGACGTGCCTCGGGGAGGACCAGGAAGAACAGGCTTCTGCCAGTCTCGACTGCTTGGATGGCACAGCAGCACAGCCCATGTGAGTCCTGAGTTGCGTCTCAGCGCGCAGGGTGCTAACCATGCAGGTAAGTGAGAGATCGAGCTTGGTTCTAATACCAAATAGAGTAGAGTAGTATAGTGTTCTGTTCTGTGGTGCTGTGAAGTATAATGCTGTATCAGTGCAACCAAACATTATAAATTACAACATTTGTGATCCACCAATGCCGCATAATGTAACAGCTCAGTAGTGTAAAACTTTTGCATTCCGTACGAACCGATATCTCTGCAACAGATGCCCAAATGCTAACTTGTAGACTTTTGGATTATTCTGTTTTTGTTTTAATATAGTTATTCTACTTAGATTTGGCCCCCTTAAGTAACTACTTAGTTATACCTCACACATTTGAAACCATGTTAAGGTATTAAGCACTTTATTCATGCACGTCATGTGCAAATTCGACCTGTTCTTTTCTACAGATACCAAACTAAAATAAAGTAGCAAATAAATAAATTAATAATAGTGAAGAAATACGCTCTCAGTCGTCGTTAGTACACGAAGGAGTATACACGGACAAAAGCTACTCATACAGATGGACCGAGGAGCCAATAAATGACTTGAAATGTAAACTCTGACTCATAGGAATGAAGAATATCATCTCTTCAAATGTTCAAATGTGTGTTAGTTCCTAAGGGACCAAACTGCTGAGGTCATCGGTCCCTAGACTTACACACTACTTAACCTAACTTATGCTAAGAACAACACACACACACACACACACACACACATGCCCGAGGGAGGACTCGAACCTCCGGCGGGAGGGGCCGCGAAGTCAGTGACATGGAGTCTCAAACAGCGCTGCAAATCCGCGTGGCTTATCTCTCAGAGTATATTTACAGACTTATCCTCTTCATATGTTGTCGAAACTAGGTACTTGAATTTGACGACCTGTATAAGAACGGGAGGGAATAAAATGATTCGGGTGTATTTCGTAACAGTAAACGAGACGATGCTCACATAGAAATATCGGATAAAGTACCTTTGATTCACTTTAAAATATCCGTGGGAGAATTATGGCAGAGAGCCGACTTAATATTATGACTTGCTAGTTACTAATTCTTCAAAGAAACAAGTATTACGGCCTACTACTAAAAAGAAGCGAAAAAATAAAAGGAGAAATACTGGAGGTGCTTCACAAATAAAAGAAGCGAACCGCGTATTGCAATACACAAACTGCCTTCAATTAGCTGCTCAGACGGAACATACCTCCCTGAAGCATGAAGGAAAACAATTTCCTACCACCACACTTTTACTGATCATTGATCACATCACTTCTACAA
Source organism: Schistocerca piceifrons (assembly GCF_021461385.2). NCBI lineage: Eukaryota > Metazoa > Arthropoda > Insecta > Orthoptera > Acrididae > Schistocerca > Schistocerca piceifrons. Next base: position 220,553,995 of record NC_060143.1, read on the forward strand.
CTACTTTTATGACCAGTAGTTTGCACTCTAATACCATTAGACTAATCAATGTTTTTCTGCTACTGGATCCACGTAGAAACTACCCTGACCATGAGCCATTGTCTACTGGATTCCTGGGATGTAAGGCAGCACTTCAGCACTGTTTCAATTATGCAGTCGATTCCACGGTTCGCTGGATCGATTCTTCCTCAAGACTGCTTGCTTATCATGCGTCCTTAATGCCTCATGACCGTTAGTCGCTGCATGTTCGTAGTGTACACAATATCATATGGTTTGCTGCATAGTCTCCGCACAGCTTCTTTAGGGAGAATAATTTATCTCTCTCATACGCAACCGACGGATAATGTGACAGTCAAACGGATAAGATAAGTAGTATTGATAAGGTACTGCAGTTTTTATGTTGTTCCAGATGACGACGCAAAGCTCCTACGGAATGCACGCATGTCCGAAGAAACAAGCTTTGTGGCGACTACATCCTTTATGAAATCTGCGAGTATGGACAGTTATTAGCTGTATTATGGAATGACAATGAAAATTTGTGCTCGCCTGAGACTTAAACTCGGATTTCGTTCATATCTGAGCACGTTCCAAGACCAGACCCAAATTTTCATATGTCATCCACCATGTGTCTAGAACTCGCAGTCGTACATCTATTGTTTAAACAATCAGACAGAACGTTATGACCATCTACCTGATAGGCAGTATGTCCACCCGTGTTACGGATGACAATGGCAATGCGTCATGGCCTGAAGCAGTTAGGTCTTGGTAGGTCGCTGAAGCGAATTGGTCACTGGAGGAAGTTGGAACCACATCTGCACACACAAGTCATCTAATTTTCGTAAATACCGGGGAGGGGTCGATGTGTTCTTACACTGCGTTCAGTCAGATTCCAGATGTGTTGAATCGGGTCCAGATTTGGTGAGTTGGGAGCCACCACATCATTGGAATTCGCCACTGCGTCCCTCGAACCATCCCATCACGCTCCTGGCCTTGTGACATGACGCATTTTATTGTTGAAAAATGTCACTGCCACCATGAGTGGTGTACGTGGCCAGCAACCCGTGTAGGATACTGCTTGGCCATCATGGTGCCTTCCACGAACTCCACTGGACCTATGAATTCCCCTGTGTATGTTTCCCAGAGCGTAATGGAGCCGCCAGATTGCCCTCATCCCACAGTACACGTGCCAAGAAGCTGTTCCCCTGCAAGACTACGGATTCGCGCCCTCTCATTGGCATGATGAGAAAGGTATCGGGATTCATCAGTCCGTGCAACACTCTGCCATTGCGCCAACGTCCAGTGCCGATGGTCACGAACCAATTTCAGCCATAGTTGCCGGTGTTGTGGTGTTAACATTAGCACATGCTTGGCTTGTCCACTGCATAGGCGCATCGTTATAAGTGTTCAGTGCACTGTGTCTCCTAACACGCTTGTACTCTGGCCAGTACAAAAGTCTGGTGTTAATTCCGCCACAGTTTTCAGTCTGTCCTGTTTTCCAGTCTGCTCGGCCTACCATGTCCAGCATCCATAATGATTTGTGGCTGCCCGATACCAGGATGTCTGGGCGTGGTTTCACCTTCGTTTCGCCACGTATTGAAAACACTCACCACACAACTCCGCAAACATCCCATTCTGAAATTCTTGTGCTAAGCTTCTAGGCCACGTGCCCTTGGTCAAACTCAGATTGCGCGTCTTCTGTTTTCTACACACAGACAACAATCTCACTGACACTGCAGGCACCATGCGTGAGTGTGACTAACAGTCATTCCTCGCCAGTTAATGGTGCTATTACCTGGACGGGTTTATATCGATAGTAGATCGGTGCTCATAATGTTCTGACTGAACATTATATATTCCCATTCGGAGGAGATGTTTTAACTGAAAGTTATTTAACCGATTTTGGTGGATAAATACGATATTGCACTGCCTGCGTTATTCATAATCATGATGTCAGGTTACTTCGGACGTGGATGCATGCTCACGTTCAGATAGCCTAATGGTAAGGCGACCGTTGGCATTGAGCTGAGCCGCCCGGGATTAGCCGAGCGGTCTGAGGCGCTGCAGTCATGGACTGTACGGCCGGTCCCGGCGGAGGTTCGAGTCCTCTATTTGGCATGGGTATATGTGTTTGTCCTTAGGATAATTTAGGTTAAGCAGTGTGTAAGCTTAGGGACTGATGGCCTTAGCAGTTAAGTCCCATAAGATTTCACACACATCTGAACAGTAAGCTGGAAGCACAAGTTGTAGTCCCATACCGGCACAAATTTTCAATGTGGTCATGTTATGTAGTTGATGGTTGTCCATAATTGCAACAGCGAATACAGTTCATGTGTAAGGAATATAATTCATGACAACTTATATTCCTCCCATTCATCTTGACTCTGCCACCACAGTGCGACACTAGGAATGGTACTACTGAAGGTGGTAAGTACTTGGCTTCCTACGAACTTAGGTGTAACACCCTCATCCAGTAACGGGGTTAACTTCATTCCAAAGTGGAATTCTTATTATAGCACATATCCACTTTTATCGTTATCAGATATCGGTAAGTAGTCTGACACCTATCCACTAATTCAATGAGCCACACTTATACAGAAAGGTACAGTGCACTTGCATTTCTGTAACGAATAATAAGCCTCTATTTTTGCCCTCATTTCCTGGTCCATCAGGAATTTTCCGAGAATTGACAACAATGCATAGTGCGAGATCTTGCAGAACGCATCTGTTAATCTGAGTAGCACACCCAACAGCAACCTACTTATAATATAGTTGTACTCTCCACGAGTACTTATTTTTCCATCCTTGAAACCACTTTGTAACGTGTCAGTTCAAGCTTCCTTATGAGAAGTAACTTAGATCACTGTTGCTTGCTACGAAAACCTCCCTATTGTTTCGTCTTCTGGTTCAAAAGTTCAAATGGCTCTAAGTACTACAGAACTTAACATCTGAGGTCATCAGACTTATAACTACTTAAACCTAACTAACCAAAGGACATCACACACATCCATGCTCGAGGCAGGATTCGAACTTGCGACCGTAGCAGCAGCGCGGTCCCGGACTGAAGCGCTAGAACCGCTCGGCGACAGCGGCCGGCTCGTCTTTGTGAACAGGAAGAAGTTACACACAGCCAAATCAGGTGAATATGTGAAGAGGGTGCTCTAACACACACATTTTTTCCTTCTCCATTTACGGCAGTCATGTGTACTGAGGAATTGTCATGACACAGAAGGTACATATTTTTCGACTGTGGGTGCTGGGACCTCGAAGTGGCGACGATATTCTGCAGACTTTTTGTCACTTTGTATTCATCACTGAATATGTGAAGTGTGTCCAAGTTCACAGATGTGACCTGTTCCATCCTGGTGAAGAAGTGGCCATTTCTTTCCAAAGCCCCTACTCCGCCAACTTTCGTGGGTGGCTACTCACCAGCAAAGCACTGTACTGAAGACTGTCTCTTCACGTCAGGGTGATAATCGTCATCTGCAAAGATACTGTAAGTGTCTTCGGACCTCATATGTAGAATCTTTTAAGTACAAAACGACCATCTCATTCTTATATTCTTTTAGGCTTCCGTTTTACCTAATTGGCACATATCTTGGTTAGGCCTATACGATCACGAACAATGATGTTCACCGCAGTCTATCCAATATCAAAAGTCCCTTCTAGTCACAAAATATGAGATGACGACCATTTTCGCTTATTTTCTTCGCAAAATTAATGTCTTCTTGGGTCACTGCCATTGTTGGGCGACTGGAACGATGTTTCCCTACAAGAGACACCCCACCCCTCGATAATGCAGGAAGTCAATTTCCAGTGGTGGTGCTAGAAGGAACACTCATGAAAAACACGTGCCGTAGATGAATGGAGTATTTCTGCAATTAACTTCTGTCAGTAGTCATTGCACGAAAACCGTGGCATGAGTGATCCATATTGCACTGTGCGCTGACGTCAGCGCCCGTAAAAAGTCCCAGTTTCTACACAGGCCAGTTTTTTTTCCACAGTACAATCGAGCCACTGTCACGAATGATGATGATGAAATGATGAGGACAACACAAACATCCAATCCCCAGGCTGAGAAAATCCACTACCCGGCCGGGAATCGAACCCAGGAATCTGTGATCCAGAGGCAGCAACGCTAGCCACTAGACCACGAGCCGTGGACTCTGCCTAAGCGTCTTCACTTATCGTTTACAGCGCGGCTTGAAATCAAATGGTGGGAAACAACGGTGCGCCCATTCCATGGTCAATATATGACGCTCTTTCAAACAGAAAACTTGGAAAGTTGTGGTAAAATCTTAACGGGACAAAACTGCTAAGGTCATCGGTTCCTAAGCTTATGAACTATTTGATCTAACTTAAACTAACTTACGCTAAGGACAACACACACACCCATGCCCGAGGGAGGACCCGAACCTCCGATGGAGAGAGCCGCGCGGACCGTGACAAGGCGCCCGAGACCGCGCTTCCATCCCGCGCGGCCTTCAATCTGAAACAATGTCCTTGCAGTCAGACATACAGTTGAAGAGCTCTTAAAAACTTTCGGCACAGACCTCGTATGCTGCAAACAGGCTCATTTCCTGACATAATGAATGTGGCGTGGCTGTACGATGCTGCACAGCTGAGCAAACGATACTTCTTTCGTCTGTAGTACTAGTCGCGAGGGACCTTTGACATCGAGCAGAGTGTTCAGTAGAGCCCTCCGGACGAATTTGGATATTTATTGGTAGACGTTTCTCCTTCTTATGTAAGGTGTATTCGATCAAATTTTAAAAAACCGTTTCTGATCGAGACACCCACTTACTGATCGTTTCATTGTACACAGAAATGGCGATCCACCCCCAGCTTCACACGGGTAGTGCTATCTACAGCCGGACGACTTATCTGGTACAGCGGTAATTTTGTTTACAGGTCAATATGTAAAGTTATAAATGAAATTCAGATTATAACAATAGGTAGTTGAATAATAAATCAACATTCTAGTATAAATTACGAGATATAAACAGGGTAAGAGAGGAAAATTTCCAGGAAGCGCGACTTAATCTACAAACATTTTCATAGGCCAGCCAATTTGCACGAAATATTAAATTATGCATAGAAACCTCCTTCGTGAATCAGTCTATGTACCAGTAACACTGTATCAACATCCATAAGGCAGTTCGTCGGCCTTAATTTATAAGGCGTAGTGATGTACATAGCCTTTACTCCTTGCTACTTAGTTGCTCAAAAATGCTAGTCGTTTGCATATCCATGCATGTACGAAATATCACGAAAATTTCACATACGTTCAATGCCGCCTCAAAGACGTTACAATTTTAATGGCCGTACGTAGTAAACTGGTGCAGTAGCGCGTTTCCTTCATCGGGGAGTGGTATGGGGAGGACAGGAATGTTGCAACGGAAATATCTTATACTACGCCGCAAGGAAATGAAGGTAAATGACGTTACGCAGAAGGAAGGACGCTCGCTGGCGAACCGTGTAGCGTCAGAAGGCAAGTGGGTGTGGCGGGTCTGCAGAAGGCGCCGGCGCTGCGACGCTGAAGTGGGCAGACGTAGTGCGTGGCTGGGGAGGAAGGAAGGAGGGCAAGCTGGCTGGCATTGTGTTTGGGTGGCAGGGAGCGACTGCGTGGGAAACGCTGGCGGGGCGCGCCGACGTGACGCCCCGGCGAATCCGGCAGCCGCAGCCGGCGTTTAAATTAAGATTTCCGTCGCGAACCTGCGTGCCACGCTACGGAGAACAATTTGCGACGGAGTGGCGCCGAATATTTGAAGCGAAAGCAGCCAGCGGTTTAATTCTGTTTACGAAAAGGGGCACTGGAACTATAATTACAGTTTGCTACAATCATACAGAATAAGTTTGATGTGGTGCACGTTTTTCGTAGCAGTTATGTATAAATTGCAGTACTTTAGATGAAAATATCTTTTTGCGTGATGCACATGATTTTATTAAAATTTAGTTTGTCCACCAAGATGTGATTCATTTTTTCAGAAAGGCATCTTCAGTGCGGGTACTGGAATATACATGATTTTTTGTTTTGTTTTCATATGTTGAAAGGTGGCTACACTGAGCCACAGCGCCAGAGATTGCGCCAAAGAGTTTATTCGGCCGCCTCCACTGACAGTGCTTGTCGAGAACTCGTAGTAGTCAGTGCTTGCTGAGATGTCGTAGTGAAGAGTTCTTGTCGAGAAGTCGTGGTGGAGAGTGCTTATCGAGATGTGGTAGTAGTCAAGTCGGTGTTGAGATGTTGTAGTAGGGAGTGCTTGTTCCATGTTTTATGCAGTTGTTTGATGGGCTAGACAGCAGATGTTGTTCGAATGGAGATATTGTAATGATCAGAGTGCTTTTCGTCAATATATATGAAGGTAAAAAATTCCGTTTTTTTTCATTATTTCAATGTCTTAAATAATGCGTCATTACAGGTTCAGTCAACAAAGCATCTGGCTTGTGTTCTTGTATTAGTGTAATTCTGGTTTCCATACGCAATTATAGTATTTCTATTTTTTTTATTACTTCAGTGTAAATGGTATTTAAAATTTCTTGTTTTATTGAAGAAGAACCGTGCCAGATGTGTACGTTGAATCACACTTCCACACACAGAACAGTTACACTTGTGCTTTGTTGTTGCGTTGGTTTTATAGTTGCTGGGGACTTAATTAATTAATTGTGTTAACGGAAATTTTCTTTCATTCTATGTTGTTATTCTATGCAGTCAGATTGCGTACAAAAACTAGTCAGGGCCAACCGTTTACGAGACTGCGTAATCGGACTTACAGCTACGAAAAATAAAAATTATTTGCATTTCATATCTTTATAATTAAGCCACCATGCACGTGGCGACCGCTGCTTCGGATCGTCCCTTGGAATTCTTCTGATTGTAAAAATAGTAGACAGTAGTATTGTTGTAGTAATTTGTAGTTTAGTAATTGTAGTCTATATTGCATGTGTAGATTTGGTAATTGTCATTCTTCTAATGGTATTTTGCAAAATTTAATTTTTGTTGTCTTGTCTACGGGTTTGACAATTTAGTGCAATTATTTCAATTCTTCGTTAATCGTGTTTGAGGGAAACATTTCGTGTGAATGGTATTGTTGGAGATAAAGAGTCATTGTGGATAATTTTCGTACAGTGACGAGTTTTGTACATTTTGTAAATGATTACGCGATCGATGAAAAAGGCAAAAATGATGGATAGTGTGAATGACGAAATTGTTGACATGGCAAACTCGCCAACACAGGACAACAGTATGATGAATAATGAAGTCTAAAACAATTTAATAAGTCGGGAAAATAGTCCGGAACCGATTCAAAATTTTTCACAATCAGAAAATTCACAGAATACGAGATTAACGATAGAAGATTCTGAAATAGTATCGAACACAGATAGCTTTACAGCTATGACGAAAGAAGTTGGTTTTGCGGGAAATGTTAAAGGTGAAAAGAATTTCGAACCTATTAACATGGAGCAGTTGATGGGTGCTATATTAAATTTGGGATCACAGATGGGAACTTTGCGATCTGAATTAAAAACAGAGATGGAAGCAATGGCAACTCGGTTAAGTTCACGAATAGGGACATGTTTCAAAAACATGAAAGAAATTAGAGAAGAAGTACAACCGATTTTGAATTCTCACAATAATAGATTAATTGCAGTAGAGATTAGACAAGAGGAAGAGAACCGAGAACAGGAAGAAAAAGATCGCGTGATAGTACAAAAATTTGCAGAGTTAAATTTACAATGTGCACACGATAAAGAAGAAATACTTGAAAGAATCGAGGAATCCGTACCAAATGACAGAATAAATAACTTAACGCAACAGTACGAACAGTTCACTACTAAATGTGACAATACCGAAACCCGAGTCGCGACACTTACGGAAGACGTAAATAAACAGAAAGAACAATTAAATGACTCATTGGAAAGAGTTGAGGAGATCTCAGATAAATTGACAAGTCTTAGTTTAAATGGGGACAGAGATTCAGATGATACAGCACCATTGCCATTTGCAGAAACCGAAATGTATCAGAACGTAAATAAACATGTTGAAAATCAGGGAAGATTTAATGATGCGTTAAAATGGAAGTTGAGGCATTACGAAAGCAAGTCAAACAAATCGAAGGCGAAATTGTAGGAAAAGACAGTAGAAGAAATTTAGAATCACAGATAGCAGAGGGGTTTGAAGAAAGTAATTTGTTTCATTTACGAGAAGCAACAAGAGAGCACCAGGCGCGCGAACTTGACAATAATCGACATTCGGACTGGGACAGACGCGGTAGGTCTTTGTCGCCACGAGGCGAAAACTTTGACTATAAACACTTTGACCGTTCGGAAATTTAAGATCTTTCGCAATTCTAAGAATGACATACATCCATGTTCATGGTTAGATCAATTTACGTACGCACTTCCACCAAATTGGCCACTAAGTCACAAACTGGAAATTATGTGCGGCTATTAAGTCCTCAGGGGATTCACTACACTAAGTGAATATGTGCCGTAGTGTGCATAGGGCCCCGAGCTGTAGTGGTGCTATTTCCCTTTTAGTTTTCTGCACCGCTGCCTACTCTTTTACTATTCTTTGCATCTGTCAAAACAACTCTTCGACTATCAATCTATCTAGACAGTAGATAAAGAATAACCGAATATGACTATTTTACCTAAAAGTGATTTCGGAAATTACCATTTGGACTTACTGTACCTTCAGCAGCATTCATTTGTGGTTTAAACGAAATTTTATTTGTTTATCTTCGTGACAATATTACTTCATATGTTGACGATATTCTTATTGCTAAATGTTCTTGGAGTGAGCATAACAAAATTTTGGATTCATTATTACGTATTTTTGCAAGAGTTGGCATTACAGTGAACTTGGAAAAATCTGAATTTGGTCGTTCTCAGGTGAAATTTCTTGGTCATATTATTTCTACAGAAGGTATTCTTCCTGATCCAGAGAAACTAGATGCTATTCGTAATTATGCTGTTCCTACCAAAAACGTGATGTTTGTAGCTTCCTTGGTGTCGGTGTCTGTAATTTTCTTAGACGCTTTGTTAGATTGGACAATTTGGCCACACCTCGTTTATGTGAACTATCTGGAAAGAATTCTAATTGGTGTTGGGATGAGGAAGCTCTGTCAGAATTTGTACAACTTCGTGATGCTTTAGTTGGTGCTCCACTTCTTTCACATCCGGATTTATCTAAAGACTTTTGTTTGGCGACGGACTCACCATACAAAGGCTTAGGTGCACACTTATTTCAAGAGATAGAAGATAACGGCTTTGTAGTGCAGAAAACTATTGCCGATCTGTTCTTGCCAAATGCAAATTATGTCAAAAGGCTAAGCCGCCAACTATTCCTCACAGAGCACCGTTGTTTCCTATCATTCCAGCGAAATTAAAGGAGATGGCTGCAGTCGATTTGTTCGGTCCAGTGGTTCGTTCTACTAATGGTTTTGCGTACATTATCGTAGCAGTGGAATTGACATCAAAATGTGTGTGTCTTACACCTTTACGCAAAGCAACAGCTCGTTCAGTATCTAATGCTTTCATCAAACATTTTCTTAAAGAAGTGGGTCATGTTAATAAGGTTATATCAGATAATGGATCACAGTTTCGCTCTGAAATTTGGCTTCATACTCTACGGCATCATAAGATTAAACCAATTTTCATTTCACTTTTTCACCCTCAACCTAATGCTTCAGAGAGATGGATGAAGGAAATCAATAAACTGTGTCGTCTTTATTGTCATCAGAATCACAAAACGTGGGATCAGTATCTTCATATTTTTCAAAACATTCTGAATGAACTCCCTAATGATTCAACTTCTTTGCCGCCTATGCTGATATTAAAAAACAAAGCACCGACAAATCGCATTTCTGAAATCGTTCCTTTTCCGCCTTCACGGAAACTGCGGCATTCTGAAGTTGTCAACCTGGCTCTACAAAATATTGCATCTGCGGCTGCTAGAAGAGAGAAATCAGCTAAACGTCCTAGTCGTTTAAAAACCTTGTCAGTTGGTCAAAAGGTGTTAATAAAGTCTCATCGTTTGTCTCACAAAGGAAAAGGCTTGTGTCGCAAATTTTTTCTGCTTTATAATGGTCCATATAGAGTTCGCAAAATTATTCATGATAACACTGTTGAAGTAGAAACTCTTAAATCTCGGCGCTCTAATGGAATACATCACATATCGAACGTTAAAATTTTTGTGGAATGACATACTTGTGAGAAACTAACAGCTACATGTAAACATGCAGAGAATACAAGGATACCGCGCCGTGTTCCGGCGGCGGCACATACTCAAAGCAACAATCAAGTCTGCGCGCCGCACAAGGCAGTCATTGACCGCAAACAATTTCTTCCTACGTCACGCGCCTACAGCTGATCGAGCGCTCAGTGCGAATGCACTGACAGCCGTAAACAAATACACAGTCTAATTTCTCCGATTAAATTCTGTATAAAGCTATAGTGACTTGATGAATTATGTTATTAACGTTCAGTATTTTTCAGGATACAGTTCTATAAAATATTTAAGAACTTCAGGTAAATTCAGTGTGTCTCCGACGTTGAGAGAACTTGCTATGGAGAAAATTTCAGGAAGAATGTAATTTCGAAAAAAAGGTAATAAACCAAAAAAGGTAACTGTTCATTGAGTTTATTTTTCAGGTAACATATTTCCACTTAGGTACGTACTTTAGACGTAGTTTGTTGCTCGCGATTACGTGATTCGTATTTTGTGCTAAATTTCATGTTCTATGAAATTACTTGTGAAACGGCGTGCTTGCGTATATTAACTGATTTTGACAATGATTGATTAATGAACAGGGTTGTTACTTGTGTATATTATACATCGCTTGGCTGCATTGCTTTTTCACTGTCATATTTTTTTTATTATGTGCTGCTGTGCTTATTTATTTAAATTATAATTGTCACCTGATTAATTGTGCTGATGTGGTTATGTATGTAGGTTATACTTTGTGATTTATCTGCTTGCGCATTCATCTTTACTTATTACGATTACATACGAACATTTATTTGCTTATGCTGATATGATGCTAATGACCTGTAAATTACGTAAGATATATGTTTGCTGCTTTGCGTGTGGATTGCATATATACACATTTCTATTTTGTTGTCATAACTACTCTTTAATTTGGTATATACAAATGCTGATACTGTGTACAAACATAGAGTTTAGGTCACACTATGGTATTAATTATAGATTGCTCGCTTGGCAGAGCCTCGTTGTAGGGATTGTGCTGCATCCACTTGTTGACATTCTGTTCTCTACTGGTATATTTACTCGCTATCGCAGGTTTTGCTTACGCTCAGTGCCTTATATTTTTAAGATAAGAAAATGAACTGCTATAATTCGACGAACGACATTAGTAAAAGAAACTTCATACAAGTCACATGAGCTGGAGGTTTTATGGAAGCTGTATAAATTTATGCTAACACGAAGGAAGCTAACGACGTGACATACCAACACTAGGGTTAGACCATTGACAGTTATTACACTACATTCTTCGTGAGCAATTGAAATAGCAAGTGACACTTGACACAAGAAATACTCCACATGTTTGCATCTGTTTGCCATAATTCTTGAAGTGGTGTACACACTGAAATATCACGATTATTCACACTTCGTAATCGTCCTTACTTATTGAGAGTTATTCAAACTAAAGGCTGTTAGAGGTCATGTATGCATTTCCCTTATTTAATGATGGACAAGGTAACCAAAATATATTTTATAATTCATTACGAGTAGAAGATTTGGGTCAGATGGATTACACAGAGGTTGTGTGTGGACATTGTGTCTTCGGATTGTATGGGATGATGAAGTTTGCATTAGGATTTTATCTGTACTTGTTCGAGGAGACTGACTAGAGGAAAGAGTTGTTATGGAAGTGAAATGATATTGGTAATAAGGTTTATATGTATCGACGTATTGAAGAGGTATTATTGAGGTATTGAGATTATGTAATGCTGATGATTATTGGAGTTTTGGTGGATAAGAGGTAAAGTAAGTGAGAAGCATATTTTTTTGTTGGTTTATATGGAACGAGGAGGATGAAGTTGGCAGACTAGAACACTCAAGTAGAAGGAAGATTGTCTACACACACTCTGTTAAATCAATAAGCAGTACATACTTTTCTTTTTGGAGAGAGGAAGCATTTGCATATCTTGGCACACTGACAGCTGTTCAGCAACCGTACATTTTGATCTTACTTGGCAAACATTGGTCTTGACATGATGACTATGACGTTGACTAACTATTATTGACTGTTTTACAGTGTGCCACTACTATTTGATACACAAGTTGAACATCAAATTTTGACAGAATTGCATTTACACAGTTAACACTATTCAATTACACAGTAGTACTTAATGTGGATGAAAGATGAGTGAGTGTGTTTTGTGTGTTTTCCCTTCCTAATCCCAGATAAGTGGTACCGACCTATCTCCTAAATATTATTTTACTTGTTTGTTGTGGCTTGCACTGACACCCATAAATATTATAGGTTTACTGATATTTGTGTATTTGTAATAGTTAATATGACAATTATCTGATATCATTTGTGTGTTTATCATAATTTGTATGTTTAGCGTAAGAGCATTGATAATAATTTTGTAAAAGCAATTGTGTGTGCATTCAAACTATTGTTCATGCCTGAACTGTCTGATTAGTGATGGTGAATATTATGGACTGTTACCTGCACTTCTTCAACATAATGGGTGCCACTTAGAAATGTTTAATTTCTGCTGATGAACTGTGTGATTAGTGATAGTGAATATTATGGACTGTTACTTGCACTTTTTCTACATGATTGGTGCCACTAGGACATGTTTAATATCTGCTTATAAACTCTGATGAACAGTGTGATTAGTGATAGTGAATATTATGGACTGCTGTCTGCACCTGCTCAACATTGCTGGGTGCCACTGATGGACTGCTTCTACTGAAATGTCACTTGTTGGTGTCTGCACCAGCTCAACATTGCTGGGTGCCACTGATAAACTGCTTCTACTGAGATATTGTCACTTGTTGGTGTCTGCACCTGTTCAACATTGCTGGGTGCCACTGTTGGAACTGCTCAACCAGTGATGAGATGTCACTTGTTGCTGTCTGCACCTGTCAACATTACTGGGTGCCACTAATGGAACTGCTTCTGCTGAAAGATGTCACTTGTTGGTGTCTGCACCTGTTCAACATTGCTGGGTGCCACTAATGGAACTGCTTCTGCTGAATGATGTCATTTGTTGGTGTCTGCACCTGTTGACCATTGCTGGGTGCTACTGCTGGAACTATCAACTAGTTGTTTTTTTTTTTTTAATCATTGAAAGCATTTTATGTGAACATTTTTATAAACTGATGTTTTGTGTATTGTGTAAACTATTATGTAAAGTCACATGTATGAAAGAATTTGTATTGCTTACTGTATTTCATATATTAGGTTATTGAAAGGTCAGTGTAAAGCCAAAATTTTATCTAATTATGTGATATTTACGTATTAATATTACTTTTTATTCATGTCTGTATTTTTGTGGACGAATTTGGTGGTATTTTCACCACCAATGCTGGCAAAAATACCATCAAATTCTGGCCTGTGGAGGAAGGGCATATGAAAGGTGGCTACAATGAGCCACAGCGTCAGAGATTGCGCCAAAGAGTTTATTCGGCCGCCTCCACTGGCAGTGCTTGTCGAGAACTTGTAGTAGTCAGTGCTTGCTGAGATGTCGTAGTGAAGAGTTCTTGTCGAGAAGTCGTGGTGGAGAGTGCTTATCGAGATGTGGTAGTAGTCAAGTCGGTGTTGAGATGTTGTAGTAGGGAGTGCTTGTTCCATGTTTTATGCAGTTGTTTGATGGGCTAGACAGCAGATGTTGTTCGAATGGAGATATTGTAATGATCAGAGTGCTTTTCGTCAATATATATGAAGGTAAAAAATTCCTTTTTTTTTCATTATTTCAGTGTCTTAAATAATGCGTCATTACAGGTTCAGTCAATAAAGAATCTGGCTTGTGTTCTTGTATTAGAGTGTAATTCTGGTTTCCTTACGCAATTATAGTATTTCTATTTTTTTATTACTTCAGTACAAATGGTATTTAAAATTTCTTGTTTTATTGAAGAAGAACCGTGCCAGATGTGTACGTTGAATCACACTTCCACACACAGAACAGTTACACTTGTGCTTTGTTGTCGCGTTGGTTTTATAGTTGCTGGGGACTTAATTAATTGTGTTAACGGAAATTTTCTTTCATTCTTTGTTGTTATTCTATGCAGTCAGATTGCGTACAAAAACTAGTCAGGGCCAACCGTTTACGAGACCTCGTAATCAGACATACAACTACAAAAAAAAACTTAAAAATTATTTTCATTTATATAATTAAGCCCCCATGCAATGTATATATACCGGGTGATCAAAAAGTCAGTGTAAATTTAAAACAGAATAAATGACGGAATAATGTAGATAGAGAGGTAAAAATTGACACACATGCTTGGAATGACATGGGATTTTATTAGAACCAAAAAATTATAAAAGTAACAAAAACTGTCCAACAGATGGCGCTTCATCTGATCAGAATAGCAATAATTAGCATAACAAAGTTCTTTACAGGAAATGCTCAATATGTCCCCCATCATTCCTCAACAATAGCCGTAGTCGAGGAATAATGTTGTGAACAGCACTGTAAAGCATGTCCGGATCTATGGTGAGGCATTGGCATCGGATGTTGTCTTTCAGCATCCCTAGAGGTGTCGGTCGATCACGATACACTTGCGACTTCAGGTAACCCCAAATCGAATAATCGCACGGACTGAGGTCTGGGGACCTGGGAGGCCAAGCATGACGAAAATGGCGGCTGAGCACACGATCATCACCAAACGACGAGCGCAGGAGATCTTTCACGCGTCTAGCAATATGGGGTGGAGCGCGATCCTGCATAAACATCGTACGTTCCACCAGGTGTTTGTCAGCCAGGCTGGGGATGATGCGATTCTGTAATATATCGGGGTACCTCTCACACGTCACGGTAGCAGTTAAAAAACCAGAATCACGCATTTCCTCGAAGAAAAAAGGTCCGATAGAGGTACATGTGGTAAATCCAACCCAGACCGTGACTTTCCCGTCGTGCAATGGAGTTTACACGACAGTTCTAGGATTTTCGGTAGCCCAAATTCTGCAGTTTGTGGGCGTTGAAAGACCCTCGGAGCGTCAAATGAGCTTCGTCGGTCCACAACACGTTACTCAACCAATCGTCATCTTCCGCCATCTTCTGAAACGCCCACACTGAAAATGCCATCCGCTTCACTAAATCGCCAGGTAACAGTTCATGATGCCGATGGATTTTGTACGGATAGCATCGGAGGGTACGCCTCAGTGCCAACCAAACAGTAGTGTATGGAATGCCCGTGCGACGTATGAATGCACGAGTGCTGACTTCCCTGTGCATAGACGAATCCGCTACAGTTTCCATTTCTTCCTGAACTGTCTCAGTAGCATTACGCCTTGTGCTCGGTCGGCCACTATGAGGTCTATCGCCTAAACTACCCGTGGCTTCAAACTTCGAAATCATTCTCGCCACAGCTGCATTTGTCAACGGACCTTTACCCTTTCGAATCCCCTTCCTATGGCGATCGTTCGTAAGGCTGAACTAGCACCTTCCCCATTCTGATAATACAGCTTCACTAAAAGCGCCTTTTCAGGTAACGTCAACATGCTGCGACTGCTGGCGTATCTGATTCTCTCTCTCATTACTGCTCCTTTTATACACGATTGTCATGCGCAGTCACTGACGTTTTGCTGTCCAGCGCCATCTGCCGGACATTTTGTGAACTTTGTGTTTTTTGGTTCTAATAAAACCCCATGTCATTCCATGTGTGTAAATTTTTACCTCTCTATCTACATTATTCCGTGGTTTATTACGTTTTCAAATTTATACTGACAAGGAAAGCGTTTCTGAAGAAGAGAAATTTGTTAACATCCAGTATTGATTTAAGTGTCAGGAAGTCATTTCTGAAAGTATTCATATGGAGTGTAGCCATGTATGGAAGTGAAACATGGACGATAAATAGTTTGGACAAGAAGAGAATAGGAGCTTTCGAAATGTGGTGCTACAGAAGAATGCTGAAGATTAGATGGGTAGATCACATAACTAATGAGGAAGTATTGAATAGGATTGGGGAGAAGAGAAGTTTGTGGCACAACTTGACCAGAAGAAGGGATCGGTTGGTAGGACATGTTCTGAGGCATCAAGGGATCACCAATTTAGTATTGGAGGGCAGCGTGGAGGGTAAAAATCGTAGAGGGAGACCAAGAGATGAATACACTAAGCAGATTCAGAAGGATGTAGGTTGCAGTAGGTACTGGGAGATGAAAAAGCTTGCACAGGATAGAGTAGCATGGAGAGCTGCATCAAACCAGTCTCAGGACTGAAGGCCACAACAACAACAACAACAACTGACTTTTTGATCACCCGGTACATTTAAAACATTTTACGAAAGCATTTTATAATAGAATGGAATGGTACTTTCTGTAAAATTTTATATAATTATTTGCAAATGATACATTCATCCCCTCACCTCCTGTCTCTGTGGTAACCGATTGAAAAGTCTCCACTTTTTCGTGTAGTCACTGTAATTCGAACATTTTAACTTTCGTTTCTGGTGTCTAGCATGTTATTTGTTTTCGTAAGTGATGCCAATTTTCCCATTTCTTGTATTCACTTGTTTTCTATCCACGCATCTGTTTGTGTATGTACGTGTGTGTTCAAGTGTGTTTTTGTATGTGTGTGTTTGAGCTAGGGTGGGAGGGGATAAATGGGCTCACACAGGTAACAGTTTCTCTTAACTTTTAGAGAAAGGAAAAGATAATATAAATCAGTCCTACATGTGTTTTGACGCCCGTATGGGTATCAACCGGTTGCATACATCGGAAGAAAACTGCGTCATTTGCTGTGTATTAGACATTTTACTGTAAATACTTTTTCCTTTGTTATGATATTTTCATCAACTGTTTTAAATTTAGGCAAAAACCATACGTGAAAAATCATGTACGAGGTCTGTTCAAAAATTCCGGAACATTCGTAATTTCGCGCCAATGGCGTGTTGGAGCGAATTGTGGTTGGCATCCCTACACACGCCTGTGTTTAATATGTAACTGCCGAAAGCTTCATTGTTGTATATGCTACTTATTGTTCAGCGCTGTATGGAGTAGAAGTTTGTGTCACACAGTTTGGGAATTTCGAAATGGCGGAGTTAGAGAAGCAACGAGTCTGCATTAAATTTTGCGTGGAACTCAAAAAACCTTTACAGAGACACACCAAATGAAGCAGGAAGCCTACAGTGATGAGTGCTTAAGCTGTACTCGGTATTACGAATGCCAATCGAAGGCTAACTGTCCAAGAGATTGCAGCAGAGTGTACCATTTCAGTTGGATAATATCACGAAATCCTGACACAGTATCTTGGAATGCATCGTATTGCCGCCAAGCTCGTCCCACAGTTCTTGAGTCACAACGAGAAAGACCTTCGTCTCGCAATCTGTGGAGAAAATGTGGATGACGCAAATGAAATGTTCTTTAAGAGTAGCATAACTACTGATAATGTGTGATCTACGGTTACGATTATCTACGGTTACGATTATGAGGCCAAGATTCATTCTTCACTGTGGGTTGGGAAAGATTCTCCAAGACGAAAAAAGCTAGTCAATTCAGGTCAAATGTCAAAGCCATTCTCATAGTTCTCTTTGGCTTTGAATGATTAGTTCATCATGAATTCGTGCCACAGGGACGATCTATTAACTGATAGTACTATCAGGACGTTTTTCGACGCATGCGAGAAAATGTGGGAAGGCAATTTCACTCGTATGTATGTTATTGCCATCAAACAGAGGGAAAACATACGGGGTGTAATGAGTATATTTCTATTGGTGACTGAGGAGAGTCTACTGAACAACATTGCATTAGTAATTACTTCATTTGCAGATAATAATTACAGCCATTAGCAATAGTGTGTTTTAAAATTTTTCTCTATCTCCAAATATGAGTAGCAAATGCAAGCATTTAAGGCTTATTTTCCTCTGGGCAGGAAGCCTATAACGCCAGGTTTCGTTCACTTCATGGCTCAGGTACAGCCATGCAGAAAACCAGAGGTCGTAATGTTTGTGCATATTTGTGGGAAGACTAAACGAGGAAGAGAAGAAGCAACCAACATACTGATGTCAGTAAATATTAAGGTACCGCGTAGAAACTACTACTTCTACCCATTACACCCTGTGTATTTGAGTTACGTAAAACACACATAAAAAGCAACAACAGTAGATTGTATTTAGTGTCTGCAGAGTCATCTCTTATTGGTCCATCAGTGCAGCAATAGTCAGATCTGACATTAAATGCGAAATCCCTCATACAGTGTCAAACGAGTACGGTAACAATGTAGAAATCTTAATGATGCTTCATCATTCAGAGACATCGCTCTTAGCTTATGAAAATGACCACCACTGACTCAAAAGATGGCATGAAGATATGTGAGGGAATACACTGAACTTACAGGCTAACGACAACCCAACAAAAAACAAATCAGCAGTATCGAGGGAAGTCATAATGTTTCTAACTGACGACGCTAGAATGGAGAATAGATAAATTGCATTTAAATAGTGCAAACATTAGTTAGTTCCAAATCACGTATCGTTAGTAGCAAATTCGCCAGATTGTACTCGAGATTGTTTGAACGGTAATTAGAACTTTTTTTTCAAGATATGAGAAAATTTTTTTTGTATCGTCTATGCAGCTTATTACAATTAAAATAAGCAATCATTTTCACTCCAGTAAACAAAGGAGCTGCCCAAGACTAGATAATAATGGAATACTACTGTTCCCTGTACCAGTATAGTGCCAGTATAGTTCTTCGATCGTAGCTTTAATGCTGCTTTTGGTATTTATTCCGACGCCCTTGTAAGTAAAACTTTTGAACTTGTATGTGCACCATCAGTCAATCCATACGAAGGTAGCGATGAGCTACGCTCAAAGGGAAAGTTAGATGTCTAACATTCCTTCGTTTTCGGTATTGTTAAAGTCGAAAGTGTGCTCTACAAGTAACTTATCAAAAGATTCATTTGAATCTATGCTCCATTCACATTTTCAGACTAGTACCATTCAAAAAACATTTGTTTTCTCTGGCAGTCTCACGTTATTGAATATTCAGATGCAACAAGATGTTACAAAAACACATTATGAAGAATTTGTAAAGAACTGGCATTATTTTTAATTTGGTGCAATTGAACAAAACTTGTGGTAAGCTTCATGCGATTTATTATGATACAATATGAAAAATTTATCGCTGTAGTCTATTAAGAACATCTTAGCTTTTCTAAAAGCTTAGACATATCACTAGAAAATAAAGATCGCAGATATTCTGAAAGTTCTATGTCTTACCGAATTTCGGTTCAAGTTGGTTTTAGTGGAGTCCTCTTTTTGATAACAAAAAATAACTAACTATTGTCACCCATACAGATGATGTAAAGAGATACTTGCATTAATGTACTGCAATTGAGGAAGATTAACTGCAGAATTGAAAAACTGTGCAAAATACATTATTTATAAAAATTAACTGTTCATTTATATTTGCATAATATCTCATTTTACATTAATGAACTGATGAACTAATCAAAAGACCTGAAACACATGCTAAAGCTTATTTACATTTTGAAGCTTGTACGAGTAATAGCACATGAAAAAGAGAAATTACTGTGCGCACAATCATGCCTAATGTAATATAACCGTAAAGCTCAGCAATATGCAGCTTTTTGGCTCTAGATATAATAAATTCAAGTATAGCACGAAAAGTATCCCTTGAACTAAAAATGGAAACTCTTAACTTATTTACGATGTTATTAACGTGGCCATGTGAAGAAGGGAACAAAGTACAGTACATTTTAACACTCTTGGTGTCTGTCAATTTACTGAAATCAAGAATTATGTTTGTGAAGTTATCTGAAAGGAGATTAACGATCTTTTTGTTCCTTTGTTTGTTGTTGTTCTTCTTGTTAATGTCTTTAGTTTACAACAGACCTAGACCCTAATGTGTGCTGTACAAGCCTCCTCATCTATTCATCTTTTCAGAACTGCTGAAAACTACATGAACTTTTATCTGCTTACTGTAGTCCAGTCTTCGTCTCGTATTACAATTTTTATCCCTTCCCTCCGCAACCCTTCCCCTGCACATTACGCAATTTTCAAATTCCATATGGTTCCATTTCTCCATTTCTCATATCCTATTAGTATAGCCCTTCTTTCTGCTAAATTATCCGTCAAAGACGTGACATCTTTTCAAAGAACTATTTTCCGCTTGTCTTTAATATTGATCATTGACATTTCACTTCCTTAAAATTCCTTACTGACAACAGAAAAAATTAAGTCTTAATAAAGACTTCCTAACACATTTATAATACAAACAAAGACCAAGTGTAGTAGGATCTTCGCAGAAAAATTACGGAACAGTCATCTCAACAAAACTCCTCAGGCGATTGACTGTTCAAGAAAAAAATTAAATAAATGTTGACCTGATTTTTTACGCTTTTCTCGTGGAATATTACTGCTGTGAGAATTACGTAGCTGTAACGATTACACGTACCCCACTTACTAGTTTAGCAGATCCTACTACTATAATGGATTTTGAATACTAGTAAAATAGCTTAACTGCAGATATGTAACAAAATAATTTAGTAAAGATAAAATGTTCTGGGTTGTTAGGCCGCGTCATATTTTTTTTCTAAAATGATCGACGTTTCGACCCCTCTGCTGGGATTACCTTTGATGTGTCGGCAGATGGGCCAACACCTTGTAGATCGAGATGGCTGAAAAAGCACACTAGACTAACGCAGACGGGCGTGAAGTACTGGAACAGGCTACGTAATTAATGCTATGAAGAAAAGTACGTAGCTGGATTAATACTTATCTTTAATCAATCATTGTGGTACATCGCTCTTGACTATACACAGGAGACTTTAATTACAATCACTGTAAGGCTAATGGCGCCTTGCTAGTTCGTAGCCATTAACTTAGCTGAAGGCTATTCTGTCTCTCGGCTAATGAGAGAGAAAGGCTTCGTACATCTAGTCGCTAACTAGGTCGTCCGTACAACTGGGGCGAGTGCTCGTCCGTATCACGAGACCTGCCTTGTGGTGGCGCTAGGTCTGCGATCACACAGTGGCGACACGCGGGTCCGACATGTACTAAATGGACCGCGGCCGATTTAAGTTACCACCTAGCAAGTGTGGTGTCTGGCGGTGACACCACAACCTTTAGGATGTTTCGGTGTCCCCTATTGCTACTATCTTTAGTGACAACGGCCACGAAAGCCTGCAGACTCTCATAAGTAAGTCAGTGTTTAATAATATAGGCACGAGCTTCATTCACTAAGCTTCGGCAGTAGCAGTCTATTACTAGTGAATTATATACGACAGCGAGTATTCCGCAGAAACTGAAATAACACTACAGGTACTCCAATAAAGCGTTAAAGGATCTCCAATGTTCTCGGTGTAGATAAATGATTTTTCAGAGTAGATCAGCAACACTATGAATCTGTTCGCTAATGATACTCTTGCGTAGAGCAAAGTACTACATTTGGCGAATCGCAAGGACTTGCCGAGAGATCTGAAAAAAAATCCAGTTGCAATGAATGCCAGCTCTATCTGAATGTAGGTAAATGTTAGGTAAAGTCTACAACAACGAGAGAAAACAGATAGCATCTTGTTGGAGGATTAGTGGTGAACATGATACCACTAAATCGTATAAGTGCACTTTAAGACACAAAAATCTACGAAGGAATTATCCGAATGGGACAGAAATCGGTAGATGTAGTGTACACTTACAGACAAACAAATGAATACAATTTCAGAAAAATTAGGTGATTTATTCAAGTGAAACAGATTCACAAATTGAGCAAGTCAAAACCGCGTCGACTATTTCTGGCCTTTATAATAGCAGTTATTCGGCTAGGCACTGATTCATAGAGTTGTTGGATGTCCTCGTGAGGGACATCGTGAAAATTGTGTCTAATTGTAGCGTAACATGGTCAAAATCCCGAGCTCGTGGGAGGGCCCTCTTAATTGGAGAGAGGTCTGGTGACCTTGCTCGCCAAGGTAGGATTTGGCAAGCACAAAGACAAGCAGTAAAACCTCTCGCAGCGTGGGGAATAGCATTACCTTGCTGATATATAACCCCAGAATGACTTGCCATGAAGGACAACAAAATGGGGCGTAGAATACTGACGACGTATAACTGTGCTGTAAGATCGCCGCGGATGACAACTAAATGGCTTCTACTATGAAAAGAAATGGCAACCCAGACCATCACTCCTATTGGTCGGGCTCTATGGTGATTGATACCCTGCAGCTGTCCGGGATGTCTCCAGACGCATCTTTGCTGGTCTTCGGAGCTCTTCACTGAAGACAATTCTACTCCAGTCAATGAGATGCCAAGCAGAACACAAGTGAGGAGACCACGTGTGGTGGTATGAGGTATCATTTCTTTCCATAGCAGACCCCCCCCTTTGGTTGCCATCCGTGGAATTCCTACAGCACGGGGATACACCGAGGATATTTTTTACGCCCCGCTTTGTTGCTCCCAACGGCAAGCCACCCTGAGCTTATATTTCCGCAACATAACATCCTCTCGCACAAGGTGAGAGTTTCTGTTGCTTGTCTTATTGTTTTCCTATCTTGGACAGCAAGTTCGCTGGATCTCTCACTCACTGAGAACATTTGAAGTATTATGGGCAGGGCTCTCCAACCATCTCGATATTTTGATGATCTAACTTGCCAGTTGGATAGAATACGGCACGATATTCCTTAGGAGGGATCCAACAACTCTTTAAATGAATGCCAACCAGAATAAAAGCTCGCGTAAGCACCAAAAGTGAATCAACGCGTTATTTGTTTGCTCATTTTTTGAATTTCTTTCTCCTGAATAAATCATCCAGTTCTTCTGAAATCGTAATCATTTGTTTGTCTCTACATGTACAGCATATCTACCGATTTCCGTCCTATTCGAATAATTCCGTCGTGGGGCTCGTTTTTTCTATTCTTAGAGCGTATTTTGGTGTAATAGAACCGGACGATCAGCTATATCACTACCATGAAAGGCGAATGTGGGTTCTGGGAAAGTATAAATGTAAAGGAGATGTATTTGGAAAGCAAATCACTTGCAAGACGCTAGTGCAACAGATCAAGAATTTCGCTCCAATTCTCGAATACTTATCAAGTAGGCATGACCATAGACATCGAAAACATTAGAGATGAGCTGTTACGTCCGTAACAGGTCGGTATAGCCAAAACGAAAGCTTATCGACAGTCCTCTGCGAACTTAAATGGAAAGCTGTAGCCTGCATGAAAATTCTGTGAGACGAAACGGCCATTTCTACGGACTTTAATAACTTTTTTGTGTCTTGAACAAACTTTTGTTATGTCCAAAAACACCTCACGCCCTACGACGTTCCGCCATTTTCAAAGGCTGTAAAATACAACAAAAAACTGGTATCAGAAGATACGAAAATATATTACATTACACCATTGATAAGAGGCCTGGTATAATGAGGAGAATATGACGTTCTAGTTTACCAGTGTTATGTCAGTGAAATATAATTGTTCATTAGATACCATTAGATATAGTGTATATCGTCAGTATACCCAATCACGAGACAAGTGCAAATTGCTACCAAGGGTCAAATTGGAATCCAAGTAGACCAAACAGCTAGGCTGCGCTGGACAGACGATACATGATGCATTAGTTTGTTTACAACTACATTTTCATTCTTACATCGTATACAACAATTTCATCAGTACACAAGTTATGGAAATCACTTTGCAATGTTTTACAAAAATGTATTTCTTTACGAAACAATGTGTAACAGGTATTTTGAGTGGCCGAAAATATACATGAATTCTGTACTGACGAAATTATTTTGTACGATTTAAAGATGAAAAAGTAGTTGTGAACAAAAAGATGCAGCGTGTACCACGTATCCAGCGCCGCCTAGATGTTCATTCCACTTGGCTTCTAATTTGTCCCTTGGTAGCAGTTTGCACTTGTCTCGTGATTGAGAATTTTAACGAGATACAGTGCATCTAACGAATAATTTTATGTGACTGACATGCCAATGGTAATGTAGAAAGCCATATTCTATCTTTATACTATGTCTCTTATCAATGGTGACATGTAACATATTTTCATATCTTCTTATATCAGTTTTGTGTTGTATTTTACAGTCTTTGAAAATGACGGAATGTCACAACGCCTAAAGTGTTTCTGGAAATAATAAAACTGTGGTCAAGAATTAAAAAAGTCATTAAGATAAATGGAAAGCCTTTAAGAAAGTCGTACTACTCTCGAAACTATGTTGTGTGAATGTAGAGAACTTAACGTATCACTGATTGGTCACCTCTTCCCTGTTCCACTGGCGAATGGCACGTGGGAATAACGATTGCCGATAAGCCTCTGTATTAGCACTAATTTCTCGAAACTTTTTTCGGTGCCGTCATTTCTCGAGATGTATTTGGGGGAAAGTAGTATGTTGTCCGACTCTTCACGGGAAGTACTCTCTCGAGGTTTCGACGGTAAATCTCTCCACGATCCACATGCCCCTTTTCTAGCGTCTGTCTCTGAAATTTTTTCAGCATCTCCGTAACGCTCTTCCGCCGACTAAACGATCAGATGAGGAAACACGCCTCTCTTCGTTGGGCCTTTTCTGTCTCTTCTACCAGTTCTACCTGGAAAGGGTCACAGACTGACGAATAGTCCTCGCGAATCTGCCAAAAGAACGCCTTCTAATTCACTTCTTTCGTGAATGAGTTACATTTCCCTAAGATTCTTCCTGTAATTCTAAATGTGGCAACCGCCTCTTTCTGCTGTTTGCTTCCTGTGCTTATTCCATTGGAGATCGCTCTGGATAGTTAACCCTAGATATTTTACGGTGGATTCTGTTTCTAGCAGCTTTTCATCTATAGTAAAGTTGTACAGTAGCGGATTTCTCTTCTGTTCAAGTCCCATAGTCTGCACCATACATCTTTACGCTACACGTCATCCTCTATATCGACATTGTCTGGTGGCTTTGCTACTTTCTTACAGACAGGGGGATCATCCTCGAAAAAACTTCCGACGCTTTCTACTACATAATTTACATACACTGCAAACAGTAACAGTCACATCACACTTCCTTGGGGTATTTCACAAATTACCTTTACATCTCTCTATTCATGTTCCGTTAGGAGCGAGGTGTTGAGTTTGCAAAGAATTTTTGAATCAGGTCGTAAATCTTATCCGATACTCCAAAAGCTTGTATTTTTTCACTAAACGGCTATGTGGGATGGTGTCAAATGCCTTCCTGAAGTCAAGGAACGTGGCATTAACCTAAGCGTTCTGTTCTATAGCGCTATGGATATCATGGAAGAACTGAGCGAGCTGATTTCTGGAAGATCTCTGTTTGCCGACTCCATGTTGACTGTATAGAGGTATTCTTTGATTCTCAAAAAACGTCATGATTGTTGAGCATAAAGTGTGTTCCATAAATCATCAGATTGAGATCAACGATATAGGGGTATAATTATTGGCATCCGTCCTTCCTGAAGAAGGGAATGACCGGCACGTATTTTCCAGTCACTAGGTACATTTTGTTGCTCCAACGACCGACGAAAAATTGCTGGTAGAAGGGGACCAACTTCTTCCGCATAATGTGTGTAGAATCGAATAGGTATATATTCTGGTACTGATGCCCTTCCATTACTAAGCGATTGTAGTTGATTTCCTGTTCCGCGATCGGTTATCTCAGTATATGCCATTTCGACGTTCATGTGATGATTGAAAGGTAGGTCTGTGTTACGATCTTCAGCGCTCAAACAATTTCAGAAGATCGAATCCAATATTTCCTCCTTGTCTCTGTTATCTTCCAATTCGGTGCCTGTATAGTCACTGTGTGAATGAGTAGATGATTTTGACCCACTTTCCGATTTTACATACGAACAAAACCTCTTAGTACATTTAGTCGGATCGGTTGACAAAATTTCACTTTCGAGGTGACTGAGTACGTGTCACATTACTCCCCTTATGCTTATTTTCGCTTCGTTTAGCTTTTTTTCAGTAGATTTTGACTTCTCCTGAATCTATGATGTTCGCTTTGTTTACGTAGCAATATTCTAATACGGCCGTTAAACCACGGTATTCCCCAGCTCTTGAGACTTTGCTCGGAAGATTCTTGTACAAGGCACATGAAGTGGTGCTTTTGAAGGTTTTCGTTTTGCGCTCTGTATATTCGTCCCCAGCACTGAATAACTGATGTTGAGTACTCAGTGTAACATCCACGAGATAAATTTTAGCTGCAGTGTGACGAGAGAAAATTATGCCTCTCACAGTTAGAATCATTATCTATCCGACATATGGAAAAACAGTGAAATAAAACAAAATGGTTCAAATGGTTCTGAGCACTATGCGACTTAACTTCTGAGGTCATCAGTCGCCTAGAACTTAGAACTAATTAAACCTAACCAACCTAAGGACAGCACACATCCATGCCCGAGGCAGGATTCGAACCTGCGACCGGAGCGGTCGCTCGGCTCCAGACTGTAGCGCCTAGAACCGCACGGCCACTCCGGCCGGCAGTGAAATAAAACAAAACGGTGATAAATATTACTTATTGATACAATATTTTATGATGTAATTGGACATATCGATGTGTATCACACAAAGACAATGATAATTGTAAATTACTGTTATGATCTGCGTTTGTCTTCCTTTGTTTCTACTTTTTTGGTTGGCTTTTGTAGGATGCGGACGCAAGACGCATATGAAACTGAGGTCTGTTAAGGAACTGTAATTATTTGTTAATTATTACTTGAGAATAGAGTTCTTTATTATTATAAATATGTGTGAATAATTATTTGTACCTTTAATTCCTCTCCCAATAAGCATTATTTATGTTAATTATTTCTTTCCGCTGCAAGGAGCGTAACCATTGATGATAGCGATTTGTATCGCATTTTTACCTTGTTTCTTTCGGAAGTATCAAAGGTTTGCTTGATGAAAATTAGTGTAAATAGTGCACAATATAAAATGGTTCAAATGGCTCTGAGCACTATGGGACTTAACGTCTGAGGTCATCAGTCCCCTAGAACTTAGAACTAATTAAACCTAACTAACCTAAGGACATCACACACATCCATGCCCGAGGTAGGATTCGAACCTGCGACCGTAGCGGTCGCGCGGTTCCACACTACAGACAACACTTTAACACAACGTTAACTTGGATTTCTTTTGCAACTTGACCAAATCTATAGCCAGGAGAACAAGATTATTTTGTAATTACTCGCTGTAATGAAATAGGATTATCATTTTCGTAAACATTTTTGGAATACAGTGATGAATAGATTATTATATTTTAACTAAAGTTCAGTCTTGATCACAACACTTATGTCTCTATAACACAGGTGACCGGTTTCGGTTATATTTATATAACCATCTTCAGACCCATGGCTTCCTTGGAGGATGGTAGGCGGAGCTCTCCTCAGCTGCTACGAAGTCAACTTTAGTTAAAATATAATTAGCATTTTCGTTTACAAATTAGTTAAATACCAAACGACTGAATAACACAGCGATCGCCACATCAGATACTCTGAATTTTGTATTCCGTCACCCTTCTTAACACTACTTGTAGTACCCGTAATCATAGCTGCTGTCAGTAGTTTGCGGACTGTATACGTGGCTGTATTCCAACACTGTGTAACAGTTCTCACGGGTTCTTTTATCCTGCAAAGTGACTTGTGTGTTGTTCCACCTACTCGGGCGCTTCCTAACAGAGGTCGGCGAAGCCGCTCAGTGCATGTGCAAGCCGCGTAGCGCTCTCTGAATGCTTTGCCGAGGGAGGGGCTTTGGGCCGAGGGGCAGGAATGGATGCTGTTTCCGTGGGTGGCGAATCACCTGTCCACCCTCAGCCTCCTCCGCCCCCGCCTTCACCCCACCGCCGCCGCCTGCACATCGTGGCCAACCCGGCAGCCGGCGACGTAAATTGGCGCTGAGAGGAGCCGCTAACACGGGCCTTCCGCCTCTCTGGACGCTCCGCCCCTGCTTTCATCAGTTAAAGACATTAGGCAGCTTGCCGCGCCGCGCCGGGAGGCGGACAAAGGAGCGACGCAGACCTGGCGCGGTCGACGCCGCCACTCACACCTCGTGACAGCCGCGTGCCGGCTCTTTTCCTCCTTTTCCTTTCTTGTTCGGCCTGCGGCACAATGAGAGAATAACTGGGCTCCAATGGCGGCATCATTTCCGTTTAGAAGAGCATATTTCGCACTCGAATGAAACGGGCCTTTACTCGCTTAGCCCTGATTACAAGTCCCTGGCAGCTGGGAGGATTAAAAAAAAAGATGAATGCAGCACCCACGTGAATGAAATGCGCCAGTAGTCTACAGGCAGGAACGCACCACACGCGTTACTAAACGCCTGAAACGGCTGGAAATCACTAGTCCACCACGTGTTGCAGTGCCATGTACAGTGTGTCTGAAAAGTCTGTCACCGATTACTAATTTCATTTCAAGGGGATAGGTGGTCAAACGGTCCGACCTGGAGCAGGAGAGGCACCACAGGACATTTTAATTTCCGGTGTCTATACTTTTACTAATAAATTCATAAAACTTTGTCAGCATGACCAGGAAGGATTCAGAATTCACTCTCATGGCAATGGAAGTTCAAAAACAAAAGAAAATTAAATTTTTTACATGTGAAATTTCAACATTTTTTCACTTGCTATTAGTTGCATTTGTTGCAATAGGTACACTTTTCTTCATGAGTAAGAGAATTTTACACAACATACAAACCATACTTACAGGTGTATGAAACTCTGGAACTTAATTTATGAAAAAATGAATGAGCTGTTACATTTTAAACTTCATGTTTCGAAAAAAGCCAGCCGCGGTGGCCGAGCGGTTCTTGGCGCTTCAGTCCGGAACCGCGCTGCTGCTACGGTAGCAGGTTCGAATCGTCCCTCGGGCATGGGTGTGTGTGATGTCCTTAACTTAGTTAGGTATGGGTAGTTCTAAGTTCTAGGGGACTGATGACCTCAGATGTTAAATCCCATAGTGCGCAGAGTCATATTTTTTTTTAGAAAAACCCTAATTTTATTATTAATTATCTCAATTTTTACCACAGTGTACAATAGATTTGGAAAATTCTAGAGTTTCATACACCTGTAAGTAGGGTTTGTATGCTGTGCAAAATTCACCGTAGAGTGTTGTGGACAAACGTATACCCATAGCAACAAATGCAGCCAATAGTAAGTGAAAAGATGATGAAATTTGACACGTAAAAAAATTTATTTGGTTATATTTTTGGACTTCCACTGCTATGAGAGTGAATCCTGAATCCCTCTTGGTCATGCTAACAAAGTTTTATGAATTTATTAGTAAGAGAGTAACAGCGGAAATTAAAATGTCCTCTGGTGCCTCTCCTGCTCCAAGTCCCCTCGTTTGACGTCCTATCCCTCTTAAGCAACAGAAACAAAATGTACGCTCATATGTTAGAAACAGAGTACGTCGTCGCATGTTTCACTAACATATTATGCTGTGGAACCTTGCTTCTTGCCAAATTTCGTGATTCTATGTCAACGGGAAGAAACCCACAGGGATCGATCAGTGAGTATGCGAGTATCAAGATACACTACTGGCCATTACAATTGCTACACCACGAAGATGACGTGCTACAGATGAGAAATTTCACCGACAGGAAGAAGATGATGTGATATGCAAATAATTAGCTTTTCAGAGCACTCACACAATGTTGGTGCTGGTGGCGACACCTACAACGTGCTGACATGAGGAAAGTTTCCAACCGATTTCTCATACACAAACAGCAATTGACCGGCGTTGCCTGATGAAACGTTGTTATGTTACCTCGTGTCAGGAGGAGAAATCCGCACTATTAGCTTTCCGACGTTGATAAAGGTCGGATTGTAGCCTATCGCGACTGCGGTTTATCGTATCGCGACATTGCTGCTCGCGTTGGTCGAGATCCAATTACTGTTGGAAGAATACGGAATCGGTGGGTTCAGGAGGATAATACGGAACGACGTTCTGGATCCCAACGGTCTCGTATCACTAGCAGTCGATATGACATATCTTATCCGCATGGCTGTAACGGATCGTTTAGCCACGTCTTGATCCCTGAGTGAACAGATGGGGTCGTTTGCAAGACAACAACCATGTGCACGAACAGTTCGACGACGTTTGCAGCGGCATGGACTATCAGGTCGGAGACCATGGCTCCGGTTACCCTTCACGCTGCATCACTGGCAGGAGCACCTGCGATGGTGTACTCAACGATGAACCTGGGTGCACGAATGGCAAAACGTCATTTTTTCGGATGAATCCAAGTGCTGTTTACAGCATCATGATGATCGCACCCATGTTTGGCGACATCGCGGTGAACGCACATAGGAAGCGTGTTTTCGTCATCGCCATACTGGCGTATCACCCGGCGTGATGGTATGGGGTGCCATTGGTTACACGTATAGGTCACCTCTTGCTCGCACAGAAGGCACTTTCAACAGTGGTCGTTACATTTCAGATGTGTTACGACCCGTCACTCTACCCTTCATTCGATCCCTGCGAAACCCTACATTTCAGCAGGATAATGCACGACCGCATGTTGCAGGTCCTGTACGGGTCTTTCTGGATACATAAAATGTGCGACTGCTGCCCTGGCCAGTGCATTCTCCAGATCTCTCACCAACTGAAAACGTCTGGTCAATGGTGGCTGAGCAACTGGCTCGTCACTATACGCCAGTCACTACTCTTGATGAACTGTAGTATCGTGTTGAAGCTGCATGGGCAGCTGTACCTGTACACGCCATCCAAGCTCTGTTTGACTCAATGCCCATTCGTATCAAGGCCATTATTACGGCCGGATGTGTTTGTTCTGGGTACTGATTTCTCAGAATCTATGCACCCAAACTGCGTGAAAATGTAATCACATGTCAGTTCTAGTGTAATATATTTGTCCAATGAATACCCGTTTATCATCTGCACTTCTTCTTGGGATAGCAATTTTAATTGCCAGTAGTGTACGTTATGTGACGTAAATTGCCGTATCTTATGATTGCACTGACTTAGAAGTTTCAGCCTTTTACTCCGCAGCTTGAAACGGCTACCAGTTCCTGAGACGAAGTGTATTTAACAGTCGGATAGACCAACAGACAGACGGATGGACGGACAACGAAGTGATCGTGGAAGGATTCCGTTTTTACCAGTTGGTTCATGGAATCCTAAAAGCATCGCATATTTATGGTACAGAGTGAGACTACACGACGAATGGCCACTGGTACGCTTGCCATTAGGATATTTTCATTAGTTTTTCGGAATATTATTAACTGATATTGGAATGCGTGTGTATGTGACGTGACATGAGTTGGTTTCGCAACGATCCTAAGTATTCTTACTAGACGGGTGGGTAGCCCCTGCCCTCCTCTCGCTCACGAGCGTTACGCCCTTGGAAAGTTTCTTGTTTGTGGTCACTGTTGCTAAACTTGGACGTCAGTGAAATAAAAATCTCTGAAAGGAAGTAGCAGACAAAGGACGACTATAAGGTCACAGTCCATCTGGCAGAAAGGAAGGCTTAGAATAAATGGACTATCTACTTCCTACACAATTTCGGTTGGTGAGAATGGTCTTAAGTTTAAAGTGACGAGCGACGGCTCACTTACGAGTACTGATTTACTGAACTTAAAAATGGAATTAGACACTGTAAAACGCCTGATGGAGTAACGCGAAGGTGTGCTAATTCAACGTGTCTGAAAGGAAGACGATATAAAATGTTGATTGGTACACGTAAAAAAGTTTTCGTTAAGAAAACCTCTTTACTGATATTACATTTTGACATGAAAGACTGTGAGAGATCTTTTGAAACTGCACAGTCGAATTATGTCACTGTTTAGGAATACAATGTGAAAGTAGATAAAATGAAGGAGAGGAAATTGCAGAAATGAAACGTGAGGTGCTGCTAAAATCACTTGGACAGCTGCAAGTAACGAAACAAAAACGCCGTGATTGGAATGGATGAAGAAGAATGTTATTAGAGAAACCTGTTCGTGGAACGTGTCTTCAGATATTCAGTATACGTAGCACTTGCAGGACCAAAAGCTGGAACGCACTATATTGGCAGATATACAGGGCGAAGGGAACATGCGGTACATGGATGTCGGTCGGCATGCGATTTCTCATCCATATTTAAGCCAAAAGCTTATCTAACAAATTCAAGTAGGGTACATTTTGAAAAACACATGTATGACAAAGAGAGTTTGATAACAGTATGAGGTCGTGCGGTGCATCGGAATATGAAAAGGAATGTGTATCACCCGACGTGACTGTACCTTCCGTCGCAGCACACTGAGTAGATTACTGAGACATTGAACTCACGTCCATCATGGAGCTGTGGTTCAAATCCTCGGGGATTCCTTTTTTATTTTCTAGGCGTCTGTTCCCTTCTTCTCGTCTTTCATAAGCAGGATATCATTTTATCACATGACCATAGACTATCGCATGACAGTGGGCCCCATGAATCTACATGCATGTGTCTGTTGAGCGCGCATTGCACAACCATAACTCATCCTGTCACGTACATGTTTGGCGGCTTCTCAATGGAGTACACAAATTATGAGTAAGTTGGTGTGTTTTGGTGCTGAGTGCATCCGATAACCAAGCCACCGCTGCTGCTGCTGCTCGAGAAAGAGTTGCACAGAAACCTCAAAGGCGCCATCCCAGTAAGAATGCTTTTTGTCGTCTGGAGTAAAGCCTTCGGGAAAGCGGTAATCTTCTTTCAAAAGTAATGGACATGTATCGTCCAAGGACTAGACCTATTCCGCAAACAAATTTAAAATGGCTCCGAACACTATGGTCTTAACATCTGAGGTCATCAGTCCCCTAGACTTAGAACTATTTAAATATAAATAACCTAAGAACAGCACACACATCCATGCCCACGGCAGGATTCGAACCTGCGACCGTAGCAGCAGTGCGTTCCGGACTAAAGTGCCTAGAACCACTCGGTCACAGCGGTCGGCCTATTCTACAAACAGGAGACGTGATTATTGAAACGATTCACCAGTCACCTCGACGAAGTAAACGTGAAATTCCAAGGCAGTTCCAGATATATGGAAGACCGGTTGTTGAAGTATTGCGCGATGAAGAACTGCATCTATATTAATACACGTTTACTCATTCCAAGAGGCCATAAGAATGCATTCGACGAGAGCAGTTTTGCGAAAGGCTGTCGCACAAAGTGGGAGATAACCAATATTTTATAAATAACGTGATATAAACTGACGAATCTAGCTTCACTCGTGATTTTCAATGTCCACAACAACCATTAATGGTCGGAACACAACCAACTTGTCTCCTGTGAACGTGGCACCTATTGTCGGACAAGCTGAATGCACTCTTATATCGTACGTTTTCTTGCCATACTTTGCCTGACGCATTACAAACGTTCCACATACTGTCAGACGACAACTATGGTCTCAGTATGATGGCACACCGCCACACTTTGGAATTAATATGTTACTATTTAAATGAAGCGTTGATAGGGAAACGGATTAGTCGCGGAGGTTCACTGTTCTGGCTTCCACTTTCCCCGGACAATAATACATTATATTTTTATTTCTGGAGACATTTAGAGGAAAAGTTTATAGTGTTCCACCCATGGATGTACACGACCTAATTGCTCGTTGCCATGCCGCTTCGACGATGATGGATGCAAGTGTGTTGCGTAGGGTCCAGCAAGGTGTGATACAGCGAGTGGCGATGTGTTTACAAACGCAAGGTTGTCAATTTGAACGTCTGCTCTAAGGTAAACGGTGTTCGTACGTGTAGCTGCCGTCCCTGCTAAGATAAGCCTGGACGGTCCCGCAAAATTACAGCGCAATATCACTATGTTTTGTTTGCTGCAGAATCGTTGAACACATTCTCAGTTCGAATATAATGAACTTTCTTGAAGCTTTCGGGCTTTCTAAATGACTACGTACCCTCCGACTCAACGTTGAAATGTTAAATGTTTTGGCTGGTTTCGTTGTCTACAGGCTGGGATATGTAGTTGCCGCATTAAAGGCCAAATACTGCTGAGTCTACAGTATACAATAATAATATAAACATGAATCGAATGGTCAAAGGTTTCTATTACTCTGCAATTGCGAATTATGAAAGTAAGATATAAATTTATAAATGAAAGATTGCTACTAAATGAAATCTGCAGGTACTATCTTAATGCCTTTAAATGATGAGCACGATACCAGAAGTACTTTTGAGAATGCCGTATATTCCTGCAAATACTTATTGGTGTCGATGGTCCAGCAATTAAATAAAATGTAAGTTGAATAACAGTGATACAATAGAGTCCATCTACACGTAATTAGTTATGAACAACAACATAGTCCACGAGATATTCACTTCTAAACGCACCCTACGTCTTCATTCCAGAAACATCGGAAATCTCACAAGTGCACAAGTCGGCACTACGAAATATTTCTATCTCTCGCGACCACGCGCAAACTGCTCCACTCCAAGCCTTTCCAGCCACTGTGCGTCCGTCGCGCCGTCCAGCACCTCCCGTGTGTTCTGTCCCGTACCGTCCCGAACGGCCTCCTGCTGAGACCTACCCCGTGTCCTCTCCTGATACTCACTTCCATCCAGTCTCCCCATTTACGAACGCTGGGTTTCGCTAGAGCGCTCGCGCCATGTCTTCATTCCAACGCACAGTCACTTAATGAAACATATTCGAAATACTGGATTTACATTTAAATACCTGAAATTAAATAAATATTCCTACGGCTGGACCATAAACACGCTCTAACACACATTATGAAATACATAATCAATTAAATAAATATGTATTAAAAGAAAAGAAGCAAAAGGTAGGCCAGGAGCCTAATGTCTCTGTGCATTCTAAAACACAGTAAATAATTTACCAATTTCTTCATGAATACCATATATCGGCTATTAACAAAGACATAGAAGAATCAATATATTTATAAGCATGCTGCAGCCGTTTTTTCGTGTAACTGTGGAGTATTTATGGTCTGACGCGATCGATAGTAATCGGCCACTTTGACCTCCCATAACTCACGTAGTACTTAAGTTACATGCCTGTAATTCATACCAAATCTAGGTTTACACTAATAGATTTCTAAAGACACGGCGATCGATAAAATCGGATGAAGCGTTAAGTTTTTGGAAATTCGTTGCTGGGGATTACTTCTATAATTTACAGTCAGGTACTAAACTTAAAACTAATACAGATATTGAAAATCTGATTACACCATCAGAATCGTTGTGCAAGTAATGGTAATGTACATGTTTCTTTTTGAAGTATCATAATTCATCTGGCTACTATTAATGCCTATACGAACTGTGAAATGTCTACCATTAAGGTTTCACAAAGTCCGCCATCTTTGGAACTCCCGGCGTTTCTCCTTCATTGTCACAAATCACCGTCCTCGTCACAGCGGAGTTCCCAGCCACGCGGCTGGACCATGCCCTGGGGCCACCCCTCTCGTCCGGCTAACCTTTACCACCACGTGTTTCCTGCCGCGCCCCAGCTTTGACGAGCGTCCTGTGCGGCCACGCCAACTTAGAATATTTTCAGGGAGCCACAATTCACCCGTTACCCCACTATGTCGGCGAATTAGCCTGGTTTTAGGAAGCATCGCTCGTGCGAAACTGAGCTTGCAATTTCTTCACATAATATACTGAGAATTATGTATCAAGGGCAACAGGCAGATTTCATTTTTCTAGATTTCTGGAAAGTATTTGACACCGTGTGCCACTGCAGGCTGTTTACGAAGGTACGATCATATGGAACAAGTTAACATACATGTGAGTGGTTCGAAGACTTCATAAATAATAGAACCCAGTATGTTGTCCTCGACGACGAGTGCTTATCAGAGACAAGAGTATCGTCAGGAGTGCCTCAGGAAAGTGTGATAGGACCGCAGTTATTCTCTATATATGTAAATTATTTGTCGGAGAGGGTGGACAGCAATTTGAAGTTGTTTGCTGATGATGCAGTGATGTACTTTGAGGTGTCGAAGATGAGTGACTGTAGGAAGATACGAGACGACTTAGACAAAATTTATATTCAGTGTGATGATTGGCACCTAGCTCTAAATGCAGGAAAACGTAAATTATGCGGATGGGTAGGAAGGAAAAAACCTGTAATGTTGGGATATACTATTAGAATTGGCAGGGTGGTTCACCTGTAAAGGAGACCGCATATGGGACGCTGGTGCCACCTATTCTTGAATACTGCGCCAGTGTTTGGGATCCGTTCCAGGTAGGATTGAAGAAAGACATCGAAGCACTCCAGAGGCTGGCTGCTAGTTTACAGGTTCGTTATTCATACTCAACCTGCATTAATTTAGATTTTTCAGCATTTAGAGCTAGCTAGTCCTAAATGTGTAGAAAACGTAAACCATTGCGGATGAGTAGGAAGGACGAACCTGTAATGTTAGGATACAGTACTACCAGGATCCAGCTTGATACAGCCAAGCCGGTTAAATATCTGGGCGTAACGTTGCAAAGCGATGTGAGATAGAACAAGCATGTGAAATCTGTGGTGGGGAAGACAAATAGTCGACTTAAGTTTATTGGGAGAATTTTACGAAAGAGTGGTTCACCTGTATAGGAGATTGCATATAGAACGATGGTGCAGCCTATTCCTGAGTACTGCTCGAGCATTTGGGAGCCGTACCAGGTCGGATTGAGGGTGGACGTTGAAGAAAACCAGAGGAGGGCTGCTAGATTTGATAGTGATAGGTTCTAACAAAACGTAAGTGTTACGGAGATACTTCTGGAACTCAAATGGGAATCCCTGGAGGATAGACGGCGTTATTTTCGGGAAACACCATTAAGAAAATTTAGAGAACCGGAATTTGAAGCTGACTGCCGAACGATTCTGCTCCGGCCAACACACATAGCTCGTAAGGACCACGAATATAAGATAAGAGAAATTGGGGTTCATGCAGAGGCGTACAGACAGTCGTTTTTGCCTCGCTCTATTTGCGAGAGGAACAGGAGGGGAAATGACAAGTAGTCATACAAGTATCCTCCGCCACGCACTTTATGGTGGCTTGCGGAGTATCTATGTAGATGCAGATGAACATATAGACATAAACGTGCAGAACATAATTACTGTGAATAGATTAATGTTCAGTCTAGTGTTGTTGTTGTTGTTGTCTTCAGTCCTGAGACTGGTTTGATGCAGCTCTCCATGCTACTCTATCCTGTGCAAGCTTCTTCATCTCCCAGTACCTACTGCAACCTACATCCTTCTGAATCTGCTTAGTGTATTCATCTCTTGGTCTCCCTCTACGATTTTTACCCTCAACGCTGCCCTCCAATACTAAGTTGGTGATCCCTTGATACCTCAGAACCTGTCCTACCAACCGATACCTTCTTCTGGTCAAGTTGTGCCACAAACTTCTCTTCTCCCCAATCCTATTCAATACTTCCTCATTAGTTATGTGATCTACCCATCTAATCTTCAGCATTCTTCTGTAGCACCACATTTCGAAAGCTTCTATTCTCTTCTTGTCCAAACTATTTATCGTCAATGTTTCACTTCCATACATGGCTGCACTCCATACAAATACTTTCAGAAATGACTTCCTGACACTTAAATCTATACTCGATGTTAACAAATGTCTCTTCTTCAGAAACGCTTTCCTTACCATTGCCAGTCTACATTTTATATCCTCTCTACTTCGACCATCATCAGTTATTTTGCTCCCCAAATACCAAAACTCCTTTACTACTCTAAGTGTCTAATTTCCTAATCTGATTCCCTCAACATCACTCGACTTAATTCGACTACATTCCATTATCGTAGCCTACCTATTATGTTTGTTGTACGTGACGGATACAGACGATATGGCTGTATCCAATATTGTTTCTATTTGCATCATTTGTATCATGGACGAAAGAAGTAGTCGCTGGTAACAGAAATAAGTATTCAAGACACCGCATTGTGGAGATGTAAACTGGATACAAATTAACGCCTTAACCGAAGTGAGACATTTCTTCTTCACCTTGTGCAGCAGAATGTGGGAAAATGATTACGTGATATATTGGGCACAGCGAAAATGCAGATGCGAACGTCTGGGAGGATATACAAGACACCATAAATACCATCTACCGAATCAAAAAAGTTATAGCTTCAGTGTTCAAGAAACTTGGGCTTTTGTCGTCCCTTGTACTGATATACTGATACCCACCCACCCACGATACTGTAGAGGCATGGTTTGTAAAGATGTCGCAACAACATTCACGCTATACCAAGAAGAAATGCCGATGATAAACGAGTATTCATTGGACAAATATATTACACTAGAACTGAAACGTGATTACATTTTCACTAAATTTGGGTGCACCAATCCTAAAAAATCAGTACCCAGAACAACCACCTCTGGCCATAATAACAGCCTTGAAACGCCTGGGCATTGGGTGAAACACAACTTGGATGGCGTGTACAGATACAGCTGGCCATGCAGCTTCAACACGATACCACGGGTTCATCAAGAGTAGTGACTGGCATATTATGACGAGCCAGTTGCTCGGCCACCATTGACCAGACGTTGTCAGTTGGAGAGAGATCTGGAGAATATGCTGGCCAGGGCAGCAGTCGAACTTTTTGTGTGTCCAGAAAGGCCCGTACAGGACCTGCAACATGCGGTCGTGCATTATCCTGCTGAAATGTAGGGTTTCGCAGGGATCGAATGAAGGGTAGAGCCACGGGTCGTAACACACCTGAAATGTAACTTCCACTGTTCAAAGTGCCGCCAATGCGAGCAAGAGGTGACCGAGACGGGTAACCAATGGCACCCCTACCATCACGCCGGGTGATACGCCAATATGGCGATGACGAATACACGCTTCCAATGTGCGTTCACCGCGATGTCGCCAAACACTAATGCGACCATCATGATGGTGTAAACAGAACCTGGATTCATCCGAAAAAATGACGTTTTGCCATTCGTGCACCCAGGTACGTCGTTGAGTGCACCATCGCAAGCGCTCTTGTTTGTGATGCAGCGTCAAGGGTATCCGCAGCAATGGTCTCCGAGCTGACAGTCCATGCTGCTTCAAACGTCGTCGAACTGTTCGTGCAGATGGTTGTTGTCTTGCAAACGTCCCCATCTGTGGCCTCAGGGATCGAGACGTGGCTGCACGATCCGTTACAGCCATGCGGATAAGATGTCTGTCATCTCGACTGCTAGTGATACGAGACCGTTCGGATGCAGCACGGCGTTCCGTATTACCCTCCTGAACCCACCGATTCAATATTCTGCTAACAGCGGCCTGTTTGCTTCATGTGGCGATGTAACTCGCAGCTGACAAGATGTGTGCGGCGGAGGCGAGACGTGAGGCTGCACATGTGAATCGATTGCGGCCACGAAAGAAATGCAAAAATCTCACGGTTTAGCGATGAGGCAGACGGATCGCAATTTACTCTCTACCAGAGCCCTGAAATCATGGTAGATTTCAGTGTGTGACACACCCGTTTTCTCGTCATACCAAGGACCAATTTGGGTCATTTATACAACAAAGAGCATAAGGATACCAAACGTCAAAACTGATAAAGCAAAAACGAATCAGTGTGCCCTCGGCAAACGAGTGCTCTGAGACGTTCGAAGTCACACTGTCAGTAAAGTAAGAACCTCACCACAGGCTCCCCAGTGTAGACTACTTGCAAGTGAAGGACTGGTCCCAAGTACCAACCACACATGCTAGCGAATCAACCAGAAGTCCTCTAACCAGACCATGTCCAGCACCCATTTACCTCGTACCTCTTCAGAAGAAAAAAAAATCCATTTTCCCTCAAAGTGCAAGAACCATACCGTCTTCTCGTCGTTTTGAGCCAATCATAGGGATCTGGAGGCGCTAAATCTCCCCTCCCACATGACAGCACAAATTCACCGCCCATTGCTTCCAACTCCAAACCAGGGAAAGAGTTAAGAAACCTGCATCTCTGGAGAAAGAAGGAACCGACAATTACTGGCTTTTTTAAGTTTTCGCAAAGGGAAACATGTTTTTCTCTGAAGTCGCGGGGCTTCCCTTGGCAACAAGTGAACAGATACAATCTTAAAGATCTTTATCTAAATCCATTGTGCCTTGGAGCTTGTTAGTCCTAGCTATGAGGTGTAATAAATATCCTATCTCTAAACATTTCTCAGACGTCGGAGTTTCTTAAACACCCGAGGTGGCCGATGGAAGTGGGTCACAGGCCTATTTGCAGTATCGGCGAACATGAAAACTTGTGAATTTTTATACACCTGGCTCTGCACACAAATCCCGCTTTACGACTCCACTGTGTAGACATGTCCCTTCAGTCTGTCGCCCCCAGCCCGGCCTTTGGCTGGCACCATTGCAAGTGTAGCGGCATTGTTCTGCTGGAGACCTGTCTCGACAAGCGGCTGCTCTGAAACTTCCCGGCAGATTAAAACTGTGTGCCAGACCGAGACTCGAACTCGGGACCTTTGTCTTTCGCAGGCAAATGCTCTACCAACTGAGCTACTCAAGCACGACTCGCGCCCTGTCCTCACAGCTTTACTTCTGCCAGTACCTCGTCTCCTACCTCCCAAACTTTACAGAACCACTCCTGCGAACCTTACAGAACTAGCACTCGTTGATTCTGGAAGGGGCTGCTTCGTATGCCCTGTACGGTTGTGGGCCTGTCCGGCAATATTTACTGCGGGATGCGCTCACCGCCCATTTCTTCCAACTCCACACATGATGTTTCTATTAGCTAAGAACCATAAAAATACCTCTTGCTTTTAGCACCCTAGCAGGCTCCATCAACGTCTGCGCAGGCCGTTAACTTCCTAGAGTCTCGCTCAATGTGCATCAGGTTGTAACCTTTATTAATTTTGTGTATACGAGAAACAGATGAGAGAGTAACTTGTCATCTCTCGTTTTTATGTGCTTATGAAAGGCAAGTGATGTCTCTTTGTAGCTAAAGTTGTTCCTGTAGCTTCTCCCCATCTTATGGCAGTCAGTTCTTTAGGGAGCTGAGGCTTATTTGTTCTCATTGTGCCAACAAGTGTTAGCCGTTTCCTCAGTAGTTCTTCTGCAGGTAACATACTAGTGTACCAGCTATCTGTTCTGATATTTCGGTCAGTTCCTTGAATCCCCTCAGTAACGTTCAAATCAACGTCTTTGACTGAATTACAAACTTGGAGAGGCCCTTCAGTCTGCTTTCCGGCATGTACTTTCATTTGAGGTGTACACCAAGTCATTGCATAACGTAATAACTGTATGTATCTTGATTTCTTATTTAGCAGGATACCTTGGAATATACACCAAAACGGGGCATTTACCTTTGAATGGCACCAGCCGATAATCAGTAGTAATGCTACCTCCAGGATCTATGCTTATCTGCAGTTTTCGCTGAGCAGGATGAACACTTGCAGTCATTTTATCCTGTTTCTAACGTTGTGCCCTATCATGAATATTGTCAAATTTCAAACACCACGTAAGAAACAAAAGTCTGTCCAGTGACATAGTAGTGTGAAATATTTCTCAAAAAAAAAAAATGGCTCTGAGCACTATGGGACTTAACATCTGTGGTCATCAGTCCCCTAGAACTTAGAACTACTTAAACCTAACTAACCTAAGGACATCA
The DNA here is from genome assembly GCF_021461385.2 of Schistocerca piceifrons. Classification (NCBI taxonomy): domain Eukaryota; kingdom Metazoa; phylum Arthropoda; class Insecta; order Orthoptera; family Acrididae; genus Schistocerca; species Schistocerca piceifrons. Next base: position 220,595,679 of record NC_060143.1, read on the forward strand.
CACACATCCATGCCCGATGCAGGATTCGAACCTGCGACCGTAGCAGTCCCGCGGTTCCGGACTGAGCGCCTGAACCGCTAGACCACCGCGGCCGGCTAATATTTCTCAATTTGATCAACATAACTGTTGATGCACTCGACTATTGAACGACTTATTTAAGAATTTGTGAGCACATAGAATCATTCTACAGCAGTCATGCTGTTTTTAGCAATTAATTTGGTAACAAGAAGCTGCTAGTGATATGAGGCCGTTCGGATGCAGCGCGGCGTTCCGTATTACCCTCCTGAACCCACCGATTCCATATTCTGTTAACCGTCATTGAATCTCGACCAACGCGAGCAGCAATGTCACGATACGATAAACCGCAATCGCCATAGGCTACAATCCGACCTTTATCAAAGTTGGAAACATGATGGTATGCATTTCTTCTCCTTATACGAGGCATCACAACAAAGTTTCACCAGGCAACGGCGGTCAACTGCTGTTTGTGTATGAGAAATCGGTTGGAAACTTTCATCATGTCAGCACGTTGTAGGTGTCGCCACCGGCGCCAGCCGTGTGTGAATGCTCTGAAAAGCTAATCATTTGCATATCATAGCATCTTCTTCCTGTCGGTTAAATTTCGCGTCTGTAGCACGTCATCTTCGCTGTGTAGCAATTTTAATGGCCAGTAGTTTATTAGGCTCACCTGTAGTCACCTACTTAGTTATTTTATCCCTAAAAAGCAAAAATTTGTCTGCTGTTGAAAAGAATGGTGTCATATGTTCTCCAGCAACGTCATCAGTCTGATCACTTTCAGTTGCAATTTCTTCACAGTGCTCTTGTTCTTCCTTTTTATTCGAATCTTCAATCTGCGGCATGTAACAATCAATTTAATCTTCATTCAAAAGTTCCTCCAACAGTTTTTTAAGATGCTTTGGGTGCTGCTCATATGACATCATGATATAATATGCATTGCTCGCAACAGAATATCTCGTTAGTAGGTAGGAGGAGTGTTGCCAGCACCCCAGCGACTAAGACTTGTGGTGAATGTTGTTGAGTATCTTCAAAAACACAAATAACGGTTTCACAACAATGTACATCCATTTGAACGAAGGTAACAAGCCGCTCAACAGTGTGACCAACATGTTTCTCTAAATATTAGTCAACTTTTACGTCTGGGTTGTTGTGAACAACCCACATCCCCAATTAAAGATATTGTTCGATAATTGAATAGCTAAGTCTCGAGTTTCATAAGAAAATTATATTCAAGGACCAACGTTTTTACTTGACCATTGATTTGCAACGGACGTACTAACATTAACGCCCAAAATGTTATTCGATGAGAGGAGCCCCAATAAGATAAGCAGCATGAATGCTTGGATGACTGAATAAAATTTGGACATTCAGTCCCATATGTTCTAAAAGGATGTGAGGGCGAATACACGCCTAACGTTTCGCAAGTTAAATACAACTGTGGAGTGTCTTGCGTAGAAGAAGCTAACGTCCCACGACCTGAAAAACCATGTAACGCACGATGACGTATAAACAGTGCAAGCATACAAGTCAGCAACCAAGTCACCGAAACCCAGAAAGATGTCGCTTCACGTTGCCTATTTCAGTACTACGATACAATGTGTCTATAGTACACAGATCAGCACGTTCTCACGACAACAGGCGGAAGAGGAGAGAGTTTCATGTCAAGAGCGCCCCATTGTGTGCCGACTACGTGGCCTCGGAATTCATTCTGCCGCCAAGCTTTTCTATTGGCTGACACGCATCGAAACTCAGAGGACTAGCAAGCACACAACTCAGTTTCCACCAAAAGATGTACTACCCCAGCAGACAGAGAAGTGACTACGGATTCTCTTAGACATATGCCTATCGATGCATGCATGAACACGCGTTTCAAGTTGAAATGTGGCTTTTACTATTTACATGCAGAGAGCGTGTACGACATGGCGTTCAGTCACGATACAGAATTCGCTTGTAACGTTGTGCACTTTGTATTCTAGCACTAGAGCAGGTGGGCAACGTCGGCCACTGGTGCCATCCCATACCGTTTGCTACATATGTGAGGATTAGAGGATTTACATATAATTACCGACACTCTTTCAAGCAACAGAAGAAAGGAGATAGAAACACACTGCCGGTATAGGCAAGGCTCTGTGTTGTGTACTCGGACCGGCATACGGTTTTAATCTTCCAAGTCTCCTCAAAGCATCAAACAACCCACTTAATAGTGAAAAATGGTTCAAATGGCTCTGAGCACTATGGGACCGTAGCGGTCGCGCGGTTCCAGACTGTAGCGCCTAGAACCGCTCGGCCACTCCGGCCGGCACTGAATAGTGACTTTTATTCAGTAAACACGCTGTTTTATGCAGTGTATCGTAATTAATGGTATTAACGCATGCAGTTGAAAGCACACGATATTAGGAAGAAAAAGTACCAGTACACACAGGTACGAAAACGAACCGTTTGCGAGACAGTTGCCACTTTCCGATTACCAGCCACTATTGACGTGATTCTGTGTAAGCACAGCATGTGGCCCGCGCTGTGGCCTTTGTTTACATTTTCTAGAGGAAACGTTGTGAACAGAATGGATACGACTGTACACTACACGGTCAGAGTGCCTCTCACATCAGTTGTATGCGGAGCATTAGTAACGTCGTATGAGCGTTTGTTCTAACGTTGAACTTCACAGTAACAGGGTGTACGCATATATGCAGTTCAGGTATAGTAGGTCTAATGGCAATAACGGGGAGCCTTTACGCTCGTATCAAGAAACATACCTGCCCGAAAGCACCCAGAGAGTCGAACATTTGCGACGACGCATCAGCGCATCCGAGAATTGGAAGCATTGCAGATTCTGCGGGAGTCGGTTGGCCTGCACCAATAACACCAGTGGTGACACGTGTGATTCTGGAGGCAGCCGAACACTTTCCAGGAATTACGACAAGTAGACTTGAGACACAAATTCGTGGAATGTAGCGTTTGGTGAATGATGCGTCGCAATGCAATGAACCCGTACCACCTCCAACAGTTCAGTGTCATCCTAAGGCCGTCATTGGTTCCAGCGCATGCAATAATAAGCTATAGGCTACCTTAAGTTTGACAATAACGTTATGTTTACAGATGTTACATGATTCAGACGTGATGGTAGATTTAACTATCATAATTCTGACTTTTGGAGCCATCTAGGCTACGACGCACATGCTGAGCATTGGTCTCCACACCAGCTACGTTTTTCATTGAATATGTGGTTATGAGTGCTAAATGATCGTTTTATTGGACAGTGCATGTTAGTCAACAAGCTCAATCGACATTACCTTCGCTTCCTACGATGTCAGCTTCCAGGACTGCTTGATGATATTCCCTTAGAGTAACAGCAGAAGATGTAGTACACGCATAATGGGACAACGGCGCAATTCGTTGCTGTGGTGAGACGACAGCTAATGCACCCGCCAATGTGACCATAGATAGATTGGGCGAGGTAGATCAGTGCCGTGGCCTCGAAGATGAGCTGCTGTGAACTGCATGAACACCTTGAAGGTGGGAAGCCGAGCAGTCTAAGGCACTTTGTCACGGTCCGTGCAGCTCCCCCTGTCGGAGGTTCCAGTCCTCCCTCGGGTATGGTTGTGTGTGTTGTCCATAGCGTAAGTTAGATTAAGTAGTTTGTAGGCTTAGGGATCGATGACCTCAGCAGTTTGGTCCCACAAAGTCTTACTAACTAACTTCCAAATTTTTCTTTGAAGGTGTAGTGTACACAACTGCTGTTAACAAGGTTAACGAATTGGAGCAGAGACTTGTTAGTGCCAGTCAAGAGCTTCGAAATGATGCAGGCTTGTCTCAAAGGTTTCGAAACCCATTGCAGAGCGAGGGTAGACCTGCATCCGGGTGAAAGGGTAGCACTTGGAATACCCCATTAAGCATGAGTAGTCACGTAACTGTTGTGTTCATTCAAAACACTTGCACTGTTACCAAAGTATCTCTAATAACTTTTCGTAATGTTAAACAGTATTGTTACGTTTTCCTAATACGGATGACGTTGACACAGAAGCAAGTGATTGGTGGTCGGTAACGACAAAGTCGCAATTATGCCATAAACGATTGTTTGCGGATCTATATTTACTGAGACCTTATTGCTTTTAGTATTGTGTACTTTCAGCTGTACGTGCCTAAGAAATTAATTATAGCACACTCTATATGTTCCTTCCTGTGGTATATTAAAGGGGGCATCCGTGGTCCCGGATTGCTACTTTAGCTCTACAGACAGCCTAGTAGTTTGTAAGGAGTTTTACCGCTTACGGCTGCTTTTTCTGTCAAGTTAACACATTCTCGCAGCTTCAGTGTGTTTATCTTGACCCTTACCTCATTACGAGAAAAGTTTTCATGAAAAGGTATGTGAAGTTTTCAACCTTGCCCTTTGTATCCAATAACTTTTTATTCCGTGCCTTCGCTTCGTTTGAGATTTCTCCCTGTCTTGACACTGGTTCCTTCGGTATAAGATGCTAATTTAAGTTTATTTTCATCACATAACTCTCTGGACTGAGCATGGTGACTGCTTATCCCTCCATACAACCCTTCCGGTCTTGACCGCAGACGGCGGGTGGGGGATGGAAGCGGGACAGCCTAGTCAATTATTCAGGTGGCACGAAGTTAATCAATGGCGGCGTCGCAACGGCAGGACAGAAGCACAACCGAGACCTGATCATAGCATTCACGCAGAACTGGTTTAATTAGCCCGCCTCAGCGGGAACAATCTCGCAACTCGGACGTCGGAAATCTATTGCCGCGGTCTGATCGCGACGGAGAATCAGTCTCACTGCATCGGAAACTAAGTTCAACTCTCCTAATTGAAATATCTCCATTTAGACCCCTGCACTAAGTAATGCTAAGTGACATTTTTGTGACAGAAGACATGGTACCGGATTGTTACTACTCTGATTACAAATGGTTTCAAGCGTTTCACCAGTTCCTCAGCATAGCTTACACAACTGTTCGTCTCATTGTACGTCACCTTCTTTCAACTTATTCTTCTGTTTCATTAGATGTCTCCCTCTTTCTTTCTTTGTGCCACCTGGGTTTCAGATGGTTGAAGAGTTTCGCTATGCTCCTCACGACGATGACAGACGTTCGTGAATGTCATTGTTAGTTAATTAGCTAATTACATGCCCCATGGACCATTTTAACGATTTCTTATCGAAATGATGTGGAACGAGTCGCATCATTGGATATTTATACATAAGTACTTCCAGTGAATGTCTACATCCTAGTCAAGGTCCTCAGTGGCACACTGGCCTAAATTAACCAACATATATTTCAGTCATTCTCATGCAAGTAGACCTCAAACTAAATTGGCTGTTCTTTTTCACGAGTTTCGCTGTTTATAACAAAAAAAAAAAAAAACCTGTGGAACAGTACAAGTTGTCCAGAAGAGAGAATGTTAAGCTAGACTGAAAACGTGCGTAGCTATCTGTCAAACATATTATACAACTTATTGGGCAAATGACCAAACATTTTTGTAGGTGTATACTGAACTCCTTTCCGAGCCAATGACATCTTTAATAGTGAGTAGTAAAGATGATAATCTCTTCCACTGTCGGAGGTTTACTCATCACTATTCACCTCAAACTGTCATATAACCGTTTATAGTTTCATGCATATGTACATACGTTTGTGACAGCACAATTAACATGAGGTACCCGCAAGATGATTGCGAGTAAACACTACATACTATTCTCACTGTAGGCTTTTGTTCAAAAGCTATCTCATGGTGTACGCTGGAGGGTACCACGCACTACTAGTCATTTTCCATTTTTCCATTCCCGATAGAGCGAGGCAAAAATGGCTATCTACATGTCCCCTGAACTAGCCACAATTTCACGTAGTGGTATCGTGTCTCCGCGGTCCTTACGCGCGATGTACGTAGGCGGCACTGGAATCGACCTGCATTCAGCTGTGAATGCATGCTCATTAAATTTTCTCAATCGAGTTTCGCGAAAAGAACCTTGTCTTCCATACAGGGATTCCCATATGGGTTCTCGAAGCATTTTCGAAATACTGGCGTGTTAATCTAGCCTCTCGGTTACGAACCTAGAGCCTCTGAATTGCTTCGATGTTCGATGTCTACATTTAACACGATAGCTTGAAGATTACAGACACTAGAGCAGTACTCAAGAATGGACCACACAGCTGTTCTATATGTGGCCTCCTTCATGGCTGAGCTACACTTCCCTAAAACTCTTCCAGTCGACAGGAGTAGTCCATACACCTTTCCTACTATCGTCCCTACGCGCTCATTCCATTTCATATCGTCCTACAACGCCACGTCTAGATATTAAATATGTCATTGTATCAAAAGCTCGCCACCAGCTCTCTATTCTAACATTATAGTATGAGTTTTCTACCCACCTCCAATAACTTATATTTTTCTACATTTAGAGTTAGCTACCATTCTGGAAAAGTCATCTTCTATCCTCCAACAGTCAATCAATGACGAAATACCACAGCATCATCAGCAGTCAACCGCAGATCGCTGCTCACGTCCGTCAGATAATTTATGTACACAGAGAGCAACAGCCGTCCTGTCACACTTTCCTGATGCGCTCCTGACGATGCCCTGGCCTCTGATTAACACTCGGCCACGTACTGGTTTCTATTACGCAAGGTCGTTCGAGCCACTATCTGAGAACCTATTCCGTAAGCCGGAACCTTTGTTAATAGTCTGCACTGGGGAACCATGTGTAACGCTTTCCGAATCTCTAGGAATATTGAATCTGCCTCTTGCCCTTCGTCCATGGTTCGCAGTATATAGTAGGAAAAAAGTGCAAAGCACGCTGGATCTCTCCCGAGCGATGCTTTTCAGTTCCGTTCTAACTTGTGAACAGAAGCTTTTCTATCTAAGGAAAATTAATTATACAGGGTAATGCACGAAGAGACGCAAATATTTTAATACGATATTCTACAAGTAAAACAAAAGAAAAAAGTCCATATAAACATAGGTCCGCAAATATTTGGTAACCGAGTTACGGCCAATAAAAGATTTTGCCTGATATTTAGCAACTTCGCCAATATGAAGCCATCGCAAAACTGTACGAGGTTACAGTGAAGCACGATTTCCATTTCTTTTGTTGTTATTGATCTGGTGAATCTAATAAAAGATGTCCCAGACGAATACCTGCAGTAGTTTTCCAGAAAATCTAGAGAAGCAAAGAAGAAATTTCGCAACATTCTTAATTTATTAACTACTTCTTGCACCCATTTTTTTTTTTTTTTTTGTTCCAGACAAATGCACAAAGTTCTCAACAGAAGGTGCAGAGAATTTAATTTTGGATAAATGATAGTAATAACGTTAACTGAAACTGAATGAATGTGTCAGATAAGCTGCTTTTATTAATACTGGGTTGAGAACCTGTCTTCCGTATTATTTGACATACTCCACTAATGGCTCGTGCGTTCTAAATCCTCAGAGTTGGATAGTTGGATAACGTACGCGATATTCGTTAACTGCAGCCGTAGAATTACCGTGACATCTACCATAAATAAACACCATATCGACGTACTCCTCTGTTGTAAATTTGAAAGGCATCCCTATTTCGTAAATAATCTACAAACTACAACAGTTACTATTTGGTTTCACTTAAATACCCTATTGTTATTTGTTGTTATTATGTTCTTTCACTGAAAAATACAGAATACTAACTCGTTTCAAGTTAGGAAACGACTGAAACAACTCACTAAAGGTTTCCAACAATGACATAAACGTTTCTACATTCTTAATGGAAAGTAAACAAATTTACTTGTATAATACTCTTTGCTTCTCGGGATGTTCTGGAAAACTACTGCAGATAAACGTCTGGAACATCTTTTATTAGATTCACCAGACCAATAAGAACAACAACTGGAAATCGTGCTGTATTTTAACCTCGTACAGTTTTGCGATGGCTTCATATTAGCGAAGTTGCTAAATTTCAGGCAAAATCTCTTATTAGCCGTAACTCCGTAAGTAAACATTTGCGGACCTATGTTTAAATGAATTTTTTCTTTCGTTTTACTTGTAGAATAGTATATTAAAATATTTTCATATCGTCGTGAATCACCCTGCATTCGAAATCAGAATGTCTTCAAGCTTTTAGCAGTAGACCGGTGGTGAGAAAACGGGTATGTAATTTTTTGCGTCCACTCTCTCGCCCTTCTTACGTACAGGAGTCACCTGCGCTTTTTTCCAGTGGGCTGAGACTTTGGCGGGAGATTAGCTATGAATGTGCCCGAAGTAAGGGGCCATTTCTCTGTAAAACAGAACTGGGGCTCCATTTGGACGTAGCGTCTCTTTTGTTTTCAGTTCTTTCAAGTGCTTTTCAACGCCAGGGATGTGTATTTCTACGTCATCCGCTCACTGAGCGACGGCCAAACGAGTGCATGTCTGTATGATCCTAATGAGTGAAATTTTTTTTACACGTGAAATAAAATATTTCAGTTTTCGCTTTTTTGAGTTCTGTTGCCACGTCAGAATGATAGAAGTAGGACTGGACAGAAGGACTCTACGTGACGTGTTGTCTCAGAAAATTATTTCGTAAGACATTCTTCAGTGGAAATCTCGAGAACAGGTTAGGAGACGGATTCGTTTGTTTGCAAGACTAGCGATTATACTGGCAATAAAAGTAGCTGTTATTAACTGTCTGAGAAAATTTGGTAATATTCTAAATGATTGTACACCTCTGTAAAATTCATTAAACTACGGTACTTTCGTTTCTTAATGAACAAACTGTATAAATACTCTTCGTAATTAGTTCAAAGACACAATATGACACATTGTTCTTCTTCCTCCACATTAGACTACCCCGGAGGAGAAAGTAACTTACGTCAGCCGTATATGGACACCAATGGGATAACAGGCGTTCGCTTAAGTTTATATTACACACCATGCTTTACGCCGACGTCCAGTTTATCCATCCAGACAAGTGATGCACGAAATGAGGTCATCTGAAACTTTGGATGGTGATATGTATGTTGGGCAATGACTTTTATACCGACAGCTCCTTTGGCGATATGCACCATGCGTAGACTGTTATAGGAGAGTTGTTTAGTAACAAACACATCTTTTGTATCCTAAACGGTATCAAACGATGTTTTCGAAAAACTCCGTACGTAGAGGGGCACGTAATTCTGCTTTCGGTTGATACCGTTAATCTTGCACGAACAGAGGTAAAGTGCCTTTTTTCTTAAATGGTGCGTTACACATTTTTAACAGTATTCCAAAACTTTCACGAGGAAAAATATGTTTCTTAACACTGGTTGAAGCTGTGAGGCTTACGATAACGTAAATATGCTTAAACTGAGACTCAAAGCGGACGGAGCCCATTTCTGCTATGCGAACACCAACATTGGAGGCTGTCAGGCAGGCATGCAGTTTCGCGACATCTTGATCAATCCGACGTTTTGGGTTCAGTGTCAACACCCATCCTCCATACAGTCCCGACATAGTCTCATTCGATTTTCATCTGTTTCCAGAGCACCTTTGAGGATTTCACTTTGATAGTGCAAGCAGAGGTGAGTCTGTGGCTCCCCCTCAACAAAGTCAGACGTTCCACAGTAAAGGCATCATCAAACTGGTCTCTCATTGGGAGAAACGTGTTAGTTGCTTGGGTGACAACGTTGAGAAATAGATATGCAGACACGATAAATGAAGATGCAGTTTTATTTAAAATGCTTCATGAGATTTGACATTTAAAAAATCGGACGCATTACTTTTCAGCACGCCCTCGTAACTTTTAAAACGTGTCGAATTTGAGAATCCTCCTCAGGCGATGTACAAATACACGAAATGTTTGACATAACGTTGGTATTTTTCGCCAAAACTAGTTCTCACCACTCTAACTGGCGTTACTACACTTACTGGTCATTAAAATTGCTACACCAGGAAGATGACGCGCTACACACACGAAATTTAACCGACAGGAAAAAGATGCTGTGATATGCAAATGATTAGCGTTTCATAGCATTCACACAAGGTTGGCACCGGTGGCGACACCTACAACGTGCTGACATGAGGAAAGTTTCCAACCGATTTCTCATACACAAACAACAGTTGGCCGGCGTTGCCTTGTGAAACGTTGTTGTGAAACCTCGTGTAAGGAGGAGAAATGCATACTATCACGTTTCCGATTTTGATAAAGGTCGGAAGGAGCCTATCGCGATTGCGGTTTATCGTATCGCGACATTGCTGCTCGCGTTGGTCGAGATCCAATGTCTGTTAGCAGAGTATGGAATCGGTGGGTTCCGGAAGGTAAAACGGAACGCCGTGCTGGAGCCCAACGGCCTCTTATCACTAGCAGTCGAGATGACAAGCATCTTATCCGCATGGCTGTAACGGATCGTGCAGCCACGTCTCGATCCCTGAATCAACAGATGTGGAAGTTTGCAATACAACAACCATCTGCACGAACAGTTCGACAACGTTTGCAGCAGCATGGACTATCAGCTCGGAGACCATGGCTGCGGTTACCCATGACGCTGCATCACAGACAGGAGCGCCTGCGATGGTGTACTCAACGACGAACCAGGGTGCACGAATGGTAAAATGTCATTTTTTCTGATGAATCCAGGTTCTGTTTACAGCATCATGATGGTCTCATCCGTGTTTGGCGACATCACGGTGAACGCACATTGGAAGCGTGTATTCGTCATCGCCATATAGGCGTATCACCCGGCGTGACGGTATGGGGTGCCATTGGTTACACGTATAGGTCACTCTTTGTTCGCATAAACGGCACTTTGAACAGTGGACGTTACATTTCAGATGTATTACGACCCGTGGCTCTACCCTTCATTTGATCCCTGTGAAACCATACATTTCAGCAGGATAATGCACGACTGCGTGTTGTAGCTCCTGTGCGGGACTTTTTGGATACTGAAAATGTTCAACTGCTGCCCTGTCAAGCACATTCCCCACATCTCTCACCAACTGAAAACGTCTGGTCAATGGTGGCCGAGCAACTGGCACGCCAGTCACTACTGCTGATGAACTTTGGTATAGTGTTGAAGCTGCATGGGCAGCTGTACCTGTACACGCCATCCAAGCCCTGTTTGACTTAATGCCCAGGTGTATCAAGGCCGTTATTACGGCCAGAGATGGTTGTTCTGGGTACTGATTTCTCAGGATCTATGCACCTAAATTGCGTGAAAATGTAATCACATGTCAGTTCTAGTGTAATATATTTGTCCAATGAATATCCGTCTATCGTCTGCATTTCTTCTTGGTGTAGCAATTTTAATGGCCAGTAGTGTATAACTGTGTCTGCTTCATTCGTATCGGAGCAGTTATTCTTCCGTTTCTGTACATTTTGATGCACTCTTTTCTCTTATATCTCCTTATTGATAATAGTTGACAGCCAGAGTTATTCATCACTATACTTCCACTCATCGCAGCTTTTGACCAACCCGAGACATGACTTGAAAGAGAGCAGCAATACATAAATGCCAAGTCGTTACATAAAGTGCTTTTCATTAAAAAGTACGTGGTTTCTGAAATGTGGGGTATCAACTAGAAATCAAGTGTTGAACGAAGTTCACATTACGCGAAGTTCCAAAGAGCAGGTTCAAAATGGCTCTGAGCACTATGGGACTCAACATCTGAGGTCATCAGTCCCCTAGAACTTAGAACTACTTAAACCTAACTAACCTAAGGACATCATACACATCCATGCCCGAGGCAGCATTCGAACCTGCGACCGTAGCGGTCAGGCGGTTCCAAACTGAAGCGCCTAGAACCGCACGGCCACACTGGCCGGCCAAAGAGCAGGAAAAGACATGTAAAGCTCTGGACCAACACCGAGTTGGGAGTTACAGAGATAAGTACAAACCTCTCCATAGCACTTTATAGGAGGCGTACGTGATACAGTCATTCTATCATTGCGTTTCATAATCCGTTTTCTGTACCTACTGTGGGCAATAGAAGCATCACACTGCATTCTTCATGTGATGACACATTCAAAACAAATTAGAGCTTAAGAAATATGAATGAAGGATGAAATTACAGCACGCCATATCCCTCAAGAAAGTTCCAAAAGTGTGTTAATTAGAAATACTGAAGCGGTGAGAGAAAATTTATGCCACCATCCGGAATCTAACGAGGATTTCCTGTTTCTTTGGCAGGTGCGTTAGTCACTGAGCCACCACGGCACAGCGGTTCACTCAACTGGCACGCCTCCCCTCTCAATCCAGATTCTCAATTCCCCTCCAGTCTAGTTTAAATTTCCCTCTTTCACACGATCAGATCAACCGAGGCGCTCCATGTTCTGGAATAGCACCTCAGCATCGAACATAAATGAGCGATCCAGCCTGGAATCTAGCTGCAGGTACTTATACAAATGAAAGTAGATGCAACTGGATTTCAAGACGTATCTCCCATTTACGTACGTAGCTGAGGTGCTATGACAGAAAATGGAGCGCCTCGGCTGATCTGTAGGTGTGAAGCAGGGGAATTTAAACTACACTCCTGGAAATTGAAATAAGAACACCGTGAATTCATTGTCCCAGGAATGGGAAACTTTATTGACACATTCCTGGGGTCAGATACATCACATGATCACACTGACAGAACCACAGGCACATAGACACAGGCAACAGAGCATGCACAATGTCGGCACTAGTACAGTGTATATCCACCTTTCGCAGCAATGCAGGCTGCTATTCTCCCATGGAGACGATCTTAAAGAAGCTGGATGTAGTCCTGTGGAACGGCTTGCCATGCCATTTCCACCTGGCGCCTCAGTTGGACCAGCGTTCGTGCTGGACGTGCAGACCGCGTGAGACGACGCTTCATCCAGTCCCAAACATGCTCAATGGGGGACAGATCCGGAGATCTTGCTGGCCAGGGTAGTTGACTTACACCTTCTAGAGCACGTTGGGTGGCACGGAATACATGCGGACGTGCATTGTCCTGTTGGAAAAGCAAGTTCCCTTGCCGGTCTAGGAATGGTAGAACGATGGGTTCGATGACGGTTTGGATGTACCGTGCACTATTCAGTGTCCCCTCGACGATCACCAGTGGTGTACGGCCAGTGTAGGAGATCGCACCCCACACCATGATGCCGGGTGTTGGCCCTGTGTGCCTCGGTCGTATGCAGTCCTGATTGTGGCGCTCACCTGCACGGCGCCAAACACGCATACGACCATCATTGGCAACAAGGCAGAAGCGACTCTCATCGCTGAAGACGACACGTCTCCATTCGTCCCTCCATTCACGCCTGTCGCGACACCACTGGAGGCGGGCTGCACGATGTTGGTGCGTGAGCGGAAGACGGCCTAACGGTGTGCGGGACCGTAGCCCAGCTTCATGGAGACGGTTGCGAATGGTCCTCGCCGATACCCCAGGAGCAACAGTGTCCCTAATTTGCTGGGAAGTGGCGGTGCGGTCCCCTACGGCACCGCGTAGGATCCTACGGTCTTGGCGTGCATCCGTGCGTCGCTGCGGTCCGGTCCCAGGTCGACGGGCACGTGCACCTTCCGCCGACCACTGGCGACAACATCGATGTACCGTGGAGACCTCACGCCCCACGTGTTGAGCAATTCGGCGGTACGTCCACCCGGCCTCCCGCATGCCCACTATACGCCCTCGCTCAAAGTCCGTCAACTGCACATACGGTTCACGTCCACGCTGTCGCGGCATGCTACCAGTGTTAAAGACTGCGATGGAGCTCCGTATGCCACGGCAAACTGGCTGACACTGACGGCGGCGGTGCACAAATGCTGCGCAGCTAGCGCCATTCGACGGCCAACACCGCGGTTCCTGGTGTGTCCGCTGTGCCGTGCGTGTGATCATTGCTTGTACAGCCCTCTCGCAGTGTCCGGAGCAAGTATGGTGGGTCTGACACACCGGTGTCAATGTGTTCTTTTTTCCATTTCCAGGAGTGTAGATTGCGCTGGCAGTGAGAATTGGATCGAGGAGGAGGGCGCGCCATGGTAGAGGAGAGCTCAAAATTAGTTAAGAATACTTGATTTTAGTATTCATGCGATGCAATAAAAATCAAATTATGTATGTAACTTTGATATTAAGACAGTTATTTGGGTCATTTGTTGTGAGATTTTTTTAGTAATAATGTTTTAATATCTGAAGTCGTAAAATAACAACTTACCCCAACTTGCGGCAAATTGTTAACAACCCGGGGTAAGTTGTTATCATATTTGTTAAAGCTTTATTTGTGAAATAAAAACAATAAATTATTAAACCATGTCTGTTTACTTAAGTAATAATCACCAATGTCGTACAAATCATCAGGTAAACATTTGTTTGTTATATAACAAGTAACTAAAATTCGTACTTAAACAATTATTAACCCTTTAGTAATTAACAGCTTATCAAATAACTTGTAACTACTCAGCCTTGATAATTCAGTCTTCAATCATTTTGGCCTTGTCTTAGGCTGAAAATATCTATGATATTTCCGTCATAGGCAGAAAACGTATATACTTATAATTAATTAATCATCAGAAGATATATTACACTCACAGTTCGGGCGTAGGTAGGTTAATAAGGTTCGATTCTGCCTACATCTGGAATGGGCCCAGTTCTTACATTCTTGACATTGAAACCATTCTTCCCCAGAACGTGACAATAATACTCTGAACTGTCCTCTTCACTCTCAGGCGTTTCACTACTTGTTTGTAAAACCTGTCGTTTAACAGACTTCCCCTTCCCTTTGCCTTTTCCTTTTCCGTTTCCTTCTGTTCTTTTACCTTACCCTTTTCCTTTACTTCTTCTCACTTTTCATTGTTGATGTTCACTTTCCTTTCCTTGCTTTGCTCTTTTGTGAAAGTTTGTTTTACTAGAGTATGGGTTAAAATAGCCGGTTTTCTAGGACGTCTCTTGATTGTACCAGTCCTTTACGGTGCCTTCGGAAAAGGACGTACTGCTTCTGAAGAGAAACGGTCTTGATCTCCGAGTTAACAACCCCTGATGGCCTGTGGCTTTTGGGGTATACGTCCTCATACTACAAAAGAATAAAAGTAACGATATTTATATTCTATTGGTGGTACAAATGAGTTGGTGCAAGTCGTTCCGAAGTCATAAGGTGCCCCCGAAAAACAGAACTTCTAGCCCCAATCACACATGTTGAAATAAAAGCAAGATATTGGCTATGTTATGAAACCTAGGTAATTTACGCGTAGTGTACCAAAACAGTAGATATATCCTTGCAATAATACGCTGAAACACCGAAGGCTACTCGTTAAAATTTGTGAGATACATCAAAAATACAAAATACGAAAATATTTACTTATGTGAACCAATGACGCACGTGCTGTCATTCCGATGTTCCGGGGACCACTAGCCTCTTTATGATGGCTGCCGTCGGTGCGCTGTGACGTTTCATTTCACGAAGTGTTTACTTCATATTCATATCTCTTTCCCCCGCGAAGTAATTTCATTCCGAACAACTTACCACGGTAACTTCTAGCCCCGCTCTCCCCTAATCTGTGCAGTTGTGTGACCGCTGTGAAAATGTCGCTTAGTGACTAATGCACTTGCCTAGTGAACAGATGGTGAGCGGGAAACCCGGGTTCGATTTCAGGCCTTGGTACAAATTTTGACTCGCCGCTTCAGACTATATACGTAAAAATATTGTGACTAATCCTCCCTCCCCAACTCCCTCTCCACCCTCCTCGCCTCAGTTAGGAATCAACGCCATACAAATGATCATTAAACACCTGATAGTTAATGTAATGTGCTTAAAAAGCTCTACCGTGTATTTTGCGTCTCCCCGCGTTGTACAGGTCTTTACATTTGTTACAGCGTCAACAGTCGCCTGTATTTATTACACGTTTATACAACACCGTTATTAACCCGCTGAGAACATTAGGGTCACAGATCCCAGCTAACACAACGTCTATATTTGAAAAATTCGGTATTATACTTTCATGAAGTAGAGACAAATGAACAATGGCTCATCACGTGGAGACAACTGAATAATGGCTTCTGATGGTTGCTCGTACCCTTCACTTGGTATGCTATCTGCTTTTTCGGCGGTATATTTTAATTCGAGAAACTATAAATACTGAATAAATGTAGGCAATGTCACCCGCCGGGATTGCAGCTTTTTCTACTTTTTGAGGCGGTGCATCTGAATAACGTTTCGCTTGGCGTACTTTTCACAAAATATTTCACATCGCTAGAGCGTGGCGTTGTGTGTCACATTTAAGTAGTGCTCGATAAAATTAGTTAAATTATGCATGTTAGATACATTTTTGTCCACAGCTCGTGGTCTCGCGGTAGCGTTCTCGCTTTCCGAACACGAGGTCACGGGTTCGATTCCCGGTGGAGTCAGGAATTTTCACTTGCTTCAAGACGACTGGATGTTGTTGTGTCATCATCATCATCATCATCATCAACATCATCATCGTCATCATTCATCCCCATTACGGTCGGAGGAAGGCAATTGCAAATCACCTCCGCTAGGACCTTGCCTAGTACGGCGGTGCGGGTCTCCCGCATCGTCCCCTACGCTCTGTCTAGGAGTATGGGACTTCATCATCAGATACATTTTAATAGTTGAGCAGCTGCATACGTAGATTTTGTCTGCATTTTCGGTGTACAAGTAGAAAACATGTGACACAAGATACAATAGAAACAGCTTACCAAAGAAAATAACAATCCTTGTCAAAGATGTTCCTGTCCCTTCATACTCCAAACAAAGAACACACTATGCCTACATTTCGAGGAAGGATGTTTTTTCACTCTTATATGTAGGCACGTCTACATGTACACCTGCATCAGTACTCAGCAAGCCACCTGATATTTTGTGGAAGAGGGTACTTCCGGTATTACTAACTGATTTCCCCCTTCCCTGTTCCCACACTCCAGCCAACTAATTGACCGCATGACGAAACGCGCTGCCCCTTGTTGGATCTTACCTCTTCTATCAGTCCCACCTCGTAAGGTTCTCAGACTGAAGAACAATATTCAAGAATCGGTTGAACACATGCCTTGTAACTCAGTTCTTTAGCGGCTGAATTACATCTCCTTAAGAGTCTTACTATGAATCTCAGTTTCAAATCTGCTTTCCCTAATATTCTTTTCATGTGATTATTTCACTTTAGGTCTCTTCGGATAGATACATTTACGTATTTTAGGTGTTTACAATTTCCACTAACTTGTCATCAATAATGCAGTTGTACAGTAGTGGATTTCGTTTCCTATGTATTCACAATATGTTACATTTATTTACTTTTAGGGTCAAATACCAGTTCGCACACTATTCATTAATCCTCTGTACATCACTATGCCTTCCAGCATTGCTGCCTTCTTATAGGCAACCGCATGATCTACGAGCAGCCTTAAAGACCTGCCGATGCATTCTACTAGATCATTTATATACATCGTAAACAGTGACGGCGCTATCACATTTCCCTGTGGTACTCCCGAAATTACCTTCACATCTGTCGATTTTGTTCCGTTCAGGGCGATGTGCTGAGTTATATCTGCAAAGATGTCTTGAATCCAATCACAAATCTGGTGCAACACTCGGTAATCTCGTTTTTTTTTTCAATGAAGGGTGCTGTGAGTCAGTGCCAAGTGCCTTTCTGAAGTGAAAAAACACGGCATCATCCTAAGCGCCGATATTTCCAGCGCTGTGGATCTCATGCAGGAATCGAGCGAGGTGAGTCGCCAAAGATCCCTGTTTGCGGCATCCATAATGATTTTTACTGAGGTGATCTTCTTTCTCCAAAAACATCGTAACACACTTGCTACTTACGGACTTGACAAACCACGTTTATCACTAAGACTTCTCATTTACTAGATTAGTGAACATAGAAATAGGTGCATTTTTAGTAAGCTGTGCATCAAGATTTTATTTACCATGATATGTGAAGAAATGCCGTATTTAGTACATAGCCTGAGAGAGAGTGTTCTGCCACGCTCACCATTGCTCAGCCCGTCACAGACACATCGAATGAGGCACAGACCACGTTTCTCTCGAAGAAGTAGCGTCTATGAAACTTAGGACTTATGCACTTTGCAGTGGCTGGCTGATGATACTAAGTGCAGGGACTCTCTTAAAGTCGCTTTTCAATCAGAACTAATGGCACTGCATCAAAGCAAACAGCTGAGTTCGTATTGCCAAGGCTCAAAGAGAGCCCACTAAGTTGACAAACAATGGCTGCCTTCCTTGTAGGCTGGCGACTAACTGACGTCACCCCATAATTATGGGAGAGATGGCAACGCTGTTAAAACAGAAAGACTGTTATACGTAGTAATCTTAAGACGTTATTGTTATTTTGGATCTGTGGTACATCCCGACCTTGCTACTTATCCCTCACTACACTATATGTCCGTTATATACGTGGTTGTGGTACTCACGGTACATTCTTGCCATCGAAGATGGACAGTGTCCCACATGAGGAAAGGAGCGTCTGCTTCCTGTTTGTGCAGTAACAGTGAGTGTGAGTGTGTTGTTGTTGTTCTTGTTGCTGTGGTCTGCAGTCTGGTGTTGAACAGCACTTCATACTGTACTGAAGCCTTGGTCTACCTACATAATTTTTGCCTCCTACACTTCCTTCCAATAAAGATAGCTAGGTGTCACAGACTCTGTGCTATCAATTGACCCCTACCTTTGCTCATATTACGTAATAAATTTCTCTTCTCACCAATTCGTTTCGGTACCTCCTCATTAGTTACCTATGTCCCTCGAAACTATATCATTCTTCTGTAGTACCAAATTTCTAAATATTCTATTCTCACCTTGTCAGAACTGTTTATCGTCCACGTTTCACTACCGTACAAGCCTACGCCGTGGAGAAATACCTTAGAAATATGGCATTAAATTCTTATTTGATGTTGACGGATTCCTCTTTTTTAGAAATAACTTCTTTACCATCGTCATTCTGCATTTTATATCCTCTGTAACTCTGCGCTCATTAGTCATTTTACGGGCCAATTAGCGACACTCATTTACTTCTTTCAGTGGTTCATCTTCTAATAATCTAATACAATTCCTTGACAAAGCCCAATTTAATTCGAAAATATTCAATTATACTTTTGCTGACTTTCATCCTATAACCTCTCATCAAGAGACTATTAAAACAATCCTAACTGGCGCATTTTACATAAGAGCTGAATGTGTTCATTAATATTGTAGTTACGGACGAAAATTTCACCTCCTAAACGTCGTTACAATTACTCTTCATAGCACCCACCTGTATTCTTTTCTCATTTAGCCCGATAAATTTTCGCTGAAGCGTTCTGCCTACCTCGGCAGCAGCAGTAATACACAGCGCGATAACGACAATTAATCTTTGTTAAACGGGCTGCTCGGTCTCGCTGCGGCGGGCGTATTTGAGTGAAAAACTGCCGGAGGCCGCGTTGCTGGGTAAAGCGCTCAGCGCCGCTTTCTCACTTTGCGTGTTTTATATTGCTGAAGAATTTGTAACACTTTTCTGCCTCATAAGTTGCGTGACTGCAACGCACCGGGCACATCTGAATTATTACCATGCCACCTTCTTCCTGTGCTGCAACGTCAAAAGTATGTACAGAGCTATGACACATCTATTACTGAATGATTTACATTAAGTGCTTCATATTAAGTATATTAATAGCTTTCTCAATACCAGAACCCTTTACAAATCCGTACTATGGCGCTAACAATATATGATTTGCAGTCAGATGGTAAAGAAGCAATTAGTTCGTCATTTTCGAGAATCGTGACAAAACTGACATTGGACGGAATTTTGATGATATTTATCTTTTTTGAAAGGTATCCTGATCGTGCCAAGCTCTCACACATACCTCCGAAAACTTTATAATAGTTTTAAAAAAGTGAAAGTATGAAAAACAAAATGGGACAGCGAAGAAGAATAGGACAGGAAATCGTCAGTACTGGCACGAGGTACCCTCTGCCACACACTGAATTGTAGCTTGCAGACTATACAAGTTTTATTGTTAGACTTGTCCTATGGGTCGTTTTTTTTTTTTTTTTTTTTTTTTTTTTTTTTTTTTTTTTTTTTTAACCGAGAGACAGTGTATGAAGAGCTCTGCGAAGGCACTGTGAAAGTAATCGAGACGTCATTTCGTTTACAGGAAATATAGCAAGTGTGTTAACATGCCAAATCCGAATGAACCACGCCAACTCCGCGCACAATGCGGGCCACAGGCGCAAGCGTTAGAATAGCAATAGTGTGTAGGATCTCTTAATGAATGCCATTAAAAATTTCCCCATTATGTTAAAGTATATTTAGAAACATGTCTTAGAATAATGGATATGAGGCCCAAAATACACCGCGGCAACTCAAACGATGAAAATGGAAACTGTACGTTTCCATGCTAAGCACATGTTTGGAAAAATATCCTTGGCACCATTAAAGTCCAAGTGTTGTTGTCGTTGTGGTCTTCAGCCCTGAAACTGGTTTGATGCAGCTCTCCATGCTACTCTAACCTGTGCAAGCTTCTTCATCTCCCAGTACCTACTGCAGCCTACATCCGTCTGAATCTGCTTAGTGTATTCATCTCTTGGTCTCCCTCTACGATTTTTACCCTCCACACTGCCCTCCAATACTAAATTGGTGATCCCTTGATGCCTCAGAAAATGTTCTACCAACCGATCCCTTCTTCTAGTCAAGTTGTGCCATAAATTTCTCTTCTCCCCAATTCTGTTCAAAACTGCCTCATTAGTTATGTGATCTACCCATCTAATCTTCAGCATTCTTCTGTAGCACCACATTTCGAAAGCTTCTATTCTCTTCTTGCCTAAACTATTTATCGTCCACGTTTCACTTCCATACATGGCTACACACCATACAAATACTTTCAGAAACGACTACCTGACACTTAAATCTGTACTTGATGTTAACAAATTTCTCATCTTCATAAATGCTTTCCCTGTCATTGCCAGTCTACATTTTGTACCCTCTCTACTTCGACCATCCTCAGTTATTTTTCTCCCCATATAGCAAAACTCCATTACTATTTTCAGTGTCTCATTTCCTAATCTAATTCCCTCAGCATCTCTCTATTTAATTCGACTACAATCCATTATCGTTGTTTTGCTTTTGTTGATGTTCATCTTATATCCTCCTTTCAAGACATTATCCATTCTATTCAACTGCTCTTCCAAGTCCTTTGCTGTCTCTGACAGAATTAAAATGTCATCGGCGAACCTAGAACTTTTTATTTCTTCTCCGTGGATTTAAATACCTACTCCGAACTTTTCTTTTATTTCCTTTACTGATTGCTCAATATACAGATTGATTAGCATCGGGGTGAGGCTACAACCCTGTCTCACTCCCTTCGCAACCACTGCTTCCCTTTCATGTCCCTCGACTCTTATAAGTGCCATCTGCTTTCTGTAGAAATTGTAAATAGCCTTTCGATCCCTGTATTTTACCCCTGCCACCTTCAGAATTTGAAAGAGAGCATTCCAGTCAACGTTGTCAAAAGCTATCTCTAAGTCTACAAATTATAGAAACGTAGGTTTGCCTTTCCATAATCTAGCTTCCAAGATAAGTCGTAGGGTCAGTATTGCCTCACGTGTTCCAACATTTCTACGGAATCCAAACTGATCTTCTCCGAGGTCGGCTTCTACCAGTTTTTCCATTCGTCTGTAAAGAATTCGAGTTAGTATTTTGCAGCTGTGAGTTATTAAACTGATAGTTCGCTAATTTTCACATCTGTCAGCATCTGTTTTCTTTGGGATTTGGAATTACTATATTCTGCTTGAAATCTGAGGGTATTTCGCCTGTCTTGTACATCTTGCTCACCAGATGGTAGAGTTTTGTCAGGACTGGCCCTCCCAAGGTTGTCAGTAGTTCTAATGGAATGTTGTCAACTCCCGGAGCCTTGTTTCGACTTAGGTCTTTCAGTGCTCTGTCAAACTCTTCACGCAGTATCGTATCTCCCACTTTATGTTCATCTACCTCCTCTTCCAATTCCATAATATTGCCCTCAAGAACATCGTCCCTGTATAGACCCTCTATATACTTCTTCCACCTTTCTTCTTTCCCTTCTTTGCTTAGAACTGGGTTTCCATCTGAGCTCTTGATATTAATGCAAGTAGTTCTCTGTTCTCCAAAGGTCTCTTTAATTTTCCTGTAGGCAGTATCTTTCTTACCCCTCGTGAGATAAGCCTCTACATCCTTACATTTGTCCTCTAGCCATCTCTGCTTAGCCATTTTGCACTTCCTGTTGATCTCATTTTTAAGACGTTTGTATTCCCTTTTGCTTGCTTCACTTACTGCATTTTTGTATTTTCTCCTTTCATGATTTAAATTCAGTATCTCTTCTGTTACCCAAGGACTTCTACTAGCCCTCGTCTTTTTACCTACTTGATCCTCTGCTGCCTTCACTATTTCATTCCTCAAAGCTACCCATTCTTCTTCTACTGTATTTCTTTCCCCCATTCCTGTCAATTGTTCCCTTATGCTCTCCCTCAAACTATGTACAACCTCTGGTTCTTTCGGTTTATCCAGGTCCCAGTTCCCTAAATTCCCACCTTTTTGCAGTTTCTTCATTTTTAATCTGCAGCTCTTAACCAATAGATTGTGGTCAGAGTCAGCATCTGCCCCTGGAAATGTCTTACAATTTAAAATCTGGTTCCTAAATCTCTGTCTTACCATTATATAATCTATCTGAAACTTTCTAGTATATCCAGGGTTCTTTCATGTATACAACCTTCTTTCATGATTCTTGAACCAAGTGTTAGCTATGATTAAGTTATGCTCTGTGCAAAATGCTACCAGGTGACTTCCTCTTGCATTTCTTAGACCCAATCCAAATTCACCTACTACGTTTCCTTCCAGTCACCAATGACTATTAAATTTTCGTCTCCCTTCACTACCTGAATAATTTCTTTTATGTCATGATACATTTCATCACTTTCTTCATCATCTGCAGAGCTAGCTGGCATATAAACATGTACTACTGTAGTAGGCGTGGGTTTCGTGTCTATCTTGGCCACAATAATGCGTTCACTATGGTGTTTGTAGTAGCTTACCCGCACTCCTATTTTTTTATTCATTATTAAACCCACTCCCGCATTACCCCTATTTGATTTTGTATTTATAACCCTGTATTCACCTGACCAAAAGTCTTGCTCCTCCTGGAATCGAACTTCACTAATTCCCACTATATCTAACTTTAACCTATCCATTTCCCTATTTAAATTTTCTAACCTCCCTGCCCGATTAAGGGATCTGACATTCCACGCTCCGATCCGTAGAACGCCAGTTTTCTTTCTCCTGATAACGACGTCCTCTTGAGTAGTCCCCGCCCGGAGATCTGAATGGAGGACTATTTTACCTCCGGAATATTTTATCCAAGAGGATGCCATCATCATTTAATCATACAGTAAAGCTGCATGCCCTCGGGAAAAATTACGGCTGTAGTTTCCCCTTGCTTTCAGCCTTTCGCAGTACCAGCACAGCAAGACCGTTTTGGTTAGCGTTACGAGGCCAGGTCAGTCACTAATCCAGACTGTTGCCCCTGCAACTACTGAAAAGGCTGCTGCCCATCTTCAGGAACCCACGTTTGTCTGGCCTCTCAACTGATACCCCTCCGTTGTGGCTATCTGTATCGCTGAGGCTCGCAAGCATCCCCAGCAACGGCAAGGTCCATGGTTCATGGGACGGGGGGGGGGGAGGGGGGAAAGTCCAAGTACACTCAATAATGGTCAATAGCATTACCTCTCTCTCTCTCTGTCGCGTAGCTGTTCGCCACCATTCAACCACGCTGACGAATATACGATTACCTCAGATTGTGAGATTATTTCTGTTATATCCATCGTACGACGCTTTCACCGATCTGTACCGAACGTTACATACCACATAAGTAAACAAATTGCGTACGTGGAGCGACAGCAGTGAAATATCGAGCTGTCTGAAGTGTTACATTACAAAGCCTTCATTATCTCTTACTTTGCTCTAATTCTTCCTTGAAGAACTCTTCTACAGTTCTACGAAAGTTGAACCGTTTCTTCATTCAATATTTATAACAAGTCAGTGTATGTTCCCCAGGCACTCTATGGAACAGTGCTCAACCTGATCATCACCCTCCCTCCCTCCCTCCCTCCCTCCCACTCCTCAAAAAAAATAGAAAGATCTTGGAGCATTATACTTAGGATTTGGCAATACAATTTGGCGTCGCAGAAATTTAAAACATGCAGCCAAATGTGCTGATTCTCGGATTTTCTGCTAAACCTTCTCTCCGTACAGGATTTGTGGTTGCTGTGAACCTCGCTGGTATTTGGATTTCAGCTGTGGATGTACGTGCCTCGGGAATGGATGTGTGTGTTGTCCTTAGGTTAGTTAGGTTTAATTATTTCTACGTTCTAGGCAACTGATGACCTTAGAAGTTAAGTCGCATAGTGCTCAGAGGCATTTGAATCATTTTGAATGTTTGTTGTGAGGTATGACTAGCTAGTTCTGGACATACAACTTCTAAAGATTTCGCTGTGTTATTCCGAATTACGATGGGGATACGCTTAATATATCTAAAAACATCAGTTCGGTATCACACTCTTAATGTTAGTAGCATTGCTTAGGGGTGTGGAAGATCTCCCTTAACTGTCAGACTAGGTCAGCCAGTCACGAAGCTACGAGGCGAGCAACCATGACGTCTTTGCCTTTTGTGAATAGGCCAAAACACTTCCATTGTTTCTTGTTTGTTCCAGGGCCATCAATTCTGATTGGAAAGCAACTTTAATGACGGCCTAGCCTTGATATGAACAACCAACAACCTTCCACCTCCTTGGATAAGTGCAGCGTTACAAAGGCGTTAATTAGGGGACAGTTGCCTATGTTGTACCACTTTTCACATTTCATTTAAGTTAGCCTAAACTGGCTCTAAAATTATTGAAACAAAGCAGGATATTGTTCTTGGTACTGGATTTAAAGAAATGAAATTCTGATAAAAATGCAGGATGTTGTTCTTGGTACCTGATTTAAAGTACGGAAATCCCGATAAAAATGCCGGATGTTGTTTTTCATACGTGGTTTGAAGAATGGAAATACTGATAAAATTTCCTAAAAGTCTGCAGACCACTCATTCATATAATTAATTAAGCCTAACGGGGCAATGCATCAAACTTCTTCAGTGCGGATGCACAAATACGTCCGACCTCGTGTGTGAATCTCAGAATAGCGATCTCGGAGAAAATGTACAGGGACTGCGGATAGGTGGCATTCGATGGGAATGTGAATGGGCCGTGACGCGCTTCGGGAGAGTCTGCAGAGTTGAGACAGCGCTGTGTCCGGTCGGTACAAATTCTCACTCGTCGCCGCTGATTCGGCATAATGTCCCGATGCAGCTGACAGCAGTGATCCTCTCCCATTCCTTTCTTTTCTCCTCCTATCCACCTTCAATTTACATATTCCCTATTTTTGTTGTTACAAGATTATTTGAAGGCATCGCAATATAACTTTTTCTTTTACCAGCACTGAACCCTTGGCTTGAATCCTCTTTCCGTACTTCATTTATCGGAGTATTTCTTACATTAGATCTTCCTGCATTCGATCACAAGTGGTGGAACCATTTCTCCGTTTCACGAATGAATTTCTATGGTGGTTTCCCCTACAGATTCCAAAGCACTTCCTCTTCACTGATGGAGCTGTAGATTTCTTTTCCTTTGCTTCCTTTGTTTCTTCTTTCTCCCACAGTCTCCTTGGCTAGGCCTTGTCGTTATGCTTGAAGCTTCCATCATTTTCCTAGGATTCGACAATATTTCTTCGAGGGACACATTCTGTCCACTTTCTGCCTTCCATAGCTTCAACTGCGGTGAAATTTTGACGTAATCCGTTTGGTGATATAAAGTCGAATGCCAGTTTTCTTACGTCCGGCGAAATTAAACCAAACACCATATTTCCAACGCTGAGGGTATGCTCTTCCTGTTCGGTTTCACGTACGGTTTCAAGTTTGTTGGAGAACACTTTACTGTGGCCAAGTACCTTTATATTTCGTTAGTATTTTTTTTATTATCAACCTGCCTCTTAACCGTTATCTCACCATAGATACATTGCCTAATCAAGCATGTTCATTTATTTCATGGTAGATGTTTAGGGACAATGGTACAGCGAAATAATTATTCAATCAACAAATTAGGACAGTGAATGCTTTGAAAATTCACCACATCATTCCTAAACATTTTGTTGCGCTACCAGTGCTAACCGTATGTTTTTTGAATATCACTACACGAGCAAGCTTCATAACTTGACCGGTACAATATCGGAAATTTACTTTGGTAAATTTATTCTTTGTCAGCTTCCGACAAACGATCACAACGAATAAGGATTCTTGACTGTGTGGAAACTAAGGTTATTTCATGTATTTTAAACCACAAAAAACATTATATTGCCGCATCAGTATACATATTGTATTTCAGTAGACAAACTGTATTTCTCTTCGGCACATACACAAAAATTTGGATGAAGACTTTAATAAAAACCAAAAAGATATTTTCCTCAATACATAGAATTTATATATGTTAATATGTCCCCGAGAAGCACTTAGTTCACGCTCACTTTATTAGATGTCGGTGGTATTATTTTCGTAGCAGTAATACAAATTACGAGACGGTACAACAGAGCCAACTCTCTCCTACATCTGCGACAGCAGTGACTGGCTGACAGATCGATCATCCCAGCGGCGAATTCTGTGGCTATGAATTATGTTCGGCCTCTCTTGACATATAATAAAGATCATTTAATACCTGTTTCTAGCCATATGCATTCCCTCTGCTATCGATAAAAATGTTCCTTTCGATTTAATACCGAACGTTTTGTAATGGATAGCTTGTCTAAGGATCCTAATATCTGAAATACACAGAACATTTTACTTCCATTCATTTTTATTCTGAGGAGATTTTTACACTGGGGATTTCACACCAGCGTATGGAAAATATATCTATTTCGACGAACAGTAATCTGCTAAATGAAGACCCTTGGTGTTTTAGCTTTAAGTACACAGATGCGGCTTAAGAACTCTGCGCCAAACCTATCCCTTAAAATTTGTGCATCTTTTGTCTTAGCTGATTTCACTACACTTCTAAAGATGGCAGTAATATCTTTGAATTTCGTGGTAAGTTCCTATGGGACCAAACTGCTGAGGGCATCGGTTCCTAGGCTTACACACTACTGAATCTAACTTAAACTAACTTGCGCTAAGAACAACACACACACCCATGCCCGAGGGAGGACTCGAACCTCCGACAGGGGGAGCCGCGCGAACCGTGGCAAGGTGCTGAAGACCACGCTGGGTAGCAGTTTTATAAACTTATGCCTGTTTCCAACTAGTTGTACGATTTAGAAAACTGGAGCAAAGTAAGAAAGATCTCACACAATTGGAAGCATCACAAATTAATGTTCTCAGATCTTTAAGTATTGCAAAATCGGGAATTTATATATATAAGCGCTATTAGATGTGAAGTCTGTAACTTAAAAAAATGTACTCAGAATGAAAAGGAACGAAAGGGACACGTTCTGTACATGTCAGACCGAGCGAGGTGGCGCAGTGGTTAGCACACTGGACTCGCATTTGGGAGGACGACGGTTCAATCCCGTCTCCGGCCATCCTGAGTTAGGTTTCCCGTGATTTCCCTAAATCGCTTCAGGCAAATGCCGGGATGGTTCCTTTGAAAGGGCACGCCCGATTTCCTTCCCCATCCTCCCCTCACCCGAGCTTGCGCTCCAATGACCTCGCTGTCGACGGGACGTTAAACACTAATCTCCTCCTCCTCCTGTATATGTCAGATACTAAGATCCTAAAGCAAGCCTTACATTACAAACCTTCAGGTGTAAAATTAGAGGACAAATCTAGGGTGAGATACTGGACCGTGAAAATGATTTCCTCATTGTGGAAGACACCATTGCTGTATGACTTTTTCGTTTTTTGTTTCATTTGTAAAGCTATACGAAGCAGTTAATCCTCCAATTAGGAATGCGAAACACAAGTTGAAGTTTATTTTATTTATTTCTCAGATATTCTACTTCATCAATGAACAACGAAAATTGTAAACAGTAGATATATTTGCTAAGTTGTTAGATTACGTTACTAACAGATGCAATTTCTGCACAGATTGTCGTTACTGTAAAATTGTTTAAAAATAGCTGTAGGTTGTAATCCAAAACAAAACTGTCAAGACGATACCACACCAGCTGTGGTCAATCTCGTCGCCAATAATTGAGACTGGATCGTTCTCTAACAAAATCATGTTACAGGTAGATCTAGATTACATTGTAGACGGTGCTGTCATTTCTAAAACAGTTTGTATTATTGTACTAGTCTTATTGCTGCGTCACTACAGTTATTAAAATATAAGGTGAAGAAGGGCATCCTTGTCACACGCGCAAGTTTACAATTGCATACATCAGTCCTGTCTTTCCCCCTCCTCCCTTTGCCAACACAGGTGGTAGTATTCCTGTGTAAGATGCTCAAGACCTAGAGAGAAGTCTACTTTGGCACAAATGTTTTCCAGGTTGCGTACGTGCTCGGTACGATAATGACTTGTCAGCCTGAAAGATCTGTAGTCACCTGTGTCATAGTGGAGTCTGTAAGGCTTGATGGGTCTTCATGGGCTGAGCGAGCTTTAATTGGAGCCAGCCAATAGAAAGGATAGGCTTTAGAATTCGTTTTGGAGGTGTTACGGCCAGCACACGAAGGGACTTCTTTTCCAGCTGCTGCAACAACTCGTACAACAGTCGCTTTGTCTTGTGATGGTGAAAAGAGCACATCTAATCGACATAATTATGGATTACAGTGAAACTGTTGCTTTGTACATTTGCTCTGCATTTACTTGTTTGTAAATTACCTAGCATTTTAGATAGTGGAGAATTAGGTTCGTGTCTGCTATACATTTTGCGGTGATGTTATGAGCAGGGAATGTTACGTCTTTGTTTGCACTTCTGGCTTCTTTAGAACTGTGGGGATTAATATTCAGTTCTGATTTAGTCAGCCAAGTTTCCAAATGTATTCTTTCCAATGCCTTTTCACTCGTAAGAAAAAAGGTGATAACCTTTGAGTTCAGTTGAGATCTTACAAATTTATTATCCCGCTCCCTGGTCTTTGTTTAAAGTGTCTTTCCACATGTCCCATTCCCCCAAATGTGTCTACTCATGTACAACTTTCTTGAAACCCCATTCATTTTAATTGTAATCAAAGCAGGTGTGAAGTAAACTACTTTAAGCAGTGTAAGTAATAGTTTCCGGTCTAGAGGTAGGTCTGCGTCGCTATGGAACTTCGAGACACGTGCCAGTAGGGATGGAGTCACCGAGATAGCTACTGATACCACACAAGCTCAGAGTTACTCAGACTGTTACGCAGTGCAGGGCAGAGATGGCAAAACCTGCATTACACAAACCGTATCTAATTTTTACAATGAATTTACATATACAGTTAGTAGATTCATGAGGTTTACAGCTAGGATTCAACTTTCGGTTCTGACTTCATAAACTCTGGTTTTACACCACTGCGCTTGCTGAAAGTCTTTAGCACTCCTGAACACTAGTCATCAGAGTCACGTTGCCTTTATTTACATGTGGCCTGTAATTGGTATAAAGAGGAAAATTTCAGGGCATTAAAACCAGGGTCACAGTCTCATAAAAATTCCAACATTAAATTAATAACAGGACCACAGGCTTTCAACCTGTGTTAAATGACATGAGTAGCATTTGCTTTCATAATTTCCCAAATGCTGTGTGTGAAATGTATTACCTTTCTATTTCGTTATTAATTCCGTACATCTGGAAACGAGGATACTTACAAATATGGTCAGACAGAACATATAGTTTACTACGATCGGTGTCTTAACAACAGAAGCGTGTATGAAGAAGGAAATGTAACGAAACTTATTTGCACCATCAACAGATATCAACGTATTTACGGATCTCTAGCATATTGGGATGCTGAAACCTCAGGAGCTTGAGATGCTATTTTAACAAGACAAACAGGTAAAGTTGCAACTGTGGCTGTTTGTTACATTGAAACAGATACCATAGTTACAGGCATTTCCTCAAGTTATACAATTCTATACTGGTGGTGACTCCTGCAGATGGATATCTATTTTTTTCTGTTGTAACACCCACAATGAGCTATCAAATATGAGTTATTCGTTGCTCGTTACCATAAATGAATCGAAGTTCTACATTTACATCTACATGTATACTCCGCTAGCCACCAAGCGGTGTGTGGCGGAGGGCACAATTCTCGCCAAAGCCATATCCTCCCCCCCTCTCCCCCCCCCCCCCCCCCCCCGCCCTGTGTTCCACTCGCGGATCGCACGAGGGAAAAGCGACTGTCTGAACGTCTCAGTACGAGGTCTTATTTCCTATATCTTTGAATGATGATCATCACGCGATTTGAAAGTTGGTGGTAGTAATATATGCTCTCCAACCTTGGTGAAGATTGGATTTCGGAATTTAGAGAGCATCCCCTACCGTTTAGCCCCTCATCTATCTGCAAGTGTGTTCCACTTCAAACTTCCAATGAGATCTGTAATCCTCTCGCCATGGCTAAATGTACCAGTCACGGATCTTGCCGCTCATCTTTGGACCTTCTCAATCTCTTGAATCAGACCCAATTGGTAAGGGTTCCATACAGACAAACAATACTCTAAGACTGGACAAACTAACGTATTGTAAGCTATTTCCTTTGTTGAAGGACTGCATCGCTTCAGGATTCTACCATTAAACCGCAACCTACAGTTCGTCTTACCCGTTACTTGAGTAATCTGATCATTCCATTTGAGATCATTTCGAATAGTCGCACCCACACACTTGACTGATGTTACCGCTTCCAAAGACTGATCATTTATTTTGTACTCATACATGAACGGGGATTTTCGCCTTCTTATGCGCATTAGGTTACAGTTACTAATATTGAGAGATAACTGCCAGTCATTACACCACGCATTTATTTTCATCAAATCCTCATTGATTTGTTCACAACTTTCGTGTGATACTTCTTTACTGTAGACTACAGCATCATCGGCAAACAGTCTAAGGCCGCTGTCAATACCATCAACCAGATCGTTTATGTAAATCGTAAAAAGTAGAGGACCTACTACGCTGCCCTGGGGCACACCGAAAGTTACTCTTGTTTCTGTGGAAGTTACCCCATTCAGGACGACATACTGTTCCTTGTCTGTTAGAAAACTTTTTATCCAACCGCATATGTCATTGGATAGACTGTAAGCGCGCACTTTTTGTAGCAATCGACAGTGCGGAACTGAGTCGAACGCCTTTCGAAAGTCGAGAAATATGGCATCAACTTGGGAGCCGGTATCTAGAGCCTGTTGTATATCATGCACAAAGCGGGCCAGCTGTGTCTCGCATGACCGCTGTTTCCTAAAACCGTGCTGGCTTCTGCAGATGAGCTTCTCAGAGTCTAGAAAGGTCATTATGTCTGAACATAAAGCATGTTCCATGATTCTACAAGAAATCGATGTCAGTGAAATTGGCCGGTAATTATGTGAATCCGATTTCTACCCTTTTTATAGATTGCTATGACCTGGGCTTTCTTTCAGTCCCGTGGAACTTTCCGCCGTTCCAATGATCTCTGATAGGTGACGGATAAGACTGGCGCTATATTTGTACCATAGTCAACATAAAATCTTACGTGGATATCGTCTGGGCCAGATGCCTTTCTGGCGTCTAAGGATCTGAACTGTTTTACAATCCCAGATACACTAAACACTATGTCAGCCATCCTTTTTCTTTGTTTGATAATTGAAAGGGAGAATGGCGCTGCAGCCCTCTATCGTAACGAGTTTTTGAAAGCTAGGTTTAGAATTTCGGCCTTCTGTTTATCATCATCAGTTACATTACCCGTACTGTCAGCAAGAGAAGGTATTGAATTACTTGTAGCGTTCATAGATTTTACGTACGACCAATTTTTTTTTTTTTTTGAATCTTCAGATGAAATATTGCTTTCAAATTCGTTAAAAGAGTCTCTCATTGTCCTTCTGACAGCTGTTTTCATTTCGCATAATTACTATTTGTCAGTGGGGCAGTGACTAAGTTTAAAACGACTGTGCAAAGTTCTCTGCTTTCTCATCAACTTCCTAATATGTTTGTTGTACCATGGTGGATAATTTCCCTCCCCTATACTTTTGCTAGGCACATACTTCTCTATCACGTGGTGAACAATACCTTTAAATTCCGAACAAAGATGCTCAATATCTTTGTGTCCGGCGGTGAATGCTTGGAGCTGACTATGAAGATATTCATTAATGACACTTTTATTTGCTTTCCCAAACAAGAAAACTCTACGCTGTTAATGTGAAGGAAGCTGTGAAAGTGTCTTACATTGCTTGTCTGCATTATTTGTAATTAATTACCGGACGCACTTATATCGTTTAAATACATCAAGCTAATGGCTTGGGCTAACGCAGGAAATCCAGGAATTATTTAAAATCCGGTGGCATGGAAATAGCTCATCACGTTTCATTTAATTGATTTATGGAAATCACGGGAAACCCGGGGCTTGGTGGCTGGCTGGGCATTTGTGCGGTGCTCTTTCAGAGATCGAACATAGCGCCACAGCCTCCTACACACGATGGTTGAAGGAAAGTGGAATTAAAGGGCCACAGAGAAGCGCAACTACTCTACGAAGGAAGCCGGTTTTATTTCTGTTTTGTATTAATATAACTAGGAAACGGTATGGACAAATTTGTTTCTAGATCTACACTTCATAACTACTGTAAAATTTTAATGTGTGGCACAGCTTCACAGACCCACATTCAGACAACAGCTCCAGTGCTCCACTCTCGAATAGCATGAGGAAAAAATAGAAATATTTCTGTGCGAGCACAGACTTCTACAATTTTATTGCGATCGTTAATTTTTACTACGTGTGTGAGAGCAAACTAATGCAGACGACCGCAGCTGAGGTATACATTCCAATTTCACAAACAGAGGTAGAAGAGATGGAAAAAATATGTGAGAACATCTAGCGGGTAATTCAGTATATAAAGGGACGTGATAATCTAATAATAATGGGGGATTGTAACACCGTAGTAGGGGTAGGAACAGGAGGGAGGATCACACGAGGAAAGTAGGAATGGGGGAGGAAAAAGATTGAGTTCTGCAATAGCTAAGATAATGTTCGTAAATTATAAAATGGTTCAAATGGCTTTGAGCACTATGGGACTTACCATCTGAGGTCATCACTCCCCTAGACTTAGAACTATTTAAACCTCACTAACCTAAGGACATCGCAGACATCCATGCCCGAGGCAGGATTCGAACCTGCGACCGTAGCAGCAGCGCGGTTCCGTACTGAAGCGCCTAGAACTGCTCGGCCACAACGGCCGGCGTAAACTATAGAAGGAGGAGATATACTTGGAAAAGGGATGGAGACGGACTACAGCACAGCATGATCACAGATTCCAAAATCAGCTACCAGATTGTAATGAGTTTACAGAAGCATACATAGATTCCAGTAATAAATTAGTAATGATAAAGAGGTGGGTGAAGTAGAGAATCCCCGACAAGTGTCAGTATGGGACGAATTGGGACACTAACGTAATGAAGAATGACGACATACGTTAGAAGTTTGCTAAAGGTATAAATACTATCATAATGAATAACGCTGTAGGCACCTCACTTGAAGAGGAATCGACATCACTAAAAAAGGTAATCACGGCAACTGGAAGGAGAAATATACGGACAGAGAAGTTAAGCGCGAAGAAACATTATATAGTGGAAAAAATACTTCAGCAGATAGATGACAGATTGAAGTAGAAAACCGTTTAGAGAAAAAGAAATGAGCGTTTGGCATCATTCTTACGGGGCAGGTCCGGCCGCCTTTGTGCAGATCTTATTACATTCGACGCCACATTGGGGGACTTGCGCGCCGGATGAGGATGAAAGGACGATGAAGACAACACAACACCCAGTCCCTTAGCGGAGAAAATCTCCGACCCAGCCGGGAATTGAAACCGGGCCCGTAGGACGGCATTCCGTCAAGCTGACCACTCAGCTATTGGGGCGGACAACGTTTAGAGAAAGACAATAGTACGGGTGTATGTAGCTAAGGTCGATATTGAATAGGAAGTTCAGGAGGCGAAGGCGAGATGATTTTAGGGTAAATGTGGGCAAACCTTACAAAAATGAGAAAAGAATGTTCGCCAGAAGACCTGATTCAGTTTGCGGGACAGTCAAACATACTTCGATGAACTTAAGAACAACGACGTCAACATTAAGAGTGCCATGGGAATTCTACTGTTCAGGGCAACAGAGTGTGAGGGGAGGTGGGGAGAGTATATGGAAGGAATCGAGAAAGGGGAGGACTCGTCTGATGATCGACAGAAGAATGAGAGTCGGTATGGAAGACATTTCTATTCAGAATGGTCTGTGGGATCTATGTAACAAATGACATGCCTTAGCACTACCGGAAAAATGTCATCCACAGAGTCCTATGGATAGAAATGGTTGGTTGGTTGGCTTGGGGGATTAAAGGGACCAGACTGCTACGGTCATCGGTCCCTTGTTCCAAACACGAACACCCATAGAGAATAAAAACGAGGAAGAGAAGAGATCACAGACGATACAGAACAAGAGAAACTGAGACAAAGACAAGACAAAACGAACTAAAACCACACAGAGTGTGACGGTGGTTGGCCGACCATAGAAATAAAAAAGGAAAAGCCAACCACTTAGAAACACATTAAAAAATCAGTGTAAAATCATAGGCCAAAGGCCAGAATCAACACAAAACAATAAAATAAAACAGAAACACTCAGAGTAAATGATAAAATCCCCCTGCCCGAATAAAACGTAAAACTAAGTCAGCCATAGTGGAGTCGTCTGTTAAAAGGGCAGGGAGCGTAGCAGGCAGCGCAAATGTCTGCCTGACCACAGCTAAAAGGGGGCAGGCCATCAAAATGTGGGCCACTGTCAAAGCTGCCCCACAGCGACATAGAGGAGGGTCCTCCCGGCGCAGTAAATAACTGTGTCGGCCGGGAGTGGCCAATGCGGAGCCGGCAGAGAACTACTGAGTCCCTGCGAGTGGCTCGCAGGGATGACCGCCACACAGCCGTCGTATCCTTGACAGCACGGAGTTTATTGCGCATTGTCAGTTCGCGCCATTCATCGTCCCATAGCGCCAAGATTTTGCGGTGGAAGACTGCCCGCAAATCAGTCTCTTGGAGGCCAACGTCCAGAGATGGCTTACCGGTGGCCTCTTTCGCCAGGCGGTCAACATGTTCGTTAC
Organism: Schistocerca piceifrons; assembly: GCF_021461385.2. NCBI lineage: Eukaryota > Metazoa > Arthropoda > Insecta > Orthoptera > Acrididae > Schistocerca > Schistocerca piceifrons. Next base: position 220,630,846 of record NC_060143.1, read on the forward strand.
CCGGGATACCGACATGACCGGGGGTCCACACAAAGACCACAGAGCGGCCGCAACAGGCAAGAGTATGTAGAGACTCGGGGATAGCCATCACCAGACGAGAACGAGGGAAACACTGGTCGAGAGCTCGTAAACCGCTCAGGGAATCGCTACAGATAACGAAGGACTCACCTGAGCAGGAGCGGATAAACTCTAGGGCACGAAAGATGGCGACCAGTTCAGCAGTGTAAACGCTGCAGCCATCCTGCAAGGAACGTTGTTCGGAACGGTCCCCTAGAGTGAGCGCATACCCGACACGACCAGCAACCATCGAACCGTCGGTGTAAACAATACCAGAGCCCTGATACGTGGCCAGGATAGAATAAAAGCGGCGGCGGAAGGCCTCTGGAGGGACTGAGTCTTTCGGGCCCTGTGCCAAGTCGAGCCGAAGGCAAGGGCGACGAACACACCATGGGGGTGTATGCAAAGTAGCCCGGAAAGGAGGTGGAACAGTGAAAACCTGAAGCCCAGAGAGAAGCTCTTTGACGCGGACCGCTATTGTACAACCAGACCGGGGCCGACGTTCTGGCAGACGGACGACCGATCGCGGGAACAGGAGACGATAGTTTGGATGCCCGGACGAGCTTAGAACATGGGCAGCACAAGCGGCCAGCAAACGTTGGCGTCGGAACCGCAGTGGAGGTACACCTGCCTCCACTAGTACGCTGTCCACAGGGCTGGTGCGGAAAGCACCAGTGGCAAGGCGTATCCCGCTGTGGAGAATTGGGTCCAGCACCCGTAACGCAGATGGGGATGCTGAGCCATAAGCCAGGCTCCCATAATCCAGATGGGACTGGATTAACGCCTGGTAGAGCCGCAACAGGGTAGAGCGGTCGGCGCCCCAGCGGGTGTGGCTCAAGCATCTCAGAGCGTTTAGATGCCGCCAACACGCCTGTTTAAGCTGCCGGATATGAGGCAGCCAAGTCAACCGGGCATCGAAAACCACCCCCAAAAACCTGTGGGTCTCCACCACAGCAAGGAGTTCGTCGGCAAGATAAAGCCGCGGCTCAGGATGGACTGTTCGGCGCCGGCAGAAATGCATAACGCGGGTCTTGGCTGCCGAAAACTGAAACCCATGCGCTACAGCCCAAGACTGCGCCCTACGGATAGCGCCCTGTAGCTGACGTTCAACAGCTGCAATGCCAGTAGAGCTGTAGTAAAGGCAGAAGTCGTCAGCATACAGGGAAGCGGAGACAGAATTTCCCACGGCCGCAGCAAGCCCGTTAATGGCTATTAAAAACAGACAAAACAGAGCCCTGTGGCACACCGTTCTCCTGGACGTGGGAGGAACTATACGAGGCCGCGACTTGCACGCGGAAGGTACGACACGACAGAAAATTACGGATAAAAATCGGCAGAGGACCCCGAAGACCCCATCCATGAAGCGTAGAAAGGATGTGAGGACGCCACGTCGTATCGTACGCCTTCCGCATGTCGAAAAAGACAGCGACCAGGTGCTGACGGCGGGCAAAGGCAGTACGGATGGCCGACTCCAGGCTCACCAGATTGTCGGTGGCGGAGCGGCCTTTACGGAACCCACCCTGAGATGGAGTCAGAAGGCCCCGAGACTCCAGTACCCAATGCAAGCGCCGGCTCACCATCCGTTCAAGCAACTTGCAAAGAACGTTGGTGAGGCTAATGGGACGGTAGCTGTCCACCTCTCTTTCCAGGTTTCAAAACTGGGATGACAATGCCTTCCCGCCATTGCGACGGAAACTGCCCCTCGACCCAAAGACGGTTGTAAAGATCGAGAAGGCGCCGCTGGCAGTCCACTGAAAGGTGTTTCAGCATCTGACAGTGGATGCCATCTGGCCTAGGAGCGGTATCAGGGCAAGCAGTTAGGGCACTGCGAAATTCCCACTCACTGAATGGAAACGAAAGGCTCCGACGTTCCATCCGCTCTTTAATGGAGCGGAAGGCCTGGGGGTAATTCGCAGAAGCGGAACTCATAGCAAAATGCTCTGCTAAGCGATTTGCAATGACGTCGGAGTCAGTACAAACTGCTCCATTCAGTGAGAGCGCAGGGACGCTGGCAGGGGTCCGATAGCCGTAGACGCGTCGAATCTTGGCCCAGACCTGCGATGGAGTGACATGGAGGCCAATGGTGGACACATAGCGCTCCCAGCACTCCTTCTTGCCTTCGCGGTTAAGAAGGCGGGCCCGCGCACGCAGCCGTTTGAAGGCGATAAGATGGTCTATGGAGGGATGTCGGTTGTGACACTGGAGCGCCCCCCGGCGATCTTTAATCGCTTCAGCGATCTCAAGCGACCACCAAGGCACAGCCTTCCGCCAAGGGGACCCAGAAGAACGGGGAATGGCAGATTCGGCGGCAGTAACGATGCCGGTGGTGACCGATTGAACCACCGCATCAATGTCAACAGTAGAGAGAGGCTCAAAAGCGGCAGTGGAGGAGAACAAATCCCAGTCAGCCTTATTCATAGCCCATCTGCTAGGGCGCCCAGAAGAGTGACGCTGTGGTAGTGACAAAAAGAGCGGAAAGTGGTCACTACCACACAGGTCGTCATGCACACTCCATTGGACAGACGGTAAGAGGCTATGGCTACAGATGGAAAGGTCAATGGCGGAGTAGGTGCCATGCGCCACACTGGTGTGAAGGCACCATCATTTAACAGCGAGAGATCGAGCTGCGACAATAAATGCTCAACGATGGCGCCTCGACCTGTGGCCACTGACCCACCCCACAGAGGGTTATGGGCGTTGAAGTCGCCCAATAGCAAGAAAGGTGGCGGCAATTGGGCGACCAGTGCAGCCAGGACATGCTGCGAGACATCACCATCCGGTGGAATGTAAAGACTGCAGACGGTAACAGCCTGTGGCGTCCACATGTGTACAGCGACAGCCTCTAAAGGCGTCTGGAGTGGGACAGACTCGCTGTGCAGAGTGTGAAGGACATATATGCAGACGCCACCAGACACCCTTTCATAAGCTGCTCGGTTCTTATAATAACCCCGATAGCCACGGAGTGCGGGGGTTCGCATCGCTGGAAACCAAGTTTCCTGGAGAGCAATGCAGAAGAAAGGGCGAAGGCTGATAAGTTGGCGGAGCTCAGCTAGATGGTGGAAGAAACCGCTGCAGTTCCACTGGAGGATGGTATTGGCCATGGCTGGGAAAGGCGTGACGGGACGGGGAAGGCAGATTACGCCGCTGGGTCACCTGCTGCCTCCAAGTGAGCACCTGTGCCAGTGCTTTCCATGGCGTCGTAGGGACTGGCGAGATCGAGGTCCTCAGCAGACGCCAGGATCTCCACCTCGTCCTCAGACGCAGAGTTTGAAGGTGGCTTTGGGACAGGTGCCACCGCAATGTCAGGATGCTTGGGGGCCTTTTTCTTCAACTGCTTTGCACGCTGTGCCTTTGGAGGGTCTGGCTGGGAGGGCCCCACTGGGTCAGTCTCAGGGACGGACGACGACCGTGAACCCCTATGACCAGCGACCGGTTGTTGTTTCAAAACTTTGCGGGTGTCCGCTTTGACACTGGGCAAAGCCTGGGAAGGGAGGGCCCCAAGGGACCCCTTCCTGGCGAGAGTAGCTGAAGAAGCCCCACGCTTCTCCGGCTGGGAAGGGGGGACGAATGTCCCCGATGGTTGGGGTGGTGTTGCTCCTGGAGTAGATGGAGCAACAGAGAGCGAGGTGCCCCCCACAACCAAGGGGGCCGGTTCATTGTGACATAGCTGAGAGGCAACAGTACGTGACGACACGGGAGAGGATCGGACCGCTGTTGCAGCAGCGGCATAGGTGGATGTCATGGGCAAAGGATGTAGCCGCTCATATTTCCGCCTTGCCTCGGTGTAGGTCAGGCGGTCCAGAGTCTTATATTCCATTATCTTCCTTTCTTTCTGGAAGATCCTACAGTCCGGCGAGGAGGGGGAATGGTGTTCTCCGCAGTTAACACAGATAGGAGGCGGGGCACATGGAGTATGAGGATGCGAAGGACGTCCACAATCCCGACACGTGATGCTGGAAGTACAGCGAGATGACATATGCCCGAACTTCCAGCATTTAAAACACCGCATCGGAGGAGGGATATATGGCTTCACATCACAACGGTAAACCATCACCTTGACTTTTTCGGGCAATACATCACCTTCGAAGGCCAAGATGAAGGCACCGGTGGCTACCTGATTATCCCTCGGACCCCGATGGACGCGACGGACGAAGTGAACACCTCGTCGTTCGAGGTTGGCGCGTAATTCATCGTCGGACTGCAGAAGAAGATCCCTGTGGAATATAATACCTTGGGCCATGTTGAGACTCTTATGTGGCGTGATGCTAACGGAAACATCTCCCAACTCGTCACAATTGAGCAACCTCCGGGACTGGGCAGAGGATACCGTTTTGATGAGCACAGAACCAGAGCGCATCTTGGACAAGCCCTCCACCTCCCCGAACTTGTCCTCTAAATGCTCCACAAAAAACTGGGGCTTGGTCGACATGAACGATTCTCCATCAACCCGCGTACACACGAGGTACCGGGGTGAATATTCTCCACTGCCTTCTTTAGCAAGACGTTCCTCCCATGGAGTAGCTAGGGAGGGAAACGATCTCTGATCAAATTTCTTCCCGTTGAGGTGAGACCTCGATCGCTTAAAGACTGCTGGTGGAGGCCCACCGGCGATAGATGATGTACCACGCTTCATTGCGGGTCATCCGCCCTGATGCCACCTACTCCGACCAAGGACCCTCCCCACGGGCGCCACCCAGCCACAGCAATAACCACCTGGCAGGATGGCCATTGCCGGGAGTCCTGATGCCCCAGGGAGATGGGCATCTACTCCTTGGCATACGTGGGGAGTGAACGGCGCAGGCATCAGTAGAGCGATCCCTGTGTTGTCAGGGGGCTACAACCAAGAGGGTACATGGCGGCCCCACCACAACGGACTGCCTACCGTGCTGGATGTTAGGTGACATGTGATCCATGGTCGACTCCCAGGCCATTTCAATTATCCTGTGTAGCCGTTTAAGACCTGACATTCCACTGTATTTGATCAGTTCCGACTTAATTTCATCCACCCCAGCCGCTTTATTGCACTGCAATCTATTGACCATTTTTTCCACTTCCTCAAATGTGATCCTATTTCCATCATCATTCCTATTCCATTCTACCTCGAAATCTGAAACATTACTGATCGCATTTTCACCTACATTGAGCAACTCTTCAAGATATTCCCTCCATCTGCCCAAGGCATCCACAGGATTCACCAGCAGTTTTCCTGACCGGTCCAAAATACTTGTCATTTCCTTCTTCCCTCCCTTTCGAAGACTGCTAATTACACTCCAGAATGGTTTACCAGCAGCTTGACCCAAAGTCTCCAACCTGTTTCCAAAATCTTCCCACGATTTCTTCTTGGATGCTGCAATTATCTGTTTGGCTTTGTTTCTTTCTTCAACATAACTTTCTCTGTCTACCTGGGTTCTGGTATGTAGCCATTTTTGATGCGCCTTCTTTTTCCTTTTACAGGCTGCCTTGACTGTATCATTCCACCAAGCTGTTTGCTTCATCCTACTTTTACACACTACTGTTCCAAGACATTCTTTAGCCACTCCTAGTACTGTGTCCCTGTACCTTGTCCATTCCTTTTCCAATGACTGCAATTGACTACATTCAACTAACTTGTACCTTTCTGAGATCACTGTTATGTACTTGTGCCTGATTTCCTTATCCTGAAGTTTCTCCACTCTTATCCTCCTACATATGGACCTGACCTCCTGCACTTTCGGCCTCACAATCCCAATTTCACTGCAGATTAAATAATGATCAGTGTCATCAAAGAATCCCCTGAATACACGTGTGTCCCTCTAAGCCTTCCTGAATTCCTGATCTGTTATTATATAGTCAATGACAGATCTGGTTCCCCTGCCTTCCCAAGTATACCGGTGAATGTTCTTATGTTTAAAAAAGGAGTTTGTGATTACTAAGCCCATACTGGCACAGAAATCCAAGAGTTGTTTCCCGTTCCTGTTGGATTCCATATCCTCTCCAAATTTACCCATAACCTTTTCATACCCTTCTGTTCGATTTCCAATCCTGGCGTAAAAATCACCCATGAGCAGAACACTGTCCTTGTCCTTTACTCTAACAACTACATCACTGAGTGCCTCATAAAAACTATCCATCTTATCTTGATCAGTCCCTTCACAATGCGAATATACTGACACAATCCTAATTTTCTTGCTAGACACTGTCAAATCTATCCACATCAGTCGTTCGTTTACATACCTTATTGCAACTACGCTGGGTTCCATTTCTTTCCTGATCTAAAGCCCTACACCCCATTGTGCTATTCCTGCTTTGACTCCTCCTTTCTCACCCCTTACCCGAATGTCACAAACAGCTAAAACGTCCAGCCCCATCCTACTTGCAGCCTCTGCCAGCTCTACCTTCTTCCCAGAGTAGCCTCCATTGATATTAAAAGCTCCCCATCTCATTACCATTTGTTTGCCAAGTCGTATCTTAGAAGTCCCTGGTTTATCAGAGGTGGGACTCCGTCACCTCCAAAGGTCCGAGGCATTTTGCTCTGATTGTTGCCAGCATCATATTTAAAGTACCAGGGAGGCAGGTTGCTAGCCTTACTTGCCCCGAGTCCCACTGGGTTTTACCCCTAACGGCTGAGGGACTAACCGGTGAATTTGGTAGTCTTTGCCGTATGAGCACAAAGGTGACCACGACTCAGAATATGTCCGAGATGCCCAGCCTTATTCCAAAGTAACTGGTATCCCAACTGTCGGGACCACTTACTTGGCCACTCATACGTTGCCCGTGGTTCATGAACTAGGACATGACTACAGGAACCCACACCATGAACCACACTTCTAGATCTGTAAACATAAATTAAGAACGGCAGGAGGCCTACAATACTTGCATGGAGAATTCTAAATATGTATTCTGTTGGACCAGGTACCTTCCATTAGTTACTATGAACTGTGATCTTTCTGACAGAAACTCGCAAGTTCAGTCGGTCTCACAACTGAGACGATACCTGAAGTTCATGTTTACCTACTACAACTCTCGACGCGGACGAACTTTGTTTCTTGTGGTGAAGTGTTCATCTACACTCCTGGAAATTTAAATAAGAACACCGTGAATTCATTGTCCCAGGAAGGGGAAACTTTATTGACACATTCCTGGGGTCAGATACATCACATGATCACACTGACAGAACCACAGGCACATAGACACAGGCAACAGAGCATGCACAATGTCGGCACTAGTACAGTGTATATCCACCTTTTGCAGCAATGCAGGCTGCTATTCTCCCATGGAGACGATCGTAGAGATGCTGGATGTAGTCCTGTGGAACGGCTTGCCATGCCATTTCCACCTGGCACCTCAGTTGGACCAGCGTTCGTGCTGGACGTGCAGACCGCGTGAGACGACGCTTCATCCAGTCCCAAACATGCTCAATGGCGGACAGATCCGGAGATCTTGCTGGCCAGGGTAGTTGACTTACACCTTCTAGAGCACGTTGGGTGGCACGGGATACATGCGGACGTGCATTGTCCTGTTGGAACAGCAAGTTCCCTTGCCGGTCTAGGAATGGTAGAACGATGGGTTCGATGACGGTTTGGATGTACCGTGCACTATTCAGTGTCCCCTCGACGATCACCAGTGGTGTACGGCCAGTGTAGGAGATCGCTCCCCACACCATGATGCCGGGTATTGGCCCTGTGTGCCTCGGTCGTATGCAGTCCTGATTGTGGCGCTCACCTGCACGGCGCCAAACACGCATACGACCATCATTGGCACCAAGGCAGAAGCGACTCTCATCGCTGAAGACGACACGTCTCCATTCGTCCCTCCGTTCACGCCTGTCGCGACACCATTGGAGGCGGGCTGCACGATGTTGGGGCGTGAGCGGAAGACGGCCTAACGGTGTGCGGGACCGTAGCCCAGCTTCATGGAGACGGTTGCGAATGGTCCTCGCCGATACCCCAGGAGCAACAGTGTCCCTAATTTGCTGGGAAGTGGCGGTGCGGTCCCCTACGGCACTGCGTAGGATCCTACGGTCTTGGCGTGCATCCGTGCGTCGCTGCCGTCCGGTCCCAGGTCGACGGGCACGTGCACCTTCTGCCGACCACTAGCGACAACATCGATGTACTGTGGAGACCTCACGGCCCCACGTGTTGAGCAATTCGGCGGTACGTCCACCCGGCCTCCCGCATGCCCACTATACGCCCTCGCTCAAAGTCCGTCAGCTGCACATACGGTTCACGTCCACGCTGTCGCGGCATGCTACCAGTGTTAAAGACTGCGATGGAGCTCCGTATGCCACGGCAAACTGGCTGACACTGACGGCGGCGGTGCACAAATGCTGCGCAGCTAGCGCCATTCGACGGCCAACACCGCGGTTCCTGGTGTGTCCGCTGTGCCGTGCGTGTGATCATTGCTTGTACAGCCCTCTCGCATTGTCCGGAGCAAGTATGGTGCGTCTGACACACCGGTGTCAATGTGTTCTTTTTTCCATTTCCAGGAGTGTATTTTAAATATATATCTGCATCAACTGTAAAATGTTCTTTCATTTAAATTCCATTAGACAGTACTAATGCTTGATTTATTAGGTGACGGAAAGTGATAACACTGTAGATATCAACATTAGACTGAGTCAAATGTTGCGAGAGGGTGCGTGTTAACGGTCGCTGGTCAAGATAAATGTGGGTATGCTGTCGTATGTGGAAAATGAGATAAAAGCGTATTGAAAACCTAACTATTTTTGTTAGAAACGATTCAAAAGCCAAGATCGCACAAAATATTATTTATTCGAGACAACCGGTTTCAACAGTCTTAGCTGCCATCTTCACGTGTTATACATTTTTTTTGCAGTAAAACATGTTAATTTTACGCTGAACCTAATGCAGAGGATGTCATTACTTATTTTATAAGTAAAGAATCTTTAGTTGGGAACGCGAGGATTGGAAATATTATTATTTATCAATATCGGCAATCTTGACCACTGACTGAAACAGAAACTACAAATCTCAAAGCAGTACTAAGTTAGCTGCCAATTCCATAGCTTTCATGTTATTAGGATATCGTGGTTTTCTTTCACATTTCAATTCGTTTATAGTTTGTATGTATATCAACTAATTGTAAACTTTTATTATAAATTTGCTGTATTATCCCTTAACATAGCATATTTTTCGCCCATGATATGTATTACGCTAATACAATCACGTGAGCTCAGTTTCTAGAATAAATTCCCGTTGTTTTTCAGTTATCGAACTAATTTTAAAAGTATTAAGATATATTATGGACAGATTCCAAATCCGCTTAGCTCGTGCCAAAATATAGCGACTGTGAAGGCTGCCACTGTTTCACTCCTCTTTTATTTCGCATTCTGTCGCTCCTCTTTGTCGGATTCGTCAGCACTATGGGGAGCGAGAGAGAGAGAGAGAGAGAGAGAGAGAGAGAGAGAGAGAGAGAGGAGGAAGGGGAGTGGGAGAGTGGAGACCCAGAGGTAGACGGATTTTAAAATTTGAAGATGAAACTACTGTACCCGCTATTACTGACAACGCATAAACGTGTACCTCAAAAAAGTAGAAGGAAAACAAATGTTGATGGACATCCATGCGCAGTGTTCTCTGAAAAGAAGCATTAGAAACCCGCTTTGGCGTAGTTGTAACACTGACTTATCAGATGATATTAGGGTTCCATAGCTTCCTTTTATCACCAGAATTTATGCGTATTGAGTTTACATGAAGTACAACATTTATTTTCGTTGTTGAGGTCTTTAAATCGAGGCCGTTCGATGGTAAGGTGATCCTAACACGCACTACGCAGCATAGTGTGACAACACGGATAAGGACTCATCTCTCGGATAGTGATGTCAGTGGCAAGAGCCCTTTTACTGTCTTTTCGAGAATTCAATGTGCTTCCAAAATCACTGGCGGATCAAGTTGGTTCAATGATTAACACATTAGTCTCGGTTTCGGAGATAACTTCCTTCCAGCCACCTTGATTCAGATGTTGTCCGATTGCTCTGATAAGGCAGGCTGTCCTTTTTGACTTGCCTGTTTCCCTTCTCTTCATAGCTGGAGCTGAGATGAGATTTTCCTTGTATAACATTAATTGTAACATTCCTTTCTTTCCGCATGAGCCTTTATTTTTATTACACCAGTACTCTAAATTTAAAACAACAGTACAGATACATACATTTCTGAATTACAGTCGGAATAGCAAGCGTTCGCAAATAACACTCCTACTATTCTGAAGGACGAAACACGTATTTCTTGCTTACCACCATTACCTAATAAGTATGGAAGTCCAATAACTTTTAAGGAAACTTATAGTTTATCAAATCTGAAATAAAGTTGAAGTGTATGTTAGAACATTGCACAAACAATTTGATATAACTTGAGTCTGCCGCCGGCCGGTGTAGCCGAGCGGTTCTAGGCGCTTCAGTCTGGAACCGCGCGACCGCTACGGTCGCAGCTTCGAATACTGCCTCGGGCATGGATGTGTGTGATGTCCTTAGGTTAGTTAGGTTTAAGTAGTTCTAAGTTCTAGGGGACTGATGACCTCAGATGCTAAGTCCTATAGAGCTCAGAGCCATTTGAACCCTTTTCGAGTCTGCCACGTGCGTAAAGACAGTTTCCTTCCCCGTGTTCCGTGGCGTAAATTACACTAATACTGGTAAACAATTAGCAACCTGTGTTATACGTGGCTGCTATTGGTTATCAGAGTGGCGCGTCAATATTACGACCAGCAGCTCGCCTTTGCTAAGTAAATCTGCTGTCTAAATTGTTGATACATTCAGACATTCGCTCAAAGGAGTACGCTTTCGAAAATAGAGGTATATTTCTAACGGATACTTCTTATATCATATGGGTTACAAACGTACATATATAATTAATGACAGTTGTACTACTATACAGCAGGAGTACCTCTCCGCAAGGTTATGCGTTGTGGCTTGTAACGGCACATACATGCGAATCGCTTATTGTTACCTGAGAAAAATTGTTCGTTTCAAAATGATTTGGCAAGGCGTATTAAGTGTGGAAGACCTGCCCGACTGCAAGCGCTAAAATTAGGGGTACGCATTTGCCACATAGTGGCAATAGTATAAAATAAATTAGCGTAAGATTACCAGCTATGAATTGTACTAAAGCAGCTGTCACCTAGAGACAAAACTATGTAGTATGAAGCTTTCCTTTCTATACTTTAAATAAAATCTATTAACTGTTAAGGTGGTTAATATTTATATTTTGTTATATGTAAATCAAAGAACTAAATACACACTTCAAAAAAAGTTTTGCATGACTCCGGTTCCCAGAAATCCTGAAGATAGACATTGACTATGGATATTCTATCACAGACACAGTCCCTTTGACTGTTCAGAGATGTCACTAAACCCGACCAAAGACGTAAACAACCATGCATGAGCAGCGCATATTAGTCGGAGGGGTCCGACAGCCGATCAGTTCCACTCATTCCACAAGGAAGTAGGTGCACGTTTCGTGTTGTCTGTAGTTCAACCATGCCTAGACGGTCAGTACCCCGGTTCGATCGAGTCCGCATTGCTACTTCGTGCCAGGAAGGGCCCTCATCAACGGAAGTGACCAGGCGTCTCGGACTGAACCAAAACGATGTTGTTCGGACATGGAGGGGATATAGAGAGACAGAACCTGTCGATAACATGTCTCGCTCAGGCCGTCCAAGGGCTACTACTACAGTGGATGACCGATACCCGCGGATTATGCCTCGGAGGAACCCGACAGCAACGTCACCATGTTGAATAATGCTTTTCGTGCAGCCACAGAATGTCGTGTTACGACTCAAACTGTCCGCAATAGGCTGCATGTTACGCAACTTCACTTCCGACGTCTAGGGCGATGTCCATCTTTGGAGCCACGACACCATGCTGCGCGGTACAGATGGGCCCAACAACATGCCGAATGGCCCTCTCAGGATAAACATAACATTCTCTTCACCGATGAGTGTCGCGTATGTCTGCAACCAGACAATCGTCGGAGACGTGTTTGGAAGCTACCCGGTCAGGCTAAACGCCTTAGACACACTGTCCAGCGAGAGCAGCAAGGTGGAGGTTCCCTGCTGTTTTTGGCAGGTGGTCATGGAAGGAGCCGTAACGGCTGTGCAATACGTGAATGCCATCCTCCGACCGGTATTGCAACCATATCGGCAGCATATTGGCGAGGCGTTCGTCTTCATGGACGATAGTTCGCGGCCCCATCGTGCACATCTTGTGAACGTCTCCCTTCAGGATAACGATATCGCTCTACTAGAGTGGCCAGCATTTTCTCCACATATGAACCCTATCTAACATGACAGAGACTGAAAAGGGCTGTTTATGGACGAAGTGACCCAGCAACCAGTCTGAGGGATCCACACCGAATCACCGTTGAGGAGTGGGACGATGTGGACCAACAGTGCCTTGATGAAGGGCGAAAATGATGTTTATGTTGATCTCTATTCCAATTTTCTGTGCAGGTTCCGGAACTCTCGGAACCGAGGTGATGCAAACCTTTTTTTGATGTGCGTAATATTGTAAATAGCATTATGTATTTACAGAGAGAGATTAATTGGATTTGAGGTAAGTAAGGCCACAAAGGACGGTAAATGAGCCCGCCATTGTCAATCAGCATTGTGTCAAATTTACGAAGTGGTAAAAGTGAATTAGCAGACTTTATAGTGCCTCAGACAACTGTAATAGTAGCCGGCCGGAGTGGCCGAGTGGTTCTAGGCGCTACAATCTGGAACCGCGCGACCGCTACGGTCGCAGGTTCGAATCCTGCCTCAGGCATGGATATCTGCGATGTCCTTAGGTTAGTTAGGTTTAAGTGGTTCTAATTTCTAGGGGACTGATGACCTCAGAAGTTAAGTCCCATAGTGCTCAGAGCCATTTGAACCGTAATAGTAATGCCACCAGTGAAGAAGCCACATATTCTCGAAGTGGATTAATTGTGGCTGTTTCTGCATATAAGGAGATGCCATTATTATGATATCGACATCGAAAGACTTCTAATGAATGCTGACGTATTTTGTGCTAAATATTTAGTAGCTTGTATTCACTTATTTTCTAGAAGCGTATTTATAATCGGAACAGCTGTTTGGTAATTTACATACCATTTCCAACGAAGGAAAACTTGAAGCTGACTACAGCAACTGTACATTTAAGTATTTTTTTCTGAGTGTTATAAGAATTAGTGAACAAGTTGGGCAGCAGCTATTATTGAAAGTGCAGGTGTGAGTCATTTTCTCTCCTCTTTTTTAATTACTATGTCATTACTACAAAGATGTGTATTACATGTTTTTATTCGCGAAGTATGAGCATTTCCAATTCTGTTTCCTTTTAATATAGGTGTTTTCCATATTCAAGTCACTTAAGCAAATTTGTGGTATGAAAAAGCAAGTTATAACATCAAAAGATTTTAATGAATCATGAGGATACATATTTAACTTTATCTAGTTAAAATATCATCTAGTTGTGAACCGTGTCAAGTAATCGGCGTCACAAGGTATTATTCTAAATCATTGTGACTTTGATGATAAAATTCCATGAAAATTCCATATTTGTTTTTGGGTGTGACGAAATGCAAGTATTTTTCAAGTACCAAGGCAAATTGTTAACATTACGTTCAGCCAGTTGACCATTCTCATATCACTTCGACCAAGTGAATTTATTGCTGCTTTTACGCACTGCAACAGCTTATAAATAAATGTACTGCAAGTTCTTGAAATTTAGTGTGTTCTGCTTTCTCTTCCATTATTTATGTACAAAAACGATACTTCCAGAAGCACTTAAACGAAACAACCATAAGATATGTCTAATTACTCTGGAGGAAATTGAGTCAGCCCACTAACAAATTTTTAAAATATTTTCTTGTAGCTAGACCCTATATCGTAATTAACAGGGGAAACCTACACGACTGGAACTATACAGTACACGAAGGAAAAACTTTCGAGCAGACTTGAGTCCGCAAATCATCCGTTTGCGAGATAACTGCAAATTTATGGTTACCAGTCGCCACTGAATTCATTAAACGTTGTCCTACTTACTAAAACATAGTTATAAATGTAAAATTTTCGACGTCCTCATGTGATTGGTTAAAATTTTGTCAATGACCGGTGGTTGGGCGATTGTTCGACGTCAGCTCGTTTTGTTGTTGATGTAAAATGACTTATGAAACACCAAAATGTTCAGAGATTGACGAGTTCACCAAAGTCCGTACATTGGCTTGCAAGATTATGTCACCTCAATAATCTAAATCTTTTTGTCTGAGGATCATCTCAGATTTGGTATGCACAACAATCTGGTTGATAAGGTTACATAAATAGATTATCGAAATGTACAGACTTGTTAAGGTGTACAAGATGTATCAGGGGTGTTTGAAAGAATTCAGCAGTAACTAGTGTAATATCGCAAAAGCAAATGCGAGGACAACCCGCTGAACACCTCGTTTGACAGGTACGAGGGTACACTAAACTGTCACCCGTAAAGCGCTGAAGTGGTATTGCATTTCCCGCTAAGGTAAGTTATGGGTGAAGTTCGAGCCCAATTAGACGTGTAATTAACTAATAAGTATACACATGGTACGAACTAAGTCAATACTTCACACCAGGTTGCTATAATTAAAGTTCAGCTACTCGCAGAGATCCAGTGTAGGTTCTAATTATTGTATGGCACTGAAACTAATGCGCCAGTGCGGAACCGATTTACGCAGAAAAAAGTTATCCTCAATTTTGGCTGCTAGATGCAAACCTGCTGCTATCAATCCAAGGAAAACGTATAGAAGTGTTTTCATTTGTAATGGATTGGGAGCAGGACGTGGACAGAAATGGTCAAATAAGTGAGAAAGGCATCATGTTGATTTTCGCTGCTTACACAATTTGTTCAATATGAGCACTGGAGATGTAGAGGAGATGCTGAATCCGTAACACGGCGTGATCAACAGTTGATGGCAGAAGTTCTGGTGGAATCCGAGCAACATGTTCCTGTACATTGACGTTCAAGTCTGGTACCGGTAGAACGTGTTCCCGCGTAACGCGCTCTTTCAGACTGTCCCAGAGCCAAAACTCACGTGGATTCACATCAGTTGATCACGGCCAAGCATCTGGAAAACCTCTGGAGATAACACGTTCGTGGAAGGCTGCATTAAGCCGACTTTTCACTGGGAAAGCGGTATAAGGTATTGGCCGATCTTGCGTGAAAACAGTGGTTTCCCTGCAGATGGCCTCTTTCAAAGCACGAATCACATAGTGTACAAGGAGGTATCGATAGCGTGCAGACGTTGCAGTACTCCTGACAGACACCCAAGATGTATTCTCTTCAGAGAACAACGGACCGAGAATGAAGGTGCTTGCGAATCAAAGTCGCATACGATGGGTTTATCAGTACCCCAAATTTGGCAATCTGTGTATTCACTGCGCCCCGTTGTGTAAAATGTGCCTCGTCATTCCACTGAATATTGCTCGGGCACGTGTCATGAACTTCTGTTCGCGGTAGTGGCCTAAGAACAAATTCAGAACATTGTTGCGGATCATGAGGTTGCAGAGGTTGCACTGTCTGGATCTTGTAGGGTACCAAACTGGTTGTAATACTTGCCGTACTGTTGACTATGGGATGAACAATTCTCGTCAACCTGAACGAGCACTACCACTATCTGGGGCAAATGCTGCATGGTTATTTACGCCAACAGTATCCTCTACAATAACTTCCACCAGGATAGGTGGCCTTTCTCTTCCAGGTGCGATACCAGGTGTCTTCGAATTCCATTGCCATCTTCATTAAGAAATTTAATGACATCTAGTCACTACTCAAACCTTTCAGTCGACGATACTCTGTCAGTTAAACACTGTAATTGATGCCGTTCACAGAAAACAGTTTTGCTAAAACCGCACGATCTCTCGTTTCGATAGCCATATTGTTCACTCACGTTACGAGTTGTCAAATGACAGCGTGAATCTTATATCGTCATACAGAATACAGCGTCATAATTGCACCTCGTGGCCACAATTTGAACTAATTTTTCCAGCATAAATCTGTTCCCTATTAATGTATTAGCATATCTACCAAGTTTCGGTGCCATACTGTGATCATAGCCCACATTAGACTTCTGTGAGAAGCTGCACTTTAATTGCAACCATCTGGTACTGAAGTTATCGGCAGCACGTAACTATCCATTTGCCATCATCACGCAACAGCTCGTATGTTCGGATCCGTGTTTATTGGAACGATTTTGCTTGTATTATGGTACTCTTTGAACTATTATTATTAATTATGGTACGCCCTAAAAAGCAGTTTTGCTATGTTGAAAATAGATTTCTTTCATATGTCTCTTTCAGAATTCTTTTTGGTGTGAACTCCTTCACATCGTACATTATTTCAAGCAAATAAAAGTATTTACATTACGGCTATGGTTTTAAATTTTTTTAACAATGCATAAATTACCCTTCCCCTTCAAGTTGTACGGTCGCCTTTAGCGGCTCTTTAAAACCAAATTAGAAGCATAATGTGCCAATACTTGCCCCAGAATCTCGATAATGAGTTTTTAGAATCAGTTTCTCTAGACTGGAGTCTACGTGAAAGCACTCAACTACCGACTTGTGTTTTTGGCTAAAACTGAAAAAACTTTATGTTTGATACCACATTTGGATCCACGACAAAACAATGCGGATGGCTAGTTGTTACGAAACTTACGACATACCGACAAAATTTCACGTCATCCCATACTGTGCTTCGCCCTGTTACTTTTTCGTTTCCAGAATCTTACGTTCCAATAATTCTGAAACGATAATACCGTATATATTCTTCCATTTACGAGAAAAATTCGCGAAACGTATTTCTCTGTAGTCAATGGTTCAGTGGTTAAGAAGCAATACTGTTATTTTAGAGGAGTCAGTTTCAGCTCAAATAATGGAAATTTGTGGTGTCCTATGGGACCAAACTGTTGAGATCATCGGTCCCGAAGCTTACACACTGCGTAATCTAATTTTAACTAACTTACGCTAAAGACGACATACACACCCGTGCCCGAGGGAGGACTCGAACCTCCAACGGGACCAGCCGCTGCGAACCGTGACAAGGCGCCTCGACCGCACGGCTACATCGCGCGGCCAGTTTCAGCTCAGACTAGCTAGATTTATGAGGGCGTTCTGGGAAATAATGCCTACACATTTTTTGTGTGTAAACACTCATAATTTTGAAAATGAAACAAATGTTATTAACGTCCAACATCTTTATTCTTCATGTCTATACATTTATTTATCAGCATAGTTGTCCCCCAACGATAGCAAAGCTTGTAGTCCAAATGGCATTGTCAAAGTCTCCACACCTACAAAATGCGTAGCTAGACGCAGAAATTACTGTTCCTTCGCTATGATGAGAGCACTTCCGATTACAACTCTTTGACCAGTGCCTTACACTGTAATTTCAGATTTATTGCGCAGGTGAGATTTTTGGTATTTTATACAATCTAATACATTACAAATATGAACAGCTCCCTGTTGCCTTCTACCTTAGGCATCAAAGTTTGTCTTGGTGATTAGTTTATACTCTGCGCAGGTTTGTGAAGAATCCAGTTAGTGGTCTCCTTTGTCTGTAACCAGTAAGTTGTTTTACTCTCACGTGCAACTTCCCTCCATCTCATTCTAATAGATTCGATGGCTACGTGACGAGACTACAGCTCAACTGCTAAGGTTGGAATTCTCACTTCACGTTTTGATTTATACTTTCATCTTCATGTATCTTTTATTTCCCAACTGACAATGACTTGTTCATTCGAAAAATACCAAGATAGGCTGTTGGCCCCGCTGTGGCTGATTGGTTAGCTTCTTGTAAAAATTCATTGTGCATTCATAATGTTTTAACACACCTTAAAATGCCGACGTCTGCAGCAGATATACACAGTTAACGTGGACATCACTAATATTGTATAAGAGGTTTAAGAGAGCGAAGCAAGATTTTCGACAGAAGACAATACGCAAAGGACTGAGCACCGCTGTATGTAGTCGTTAGCTGTAACTTTGTACGTACCGGAACATGAAAGATACTCCTTGTTTAAGCCTTCGAATTCCATCAATACAAAAAATTATTATTATATAATTTATCACAAGCCTAACATTTAATATCATTGTAAATAATGAACACCAGAAGAAGTTGGAAAAAAGTAAACAATTATTTGTTTTAAAGAGATGGTTTTACTTCGGAATATAATTTTACGGAATTGAACTTTATTGTCATATGGAGCAACGAATACAAGGAGAAACTAGGAACAGCAAACAGTCAACTGTTTTAGTGAAGTGGTTTCAGTTTGGAGCCGGTGAGACCTACAATTTCTAGCCACCCATCATTTCATGTGACGTAATTGAAAGCATTTTTTTTCCTTTATTGTTATTTTTAAACCTGTTTACAGGCAGGCCAGCAGCAGCATACTACGCCGCTCTTTGGCCTCAGGGAAACACAAAAGATAAAAATGAAGACAATTAAAGAAAAAAAGTATGGTGGACACTTAAACGGAGACGAACACTTTTTAAAATACATGGAGCCATTCACGGGTATAGAGTCCAAGATAAAATTTGTTCAGACACTTGGACACATACATAGACGATAAGTGTCACACGTGAATGTAGGTGCACAAAACGAATAACACTGAACCACTTAAGCACAAAACGACGGCACACACAGAAACACGAGGTGTTGATCTCCCGCGTGCGAATGTTCACTAACCGTGTACGAGTCCGGGGACCTGCCAAGAGAGGAGGAGGCGTGGTGGGGGGGGGGTGGGAGAGGGAGAGGGGAGGGCAGATGCCATGGGCAGGGGAGATAGGGGGAATGGAGGATGGGGGAGGGGAAGCCTGGGGGAAGAGGGGTGGAGGAAGGGGATGGGGGAAAAGGAAATAGAAGGGAGGGAGGGTGCCTAAAGAAAAGGACACAGGAAGTGGGGGGGAGGATCAAAGTTGATAGGGGGTAGATGGAGAGGAGGAGGATGATATCAGGGAGGGGGAGCTGGCGGAAGCCACCTTGGGAGAGGGTAAGGAAGGTGGAGAGATGGAGACCGGGTGGGACGTGGGAATACAGGCGCGGCAGCGGGCAGAGGTGGGAGAGGACGGGTGAGACAAGCGGGTGAGGAGGATGTTGTTTGTGGGAAGTGTACAGGATCCGTATCCTTTCAAGGAAAAGGAGGAAGTGGGGGAAGGGAATGAGATCGTACAGGATCCGCGTGGGGGAGGGGAGATGGATGCGATAGGTGAGGCAGAGAGCATGGCGTATTGAAAGCAATTTCGCGCTTTTCCGAAATATAATCTGACGTATCGAAACTTCCATGAAATTATAGTTCTAAATAACATGCAGCAACAGCCCAAAATTTAATAAATTACATAACAGTGCATTCTATCGCAAGGATTTCATTTCGAAAACTCTCTTAAAAGCGGTACAAACTCAAATTTACGTTACAATAACAAAAAAAAGACCACTAAGTGAACTACATTAAAGAAATACCTCGGTGTAACACTTGATGACTCTCTCTTGCAATAACATCGGTGGTTTAATGCGAAATGTTACGGCGTAAAGTCAAGCGCCTGCACGCCAGTGGGGAACGAGAGAGCAGAGAGGGCTGTGAAGAAAACGTCAGCCAACTGCACGCTGACCAACGCTTATTCAGGACGACAACGCGATAGCAGAGGCCTCTATGCGAAGAGAGCATAAGCGCTGCGTCCCACTGGCCGCACCCGGTACTACAGCAACTTCAAGACTAGTCATTTCGCTAGTACTATGTAGCATTGTCTATACTGAAGAAGCTTGTTTATTTCGTAGGTCGCCCTTTGCTTGCGACACTTCTGTACTATTGTCAAAGTTAAGTATTGTCGTTGTTCATTTAGTAACAAAACTCATTAATACGATTTGTTTGTCTAGCCCTCTGAGGAAGCAGAATTCCTAGACACCACATATTCGACGACTAAGCAGGATTCAACAGGAAAGGCATTGGTTCTTGAATAGGAAATTAATGAAATCTTGGTGTCATTCAGAAACAACTGGTATTAAAAGGGTGAAAAGTGGAACACTGCATCAAATTCAATAGTATTAGAAAATTTAAAGTGGAATCGGGTGATGTGTTTAAATATCCTGTGATGATTGATTTAGGGGAGGAGACCAAACAGCGAGGACATCGGTCCCATTGGATGAGGGAAGGATGGGGAAGGAAGTCGCCGTGCCCTTTCTAAGGAACCATCACGGCTCTTTCCTGAAGCGATTTAGGGAAATCACGGGAAACCTAAACGGTGATGGCCGTACGCGGGTTTGAACCGTAGTCCTCCCGAATACGAATCAAGTGTGCTAACTACTGCGCCACCTCGCTCGGTGTTTAGCAAACTGAGAAGAGCACTATGCTAAAATTACAGCCCAGTATTTGTGAAAAAGAGCGTTTTCTACTACCGATAGGCGACGTTTAGCTTCACTCATGTTCTTGGCCGATATTTTTACAGCATTACACTCCATTTTGTGCCAATAACACAACTGAAAGACACTTGAGTATTGTCAGCAGCTGATGATCTTGTGCTTAGGGTTGCTGACTCGCAGTCATGGGGCACGTGGTTCGATTTCCGACAGGCTCAGCGTGTGTGGGTATAGCTGTGTTGTCTTGAAGATCATCATCATCACTATTGATGCTGATATCACCGAAGTGGCCTCAATTAAGAAGAGTTGGTCACGATGGATGGACATATCATATGAGTTCTCTGGGCTAATAATAAAACGGGAACACATCATTTCAATGGAGTATTATGATTCTCATTTTTAGTCCCGAATTTCCCTAATTAAAAAGATTCGTATGTCAAGTGAAAAAATCATAGGGTTTTTAATAACCCGTCAGGGCACAGAAATTTTTCATATTACGTGAGAGAAGTGCTGCGTTCTTTTGCATATTATCACGTTCGAAAAACTTTGTTTTTATGTTTAAAGCGATAGGTTTAGCAGGTGAATTATTATTACAGCTCTATTTGGCTGCGTTGTGGTTTTAGTGTCCATTGCTGTATGCACACTCACCAAAGGCACCGAAATTCAGTAGAAAAAAGAAAGCAAAGAGACTAACGTCTAATAATTGACGTGGTCCTTGAGTTTGGGAATTATGAGATAAAAATCGAACATGTCATTTTTAAACGATCGTTTCCGAAAATTGTTATAATAAAGTTTACGGAAATAACACGGAGTATAAATTTACTTTCTCATCTTCAAGAGCGAGACTAAATTCCTTGTCCGCTGGCTCAATGCAAAATCGTTTTTAGCGCTGTGTATGCCAAAGATTTCACTCTCAACAATGACGCGCGTTTTTCCTTCCAAGGGTGAGTGCTGCACTTGGAGGATAGCATACCGAGTACACGTAATGTTTCCTGGTCAGTATTTCGATCTGGTGACAAATTTCTGAATCACATAAAGGAACTCTCGCCAGAGAGAAAGAGAGGGAAGAGGTTATGTTTCGTGCAGCGTTTACAAATATTGTGAGTTCAATATATTTATGTGGTGCCTAAAATGTTAAAACTGTTTTGAGAATATTGTTAAATCTTCAGTTACAGAGTTTTATGGCGAGTAAAGTTCTGTATATTTTTAAAATTAGTTACATGCTGCATGGATCGTTACATCATACTTCATCAGTCCTGCCTTTTACCTGGATACAAGAGGTCTATCAACGAGGGTACATGTGTTATTTGCAGATCATTTGAATTTACTGTATTTAATGGCTTAACTTTTCCTGTCGCGGAAATGGAAATCACCATTGCTTACAACGTCTCCTATTTCTAAATGTTTTTAATATTTGGCTGATTTTCGTAATACTTCTTAATCTGATTAGTAGTATTTAGTATGTAACAATGTGACACACTGTTGAATACAGTGTGAATAAGACTTCCTCGATTGCAGCCCTTTTAAATTTCAGTAGAAAGAATATTTTTTCCTACTTATATGACCATTTTGTACAATGTAACAGGTTTTCACATTGGGAAGAAACCGTCATTTCAAAAAGCAATAAGGAAATATATTAATTTTGTGTTATAGGCCTGACTAGAAGCGTAAGCCTTAGACGTGTTAGGAGGTGTAAGGTAAGATAAAAAAGTTCCCGTTCGAAGGCCATCATTGGCGTGCCAGTCACACAAACTTGCAGTGAACATTGAGGCAATCCTCCCATCGATGCAAAAGGATGAAGAAACAGATATGGTAAAGCACCGTAAACATCTTCTGCTCACCCTCGACTGACGAGAATTGTCGACACTTCGAGGTCTTTTTTATGGGACTGAAAGGGTGGTAATCGCATGGGGAGAGATCAGAACTATACGGCGGGTGCTCGTGTATCTTCCACTTGAGTTGGCGTAACTTCTGCGTTACGACATTTCCTGTATGGGACGTGTGTTATCGTGAAGCAGTAGCACTCCTTGTGACACAGCTTTCGTCACGCGTAACAATGCACTCAAGGAATGTTTTGTCTTCAACACTGAAACTCACAAGGTGCTTCAGTCAAAGAGCCATGGATTAGGCTGGCCTTCCAGATCAACCGGCACTTTGTGTGGAATGGTCACCAGCACGGAACTTGGTACACCTTCCACAACAGTGGAAACGCATATTTGATTTCATCGATGGATGTCTACCAGTGTTTGTCCTTGGGCAGCCAAGAAAAGAATCGAAACGTTTTGGTCCTGTAGGGAAGCATTTGATAATGACGTCGCCATAGTTCACGTTTCCCCGTTTACCGCACGCATGTTGGAAGACATGAATGGCACACTAATCCATTGCCAACATGTCGGTGCCTATACAATGATCAGCCGCCGGCCGGAGTGGCCGTGCGGTTCTAGAGGCTTCAGTCTGGAACCGAGCGACCGCTACGGTCGCAGGTTCAAATCCTGCCTCGGGCATGGATGTTGGTGATGTCATTAGGTTATGTAGGTTTAATTAGTTCCAAGTTCTAGGCGACTGATGACCTCAGAAGTTAAGTCGCATAGTGCTCAGAGCCATTTGAACTGATCAGCCATAACATTGTGACCACCGACCTACTACAGATATAAACCTGTCTACGCGATAGCAACGTCACCTGGCGATAAGTGACACCTAGTCAGACACACGCACGGTGTATATAGTATCAGTGAGCGTGATGTAAGTGTATAGATTGGGAAAGGTGCGCGATCTACATCAGTTTGACCAAGAGCAAATTATGATGGCCCAGAGGCTCGGAACGAGCTTTTCCGTTCAAATGGTTCACATGGCTCTAAGCGCTATGGAACTTAACATCTGAGGTAATCAGTCCCCTAGACTTAGAACCAATTAAGCCTAACTAACGTAAGGACATCACACATATCTATGCGCGAGGCAGAATTCTAACCTGCGACTGAAGCGCCTAGAACACCTCGGCCGCAGCGCCCAGCGAGCGTTTCGGAAACTGCATGATTTGTAGGGTGTTCGAGGAGTGCTGTGACGAATGTTTTCAACACATGACGAAACCAGTGTGAAACTTTGTCCAGACGTCGTGGGGTTGGGCGGCCACCTCTCAGTACAGATGTTCGACGTCGTATGCTCGGCCGACTGGTGAAATAGGACAGGCGGCGAACTGTGGTGGAACTAATATCAGACGTTAATGCTGGGCAGAAGACAGGTGTGTCTGAACACTCCTAACAATGGGACCTCGCAGCCGACGCCCCTTCATGTACCAATGTTCACACAACGATATCGCAACTGCGACTGAAATTGGCACCTGACCATCGGCACTGGACGTTGGCGCAGTGGCAGATCGTTGCATGGTCTGGTGTATCTCGGTACCTCCTTCATCATGCCGATGGGAGGGCGCGAATCCGACGTCTTCCAGGGGGATGGCTCCTGGACACCTATACTTCTGGCCGGCCGAAGTGGCCGTGCGGTTAAAGGCGCTGCAGTCTGGAACCGCAAGACCGCTACGGTCGCAGGTTCGAATCCTGCCTCGGGCATGGTTGTTTGTGATGTCCTTAGGTTAGTTAGGTTTAACTAGTTCTAAGTTCTAGGGGACTAATGACCTCAGCAGTTGAGTCCCATAGTGCTCAGAGCCATTTGAACCATTTGAACCTATACTTCTGGACGGAGACAAGATGGCGACGGTTCCATTATGCTCTGGGGAACATTCACGCAGGCATCCGTAGCTCCCATGGAGCTCGTGCAATGCACTATCAGAGCCAAGGAGTATCGTACGCTGATTGCAGACCACATACCCCCCTCCCCCCCCCCCTTCCTTCATGGCGATCGTGTTTCCCGACGGCAGTGGCATTTTTGAAGAAGCTAATGCGCCATATCACAAGGCCAGCAGTGTGATGCAATGGTTCGAGGAACACAGTGGCGAGTTCCAGTTGAGGTACTGGCTCTCCAGCTCGCAAGATCTGAAACCGATCGAATACATCTGGGATGCGACTGAATCTGGTGTCAGAGTTCATCGCCCCCCTCCCCGGAATTAAAGTGGATTAGGTTACTTATGTATGCAGATACGGTGCAACTCCCTCTAGCGGCCTATCAAGGCCTCATTTTTTCCATGCCACAACGCGTCGCCGCTTTTATTCGTGCGAAAGATGGACATAGCGGCTATTAGGTAGGTGGTCCCGAAGTTATGGCTGGTCAGCATATACAGGCATCGGATTTTCGCTAAGTTGGATATACGCTGCGCGAATATGCCCTCAAACGGAAACTTTTTATCTCCATTTATACGGTACGCTTCCTACAGCTGATTTCACAAAAGGTCAGTTACTATGAAGAGCTTCTTACGTTGAATAAGACTGAAGCTGTAATACGAGGCGTGTTTTTTTAAGTAAGTACCGTTTTGAAACTAAAAAAAGGGGTGCTAAGATATCTCAATAATTTTATTTTTACATGAAAGCCCGTACCTTAATCTACTTTTCTACATAATTTCCGTCGATATTGAGGCACTTGTCATAACGTTGTACCAGTTTTTGAATACCCTCCTCATAGAAGTCTGCCGTCTGATTTGTTAACCACTGCATCACCACTGTTTTGACTTCGTCATCGTCTTGAAGACGCTGACCGCCCAGGTGTTTCTTCAAGAACAGGAACAGACGGTAATCACTGGGCGCAAGATCGGGGCTGTGCGGAAAGATGTGATGAGATCTTTGGTCTGATTCGCCTCATGCGGACGGGCATTGTCTTACAGCAAAACGATGCCCTTGCTCAACTTGCCACGTCTTTTGTTCTGAATTGAACGGCCCAGATTGTGCTATGTCTTGCAGTAAGCTGCTGGGTTGATTGTCTCATTACGAGGCAGAAATTCCACTAGTAATACTCCCTTTCTGTCCCAAAAAGCTGTGCACATGATTTTCCGGGCAGAAATTGTTTGCTTAAACTTCACTTTTCTGGGCGAATCTGAATGCCGTTATTCCATTGACTGTTGCTTTGATTCTGGTGTGACGTAGGGCACCCATGTTTCATCGCCCGTAAAAATTTGGCTTAATAAATCATCATCGTCATTGTGATACCACTCAAGGAAAGTCAATGCACTGTCTGAACGTTTGGTTTTGTGCACATCCGTCAACATTTTCAGTACCCAACGTGTGCACTATTTACGGTAATTCAAGTGCTCGGTCACAATGCCATACAAAACACTAGGAGAAACATTAGGAATGTCATCCCGCAAGGAGGAATTCGTAAAGCGTCTGTTTTCTCTCACCTTATTGTCCACTTCCTGCACCAAAGTTTCATTAACGACCGAAGGACACCCACTCCGTTGTTCATCATGCACATTTGTGCGGTCATCTTTAAATGCTCTCACTCACCTTCTTACCATTCCATCTCCGTAAACTGCACAGATCTCGAGATGAATATCGATCGCTTTTAGGCCTTTAGCACTAAGAAATCTTACAACAGCCCGTACTTCACAGTCGGCGGGACTCACGATTATCGGAACGATGTTAAACACTCGATACACAACGTAAACAAGGAAGAATCAGACTGTAAAGACGCCACTGTGTACACAACAGATGTAGGTACCCAGTGCGCATGCGCAGAATGCCGACCGCAGAGCTGCGGCCGCGGTGTGGCAAAAAGGTACTTACTTAAAAAACACGCCTCGTATCCGGATAGCTTAAAATATTAGAACCACCATTTAAATTGTAAAATTCCTATCCCTCGGGCCTGGCAACAGGCAGAACCATGTTTCAGGATTTCAAGCTGTTTACAGTATAACATTATTCTGATAGCGCTGATTGTGGAATACTAGTATAGCCCCTATCCTCCATATAACTTACGACAGCATACTGATAACCACACATCCGTGATATTCTATACGAGAGTGCTAGAGAGCAAGTGAATGTAAAAGCACCAAACATAACAAGCGAAATTACAAGCACCCTAGCGGTATATGTTTCACCGTAAACGCCAACAGCGGCGCCTCTGCTGCCACGGCCTCCCGCCGCAGTAACAAGCGGCGGCAAAACAGCTCGCAGCAGTGGCGATTGCCTTGTCCGTGAATCTGATGCGGTGTGCTCATTTCGTGCACGCAGACGTGGCCATCTGTGTTTAACTGCGAACCTCAGAGGGTGCTTTGAAGCGCCGGCCGCTGATGTTCCGTGGAGTGCGGTGAAAAGCGCTACTCACAGTTTCATCAACCTCCTCATTCACTTCCCCTCCTTTCATTTGCTCTCAACTGCTGGTCTCTAAATTTTGTGTACCAGCCTTTAACACTGAACACGCGCTTCTCATCTGCGAACTGCCGATAGCCAAGTACTTTCAGAATATCTGTTTAACACATTTTGGGACTTTTTACCAGAGCTAACGTAAATGACTGAGCAAGTGTCAATCCATTTTCTTTCAGTTTCTTTTAGTTGCCTTCTGTAGACGAAACGTACAAGTATTTCACTTAAGAACTGCTTGCATCAGAAACCACATAATTTAAAAGGATGACTGTATTTAAAAGTTTTGCAGGTGACTTCTCTTACCGTTGCCAGATAGGAAGATTTATAAATATTTTTAAACATAGGACACGCTTAAGGACAAAAAATGAAAATATTAAGGTGACTAGATAACCTTGTAATTCTGTCCGCAGGGCA
Source organism: Schistocerca piceifrons (assembly GCF_021461385.2). NCBI lineage: Eukaryota > Metazoa > Arthropoda > Insecta > Orthoptera > Acrididae > Schistocerca > Schistocerca piceifrons. The sequence continues at coordinate 220,657,906 of NC_060143.1, forward strand.
AAGACCTTGGAAGATAAATTGAATGGAATGTCTGGTGTCCTATAAAGAAAGGTGATAAGAGTGAACGAAAGTTTTAATATAAGCTTTATGGATGTAAGCATACTAAACTTTTGGAGGTAGGTTGGTTGACAAAAGAGTGATAGTAGAACACGTCCAAGCTAGCACAAATGTCACATTACTGTACTAAAAATGGTTCAAATGGCTCTGAGTCCTATGGGATTTAACATGTAAGGTCATCAGTCCCCTAGAACTTAGAACTACTTAAACCTAACTAACCTAAGGACATCAGACACATCCAAGCCCGAGGTAGGATTGGAACCTGCGACAGTAGCGGTCGCACGGTTCTGGACTGAAGCGTCTAGAACCACTCGGCCATTGCGGCCGGCATATTACTGTATTGAATGGCACCCTATGTACTATCTATGATCAGTATAGATCACCAAAAGTGTTCACACATGTTCATAGAAATCACGCAGCATGTTGCTATTATTGAGATCAAGGAACGAAAGTTAATGTTTTCCGCTGTGAGGATTTATTGACATCAAAAAGTTAAAGTACGAAAAAGTCGACGGTGTCTCGTACGAGTAGTGAGGATGTTCTAGCCCACCGGCACCCAAAACATTTGTTACCTCCTGTAGTAAATGGTTCTCGTTGTACTATCAGTGACCGATGTAGACATCAAATGTCTCATGGCCTGCACTGATTCCGTTATCTGTCACTTACGTCATCGAGTCTGTGCTTTAGTATGTAAGTTGGTTGGTTATTTGGTTTGGGGGAATAGGACGAAACAGCGAGGTCAGCGGTCCCATCGGATTATGGAAAGATGGGGAACGAAGGCGGCAGCGCCCTTTCAAAGAAACCATCCCGGCATTTGCCTAAAGCTATTTAGGGAAATCATGGAGAACCTAAATCAGGATGGCCGGACGTGGATTTGAACCATCGTCCTCCCGAATGCGAGTCCAGTGTGCTAACCACTGCGCCACATCGCTCGGTACTACGTAACAAAGAATCGAATTAAATTTCGTGCCTCTGGGGAAATTAGATTAAGAAATTAGACCATATCCTAATTAACGACAGCAGAAACGAAGAGGATGTAATGCAGAAATAAATTCTTTACTGAAAACGACAAATATGCTAACACTGAAAATACTAAGTACAACGAATTTCTTGCCTAAATATATATATATGCAGTTTAGAAATGTGCACAAGTGAACCTACGACTATAAATACCATAGACAAGAAAGAAATATAAGCTTCTCAAACGTAGTGGTAAAGAAATATTCAAACGATTTCATGGATAGATCGCATACTTAATGAAGGAAATGGGGAGGAAAGAACTTTACGACACAACTTGACTAAATGAATGGATGCACCCTGAAATATTAAGGAATAGCTAATGTGTTGTGGCTAGACATTGTAGAAGAAGGCTGAGGATTGGATGCAATAAGCCGAGACTTCTGGTCGAGGTTCTGAAAGCAAATCCGTATCGCATGATCCGCTGTGAGTCTCTCAAGAAGACGTTTTAGCCACCCGTTTGCAGATTGTTTCATGTGGACGCCACCTGGGTTATCTGAGTGCCATTAACACACCCCATTAATGCTACTGGGTTGGTTGGTTGTTTGGGGAAGGATACCAGACAGCGTGGTCATCGGTCTCATAGGATGAGGGAAGGATGGGGAAGGAAGTCGGCCGTGCCCTTTCAGAGGAACCATCCCGGCATTTACCTGGAGTGATTTAGGGAAATCACGGAAAACCTAAATCAGGATGGCCGGACGCGGGATTGAACCGTCATCCTCCCGAATGCGAGTGCTACTGGGGAAAGAGGAATAAGGTTTAACGGGAAACCCGAACAACGTGTCGTTCCCGTGAAATATTCTGATCACTGAGAGGTGAAGGCTAGTGTAAAGACTAACTAAGGAAGGTAGGAGACGAGGTACTGGCGGAATTAAGGCTGTGAGGACGGGGCGTGAGTCGTGATAGGGTAGCTCAGTGGTAGAGCACTTGACCGCGAAAGGCAAACGTCCCGAGTTCGTGTCCCGGTCCGGCACACAGTTTTAATCTGCCAGGAAGTTTCACTAACTAAGGAATTCCGATCTCTGACTGGGATTCGAGCCCGCTACTTTACAGTCTCCAGGCTTGTAGTATACCACAAGCCTACCAAACGTGACGTGGAGGTTGCAGTGGTTATACAATATTCACAGGCTAGCGTGCAATAGACTAGCGTAGATAGCTGCGTCACACCAGTATTCGTGCTGAAGACAACACCAACGGAACAACTACAACAAGACGTTACAGAGACTCAGAGATTTAAAAAACAAAGAAAAAAATACAACACAAGTTACAAAAGAAACAGAGAATTAAGAACAGGCCCAGTCTTGGAATAAGAGAACGATGATGATGTCTCAGGAACAGAAGTAAACGCTCAGATCAAACAGCAATGCAGATAGAAGTCAGCTAAAATCTTTCCAATGCAGTGATCTAGGTTTTCGTCTTAAGTGAGTTGGAAATTTGGGTGTCAACGCAAGTATTTGAATCCTACTGTTCCCGAAATACCTTTCTGTGCCGAAACGGCAGCAGCACGTACTGATCAAGTCGAAGAACAAACAAAGCATTATAAATGTTGAGTCAAAAACTCAGAGTAATACAGAACTAAGTCCCACCAGCCTCATGTGATGAGTTATTTTCTGAGTGTGAACGTAAATGAAGCAGCAGTTGCAGCTTAACCGAAGAAATTGAACAGGACACAGAAAAAAAAAACAAAAAAAAAACAAAAAAAAAACGGGAAAGCGGATTAGAACGTGTGCTCTGAACAATAATAATAATAATATTTAATTCGTGTGACTCAGTGGCCTGGTGCAAGTCTTTCAATTGGACGCCATTTCGTCGCCTTGCATGGTCTTAACCTATCTCAGTTATCCAACCGGGAAAAAGAGACCTACACTTTTACGTGGAATCTGAACCATAAGTTTCTAGAGATTCCTAATATCGGCGAGAGGTGAATTTGTTAAAATAAGACATAAAAATCTGTGGTCCGACCGAGATTCGATCTCGCGACATCTCGGTTAACTGACGCGCGCTTCACCTTATTATTTTCAGAGTGACCTAGTACTATCCTGAAACTTCAGAAGACAATAGTCAAATCATCATGTAATATAAACTGCAAATGTGACGGTTAATTATGATAACAGAAAAATAAAAAGGGAAAGGAAAAAAACTCAAGACCGTATCTGACAATCCATTACCCAGTTCTCATGCTATGTCTTAACAGTTTTGTTATTTGTTTTTTATACTTTATTAATTTTTCAAAATCTTTATTTATTTTGTGTATTTTATATTTACTTTTTATACGGAATCTAAAAGCAGAAAGGTAACGAAATCGGATAATAAGCTAAATCGCAAACTAAGCCTTCCGTCTACAAAAAATTCCAGATTGATTGCAAGGATTATATATGCTCTGTGTACATATACTTCATCTATACACATTACACAACAGGACTGGAGCGATACTGAGGAGAAACACAGAATAAAACGACCAGGGAAACTGGCAGAGAACGAGCCGAAGCAAAACAGAGGGGAACATACATGACACGGAAAACACCTATCACCAGGCAAATGAAAGTAACCAACACTTTACCGACGAAAAACAAAATTCATAATGCTGGCGAAGATGTCTCGATATCGAAGCATGCGTAAGCCTGAAAGTCATGTGGTCTTCCCCCTCGCTTTCTACGAAATAACGAACGAAGTGTCCCAGCAACCCCATTACAATATGTGTTTCTGACTGTGGAAGAAGGAAGAATCTGGGCGCAATATGATGTCCGTAGTATATACAGTCTGAAAAGATAGAGTAAGGAAGGTGAATTTGCCAGTTTGCCATGTTACCTTCACAAGTAAAATGATGTATCGTATCTATAGACGTACAGTCACTACATAAATACGTGTCGCTGAGCTCAATACGGAAAAGTCGCTCGTTCGCTGTGTACGCCACCAGGACGCTGCACGCATCGACAAAATCGGAAGACTCGTATTGGACCAAACTGTCGTCCAGGTTGTTTTCGGTTATCCTCTTTCAACGAGGTTCGCGCAAGGAAATCCTTTCCAATGAGTCTTTAGGAATTTCATGGTGAGGCCGTAAAATGTCAGCCTCTAAAAAGGTCGCCGCAAGACAGAATTCGCAAATGTGTTTTAACTTGTAATTTACGCAACCAACATCTAAAGGGTCGCCAAGATCAGCTGGACGGAAACACAGGAATAATCGAGACGTGAATTTGTGAGTTTCTTGAATTACAGTAAAAACAATACGTCGCACATAAACCATCTGCGTCTTCCTTCGTATACCAATCAGGCCCTACCTTCATAGAGGAACGAGGGAGCGACACCACCTCATGCCCTAAGCGTAAGATACGTTGTTTCCATAGGAAACTGTTTTAGTTTCTTCGTCATCATCGAGGGAAGCGGATAAACTTTGGCTACGTAATAAGCTTTGCATAAGACATATGTATCCAGTATGAGGACTTGCTGGAGCTGGTAAGAGAACGCCTATCATGTGCCAGTATTGCTTCCTGAATTTTGTCTATAACACACTTCCAGTTGAGAGTCGCCATTTTGATTGGACAACATTCAATGATGATACCGAGAGACGTATGCCGATCCACTACAATAGCCTATGGAACAACCGCGTCATCAAAATCTCGCAAAGTAAGAAGCTTGCATTTACCTTCATTAAGTAGTGCACCAGAACCGACAATAATCATCGATTACACGAGTCAGTCGAGGTATATCCGCAGGATTGCGTAGTAGAACCATCACGTCATCAGTGTATGCAGGAACAAGTATAGTCTCCCTGGAAAGCGACCGACACTTTAGCTTGGTTGCTAGCATCCGGAATAGGGCTCCAGAGACAACACAAACAAAGTCATCGACAGAGGGCGTCCTTGAGCACTTACCGACGGATAATTATCGGGGGCGTCAGTTGGCCATTAACAACCACCGAAGCTGATATACCCGTAAACAGATTTGAGAGCACTCCCCGTGTGTCAACAGGAAAACCAACATTCTACAGAATCCAAAGCAAAAAAGTCGTGATTAACACGGTAAAACACCATAAAAAAGTCTAGGAAAGCAAGGGCACAAGGGCGGGAGTTACATCAGCGACGGAATCCACATCACGACACTCGACTATAGTGGTAAGAATAGTACGATCTGGTACAGAGCTTTGATGTTTTGCAACAATCGTCTCCATCAGAGCCAACGTCCAACTATTAAGAGTCCTCGCCACGGTCTTACAATCAAAGTTTAACATAGTACTTGCGCGACAGCTACAAGGCGAAGCTGGACCAGGTCGTTTCGAGATTGAAACGATTTTCCCTACTTCGAACGAGGTCGGCACTACGCTCCTCTGTAGCACTTCATTCTAAAGGGACGTAAAGGCAGCTCCTAACAGAGTACAAACACTCACGTAAAATCTCTTGGGAAGTCCATTCAGAACCGGGGACTTTCTGAGAAGGTGATCCTCAGGCTGAAAGGCAGCTAAGAGCGTTTCATTTTGTTCAGCTGCAATTGTCATAACAAACGTGCTAACGAGTGGGTCGTAAAACGTATCACTGGACGCATCTACGTCGTAGATGTCGACATAGTGTAGGTGTAAGGCACGTAGTATATCAGCGTGCGGCATTACGATACGTCCATCATTTGTCGTCGGAGAATGAATACAAGCGCGCCAGCGACGTGTCCGATGCCGAAACAAATGTTATTAGGAAACCAGTTCTTCCGTCACCAATAAACGTGGCTTGGATCGCAGTTCCAAACCTTGCATTTGTATCCTATTCAAGATCAACAACTCAGCCTTTACACAACTAACAACTGACGTCGCAATTTGCGCCAGGGCGTGAGCCGCAGCATCATAAAGTTCATGCAGGTTGGAATCGTAGAATCCTTAAGTTTTCCGAAAGTCCCGCCATTTGGCAGCACAAAAAAATTATAAAAGCTTGCCTTAGACCCGGTTTTGCATGTTGTGTACACCAGTTCACGGATGGAAGACTACTTCCCAGTGGTCCGCAGAGATCGCTCCCACACGGCTCGCATCACATGGAACAGGTGACACTTTATCGATTATTTTGCTCTCGTATGGAGTTACTGTAGGCAGTAAATTCAGTAAGCCGTCGGTGGCTGAAGACGAATAAGCAGGAGGATATTGCCACGTCTCAGACTGTAATGACCTGGGGAGGTGGGAGGGGGGGCAGGCGTTCCCCGCTCCCTCTCCACAAGGAGGCAGCTCGGAAAGAGCCACTTGCAGCTCGGAAAGAGCCACTTCGCGAGCAGTAAGAACGCTGGAGATAACTTCTTCGCCACTCACCATACCATAGACTGGAGGTATCATATCATCGATAGGAGTACGGAACAAAGTAGACCCGGCGGAATTTGGGGAAGAAGAAGACACAGCGAAATCCTTACCCTTACCATGGTGAGTCGCTTGTTTTTCGCTGTTGCAGATTCTATCCTGGGTGCAATAGGAATCTGATCCTGCCGGGGGAATTCATTTACACGATTATTAAAATTGTCTGTTCGCCATGATGATCCGAAACAGAAGTAGGTCTGACTGCGGGGGTGGAAGGAACAAGATCAGCAAACTTTATATTTAGACGCTGCTCTAATGACGCTTTAATAGAAACACACTCAGCGGGCAATTCAACCGAACGTGTCTACTCTCATTACATAGGAAGCTGGCTCCCTCTTGACCAGTATGCAAGACATAAATGCGGTAACCACACACTTGTAAATGCGATGGAATATTGCGTTCGACTTGCATTTCCACGGAACGAATTCCACTGTAATTTGTGTTGAGCAGACCAACGCTCAACACGGATGATTTTCACTTTACCCTAAAGAGTCAATATGTCCTGAACACTCAAACACTGGTATGGCCTACTCCAGCATCGCTATTCTTGAACGCAACTTGAGAACCATGTCGCGACAGTAATCTTTCACCGTGAAACGGATCCATAAATTTCACGTGAAACACGTACTCGTGTTTGAAGTCATTTTTCGACCGTGACTGTCACAAGAAATACGTAAAGGTCTCTTAATTACCGCTACCAGTCACTTAAAAAACCTTTACGTACTCGTCTACTTCAAAATGAGTGGTCTGGGCCTGATCAAAGTTCAAATGAATTACATCGACAAGCCAATCGTCGATTTGTTAGGACCCAGGCTACACGTATCGTGCTGAGTTCTCGAAAGCAAAGCTCACAGTACCTTTTCGTAGAATACACGTAGAATCCATGGTAGCCATAGCGGAGTGGTCGACGATGCTGCAAACAGCCAAACACGAGCAAATAGTAAGGCGAAGTAGAAGCGCTACGACTCACTCGACCTGCAGAACAGCACTAGTGAGCATAACTTCACACAAGCGACGCTGGGGCAGGTGAGGTAAACAGGACCCTCCCCGCTCGAAGCGGAACTGCATACCGTTGAAACGCCAGGCACAACATATATACATAGGTTTTGCTGAGTGAGACTGTATCGAAACATGGCACATACATGGTCAAATCTTTCACTTACATTGGCATAGAAGCTTAAATTTCTTACGCCTCAAACGGACCAACGACCTTACTACCTGGCATAAATTTCATCTTGATACCTCTACTCCTTCCTGAGAAAGCGAGGGTTTTAACAGATTGACAAACTGACCGACAGCCAGACTGACCGACGGACAACAAAATGATCATACGTGGGTTCCTTTCTTACCGATTGACGATCGGAAGCATAAGAAACAAAGGAGAGAAACCAAAATCGATTCCTAACTATTTTTAAGAGCTCTCAGTCTTCTCCTCTCAGAACTGCAAGAGATAGCGGAGCTTTTACCTTTGACTAAAGTTTGTGCAGTCTCTTTAATATACGACTTTCGTTTAGCCAGGTGTAGTTAACGCGCTCTTTGATTTACGACGCCGTTAAAGAAATTAAATGTTGGCCTGCCAGGCAGTGAATAAGTGGCCCATCTAAAGGAAACCGTGTTACAGAATTATAATAATGCAAGACTAGACCTGATCTAACGTTAAGGAAACTACTCACCAGCTTTGCGAATTAGAAAAATTAAGGGACCCTGAACTAAACCTACAAAAATCAGTTACCAGAGTCTAGTTGTTTCATCACCTGCCTTACCTATTCTTTAACACCATTTTACGCCGTCAGTATCTACTTACGAAGCTGGAGCGGCTACCTCCCCTTCAAGTGGTAATCAGTTATCATTACGAGAATCGGGGTACTGTATTCCAGTCGTTCCACCATAGAAACATCCCAAACAGTACTGGGATTGGAAAACTCGTATTGGAGTGTGGTTGCCGTAGGCAGTAGCAGAGCAGCTTCGGAAGCATAGCAGCTAAGGCATTTACCAAAATATTTTGTGTATATCTAAAACATTACAATACTGTGTTGCTACGAAATATGTATATATCATAAGGTTTCTATAAACGTATGATTTCCCCACGTGATACGTTCAACGGCTTTGTACATCACAATAATGTAACAGCATTAGGTATTAGCAGGTGGTACAGGTTTCTATACTTCATGTGTCACTTGGTCAGTCATCCCCCGCAACGAAAGCCATTAGTGGGAAAGGAGAACATAGCTGTACAATATTTTGTGAAATGAGATTAAAAACATACCTCAAAAGGGAAAGACAGACAGGTACTTTGCCAAATTCGAAGACCTGAAAAGCCACCCTGCACAGGTTTCATAGTGTGTGCGTGTGTGTGTGTGTGTGTGTGTGTGTGTGTAAAAAAAAGAAACATCGCTGGTCGAACGTCATACCATTACGTTTGTTTCCTGAACTGCAACAAATTATCGGTGACTTCTATACATATATTCGACAGAGTCGCTTTGTGTACGGCTCGTTAGTGAAGAGGTCATTTTTTTCTTCTGAAGGAAATGTCATGAAGAGACAAAGACGCGAGATTAAGCAGTCCATGCCAAGCACTCCAGAGAGACGCGATAGTAGTCTAGGCTAGGTAAAAACGTGCAAAGATAGAACAGAACGAGGAGTTCCATCGAGAGATTCGCCAGCATATAAGCGGCGTAAACTCCTTCACACATTGTTACGACTTCCAAACTGGAGAAAACTCTCATCATAGAAAGACATCTATTCTTGTGTACAAAGCTCTACTACAGTGTACCTTCAGTCACAGTTAACTGTAATACAGTCTTAATCAATGTCATAAGGCTGTACAAATAAATTTAACTGTACAAAATCATCAACAGAGAAAAGTTTTACAATTTAAGTAAAAAAGAATCTATAAAAATGATTCAAATAGCTCTGAGCACTATGCGACTTAACTTCTGAGGTCATCAGTCGCCTAGAACTTAGAACTAATTAAACCTAAGTAGCCTAAGGACATCACACACGTCTATGCCCGAGGCAGGATTTGAACCCGCGACCGTAGCGGTCGCTCGGCTCCAGACTGTAGCGCCTAGAACTGCACGGCCACTCCGGCCGGCAATAATCTATAGGTTAACGAGTTAATAGGTTTATATCTGCTTAGTTACCGTCTTTGGAATCAGTAATATTTGTTTTGTAAATAAAAACGATCTTTTCTTGCTGCACTGTATTTTATTTCTGCCAGATGCGTTTCGCCTTTTTCACCTTAAGGCATCATCAGTGGAACCTAGAATGACTTGGTTTTCATATGTACTATTTGTAGATTGTAAAACAATTCACATCTCGTTTTTTTATGTAAGTGATTAGTTATAGTTCTCGAGTTCGCAGTATAGGTCTGTTGGCGACCTCAAGCATGTGACTGTATGAGAGGGAACGCAGTTGCCAACCAAAAACGCGAAGAACTGTAGGTAATTAGTTATTTACATTAAGAAAACTAGACATAAACTCTTTTATAATCTACAAGTGAGACATATGAAGTCATCCTGCTTAGCTGAGTGAGCAGGCACGGTAGCTCAGCGTGTTCGGTCAGAGAGCTGGCTGGTCTGTGTAATAAAATAAAATGAGTAAAAAGGTCATAAACGAAATTCAACGGATGTCATGTGACGTCCGCTACTATCAAACACAACGAATAGTAACGAACAAAAAAAAAGTGGTAGCTTGTTTGCCTTCCATGGAGTGGGCTCAGATTAGAATCCCGGGCGGGTTGGAGATGTCCTCCGATCGTGGACTGATTGTTGTGTTGTCCACATGATCGAAGCGCAAGTCGCCGAACGTGGCGTCACCTAAATAAAATAGGACTTGCAACCTGGCGTCTGAACTACACCGGATGGGGCCACACGGCTATCAATCCCTTACGATAGTATTTATTTTCCACACGTATCAAAAGAGAACTGAATCAAGCGACATTCTACCATCATGTCTTAAAGTGAGAAAGGCGATACGCTTCTGCAAGAAATAAAATGAAGTACAGCAAGAAAAGATGATTTTTATTTACAAAACAAATATTTCTGTGCTTGCTGCGGAGGATTACAACGCAAACAAACTTGTTGGAATCAGTAGTTTGGTAGAAAATGAATTTATAAACCGGTACGTACGTCGTGCAAGAATAACAATGTTTTGTGAAAGAAGGCAACAAATTAGTGCTACGTTTAGTTAATTCATTGTACAATGTTTCGCCAAGAACCCACAGTTGAATCAGTAAAATATTATACCACGAACGCAATTACTGATACATACGGGCCCTGCTAACGTTCATGAATTTTTAATCGACAGGTTGGTGTTGCGTATCATAGCAGATGACGCACGGAGGCCGCGAGGTAAAATTTCGCATCCTGCGAAGCGGGGTGGGGAAAATATTTAGTAACGCCGGTGATCAGACGTTGCCAGCTTCCCGATCGCCCGCCTGCTGTTTACAAGAAGGGACAGGCCTTCCAAACACATCAGCCGCATCACCTCTTCCAGAACTTTATAACACAGAGCCACACATAATTAGGCACCAGAAGTTGGGAACACAATCCGCGACGGGTGCGTGTCAACAGTATACACGTTCCGGGAGATTATTTCGTCAACAGAGGCTGGAAATTCTCCATTCTACGAGAAACGAGAGTAGTGTGGCGTATCAATAAAGACAAATGTTCCGTGTTTTACTGTGGAGCGTTTTTCCAGTCGTAACGTGATTGCACATCATGAGCCATTTGCGCTGAACTATCTGGACGTTTATTGAAAAATTCTTCTTTGTGTGCACTAACTGCCACACGACAGCTTCTCTGTTTGGCTTCTCTGTATTATCCACTGTAATCAAACACTGGATAAGCTTTCTAGAAGAACAACAGTCCAGGTACAGGTTTTCCGTGTTTTCCGTAAACCATTTAAGACGAATTTTGATTTTTCCTTTGAAGATAGCCATGGCTAATTTGCTTTTCAACCGTTCCCCATTCAGAGGATATGCTCTTTCTCCAAGTTCTACGCGTAATATTCCTTCCTAACCAAGGAACTAAACAAGTCATCTCTCGTTAAAAACTTCCCACAACTTTTTAAATTACTCTTACAATGAGGTGACCAAAGTAATGAGACACCTCCAAACGTCGTGCCGGCCCTTCGTTTGCTCAGCGTAGTGCAGCAGGTCAACGTGGTGTTTCAGGTAGCACTGACAACTATATGCAAAAGCCGCTCATGCAGTCGTTGAGTAAAGACCGTCGGCCACTGAGTTATCCGTGGTAAGAGGTAGTGTCTGGAGTTGGGTATTCTCGGCACACTAAGCGCTCTCTTGACGCTGTGGATCTCGGATTACTGAATTCCGTAACGCTTTCTGAAATGGAATCTACCTTGCGTCCAGCTCATCTACCATTCCGCGTTCAAAGTCTATTAACTGCCGTCTTTCGGATACCTTCTCACACGAATCACTTGAGTACAAATGACAGTTCCACCAATGCAGTGCCCTTTCTTTCTTGTGCACGTGATACTACCCATCTGTATATGTGCATATAGCTATCCTGTGACTTTCCTCACCTCAGTGTACTGTGAAATAACGTTGTATACGACAATTCGCAAACCAAAAGACGATTTCTTTGAGCTGTTACACCATTACTCTAGATTAACAGCTCCCATCTAGCCACGGTGGACTGGCACTAGTGTAACACGTTGTAATCAAGTTCTTTAGTTGTATGTCAGTAGATACTTCTCTCCTTCCTAATTGGGTCCTCAGTGTTTCTAGTTTCCATTAACATCACTGGTCGAAATTCCCTCAAAGGCAAAGCAGTCGGTTTCGAGAGCTGTGCGTTTTGTAGTATGGTATTAAGCGTTTACCTGACTCTCTGCCGTTGATGTAAGCCATGACAGTGAAGTGGTGTGTATGTGCCAGTCACTTGTATTGAATCTTCGCAGTAAGGTGGGACGGAGTGGAATACTGCCTAGAGTGTCTGTAAGGTAAGTTGTATCGTTCACAGCAATGTAATACAGCATAAGAACAGTAGTTTGGAGATGATGGTAATACAGCTTGATGGCCAGTTAGTTGTGAGCAAGTGGGAGGAGGGAAGAGGGTTAACGGAGTAAACAGCGAGAGAGGTCATCGTTCTAGTTCTAGGGGTATCCTCTCTGGTAAAAGTGGCGTCAACCAGAAATTTGAGCGAGTTGTGCTGTGGAGTACTAAAGTGTGTGTATTGTGTATTAAACCGGGGACCTGGAAACGACGAAGAGGCTTCGTCCCGCCGTAGCCCTCAGTGGTTAATAACCCCACAACAAGCCACAGTTGTCTACCCACCCAGCCGCCTCCCCACACCGTACCCAGGATTATTGTGCGGTTCGGCCCCCAGCAGTGGACCCCCAGCCCCCATGGGAACGTCTCATACCAGACGAGCGTAGCCCCATATGTTTGCGTGGTAGAGTAATTGTGGTGTAAGTCTACGTAGATACAGTGTTTGAACAGCAATCGCCGACATAGTGTAACTGAGGCGGAATAAGAGGAACCAGCCCGCATTCGCCGAGATCGATGGAAAACCGCCTTAAAAACCATCCACAGGCTGGTCGGCACACAGGACGTCGACACTAATCCGCCGGGCGAATTAGTGCCGGGGCCCGGCACGCCTTCCCGCTCGGGAAGCAGCGCGTTAAACCGCACGATTAGCCGGGTAGGCTGGAGTACTTAGGTACTGAAACCAATATTGATGCCAGAGGCGTGAAATAATTTAAAGCGAGGTAAGAGCATTTTGTTTTATTAACAAAAAAAAAATTAAAAAATTCCTGTGTGGGTACGCGATCACTGTGAATATTTTGTGAATAAAACCGACTAGCTCGATTAATATATTTCTTTATTTATTACGTCGTTTCGGCTACGACCATGATTATATCAATGCTTAGAACTTGTAAAACAACGTTCAGTTCCGTATTAATAAACTCTGTCGTTAATTTTGATACCAACCTCAATTAATGTCTCAATTACGAATAGGTTTTATTGACGCAATGAGCCTTGTTTCTGAAATTCTAGGTTTTTATTTGATGATGGCAGGAGCCGCAAACGACGTATCCATACTAATACTATAAATGTGAAAGTAATTCCGTTACATTTTGACGACGACGATTTCGATGACAACTAAGAGTGAGATGTATGAAATGCAAAATCATGTCATACATCAGTGAACCATGTTGAAAAGTTATTAAATGTGTCGCATGTTGTAAACTGTATTGCTACTTCGAAAGCACCATGAACGGATGCGCACTCTGGCCCCTGCCCCTTCGCGTGCGCCCCTCGGCAACGATGCTGCATATGCCGCCGGGTCGTTAATTGGAGCAGTTGGAGGAGGGGATGGGGATGGAGATGGGGATGGGGTAGACATCAAAAGCTGTGCTTACACTTACAGGCAGACACGCGAGTCCGACTGACGTTATACCAGGGACATTAGCCTACTTACTACAACTTACCATAACAAAACAAGTGATATGCGAGCACAGCTACAGGTAACAGCTAGAAAAATAAAGATATTAAACGACTTTTTATACACAAAAAACAGCATATGTGACGGTCTGCAGGTAACACCGCAGACTAGAGCTTCCCAGGGCTCACTGCAAAGAGGAGCATGCCCTCCATGTCTGACTCACGAACGACCCAGTGCAGGAACGAGACAGAAACAGAATAAATAATTCCTTCTAGCATAACTGGATTGGGACTAGAGACAAGTGTTACGACTCCTTGATGACAATCGCTTTTAGACTCAACAGAAATTGCTGCTGACAGTAAAAGCAAATGAATTTGAAACAGATCTGGGGAGGTAGTCGAGAAAAGAGATGTGTGCAGTGAATGTAGCGGACCGTTTACGTCGGGTACCTTGAAAAAGCCATTGTTCACATTCAAACCACACACACACACACACACACACACACACACACACACACACACAATATATGAAGTTGCAGATTTAATTGGATCAAGCAATATAAATATTGGACACTACGTGACAGGAGGCATTTAGTATGGTCCGACGAACAGTGATATTTACTCTTTTCAAGAAAAAAAGGCATAGAGTCCACCCATGACCACAATGAGGCGCTAAACCCACAGTACGTGGAGCGGTTTATTTGAACCTGGCTGTGGTCCTGTTACGTTTGGGAGCCCCACTCTTTCTAATTACCTTGTACCAAGATGTTTATTTCCACATTCTCGGAACCCAAGTGTGTACTTTCTTCCATATATTAACGATGACTATGCCTTAGGCGCTCTTATACTCCAAGATCACAACAGCATTGTTCACAGGGCTGCACACAACATTTCTGGCCTGACGATCACCAAAATTTTGGTACCATAAGCAAAGGGCACTGATATTTAAGTTACATTAACAGTAATTATCATTTACTAGCAAAAATGTATACATTCTTACAACAATCCCAGACAGATACCTCTCTTTCATAAAGAGAAGCGTATATAAAGCAATAAATAGGCTATCATTCCAGATAGAGTGCATTTAGAGTGTACATTTCGATATTTTCAGCAGAACAACGTAAAAATTAGTATACAGAACTGTAACACAATGATACTACTGTTCTTTGTTACTTGAGCCACTAATTCAGTACCTCACAAAATTGTGCGTCAACAGTCTTTGTACGTAAGGTCTCACACAGGACGCTCGGAAAGACTGAGTAACAATTAGTTTCTTCCGAATTTCCTTAAAAGTGTTAAAAAAAGAGAGAGCTGCCGAAACCCTACCACTGCTCCAGTTAACTGCGGTGTGCTGGACTGATACCTCGAATTACTGATTGTTTCAAAGCAGATAAATCACTGTGTCATAAAAACTAACATTTATTTGTTTTCATAGGTAACTACGTGTACTTCGAAAATCAGGTGTCACGATTGGGTGGGGGAATGGCAGTGATTTTTATACGGTGAAGTTCCACCGCAAATACACTTCTCTACGCACAAAGGACTCGATAAAGCACTCCTAAAAACTTGTCGGAAACTGAGAACGAGTTTCCGATATCCTCCCTGAGGCCGTGACGTCACGTAGGAGAGGGTGAGGCGGCCAGACGGAGACGGCGGATTAAAGTACTGTCTGTGAGTGGTGCTCCCTCTCAGAGAAAAGAACTTAACAAAGCCTCATTTATTATTTACAGGACGACAAAAGCATTTGGAATGTGCCGCTCACTACTGTTTTCGAGAAATCCTACGGAACAGAACTCCACCGCAGTTTAGCTTCTTCATAACTATACTGGTGTTTCTTCTGACTCGTGTCTGGTAGAAATATGAATCGCAAAAATTCACTGTTGGAAAAGAAATTAACGTAGGTCCTTGCCTGAGGGAAGTCATTTTCCTGTGCATACTGTTTAGATGCAACAACTTTGTTAGCGAATAAGCAAACGTCATACTCTCGAGCATTATGAAGCCACCATAGTTACAATTCCGTAGAAATGTTGGAACACGTGAGGCAATACTGACCCTACGACTTATCTTAGAAGATAGATTAAGGAAAGGCAAACCTACGTTTCTAGCATTTGTAGACTTAGAGAAAGCTTTTGAAAATGTTGATTGGAATACTCTCTTTCAAATTCTGAAAGTGGCAGGAGTAAAATACAGGGATCGAAAGGCTATTTACAATTTGTACAGAAACCAGATGGCAGTTATAAGAGGCGAGGGGCATGAAAGGGAAGCAGTGGTTGGGAAGGGTGTGAGACAGGGTTGTAGCCTATCCCAAATGTTATTCAATCTGTATATTGATCAAGCAATAAAGGAAACAAAAGAAAAGTTCGGAGAAGGTATTAAAATCCACGGAGAAGAAATAAAAACGTTGAGGTTCGCCGATGACATTGTAATTCTGTCAGAGACAGCAAAGGACTTGGAAGAGCAGCTGAACGGAATGAACAGTGACTTGAAAGGAGGGTATAAGATGAACATCAACAAAAGCAAAACGAGGATAATGGAATGTAGTCGAATTAAGTCGGGTGATGCTGAGGGAATTAGATTAGGAAATGAGACACTTAAAGTAGTAAAGGAGTTTTGCTATTTGGGGAGCAAAATAACTGACGATGGTCGAAGTAGAGAGGATATAAAATGTAGACTGGCAGTGGCCAGGAAAGCGTTTCTGAAGAAGAGAAATTTGTTAACATCGAGTATAGATTTAAATGTCAGGAAGTCGTTTCTAAAGTATTTGTATGGAGTGTAGCCATCCATGTATGGAAGTGAAACGTGGAAGATAAATACTTTAGACAAGAAGAGAATAGAATCTTTCGAAATGTGGTGCTACAGAAGAATGCTGAAGATTAGATAGGTAGATCACATAACTAATGAGGAGGTATTGAATAGAATTGGGGAGAAGAGGAGCTTGTGGCACAACGTGACTAGAAGAAGGGTTCGGTTGGTAGGACATGTTCTTAGACATCGAGGGATCACCAGTTCAGTATTGGAGGGCAGCGTGGAGGGTAAAAATCGTAGAGGGAGACCAAGAGATGAATACACTAAGCAGATTCAGAAGGATGTAGGCTGCAGTAGGTACTGGGAGATGAAGAAGTTTCCACAGGATAGAGTAGCATGGAGAGCTGCATCAAACCAGTCTCAGGACTGAAGACTACAACAACAACAACAACATAGTTACAATGTTTGTTTGCACTGCATGTAGCATTCTACAGGGTGTTAAAAGACTACATGTACAAAATTTAGAGTGTTCAGAGGTGATAAAAAGAAAAAAAATTACGCATAAAAAATGTTACCAAATATTTTTTACTGTGGGGATTCAAAGCCTGTAAATGCTTAATAAAAGAAAACGTGGGCCGTATTAGGCTGTAACGTAGGCGATCTTAATTTTTGCGTTCTGTAAATATTGCCTACGTTACAGCCTACAAAGCAAGTTGTTTTCTCTTATTAAAGAAGGCACAGGTGCACCGGTTCGTCATAAGGTTCCATGAAAGTGTTGAGGCAAGTAAGATTCAGAGATGGTGATCAAACTGCCTTGTGATGGACAATGTCTTAGAGATGTTGTCAAAAACGTCCATTTGCGCTAATGCACAACTGGCACGTGGCTGGTAATGATTGCCTAACACGCTCGTAATAACCAAGCGTTTCACTGATGACGGCCGCAGCTTCAGCCAGTCAGTTCTTCTGGTGTGTCTACCGATTTCTCGTACAGCAAGCACCATGCAAGAGGAAATCCATAGGGGTGACGTCAAGAGAACGTAATTACCGAGGTACTGACCCACCACTCTCAATCCAAACTCTGGCGTAAATTTTATCTAACTGATCTCTGAGCCCGAGGGCAAAGTCTGCTAGGGCACCGTTATGCTGGAACAATATTCGTTGCCTGAATGCTACCAGGACATCTCCGACGTTTGCGATAGTACCGGATGATTATAATTAAATTAACGAGTGCTGGTGTGCGGGGTGTATGCATCGCAGGACGCTGAAACATCGTAGATTTCTTTATTAATGTGCAGTTCTAAAGCATCGACTGCACAGCAACCAGTGCAGCACCACGAAACGGCGTCGGGAAGGCAACGACCCGCGCGCCAATGGAAAGAGCGGGCAGCGCCATACCTCCGAGAAGACGGAGTTCAGCGCCACCTGTCAACGCTGATTTAGCCAGCCACCACTCGCTGGTAGTTCGGTCACAGACTTCAAGAGTATCAGTACTAATAGGAAGATGATACTTAGCCTGCGTTCAACCAGAAGTAATAGAGTGTAAATGTAATTACGTGTAGGAGGCACAGGAAACAACTTCATGATGAGAAGTTATGTTTCTTTTAGTTTAAGAACAAATTTTTCTATTAATTTGAAAGCATTATGTGCGTATAATTTCGGATTCCTGCCATCGACCATCGCAACTTCTGCCCGCCCTTGTCTACAACAGTGCTGACTCTCAAAGTAGCCAACACAACAATTAATCGATGCGTTCTTTGAGTATGCTGGAAAAATACTTATTCCACTGTCTGCTATCAGGCGAAAATTAGCACTTTAAGCAGTCAGAATGTGGTGTGCGCGCAGGGAATGGGGAGCAACGATCAAACACATGATAACGGTAGTTCTGTCACGTTTATTAGGATGTGGTCGCAAGTTACAACAGGTGTGTGAGTCATGGTAAAAATTGCTGTTTTGAAGAGCACGCCGCAGCACGCAGTGTGAAGCAGTCGCCCTCCGTTCCTGGCGGTGGCGCCGCTGTGGCAGTCGCAGCTTTGGTGTCTCCCTCTGGTGGGAAAGGGGAAAGGTTGCCTGTTCACGTGCATTTAAGGGGCGGTATGAGCTCGCCAGTCGGTCAGTCTGGGTCAGTCTCTCGTCCCCAGCTTGCTAGTCTGACCCTCTTCCGCATTTGTTAGGCAGTTACTGTCTGTCTGCCGTTCGGAGTGGTAGTATGTCTGTCGTTCGGATCAAGCTTTACAGCAGGCAAAATGAGAGTCTTTCCACTCCGCCAGTAAGAGAACTCAGCGAGTCGTCGCCCGGCCGGAACTTAATTCCTGCATCTGAGTCTGCGCGTTAGGCCGCCAGTCTGCTCGAGTTTGCTCAGGCAATGGTCATTGGCGGTTGGATCGATCGGTTGGTCAGTCGAGCACTGAGATACAAGATGACTTATCCGTCTTGAGCGTCAGCGCATGTGAGGTCGCCACGTGAGTCCAGTGGGCCGCAGCGTATAGCGAGGGGTAATGACTTCGCGGTCGACACGAGAGCAACAGGAGTCAACCCACGACATCAGTCTGGCCGGTTCGAGCTGCGACGCCGTGAGACGGCAGATCGGCACGCCTTCCTGCGTCCGCTGAAGCGGCTGGCAGCGGACTGTTCGGGAGAGTGATTTGGGGGTGCTGCGCCAGGTCTTCACGAGAAATCGCAGTTTATTAGAAGTGAAGTGATTGGTGATATGTTGTTTGATTTACTCTTGTTAGATTCTACGTGTTTTCTTGGTGAGGTCACCAGCCGTTTTGCTTTGGAGTCGTCCCACCATTCTTCTCCGTTTTCCCGCCCGCGGGAAGGTGGTTGTTTATAAATTTGGTAGTCCGTTTTACCCTTGTGGAGTAGGGGCGGGTTAGAGCAACCTGCGGTTCGGGTTGTTCGGTAATTTCACTATCAATCTAGCGTACGTTAGTAGCTGACTCTGTCATGTATGCTAGATTTGATGTGTTAACGAATTTATTGCTTGGAGAGTAACGGCCTAATACCTGAAATATGTTTTGATGTTTGGAAACTTAGATATTACTGCCTATGATCTGGAGAGGCTATATCTGTGTGCTTCGGAGCATCCTAACTATTGTTTGGCCAACCTTGTAGAATTTTATATAAGATTGAATCATTTCATGGGCTTTTATTTAAATGATCATTTTAGTATATAAAGTTGGCTCCCTTTCACTGCAAGACTTTTCTTAGAAGTTAAAATCAAGTTGCACCTTCGGTGGCAAGGTTAATATTTTAATTGTTAGTGTTTTGTACCATTTCCATACCCCCATGAACCATGGACCTTGCCGTTGGTGGGTATGCTTGCGAGCCTCAGCGATACAGATGGCCGTACCGTAGGTGCAACCACATCGGAGGCCAGACAAACGTGTGGTTCCTGTAGAGGGGCAGCAGCCTTTTCAGTAGTTGCAGGGACAACAGTCTGGATGATTGACAGATCTGGCCTTGCAACACTAACCGAAACCGCCTTGCTGTGCTGGAACTGCGAACGACTGAAAGCAAGGTGAAACTACAGCCGTAATTTTTCCCGAGGGAATGCAGCGTAACTGTATAGTTAAATGATGATGGCGTCCTCTAGGGTAAAATATTCCGGAGGTAAAATAGTCCCCCGTTCGGATCTCCGGGCGGGTACTACTCAAGAGGTCGTCGTTATCAGGGGAAAGAAAACTGGCGTTCTACGGATCGGAGCGTGGAATGTCAGATCCCTTAATCGGGCAGGTAGGTTAAAAACTAAAAAGGGGAAATGGATAGGTTGAAGTTAGGTATTGTGGGAATTAGTGAAGTTCGGTGGCAGGAGGAACAAGACATTTGGTCAGGTAAATACAGGGTTATAAATACAAAATGAGATAGGGGTATTGCTGGAGTAGGTTTAATAACGAATAAGAAAATAGGAGTAAGGGTAAGCTACTACCAACAGCATAGTGAACGCAATATTGTGGCCAAGATAGACACGAAGCCCATGCCTACTACAGTAGTACAAGTTTATATGCCAACTAGCTCTGCAGATGATGAAGAAATTGATGAAATGTATGATCAGATAAAAGAAATTATTCAGGTAGTGAAGGGAGACGAAAATTTAATAGTCATGGGTGACTGGAATTTGAGAGTAGGAAAAGGGAGAGACGGAAACATAGAGGGTGCATATGGATTGGGGGAGAGAAATGAGAGAGGAAGCCGTCTGGTAGAATTTTGCACAGAGCATAACTTAATCATAGCTAGCACTTGGTTCAAGAATCATAAAAGAAGGTTGTATACATGGAAGTATCCTGGAGATACTAGAAGGTATCAGATAGATTATATAGTGGTAAGACAGAGATTTAGGAACCAAGTTTTAAATTGTAAGACATTTCCAGCGTCAGATGTGGACTCTGACCACAATCTATTGGTTATGAACTGTAGATTAAAACTGAAGAAAACTGCAAAAAGGTGGGAATTTAAGGAGATGGGACCTGGATAAAGTGACTAAACCAGAGGTTGTACAGAGTTTCAGGGAGAGCATAAGGGAACAATTGACAGGAATGGGGGAAAGAAATACAGTAGAAGAAGAATGGGTAGCTCTGAGGGATGAAGTAGTGAAGGCAGCAGAGGATCAAGAAGGTAAAAAGACGAGGGCTAGTAGAAATCCTTGGGTAACAGAAGACATATTGAATTTAATTGATGAAAGGAGAAAACATAAAAACGCAGTAAATGAAGCAAGCAAAAAAGGGAATACAAACGTCTCAATAATGAGATCGACAGGAAGTGCAAAATGACTAAGCAGGGATGGCTAGAGGACAAATGTAAGGGTGTAGAGGCTTATCTCACTAGGGGTAAGATAGATACTGCCTACAGGATAACTAAAGAGACCTTATGAGAAAAGAGAGCCACTTGTTTGAATATCAAGAGCGCAGATGGTAACCCAGTTCTAAGCAAAGAAGGGAAAGCAGAAAGGTGGAAGGAGTATACAGAGGGTCCATACAAGGGCGATGTACTTGAGGACAATATTATGGAAATGGAAGAGGATGTAGATGAAGATGAAATGGGAGATACAAACAAAGTCGAAACAAAGCTCGAGGAGTAGACAACATTCCATTGGAACTATTGACAGCCTTGGGAGAGCCAGTCCTGACAAAACTCTACCATCTGGTGAGCAAGATGTATGAGACAGGCAAAATACCCTTAGACTTCAAGAAGAATATAATAATTCCAATCCCAAAGAAAGCAGGTGTTGACAGATGTGAAAATTAGCGAACTATCGGTTGAATAAGTCGCAGCTGTAAAATACTAACGCGAATTCTTTACAGACGAATGGAAAAACTGGTAGAAGCTGACCTCGGCAAAGATCAGTTTGGATTCTGCAGAAATGTTAGAACAGGTGAGGCAATACTGACCCTACTGCTTATCTTAGAAAAAAGATTAAGGAAGGGCAAACCCACATTTCTAGCACTTGCAGACTTAGAGAAAGCTTTTGAAAATGTTGACTGGAATACTCTCTTTCAAATTCTAAAGGTGGAAGGGGTAAAATACAGGGAACGAAAGGCTATTTCCTATTAGTACAGAAACCAGATGGCAGTTATAAGAGTCGAGGTGCATGAAAGGGAAGCAGCGGTTGGGAAGGGAGTGAGACAGGGTTGTAGCCTGTCCCCGATGTTATTCAATTTGTATATTGAGCATGCAGTAAAGGTAACAAAAGAAAAATTCGGAGTAGGTATGAAAGTCCACGGAGAAGAAATAAAAACGTTGAGGTTCGCCGATGACATTGTAATTCTGCCAGAGACAGCAAAAGACTTGGAAGAGCAGTTGAACGGAATTAACAGTGTCTTGAAAGGAGGATATAAGGTGAAGATCAAAAAAAGCAAAACGCTGATAATGGAATGTATTCGAATTAAGTCGGGTGATGCTGAGGGAATTAGATTAGGAAATGAGACACTTAAAGTTGTAAAGGAGTTTTGCTATTTGGGGAGCAAAATAACTGATGAAGGTTGAAGTAGAGAGGATATGAAATGTAGACTGGCAGTGGCAAGGAAAGCGTTTCTGAAGAAGAGAAATTTGTTAACATCGAGTATAGATTTAAGTGTTAGGAAGTCCTTTCTGAAAGTATTTGTATGGAGTGTAGCCATGTATGGATGTGAAACATGGACGATAAATAATTTGGACAAGAAGAGAATAGAAGCTTTAGAAATGTGGTGCTACAGAAGAATGCTGAAGATTATATGGGTAGTTCACATAACTAATGAGGCCGTATTGAATAGAATTGGGGAGAAGAGGAGTTTGTGGCACAACCTGACAAGAAGAAGCGACCAGTTGGTAGGACATGTTCTGAGGCATCAAGGGATCACAAATTTAGCATTGGAGGGCAGCGTGGAGGGTAAAAATCGTAGAGGGAGACCAAGGGATCAATGCACTAAGCAGATTCAGAAGGATGTAGGTTGCAGTAAGTACTGACAGATGAAGAAGCTTGCACAGGATAGAGTAGCATGGAGAGCTGCATCAAACCAGTCTCAGGACTGAAGACAACAACAACAATTTCCATCCCTCCTACGTGGAGTGCATAGTTTATGTGCTTGTGTAAATTGTTAAAACTCTTTGTCTAAAGTTATCTAGTGTGTTGCAGATATGCACCCATGTAGTCTTTGAGAGGCTGTTGTCAGCGGTCGTAACTATGGTCGTTTCAAAAGGGCAAGGCTCTCTGCCCGAAAGCTCATACAGTCAAACTTGTTTCTATCTGCCTCTGAATAAATTGTAACTTTGATATTTAGAGGGTGCTTTCTGATTATAATTTTAAATTTGTTTTTTTTTTTAAATGCTTTTAGGCACTATTAATGTGAATAAAATTCCCATTTGTTAAAAGGAACTTGGTTATGATTTCATCAGTTACTGGCAACTACTTCCATGCATACATAGTGTGATTAAATGTGTTCTTGATGAATCGCTAGTAAATAAAATAAAGTCTTAAGATATTCTTTGAAAATAAATCACGGTTCAGTGTGCGATATTGTATCCCGACTCAGCTACATGCTGGCAGTATCTCGCAACATATCCGGTGCTGTCAGAGTGATATGTCATCATATACTGTCTTTGAGATTAGAGAAGTTTGGATACATCCGTGATAGGCACGATCTTTCAGATATCAGCACAACTAGAAAATCACATGAGCTTAGCTCAGGAGATCTTGATATTGTCTAGAGTTGACGTGACGGTTACCGAAGGTTTCGCGAAGAAAATATTTCACCTGGAAAGCGACGTGTGATGTCGCCTCACCCTGCGAGAAAATAGTGGTGTGGGCACAGTTGGGGTCTTGAAAAGCTGGAATCACGTGTTGCACAAGGAAGTTCTCGTAACGTGCATATGTCACTGTACATCTAGCAACCTCACGTTGGATCCTGTTCTTAATCTTGTCTGTCTGCAGACTTTTTACAACTCTGCCGTCTCTGCAAGTACAAAACACAGTCAGAAATTCATGTTCTTTTAACTTCTAAAGTGCCTTCTCTAAGGAAATAATTTTTGTCACTAGAAAAAGACACAAAATAACCTACAGTGCCCTTGGTCTGCTATTGTAAAAAGACATCTGTATTCTTTACGAACATCAACCATGAGAATAAACAGTTCTCCACCTAAAGATGATGGTGTGAACAATCGAAACGCTTAGTAACAAAATAAAGAAGTGACTGACACAAAAACTGTTTTATTTGTATCTATTATCAACCGCAGCCCTTTTAATGCCGTCCCATTTGGACGAAATATTCATCCTATAGCAGCGCTCTTCTGTAACCTTCTAGAAGATGTTATATTTTAGCTATTTTGAAACTAGCTTTAATTTAATTTAATATCTTTTTCTACCTTTGTTGAGTTTTATTTTGTTCATTTTTGCAAGGGATCCGATTTTGGCCACTGCTTTAAAACTCGCTAAGTGTAGGTTGTTTGAAAATAATTTTTTTTCATAAGTATTTTTCTGTAATTAAATGATGCATAACGTTACAAAGTTAATGTTACATGCTTTTAAAACACGATTTAATTATATTGTTTTAAATAAAAATTACATATTTAACTGTGATGCAGCTTGGTCATGCCTGTTTTTTTCTGCCTACGTCCATACTGGATGGCTCTCAACCTAGTAGTTCTGTTCAACTGTCACCGCGAAGTCTCTGCGCGTGTGTGTGTGTGTGTGTGTGTGTGCGCGTGTGTGTGTGTGTGTTTGTGTACTGAAACGATTTCCGAAGCTGCGAGCACGGCCGGTTATTACCCGCTCGTGTGCATTTAACCATACGTACTCAATGACGAAGTATTCTGTAAAATGGCAATTTCTCGTCGTAACGGACAACACACTGGAGCGATCACCGAGTCCATGGAATATATTCCGCTGCTGAAAGGCCAGCAGCTGCCAGTGAGTTGCAAAACCTTCTTACCTCCACCTCCAATTTATGAGCTAAGGGACCCGACTGAACGTACTGAATGCCGGAAGTAACTCGAACTGCGAAATGATTCTTACAGTTCAACCGGAAAGCACTCCGTCTGAGCGCACCGCTAGATTTGGCACTTCGTCGCGACACACACACACACACACACACACACACACACACACACGTGAGGGTACCCGGATCTGAGCAAGCGCTTTCGGTGCGGAGGAGCGTCTGAAATTTTAAACAAGAATGAGCCACGCGGCGCGGACGGGTAAGCCGATTGCTGGTGAATGCTGCATGCGAGCGGCTCACCCCATCAAGTACATCCATCTCTTCCTCGCTCGAGACCCAATCCCCTCTCCCCCTTTTCGAGCCCTCCCCCTCCCCCTTTCCCAACCCACGGCTGCCTGCCGCCATCAATCCCCATCTGCTGATGCAACACAGCTGCTACGCCAGTTGGCATCCACAAGTGGAAGCCGGTCGCCGAGCAACAAGTTTCAGTGTCCGCTGGACAAGTAATGGCACTGCACACGCTTCCTGGGTAATTTACGGTTAAGCTGTTGCTGGAGTTCCATTCGACGCTCGATGTCAGCCGCTCTGCCGAGCACCAGTATTTTAATACTTCCTACGCAAACCGCAGCGACAGTATCGAGGGAGAAAAGCAGTCTATTTGCGTCCAGAATATTCGCGATTAATCCTGGTCCGTCGTTTCTGAATTATATGGCTTATTCGCTCCAAATTTCCTATCGTACTAACTACGATGAGTGTGCTTAGCAGAAATTGCTATAATTTTTAACATTTAGAAGGTTGGTTTGCGCACTATGGGGTGAGAAAGGGAGTTTGGAAGAGCGTGAAAACACTTTTGAATTTGTCAGCATGGTTAGCCTCTCAAATATGTTAGATATTCTGCTAAAACTTGCTGCGTACAATTTACATCATTCTCAGATTCCTAACTACTTTCCCTGTCATATCGGATTAAAGGGACGTCTGATGAGAGGAACATCATGCGAATACAAAACTGCAGTAATGTTAACTCCACATGAGCAGAGTACTAATCACGTCTCTACCTAGGAGTGACGATGGCAAAGAAAGACGTGTATTACTTGGTATTTCTTACATCGCAGAAGGACAATGCAGTCGTTTATTCGAAATTGCATCTGAACACTATAGCGATCCACGAACAGGCAACAAACGTTTCACTGCCCTCATCTTCGACTGAGCTAAGCACCCAAATGAGGGACAGCTACACAAGGTGATTATGAAGTTTATGGACCATTTAAAAAATCAGTACAGGTAAGTCGTTAAACATAACGTAACGAAGACCAATTCTCAAATGATTTTTTTTAACCTCAAGCTGGCTAGTTGGATTGGAAAAGACCCAACAGATGCGCTACTGACCATAGTTGCTGAAATTCGCGACGAAACAGGCAGAGGAAACACTTTATGTGCCAGAAATTTCTCGCTGCTAATCGGTAGTGAGTGTGCCAAGAGCCTTCCGTCGCAAGTTCCACGATATGTCAAGAGTGTAGAACAGAACAGAAAAGTTGTACAAAAATTCCAAAGTGGATGGTTATTTGCGTGATCAAAAAACCTTTTGTTGATTGGCGAATCCATAAAGTGCTGTGTGCACAACGACCATGTAAGTAAAATTCTTCGAAGGTCAGCGTAGGCCGTAATTTTGATGATTTATTGACAGAAAAATCGATTTTCGATCACATAATGATCATCTTCAGTGCTTTTGCGTACAAATTAAAGCTCGTAGGCACTGGTGTCAAGTTATTATCAGTAACAAAAGCTATGAAACGATCAATATAACATTTTGTCCACCAGGTGAATCAGAAAAGACAGTGGTCCTTGTGAAGACATGATGTTCTGGAAGTTCCAGAAAGTCTACCTGTCGATTTATTGCAGACCTGAATATTCTTCAGCAGCCAGTGTCGAATATCCTTCGCACGCTGTTAAAAAATTCCAGCACCTGCAAGGAAAAAGCCATGGCGACAAATTACGCCTCATGCTATTCTGCACTGATGTGCCGAACCATCTTGAAAATAACGAATTCGCAAGAAATTGTTCTTCGTTGAAGATGCCACTTTTAATCTTTCGGGAAATATCAACCGCCACAGCACACTAAAGGGGACAGAGAATCAATATGAAACTGTGAAACACTTCGATGATTCCGAGAGAGCTAAAGTGTTCTGAGCCGCGTCCAACAAGACGGTCTGTGGGGCTAACCCTTAGCTGAGAATATTGTCAGTGGTGTCTCCTATCTCGACGTGCTGCAACTGTGGCTCATGCCACAAAATGAAACTGAGAGCAGGGATTTCATCCTTTAAAAAAGATGGCTCCCCACTACATTTCCACAGTTCTGGACAAGATTACGTGAACGAGACGTTCCACTTCACTTGATGGGCCCTGTTGCGCCGTAGATCTGGCGCTAATCGAGTAGGTACCGTGTTTTCGACACCTTGCGATTTGTTCTTGTGTGGTTATATCAAGAACAGCATTCACGTTCCACCTCTACCACATAGCTTCGAAGATTTGACACTGCTTTTCTTTCTGTCACCCCGATATGATGGGCTGCGTATGGGCAGGTCTGCAATCTCGATAATATGTGTGCTGTGAGACGATAGGTGTACAAACGGAACATTTGCAAACATTACAAAGAGAATCTTCTGAATATCGCTCTCAGTAATCTTCTATCATTTTCCGAATATCCGGGCTCCCCTTACTTCGAATGTTCTTATACTCTGTGTAATCGCTCTGACTTTGATTGGCTTTATATTTTAGAAATACTTCATTCTTCTGCGTAGCAAATTTTTTAACATATTAGTTAAACTATGGTGTTCTGCATGTAGTACTACCCCTTATCACAGTTACCCTTTTCATACCTGAAGCTTCTCGTTCTGCTTCCTGTAGATTCGGTCTAACAGTAGACTATCTAGCATCTATATCGTGTTTGTCTGAACATGAGTTATTAAGGACGTTATTCTTTCATCTATTTTGATACAGCCTAAGATTTAAAAATAGAAAGTCTCCAGGGCCAGATGGCATAAGTAGTGAATTAACAAAATACGGGCGGCTGGCATTATACCAACAGCTTCATATTTTGTTTAACAGTATCATGAATGAATGTAGGATACCAAGAGAATGGATAAGAAGGTCTTACAATTACAGTTACAAAAAAGGAGATAAGCATATATTAGATAACTACCCGGGAGTCCATCCTACTTGATACCGCCTTGACAGCATTAACATCAGTAATTACATACACAATACAGTATTATATTGATACAACAGAAGAACAGCAAGGATTTGGTAAAAAGAGGAGTACAATATGTGGTATTTTCGCTTAAAGACAGATTGTGGAGACCTCCATACAGTTTAAGAACCGAACATACCTGTGCTTCGTTGACCTTACAAAAGCTTTCGGTAAGATTAGAAAAATAATATAATTCAAACCTTAATCGGCAAGAGAATACCAATGGGTTTAGTAAAAATCATTAAAGGTATACATAAAAGTAATAAAACGTTAATTAAAACACACGAAGGATTCACGGATAAAATTATACTAGACAAAGGATTAAGACAAGAAGACTTATTAAGCCCACTCCTGGGTCCAGTTTAATAATAGGCCACATCACTGATTACGCAAGAAAGAAAACAGGCTATAAAACGGGAAATAAAGTGGTAAATATTACATACGCTAATGTTGCTGTACTAATAGAAAATAAGGAGGATAATTTACAAAGATTACTTCACAAATTTTATAAAACCACCAAGCAAAATAACCTGTATGGTATAAATTAAATGTAGATGTGTTCGACTGAATAAGCTCAAATGGCTCTGAGCATAATGGGACTTAACTTCTGAGGTCATCAGTCGCCTAGAACTTAAAACCACTTAAACCTAACTAACCTAAGGACATCACACACATCCACGCCCGAGGCAGGATTCGAACCCGCGACCGTAGCGGTCGCACGGTTACATACTGTTACGCCTAGCGACTGAATAAGTGATGAGTCTTAATTCACTAGGGGCTGCTATCACCATTTATAAAGACTAAAGCATGGAAGTGAAAGGTCAGGTGACAAAGGCAGTAAGGGTAGTCTGATGCCTGCAAAATACCATACGGTGAACTACATTCATTCCAACTGATGTGAAAACAAAAATGTATAAAACAATGGCGCATCCTGTTTTGACGTATGTAGCAGAAATTAGAGCAAAAACGCAAAAGATAATACGAAAGTTAATAGCCTTGGAAATGAGGGTACTAAGACAGATCCAAGAAGTAACCATGTGGGACAAAAGAACAAGCTTGCTGAAAAATAAATAATGTTGAATACAATACATAAATAAGTGGATGAAGTCAAGAAAAAGAAATCGGAAGGATTATGTGGAAAGGAAGGATCCTTCAAGACCAACTAAAATTCGTGAACATGGACGAGCGCGAGGAAACGACTTCCTGGACAACCACTCAATAGATGGGACGGCAGTTGGTCCACGGAATGAGACAAGCACACAGGGGCCGCCATAGGCAGCACAAGTACAATATGCAAAAAGAACTTTGAGAGTTTCTCTTTCATATACTGTATCGTCTGTTAATTTGTTCTTGGCCATTTACTTATGCCGAATTCTGAAGTAGTCCATGAACTTTGTAATTACCCTGTATTTGTAAGTCGTGTTCCAGATCACTATATGACACGTGTTTGCAGTAATACCAGAGGAAAAATTCGAAATACGATTAAGAGAAAGATGAACCGCCATTGGTACCGATCTTCTTATCTAGTACCATCAAGAAATATACCTTATAAGTTAATGTAGCGAGCACGGTGGAAATAATTTTTAACAATTACTAGCCATTCCTTGTTCAACTCACGAACGAAATAACTGAAAAATGACTGCTCCGAATGGTACGCAATTTCCATTCTGTTATTCCCCTTTTCCCATGAAAGATACGCGATTGAGATTAAAGTATTGGTGTAGACTACCATGGATGACGCCGCTCTATAGTACCCAAAGGCGTTCCGCAAGAACAGTGTCATCCTCCCAACAACCCGTTTCCAGTAATAATAATAATAATAATAATAATAGTAATAGTAGTAGTAATAACCAACCATCTGCACATTTGTCGACTTCAAGAAAGCTTACGACTCCGTCCACCGACAAACTCTGTTTAATATACTCAAAGAAAACAATCTGGATCCAAAAACACAACGGCTCTCCCACAAATCCTAACAGACACAGCTTCGAAAGCCAAATTCAACGAAATAATCCAAAACCTTTTTCCATCAAAACTGGCATCCGGCAGGGCGATAGCCTCTCACCACTACTTTTCAACATCGTTTTAGACAAACACATGAAAAATGAAAACAAGAACTGAAAAATCGAAACATCTCGAGACCCATCAGGCTAGGAAAAGAAAACTATAACATCGACGCCACATGCGTAGCCTTCGCTGATGACCTCGCGATCTGGTGATGGACGAACAGCAGTTCACCACATGGAAGTCCTCAAAGAATAAGCCGAGAAAGTTGGATTGCAGATTCCTTCTTTTAACACCGAATTCATGACTACAAAACACATCAATACGAAAACCGTAATCACAAAATAAGGCACGGTAGACACGGTTAACCACTTCAAGTTAATAGGAGAAATTATTGAGCCTAGACCCCTAAAAATGGCTCTGAGCACTATGGGACTTAACATCTATGGTCATCAGTCCCCTAGAACTTAGAACTACTTAAACCTAACTAACCTAAGGACAGCACACAACACCCAGCCATCACGAGGCAGAGAAAATCCCTGACCCCGCTGGGAATCGAACCCGGGAACCCGGGCGTGGGAAGCGAGAACGCTACCGCACTACCACGAGATGCGGGCATTGAGCCTAGAGATTAAAAAATTAGCACAAAAACACGGTAACTCAAAATGCGGAAAGCATATGGGAGAGTTGCGAATACCTTCAACAAAAAAAGCAATAACATCAACACAAATGTTGGACACTACACGACTGTTATCAAACCTGAAACATGTTACGCCAGAAAGACTCTAAATCTTAATTACAAAGAAGACCTCTAAAATATCAAAAAGGATGAAAAAAATCATCCGAAAAATCCTCGGCTCAGAGCTCACAGACCACAGATCACATACCGTCACAGAAAAATATTTAACATCCAAACCGATTTAGGCAAAACGATGACTGAAATTCTACGGAAACATCATGAGACTAGATGAGAACCGACTAACAAAGAAAATTTTTACGTACTTACAGAAACTGAAAACTGCAACAGTCTGGTTAAAACAGGTCCACATTGATCTTAAATATGCCAGAATCTCACCGACAGTCATCGAAGGTTGAAACGTCTTCAAACAAAAGTCTACAACTGGGAAATTTCAGCAGAAGACAAACCCAAGGTACCTAGAAGAGAGTGGTCAGTTGAACGTCGAGCAAGGCATAACGAGATGATGAAACAATTCTCGAAGAAGAAGAAAAATAACAACCACAGGTCATAATTTGCTTTATGTGATACTCTACATGTCAGAACATTGTAAATAAATAATAATAATGATAATATTCTCCTGTGACTCAGCAGCCAGTTGCAAGTCTTGTTATCTGGACGCAACGTCGATGATTTGCCTGTCTCTAACCCCTCCCCCAACGTGGAAAGGGGATCTACATTTTAACGTAGAATCCTAACCATTCGTCGTTCATGGCAAATATTCACTTTATTGAGGGCTGAAACCTAGATGAACAGGAGACTGAAATATTCCGTGGTCCGACCATGATTCGTCCCCTCAGTTTTCTTGTTTCCATCTACGGGCTGTACAATTAAATCTCCTATGCGTCTGATACATTTTTGCTTGAGCTGTGCCGATCAGCTACAAAGTTAGCATCGTGTTCCCGGTGTCTTGTCTATCTGATAGGCACGTGACAGTGAGCAACTATCGTATTAGGTTGGTGCATAATTTCGTATCGCTTTTGTTTTGCATGTTGGTATTCCTGTTGCTATGGGTTTATTTAGTGATTGTTATTTTTTGTTTGTAAGTCACTGTTGCTATTTGAGTTTACATATTGTCATTATGTCGATCGGTGAAAGTGATTGGAGTTGCAGACGCTAGAAATTGGAGTGCCAAGTGGAGAAATTGTAACATTTCCGACATATTCTCCTGTTTGAGCTCAACAGACAGGAGAAAGCAGTACATTTGCAACGTGTACGGGGATAATACCACTGGAGAGAGTAAGGTAAGAAAATGGTTTTCTCGTTTCAGGGAGGATCGTTTTGAGATTTGTGACATTCCACGTTCAGGAAGACCGTCGGAGCTTCATGAAGACCGCTTAAACGCATCAATACACAGTGATCGACGTCAGTATACTGTAGAACTGGAAAATGCAATGAACTGTGATCATTCCACCATCGTGCGACATTTGCAATGGGGAAGGTTCAAAAACTGTTAGTGTGAATACCGCATGCTCTAAGCTAAAATCACAAAAATCAGAGGGTAACAGTAAGTGCATCTCTGCTTACTCGTCATCAGCTGGCTCGTTAACTCGGACCAGTTCTATCTTGTATCGTTACTGGTGAAGAGAAATGGTGTCTTCATGCTGAAATAGGGTAAAGATTGAAATTGCTGAGCCGCAACAAAGGAGCAACTTGCCGTACAAAGACCTGCTCTCATCCACAAATGATAATTTTGTGCATCTGGCGAAACTGCGACGGTGTAGTGTACTATTAATTGCTTCTCCGATGTGTAACAATCCCTGCTGACATTTATTGTCAACAAGGACGACGTCTTGCAGGTGCAGGCCAGGAAGATGGCATGAATTGATTCTCTCCACGACAGTGCACGCCCGCATTCTGCTAGACCAGGGCCGGCCAGAAATTCTGCACGAGTGCGGTGCTCCTGCACATGTGCAACTTCCGGGTCACAGCGTGCACGCCGCAGCCGTCAGCGTTCAAGTAGTGGATGTTTCTACGCACTTGCTGGGATACTCTGTACCGGCGCGTTCTAGTGCTCTTTCCACAGCTTGCAAGCCAACCATGGGAAGGTATTTCGCGTATTAAACATTTAAAATACTGTCACAGTCTAGTCATTGAAATGTCTACTTTTACGTTAACAATTTAACCCAGTAAGACAAGTAATACAGTTAACAACCGTGGGTTTTTATTAAAGCAGCTTGACTGACGGCACGTAAATACGAGTAATGTTTTTGATCTAGTATTTAAGAAAGAGAGCACTTAGCGACTTCCAACGAACCTTATTCATGATTTCAGATAACATTAAACTAATGCAAGGTTTCCTATAACTAATTCTCGGTGCCCTCAGTTACACACACATAATTTCTGTCTCACTGACCTCTGAACAGAATGATAACCGCAGACATCTCGATGATCACCTGTTATTTCAATACCATTATTGCTACATCTTTCATCAGCTCCGTCTGAAATCTGCATGATAACCGACAATTAGATGAATGTTACGTTTTATCGACTTCAGCTGAGCGTAGCCCTTCACACACTAAAAAATACCTAAATGTAAGTATACATTGGAACAATCGGTTTAATGACGAACTTTCCTGATAATAATGTAACATGGAGCAGAATGAGGCAATAATGCACAGTTAGTAAACAATAATTTTTAATTATGAAAGGAATAAATCCAAAGACGTTTATCATTGGTAATGAGAAATGATAATCGAGTTGATGTGTCTCATCCATTTTCTTAAGGACACTTAATTTTGATTGCCATTCTTCACTGTTGAGTACACTATACTCGTCTTTGTGATATGTATTGTAGTGTCTTTCGATTGAAAACTTACGCTGGCCGCCTATTATTCGGCGGCATACCAAACACTGTGAGTTTTCACCAACGGCTACAAAAAAGAATTGCAGTTCCCAGTCACATTTAAACGACTGAGAACATAGATCTCCCGTCCTTTGCTTTTTCACAGTACCTGCCATTTCTCAGTACTTCTCTGTTAAGGTTACGGTTACCAGGGGTAAACGAGACTGGGTATGTTGCGCTCTTGCTTGTACCACATAAACAGGGACGTGGAGCCGCCGCCGTTCATTTAGGACACATGACTAATAACAGATGTCGCTGTCACTCGCTGTCGCACACGTGGGCACATATGCAGCACTTCCGCACGTCTCCACACTGTGCAGCGTTTGGCCGGCCCTGTGCTAGACGGACGAAAACCGCCCGCTCTTCATCGAACGACCTTCAAGTAACTTCCTTCCCGGGTGAAAATACGCACCGAATATGCCACGACGAGTTCTTCGCCTCAAAATGCGGTAATTTCTACAGAAGCGGAATAGACATGTTACTCCAGCGTTGGCACACTGTTGAAAATAGTGGTCGGATGACTAAAATTTCTGTTACATGTAGCTTTTATGTTTAACAAATTTATGGAAAAACGCTGCGAGCTTATGCAACAACGCAGTATAGTAGATATCAGTAGCCAACAACTCTATCAGTCGCACGACCGCTACGGTCGCAGGTTCGAATCCTGCCTCGGGCATGGATGTGTGTGATGTCCTTAGGTTAGTTAGGTTTAAGTAGTTCTAAGTTCTAGGGGACTGATGACCACAGATGCTAAGTCCCATAGTGCTCAGAGCCATTTGAACCATTTGAACTCTATCAATCAATGCCAAGCCAAATAACTGCTTGCATAAGGGCCAGACGTGGACCAAGGCGGTTATTGACTTACTCAATTGCCGGCCGCGGTGGTCTAGCGGTTCTAGGCGCGCAGTCCGGAACCGCGCGACTGCTACGGTCGCAGGTTCGTATCCTGCCTCAGGCATTGATGTGTGTGATGTCCTTCGGTTAGTTAGGTTTAAGTAGTTCTAAGTTCTAGGGGACTGATGACCACAGCAGTTAAGTCCCATAGTGCTCAGAGCCATTTGAACCATTTGAACTTACTCAATTTGTGAAGCCCCTCTCTTGAATAAATTATCTAATTTTTCTGAAATACTAATCATTTTTTTGTCTGTGCACGAACATCGGATATATGGATTTTCTCCCAGTTCGGATAATTCTTGTGGGTCTATTTTTCCCTTAGAGTGTACCTTCTACAAGGATTATATTGCTCCACCAACACCTAACTAGTATTATTAGTAAAAAAGCCCGGCATTATGGTAAGAGGATCTCAATTATACAAGTCATAAAGGTAAGTTGAAATGTATGATAGATCTAAATAAATAGATGTGCAATATACAAAATCTATGTTTTGCTACACTTTTTTTAAAGAAAAGTAGCAAGAGATAACCTTACGAAGAAAGCGTGAAATTTTGGCAAGTCTACTATATGACATGGTCTCTATAGATCAAGGTTTACATTTGCAGTACTTAGTATACATCATACATAGCAGAAATGTTAAATAACTTGTCTGATAATGGGTTCTGTAAACAAATTTAAATAAATTTTTTATAAGATTCGTAGTGTTAATTGAATTACTAGATCGGGAGCATAAGTTTTTGCGCCTACAAAATATGACTGAATGTCGCCTCGAGTGCACCAAACCACCTACTACATAATTTACGAACAGAGTCCCACATATTTGTTGTTCAATATGCACAATTTTTTCGAACGCAAATTTTCATAATGCAAAGGTAGGTTCGAAAATGCTTCTGATCCCTATGGGACTTAACTTCTGAGGTCATCAGTCCGCTAGAACTTAGAACCACTTAAACCTAACTAACCTAAGGATATCACACACATCCATGCCCAAGCAGGATACGAACCTGCGACCGTAGTGGTCGCGCGGTACCAGACTGTAGCGCCTAGAACCGCTCGGCCACCCCGTCCGCCTGCATAGGTAGGTCATATGAAGTATACAGTATACATTCATTTCGGAAAGAATTATTAGAACGAATAAGGGTGACGAGATTAGCCTGTTCGGCGTGTAACTTCTGCCCTCTCGAATGCTGTGTGTAGAATGAAACACTTTAATGCACAAGACAAGCGAGCCATAACGCGCATCTCCGGCGGTACTCCGCTAGGTTACCGCCCTTCGATTGTGCCATTCCAGCACTAATCGAAGTGCTAGGTTTTTCAGGTGCCAGCCAGCCAGCCAGCCCGTCAGCCCGTCAGCCCAGCAGCAGCAGCAGCAGCAGCAGCCCCGGCCCTGTCCGCGGCAGCAGCAGCAGCAGCAGCTGCGGCGTTCCTGCCACCTCCCGTCGCCGTCGCCGTCGCCAGCAGCGTGGGGCTCTGGTGTTCGTCCGTCTTTGTCTTCGTCTTCGTCTTCCTCTGTCTCTGTCTTCGTCTGCCCCCAGTTTTTGTCCTTTCTTTCTCGTCCTGTGCGTTTTTGTCTCTCCCTGTCGTCATGTCAGCCCCCACCACCACTACCACCACTACCACCACGGCTATCGTTTATACTTCCCCCTCCCCCACCACCACCACCATAACATGGTGTGCCCAGTCACAGCCCCCTCTTTCCATCCCGCCTCTTCTCACTCTCCCTTCGCCCTCGCTCTTTGTCGCCCCCTCTCCAGCTTCTTCCTCCCGCTCCTCTCCCTCTGATCCTTTCCCCCCAGTCCCCTGGCCTGTCACCGCCGCTCCAGCTAGGGTGGTGGCCCGTCAGGCCACTGCCCATGCCCAACTCTCCCCATCACCTTCACCGCCACCACCGTCGCCGTCGCCATCGCCATCGCCTTCACCATCACCATCTCCGGCCCTGACTGCTGTGTCCACACCGGGACCTGCCCCTTCCCGTCACCTCCCTATCGCTCCCGTCCCTCATATCACCACCCACCCTTCAGCCACCGTTAAACGCCCTAGTGGCACCACCACTTCCTCCGCTCCCAAAATGGCCCCACCCCCTCCTTCCTCCCCCCCCAGAATGCCATGGATGTCTCCCCACCTGGCCCCACTCTCTCTGCCTCCTCCTCTTCCTCCTCCTACCTCTCTTTATACAAATACCTCCTCTCCCGTCCTGATCCTTCCCTTCTCGAGGCCCGGAATCTCTCCCTCCTCCTCTGCCAACACTTCCCTGGTGTCCCCATCTCTCTCCTCACTCCCAGACGGGATTCCGTTCTCATCTCCGCCCCCAGCCCAACCCTCCATACTGACATCCTCTCCCGCCTCCCCATCACCCGTTTTGGCCCCAACGCCTCCCTCACCCCTGCTCCTTCTCTGTCCCCTACACACCAACCCCAACCCCCGCGTTGCCCGCCGACCCTCACCGCCATGATCACTCGGCTTAGTCCGACGATCACGAAGGAGGAGGTGTTGGCGGAGCTCAAGGCGCATCCCACACTGGAGGTGCGGGTGGTCCGCCGCATTTTCAACTCGGCCAGCCCCACCCGCCTTATGCGGGTTTTCTCAGAGGATGCCCCCCCCATTGACCGTCTCCTGAAGGAGGGTGCCCTCCTCTTCAACCAGCGCTACAAGGTCAATTCCTCCCGTTCCCCTCCTCAATCCCTGCGCTGCCAGAGGTGAGGTGTCTGCGCTATAATGCACACCCAACAGCCAAGTGCTGCGAGGCCCCCACCTGCCCGCATTTTAGGCAAGCTCACTTCCTCCGGCAGTGCCCTAACCTTCAATCCCCTTCCTCCTGCAATACCTGCAATCTCCCCCATCCCACCTACTCCCAAAAGTGTAAAGCCTGACCCCTCCCACCACTCCTGAACTCACCGTCCCTGACCGTCCTCTGGACGCCCCCACCTCTCCCGGCAATTCCCTTCGCCCACCCCCTACTGCTGAGGACATCATCGGATTCCTCACCATCGTCCTTCAGAATGTTCATCCTTTTCAGCGCCCCCACACTCTCCAACAGATCTCCCTCAGCGCCCGTTCCATTTTCCAACTCAAAATGTACGCCACCAACTCCAGCAACCAGGCCCATTTCACCTTCTCCCGTCTTGACACCCTCGTTTAAATTCCTGTCATGGTGCGACAGCACCATATCCTTTTCAACAACATCCGCTCCCTTCCCGCCAACAAGAACCTCTTCCTGCACACCGTTGCCACCTACCGCGTGGATGCCTTCCTTCTCAATGAAACGTTCCTCCAACCCCACCACACCGTCCACATTTCACCCTACCTCCTCCACCACTCTGATAATCCCCTCTCGATTGCGCGTGGCGGAGTTGCCATTGGTCACCACCGCCAGATCCCCGTTCGGCTCCAACCTCTCCTTCCCGACCCCACTGAACACCTGATCCTTACTCTCTTCTTCCCCGGCCTTACCGTTACCTGCACCACCATCTATGTCCGCCCTAACGCCCCTAATCCCTTCGACTTCCTGTCCCACATTGACTGTACCTTCTCCTCCTACGTGATCGCCGCCGACCTCAACATCCATAGTTCGTTCCGCCGCCCAGTTACGGCGGTGGCATCGGTTCCTCTCCTCCCTTCAAGGCGACCTCATCGCCATCTCCCAGCACACCCATCCTGAATCCAACTCCACTCCCAATGTTATCCTTTCCTCCTCCAACCTCCTTGGCTGCATAACGGTGGATGTCCTGGAGCCTATTGGTAACGACCATCTCCCTGTCCTCCTCACCGTTTCAGACGGTCGTCGCCCCCGCCCTGACCCTCGTAATGACCCTCCCCCTAAGTACATCCATGACTATTCCTGTGCCAACTGGAATGTGTACCCGGCTACCCTTTCCATCCGGGTCGATAACCACCCCTTTACCTACCACCACCCTGACGATGTAACCCATGCTGCCTCCTTTCTCAGGCAGACCTTGTCTGAGGGCGTGGAGGCCACGTCCCTACTGTCGCCATCCACCCCCACCGTCCTACCTCCCCCACAGGACATCCTCCTCCTCCGTGAATCCTGCCATCTCTACTGTGTCTTCCTCCGCACGCATGACCCGGACACACTACGACGCCACCAGCAACTCCAGCGACACATTCGTAATTTGCTAGCGGCTAAGAAACGCCGGGACAGGTGACCGACATGCACCTGTTTAAATGCTACCCTCCCTATCAACTCGTCCAAGTTCTGGTCAGCCTTCCGTCGCCTTACTGGAACTAAACCCTCCCCCTACTATCCTCTTCTCCATGATGATCACCCCTTCCCTGACTCCCTTAGTAAGGCCAATCACTTTGCCTCTTACCTCTCCAATGTCTTTTCCATCCCTGATGACCCCAGTTCGATTATTCCCTCTTCCCGGATGTCCGCGATCAAACTGGCACCTCTGTCCCTCCCCTCGCTCCTGGTTTCCAGTACTTGGACAGCATTGCACACACGGAACTCAATGCCCCTATCACTACACAGGATCTCATTGCTACACTCCGCACGAAACACAACACCGCTCCTGGTCACGATCGTGTCACCTACCATCACCTTCGTGAAGCTCCTGTCTCTTCCCTCTCCACCCTGGCCAGGCCCTACAATGTAGTCCTGTCCACCGGTTACTACCCCGACCAGTGGAAAACCTCCAGTATCCTAATGTTCCTTAAACCTGGCAAACTGCCGTCCGCCGTCTCCTCCTACCGTCCCATCAGCTTTACCTCGGTCTTCAGCAAGGTCCGGGAATCTATCCTCACCCGACACATCCACCAGCATCTCCACCAGCACCGCCTCCTTCCCATTACCCAGTGTTGCTTTCGGCCGTCCTCTTCTGACGACCTTCTCCTTCACCTCACTCATCTCCTTTCCGACTAGCTTAATTCCCGTCGCTCCACAATCTTCCTCTCCCTGGACCTCGAACGAGCTTATGACCGCCTATGGCATTCCGGTCTCCTCTTCAAGCTCCAAACCTTCGCCCTTCCCATTAACTACATCCATCTGATCGGCTCCTTTCTCTCCTGGCGTCCTTCCTATGTCACCATCCATAACACAGATTCCTACACCTTTTTCCCCTCCGCTGGTGTGCCCCAAGGCTCTGCCCTCTCTCCATTCTGTACCTTTTGTACATGGCGGACATGCCGCCGCCGTCACCCCCTGTCCACCTTCTCCAGTTTGCCGATGACACCGCGTTCCTTGCCCTCGCCCCCACCCTGCAGTGCTCCCAACACCTTCTCCAATCCCATCTTGACCGGTTCACTGCTTGGTGCAACCAGTGGTTGCTCAAGGTCAATCCCTCCAAAACCCAGGCGATCATTGTAGGCAAAATCACCCCCTCCTTCCACCTCCTTGATTTCTATCTCACCATCTATGGCCGTCCTATCGCCCTCACTCCCGCCCTTAAGTACCTTGGCGTCACCCTCGACCGTCGCCTCTCATGGACTCCCCATCTCCAGCCAATCCAAGCCAGGGCACGCTCCCGACTCCGTCTCTTCAAGCTCCTTTCCGGCCGTACATGGGGTCTGGACCCCTCCACCATCCTCCACACCTATAAATCCCTCATCCGGCCTATCCTTTGTTATGCCCATCCGGCCTGGATCTCCGCCCCCCCTACCTTTTATAAATTCCTCCAAATCCTTGAACGCCATGCTCTCCGCCTCGCCTATCACATCCATCTCCTCTCCCCCACGAAGATCCTGTACGATCTCATCCGCTTCCCACACCTCCTCCTTTTCCATGAAAGGATCTGGATCCTGTACACCTCCCACAAACTCGATCCTCCTCATTCGTTTGTCTCACCCATCCTCTCCCACCGCCGACCGCTGCCGCTCCTGTATTCCCATGTCCCACCCGGTCTCCATCTCTCCACCCTCCTTACCCTCTGCCAAGGTGGCTTCCGCCAGCTCCCCCTCCCTGATGATGTCCTCCTCCCCTCCATCTACCCCTCCTATCAACTTTGATCCTCCCCCCCACTTCCTGTGTCCTTTAGGCACCCTCCCTCCCTTCTCTTCCCTTCCCTTCTCTTTCCTTTTCCCCCCCATCCCTGTTTCTCCATCCCTCTTCCCCCAGAATTCCTCTCCCCCTTCCTCCTTCCCTCATGTCTCCTCTGCCCATGGCATCTCTGCTCTCCCCTCTCCCTCTCCCTCCCCCCTCCTCCTCTCTTGGCAGGTCCCCAGACTCGCACACGCTACGTGGACTTTCGCGCGCCGGAGATCATCGCCATCAGTGTCTCGTGTGTGTTCCTTCTTTTGTGTTTAGTGTTTGTTCGCCGTCACGCCACCACTGTTCACGTGTACCGTCGCCTTCATCCGTGCAATGTGCGCTGTGTCAACTGGTGTTAGTGATGTTCCTCGTCCAGTGTGAACGGCTCCAAGTTTTTTGTTTTTTAGTGTCTACATTTTTGCCCACCGTTTTGATTGTATTCTCTGTGCCACCTCTATGTTTTACTTATTGTGAAACTAAAGGCTGAAGAGCGGCATACTCAGCTGCTGACAGCCCGCCTTGTGTAAGGTGATCAACATCACAATAAAGGAAAAAAAAAAGAGCCATAACGCGTAAACACTCGCCGTCTCTAGACACCACATTTCTGCTTAAATTTAATCAGAATTTCTAAAGTTCCCCGCCACTGATCTCAGTTATGAGGTACGACATGTAAATTTTCCGCCTGCCAGGACTCTTCCCAGAAATTTAATTTCGACTTTCCAGAAAATGCGTATCTCACAAGATATGTTTGTCACTGTATGAAGCTTTATGACAGGTCGTGCATCGGCTATAAGGCGGCGCTTGTACCAAACTTACTACACGAGAGTGGTATGGTTCTTCTCTAGCGCGAAGCTCTGTTTAACATGAACGATACCTCACAGCATTCTGATGAGGACCACTTGCTACGGTGTTCGAAGCGGTGGTCTATAGAATAACACGAGGACTTCATCAAAAACTCTAAAAAGTTTTATGATGAAAAAAGATAACAATTAATACTAACATCACGTGATACGTCATTCACGTCTGTCGTCTGTTACATTTTCCAGCGGGGATTCGTATACACCAAGGATATACAGTTGGCGTTGCGCATTCATTACAGACAAGCGATATTGACATCTTTATTATTTCTCGAACTTTGCCTGTTGTGATGTTGGCTGTACTGCGTTCAGTGTACCAGCGAAAAGATGAACTCAGCGGTTAATCAACTCAAAAAATGTTTTTCGGTCGACGTCAGAATTTTAACCTGCCTATTGACATTCCTGAAGATACTGTATAGGGATTTAACCAAATTTCATCTAAACCAAACGAGGAAATATTGTGCGATTCATGAATTTTCAAAGACACTCAGATTGGTGACTCAAACTGAATCTAAGTTTCTTGACTTCTCAGTCAAATTGAGCTCCCTATATACCTGGTAGTTACCGGAAATGAGTTAACAGATGCAGATCTTAATGCCCGTATTGTGTGGGAATGAGCTACATTTGCGTTTTCTGCATTACCATGAAATGTATTCCTTCTCGTTTTTTGTGACGAAGCAATTACTTCGCACTTTTTTCTGTATAGCATATCGTTGGAGTCATAGTTGTAATAGGCCTCAATATTTGATAACGTAACAGTCGTTTATCGTACGAAACTGCTTCCCAAGTGTAACACATGTCTTTTATGCAAAACGTTACACGAATCGTTGTACAGTGTAACCGCCATTCTTTCCTTTTAAAGTAACATTCTCCTTACGTTTGCACATTCTCTATCAGAAATAAAATTTGCAGCTGCGTCATTAGAATTGAAGATATTATTGTTGTCCCCTTTCTTCGAAATCGTTGGTTTCAGAACTTTGTACTGGCGTTACCACTCGTTGTGACAAGAACTGTTGTTTGAATAACTGAAATGTGCTTCCTCGATTGTAGTTGATGTACTGAGTATTGAAAATCAAATCGCCAGCGCTCATGATATTCCTTTTCAATGTCCTTCAGTCACGGAAGAGTCGAGTCTTCTAGTGGAATTTTCCTTTTGCATTCCTGACTTTTGGGAAAAAATTGAAAATATGGACTTTGAAACTAACCACAGTTAAAATATACCGATAAGTATTCATCGTCATATCTTTACAATTTACTTCATTTTCTTCATCCGTCTAAGATGATGTTGATTTTCGTTAAACTAATCTTATGTTTTCATATTACCGCATGTGAGAAATAAGTGAAATTCGTTTTATGACTTCCAGAATTTCCCGTATTGCTTGCTACGTGGGCAATATAATTATCCAGTTCATTTCTCTGTGGGTATCATACAGTTTGTTTCTCTGTAGTGAGGCACAATCTTTTAACACTACGTCTCCGTTGGTCCATTGTAGACGTGGAACAGCGGCTGGTTGAATA
Organism: Schistocerca piceifrons; assembly: GCF_021461385.2. Taxonomy (NCBI): domain Eukaryota; kingdom Metazoa; phylum Arthropoda; class Insecta; order Orthoptera; family Acrididae; genus Schistocerca; species Schistocerca piceifrons. Next base: position 220,700,945 of record NC_060143.1, read on the forward strand.
TTTAACAAAGAAATTCGCCAAACAGCTGTGCAGCTTTATTTTCGCTACCAGTTTCGGCAGTTTAACATAGCTTCAGGCCCCTGCATATCAAAAAGATAATACGTGTAGTTTGTATCAAGGTGTCCACAGCAAGCTTTACAGAATGTGACGGGTAATAATAAAAGAACTTACAAACTTCACAACGCAAGAAGCAACGTTAACACAAATCCCTGTGTCCATGTAACACAACAAAATAGAACATATGTACATACCAGTTAGCACTGAAAATATTTTAACATCACAAGGTTATAAATAAACATGCAAAAACTGAAAAGACCAAAAGCAGCCTACATACCATCAGAAGCTCGACCGAACAATCCTTGTCAGTTTTCTTTTATTATAAATGTCATACATAATTCTTATAGATAAGAAAAACACTCGTTCATTAGAGTAGCTATCATTCAAAGTAAAGTGTTTCACTATAATCTTTGAAGTACACAATAGTGTGCATATCTACAGCCTAAGTATTGTTACTACTGGTGATATATCATAATTAATTGTCGCAGCAAGAAAACAACGAAGCAACAATATGAAATTTACTAAAACTCTTTTCTTCGACTCATGGGTATATCTGTATAATTTCTTATTAATTCATGTTTTTATGTTTTCGACCATTATGTTTCCGACAGCCTACACATTTCTCCACCTACAATCTTGTATCTACCAGTCTTAGTATGCATGTGCACCTTCACACTTACAGTTACGAAATGATTCTTTAGCTGTGATGTAGGATAGGTAGCCTTAATATGAGTGGGCTAGCTCATAGATCTTGGTTGTTTCTGCAGCTCTTTGTACCTCGATTTGTAACATTACAATCTATGATATTTAGTACTTTTTTATTATTGACCCTGTTTTAATTATTTGTTGTTTGTAGGATTGTACGCTTCCATTAATGGTTTTTCTTCACGATAGTGAGGACGTCTTAATGCTTATGGAAGTAAGGTTTCTACTGTTTCCTTATGGCGTGATTTGGTGTCTGCGTACCACTTTTTAGCTAGTTACATTTTCAAACCCAAATTGACACCTTCCTCAGTTCATGTGTAGGATATTCGGTACTTACTGACTGCACCTCATGAGTAGGATTCGGTTGGTTTATCATTCCTCCAGCTTTGTCTGGTCCTTCACCATAGAGCTTATGGGGATTCTCATGAGGTTCTCATCACAAACACTTTAATGGTGTTACGGATTTCTTACTGATGTGTACCTGACGATAGTTGTGAGTTTGTGGGCTACTGTTGTAAGCCACAAGTGGCTTGAGATTCCTGACTTTTTAGGCTTGTACCAATACATTTTTTTCATCGTCTCCGGTTTCTGCGTTACTTGCAGTGTTTTGAGTAGTATTGTTCGATTCCATGATTAATGTATAATACGATGCCATTTAATAACATTTGTGCTAACAATTGCTGCCCCCTTTTGTGTGCAAGTATGTTACTAAGTTACTGGACTAATATTTTGATCTTTTTAATGATCTTTATACACTTAGCTATCTATTAGCTTTGTCTATGCCCGCATTATCTATAGCGATACAACTTTCTATGTGTCATTTCTCATTTAGATGGGTTCGGCATTTTATAGATAGGTTGGTATGGTACCTTATGCTCCCACAGAAGTGATATGACTTTGTTATCGAGGATAAGGAGGTCTCCCTTTAGTTAATATGGGCGTGAGGTCCTTACGTGCTCCACTGTTGTACTGCTCGTCTCCTAAGTGATGTAAGGGACACAAAGTCATATTTTTTACTTTGATTTGGTATATATGTATGCTCTCAAAGTATTTTTTGACTATTGTTCGCGTTTCCTTTGCATTTCGTTCTTCCCTTAATATATTGTCTGCCGTTGAGTTTTGCGTCAAGTTTCATTTTTTATGCTGTGACAACTAATTATGATGTATTACCAGTAGTGGTAATACTTAGGCTCTAGATATGCACACCATTCTGTACTTTGTAGATTATAGTGCAACGTTTTACTTGGAATGAGGACAGGCTCTCAAATGAACTAGGGTTTTTCTCATGTATAAGATTTATGTAGGATATTTATATTAAAAGAAAACAGGCAACGCATTTTCGGTAGAGCTTCTGAATGTTTATTGCCTACTTTTGATCTTTCTAATTTTTGCATGTTCTCTTATCAGTGCTAACCAGTATGAACGCAAATTCTATTTTGTTGTGCTGCTTGTTCACAGGGATTTGTCGTAACTTTGTTACTTGCATTGTGTAGTTTTTAAGTTCTTTTATTATTACCCGTCACTTTCTGTGAAGCTGGCTGTGGATACCTTGACGTACACTACGTGTATACTTCCTTTTAATTATGCAGTGGCTTGAAAATGTCATACTGAACTGGCGAAACTGGTAGCGAAAATAAAATAACTTCTCAATTTGCACAGCTGTTTGGCGAATTTCTTTCTTAAAAAAAATAAAAATTTAAAATTATCGTTTCTAATGTTTTATTTCGTAGACATAAATTGGTTATAGAGCTTAGGCTCGTTTTGAAGCTGAATTGTTGTAAACTTTTGAGAAGAAATCTTTCCAATTATGCCCTCATGCTGTTATCATTATAGCGCGAATGCGCTGTAACAAATATGCATAAAAAGTCGTTATGTCGTTGGGATTTCAAATCCAAAAATTGTCACCCTTAAATAATTCCGGACTGGTATGACACTGATTGTTCAAATTTTACGTGCAGAAAATAAGTTTTTCTGTGGCGTTTTTAAGTGCACGAATTCTGTACTTTAAACTTGTACGAATCGATTCAGACTTTACACGCAGGCAGATAAATGGGTAAAATCAAAACAAATGTTTTGTTATTCAATAATCTTCATCCGTCGTCGAGATACGATGGTTGAAAGTCGAGCTAAATGTAGCACGTAAAATCCGTTCTTACTTGAAATGAATGCGCAGCAACTGTTAAAAGTGAATCAGATAAATAAAATGTGTGTTCTGACGAGGAAATTGAATACAGGGTTCCAAAAATCTAGCTTCATTCACATTTTATGAGCGAAGAAATCTCTTTGTGAATTTTCTTAGTGCGCCAGTTCTATGTTTCAAACTTGTACGAATTGGTTCAAACGTAGTGATAAGGTAGGTAAATACAAGTAATTATTGGTCGATCTGTTGCAACGATTTAAAGTGTTACAGATGATAACGAAAAGCGTATTCTTATCTGAATTATAAGAAGCGTTTGCAAAAATCTTTCATCGTTCCGGTTTTATGCGCTGAAAAATACCCGCCTGCTCGTGGACTGTGTTTCGTAGAAATGTGTTGCATTTTAAGCACTGTATTTCGATATAATAAAAAAATTCTTATTACAGTTGATTATCGTAACGTTGTTTATACGGGAAAGATTTTATTCACGAGTGGTTTAAAATCGTCGAAAAGTCATGGACGTTTAAAACAGTGCATGTACCAAATTATAAACTGTTTGATCGAACGTATAAAGCTTTGCCGATGACACTGCAGAAAATTAAACTGACCTGAAAATTGCTGTAAGAATAGTTGTCAGAAAGAAGCTCACTTAATTTCTAAGCAGTGCAAAATGTTTTATTGCATTTTCTTCAGAAACTACAATGCTGTTATGTAGAAAATTTATTGACTCACAAAAACAAGCGTAAGTTCGTTAGTCTTCTTATAGAACTGAAAAGTTGGTTGTTATTTTGTCGTACATACATGGTTTCGCAGTTCCTCTGCTTATTTCAGCCTATCATACACATACATAATTCCGAGTGGTTGTTGCAGCATATCACACCAAAATTATCCACTTTAGTCTCTCCAGCGGCGGTGTCATAGTTCTCAAGTGTAATTATTGCATATTTTAAATAAAAAGTGAGATGAATTTTTAGTTAAGATATAATAACAATATGTATACCTTTGAATAGTTTATTATTTGTCCTGCGGATCGTTCATCTTGCTTTTTAACAAGTTCTGAAGTGAGTTTTTCTGTGTAATATGGCCGCATCTTGTTTGGCTACGTAGTGTAAACTATTTACATATATTATAATCATAAACTTCGAGTAGGTTTTAATATTTCGTTTGTTATCGTATTTACGTTCGCTGATATTTTGGACACTGTATTAACTACTTATGGCTATTTGTCATATGTTTGCGTATACAGACTCATTGGGGAGATGGACTATGATGCCCAACTGAAGGAACAGGGTCCGATAGACAATAAAATAAATCTCTAACGGATCAGTCGTTGCCCGAGTGCGAAAAAGCCTACATCGGTTGCCAAGCTATGGCGGTAGAGTAGAAGTTGGAAACCAGAATGAAAAATGCACGTAACACAGTACAAAAAAAAGAGGCGAATATTTTCTGGACGCAGTTAGGGATATAAGAGAAGATAACTAGTTTTTCGACTTATCTGGCAGCTTCTAAGACGTTTAAATCAGAACATCTTGACATAGTCGCGGTTTTTCACTAGTTGACCCTCCTTCTCCAGGGCAGTGAGCTCCCTTATCTGACAGCTTCAGAAACGTTTAAATCAAAACATCTCGCCATATTCGCGCTTTTTCACTAGTTGACCTTCCTTCCCCAGGGCAGTGAGCACCCTTATCTGCGAAGTGTTGGCACACCTCCATTTTGCAATTTATCGGCTAAAGTCCCTGATTCTGTGCCCAAGATCTAGAAGATTTGCCAGCCATAGTAAACGAGATATATAATGGTGTCGCTGAAGAGCATACATGCAATAGCTAAAAAACTTTTTCAGGAGAGATAAATTTTCTTGGGGTGAATTCGTTCCTAGGAGGACGCTAAAACAATTTTTCGATTTCTCGGAGGCAGGTGGTTGGTTTTTTTCTCTGAATGGACCATTTCTGCCCCAAATCCACCCTTGTTACGTGTATGGTGAGGGGTGCAAGAACAAATACACATATTTGTGTGCTTCCAGAGCGTGGGATGCATCTGCAATATGAATTATCCGATAGTGGGTGCGTATCTACAATAGGGAGCATACTCGAGTGGAGTTACATCCATCCTAAACAATAATAACACGTATTGCCATGCTGCATGCCATAGCACTGCCATTTTGGATGGCATAATTGTATGTGTCATGTTATAAGACATGACATGTCGTATCATGTTACTTTACTTGACAATATGTGCTGTATTACATGACATGGATACTAATACTGACAAGTAAAAAAGCACGAAAATATCAAGATATTTAGATTTAAATGACCTTGAAGCTTCCAGATATGTGTAAGAGCTAGTTCCCTTCTTTTACATTCTTAACTCTGCCCAGGACATATTCGCCTCCTCCCGTCGGAGGTTCGAGTCCTCCCTCGTGTGTGTGTTGTTCTTAGCATAAGTAAGTTTAAGTTAGTTTAAGTAGTGTGTAAGTCTAGGGATCGATGACCTAAGCAGTTTGGTCCCTTAGGGATTCACTCACATTTGAACATATTCGCCTTTTTTGTGCTGTGATAATACCAGTTTTCATTCTGGTTGTTCATATGTGCGTTTCTGTATTGATGAAGCAGTAATGTTTTCTTTGCAGTTATTACAATTCTTCTTTTGGTTCTGTCGTAGATTCATTTTATGTTTGTTCCACAGTTACAGTCCAGTCAGTCAGTCAGATTTCCACAGTTTTGGTGTATAAATGAATATTTATTCCCTGATTGACAATTACTATCCAATTGTTTCATTTGTTAGAAAAAGTATGTTAATTTCCAAGTGAAGAAGTTTCTGCTATTCTGTCTCAACCAACAAAATTTACACGTTGTACATACAAATGTATACTATTCTTCTATACGGTTACTGGAGATTGCGCAACGTTTTAAAATATCATGTTGCGGTTCTCATCGTCACTATAGTCTATATAAATATGGCAGTGTAGAAATGGAAGTTAACTGGAGATGCTTGCAACATCATTTTACCTGCACTGAAAGAAAAAATCACAGCAACAACAAAAAAAGTAGAGTAATGAAATTTCGGGAATACGTTTGTCAAGGTAATATATTTAAGTGATCAACACTGTAAAGTCACATGTTAACGCAAGTACGAGACAAGCCAAAGCAAATGTAAAATACTTGTTCATTAATAACAGGCGTTTCACAGCCAGAATGTTCAATATAAGCATGCAGACGTATGTGTATGGTGTTGTGCAAGTGCCGGATGTCAGTTTGTGGAATTGAGTTCCATGCTTCTTATGTTTGGTCGGTTAATACAGAGACGGTTGATGCTCTCTGCGGATGACGCAATATGTCGACACTCTGTAGAGGATGTCGGATGAAACGGATGTATGTGGGTGAGTGCTATCCTGTTGAAAAACACCTCCTGGAATGCTGTTCATTAATAACAGCTCAAGAGATAGAAACCAGACTCACGCTAACATCTACAGTCGAGGTGCGTGGGATGACCACGAGAGTTCTCCTGTTATACGAACTCGCAAACCAGACCATAACTCCAGGTGTAGGTCCAGTGTGCCTTTCACGTAGATAGGTTTATTGCTAGCTCTGAAACGGCTTCCTTCTAACCAGCACACGGCACCACTGTCACCTAGGTAGAAACAGCTTTCATTAGAAAACACAATAAACCTCCACTCTGCTCTCAAATGAGCTCTCGCTTGACACCACTCAAGTCGCAAATGGCAGTGGTTCGGGTTAGTGGAATACACGTCACAGGACTTGTGGATTGGACCTGTCCTTCAAGTAACAGATTTGTAACAGTTCTCTGTGTCACAGTTGTGCCAACTGTTGCTCACATTGCTGCTGCAGATGCAGTACGTTGCGCCAGAGCCATGCGCAGAATACGATGCTATTCCTTCTCGGTAGTGCCTCGTGGCCATCTTGAGTCCAGTCTTCTTGAGACCATACAATGTCGTGACCACCGCTATCAGCAGTCATGTACAGTGGCTACATTCCTGCCAATCCTTGCTGCAATATCTTAGCCCTATAACATGACCTCGGTCAAGCTCAGTGATTTATCGATACTGGCTTCTTTATCGCCTTAAAGGCTTTCTTGATTAACATCAACCCACCACGACCAATCTAAAAGGCAACTAACGCTCACGACGGCCACTGCGTGTATTTGAAACGAACCTGATTTGCATGTTCATAATGGCGCCACCATCGCCACTCGTATACGACTGGCGCGAAATTTGAACAGATATAATCTTTGCGATGTAAAACCGCGCCTACCGACTTTCCTTTGGTCGCACAACATCTTAGTGTTTCAATTCTTTCCGTCAGTGTTCTCAGTGGTGCAAGCAATGATCTCGTCAGTGGATTTGGTTTCCCTGTAAAAACAGTTGTTGATTTTTTACTCGCAACATACTTTTTCAAGAGATACCGATGCTAAGTGGGACCTCAAACCTCATAATACTGAAAATGCCATTCGTGGTGAAAAGTAACATCCACAACTAAGACTTAAAACCTTGGGTTAATTTCAAGTGAAAAATTTAAAACATTTATGGAATCTGGTAGAAGACTTCTTGAAAATCAATAATTTGGTTTTTTTCAAAATTTTAAAATACAAAGGAACTGAATAGATTACACTGTTCCGAAAGATGGCCATAAAGCATCCCTCCCCTACCATTCCCCTGGTATCGCGGGGCTTAATGAGTATGGCTCAACTACATTTAAACATAAAAGCATTTAAACATAAAAGCAAAAGTTAAAATAATCGAGTTGTCGAATTAAGCAATGATCTGACTACATCCTTAAGAATCGGAACCTATAACATACATTGAAATAACAATACGAGATCACTTTTCCTACAGTTGCTGTATTTGTTTCTCCTGTCACTGTCACAATCATTTTGATATTTTAACAGTGACTTAAATGTAAACACGCTGGCGGTACAATGGCACTCTAATTACTGAAAATGATTGGTCAACATGAATGCCTACTCATTACGTAAGTAAAGATTATCGTACGATGATTGGAAGTAAATCACTTCTAGTTTATTCAGCACTGGCACAGTGACATTAGCAACCTTCTCATTCTTGTTTGCCCTTATTCGTTGCCAGATGGTGCCATTATCTCTACGGTGAAGTGCAAGAGACTCGTCTCAGATTTGGCAATGCATGACGTTGTTAAATTTTCACGACTGAGATGACGTTCTCTTGCAGGATATCTGTCCCTAGCTTTACGACTTCGCGCGAAAGAAGACAGCTTCTGTTGTGTACAAATGGGTAGAGATAACGGAGCGAAGGATACGTGTCGAAATGAGGTACTTCTGACCCTGGAAGGAGCGCAATGGCGGAGAGACGTCCGGAAAGATGGGAGGAAGAAGAAGTGCGGAGAATAAGGAGGGGCGGAACACCTGCGATCGCGGCGATGCACAGTGGATGTGGGGGCGGCGGGGGAGCAGAGGTGTGCCGGCCCGGGCCCTCGCGGCTGTCGGCGCCGGAGAAACGCCGCGCCTCTCCTGCAGCCGGCGCCGCTGTGATGGACGTTTCCTATTTAGAGAAATAAGCCGGCGCGTTCGGCCGAACCGCAGATAAGGCACGTAGAGCGACGTCTCGTCTTCCAGGGCCTCCCTCTGTGGTTCTCCAAGGCCACATAACAGAAAGCCAAGCTCGAGTCGTATACAATTTGATTCCCTTTCCCGTCTTCGTACGTCGCAATTCCTCGCATCAGTTGCAACAACCAGTCGATCAACACAGAACAGATCTCTTTGTTCATTGGACATCATACGACACTTTTTTTTGAGTCTTATCACTGGTTTGATGCGGCCCGTCATGAAATCCACTCCTACGCCAGCCCTTCAATCTCACACAGGAGAACTTGCAACCTACGTCCTCAATTACACACATCAAAAAAAGTTTTGTATCACCCCGGTTCCCAGAACTCTTGAAGAGAGACGTTGACTGTGGATATTGTATCACAGACAGAGGCCCTTTGACTGTTTAGGGATGTCACTAAACCCGCTCAAAGATGTAAACAACCATGCATGGGTAGCGCCTATTAGACAGCCGATCAGTTTCATTCATTCCACCAGGAAGAGGGTACACGGCTCTTGTTGTCTGTAGTTCAAACATGCCTAGACGCTCAGTACCGCGGTTCGATCCGCTTTCTTACTTTGTGCTAGAAAGGGCTCTCAACAAGGGAACAGTCCGAGCGTCTCAAAGTGATACAAAGCGATGTTGTTCGGACTTGGAGGAGATACAGAGAGACAGCATCCATCGATAACATGCCTCGTTCAGACCGCCCAAGGGCTACTACTGCAGTAGATGATCGTTAACTATGGATTATGGCTCGGAGGAACCCTGAGAGCAACGCCACAATGTTGAATAACGCTTTCCGCACAGCCACAGGACGTCGTGTTACGACTCGAACTGTGCGCAATAGGTTGCATGATGCGCAGCTTCTCTCCCGGCGTTCACGGCATGGTCCATCTTTGCAACCACGACACCTTGCAGCGCGGTACAGATGGGCCCAAAAACATGCCGAAGGAACCGCTCAGGGTAGGCATCACGTCCTCTTCACCGATGAGTGTCGCATATCCCTTAAACCAGACAAGCGTCGGAGACGTGTTTGAAGGCTACCCGCTCATGCTGAACGCCTTAGACACAATGCCCAGTGAGTGCAGCAAGTTGGAGGTGCCCTGCTGTTTCGGGGTGGCATTTTGTGGGGCCGACGTACGCCGCTGGTGGTCATGCAAGGCGCCGTAACGGCAGTACGATACGTGAATGCCTTCCTCCGACCGATAGTGCTACCATATCGGCAGCATATTGGCGAGGCATTAGTCTTCATGGACGACAATTCGCGCCATCATCGTGCACATCTTGTGAATGACTCCCTTCAGGATAAAGACATCGCTCGACTAGAGTGGCCAGCATATTGTCCAGACATGAACCCTATCGCACGTGCCTGGGATAGATTGAATGGGGCTGTTTATGGACGATGTGACCCACCAACCACTCTGAGGGATCTACGCCGAATCACCATTGAGGAGTGTGACAATCTGGACAAACAGTGCCTTGGTGAACTTGTGGATAGTATGCCACGATGAATACAGGCATGCATCAATGCACGACGGCGTGCTACTGAGTATTAGAGGTACCGATGTGCACAGTAGTCTGGACCACCACCTCTGAAGTTGTGGGTTTCATGAGCAATAAAAAGGGCGGAAACGATGTGTATGTTGATCTCTAATCCAATTTTCTGTACAGGTTCCGGAACTCTCGTAACCGAAGTGATACAAAGCTTTTTTGGTGTGTGTATTCACAGATAGTGTTCCAGTCTCTGTCTTCCTCGACAATTTTTAACACCTACAGCTCCCTCTAGTACCACGGACGTTATTCCCTGATGACCTACCTCCTGTCTCTTCTTCTTGTAAGTCTTCCTGTCACACATTGTTTTCTCGCGGGAAGTCTCTACATTCCTTACCTTACCAGTTCATCTAATTCTCAACATACTTCTGTAGCATCACATCTAAAATGATACGATTCCCTTTCGTTCTGGCTATTCTCAAAAATTTCTTTCTTAAATTAAGGCCTATATTTAATACATGCAGACTTCTCTTGACCAGGAATGCCCTTTTCACCAGTGCTAAACTGCTTTTCACCTCCTCCTTGCTCCGTCCGTTATAGGTTATTTAGCAGCCTAGGTAGCAAAATTCCTCAAATCCGTGCACTTCATGATCTCCAACTACAGTGTTATGTTTCTCGCTGTTCACATTTCTGCTACTTCTCATTCCTTTCATCTTTCGTCTTTTACTCTCAGTCTATATTCTCTACTCATCAGACTTTTCATTGCACTCAACACAGCGAGGAAACCTTCTTCACTTTCACTCAGGATAGCAATGTCTTCAGTGAATCTTATCATTAATATCCTTTCATCGTGAATCTAAGCCCACTCTTGAATGTTTCTCCTATAGCTGTTATTTACTCTTCGACATTTAAATTGAGAAGTCGGGCTGATAACTACATTCCTCTCTTACACTGTTTTTAGTCTTAGCACCTCGTTTTTCGTCCTTTACTCTTTATGTTCCCTCTTTGTTCTTGTAAATATTCTGCTATAGATTTCCCCAGTTTTCTTAAAATTTCGAACGTCTTACATTTTCAAACATTTTACATTGTCGAACTCTTCATCCAGGTCAACAAATCCTATCAATGTAGCTTGCTTTATCTGCAGCCCTGCATTCATTTCAAACACAACGTAAGAAATGCCTCTCTTCCGCTTTTACCTTCCCAAAAGCCAAAGTGATCGTCGCCTAAAGGATCTTCAGTTTTATTTTTCATTCTTCTTTTCAGCAGTTTAGATGCATGAGCTTTAAAGCTGATTGTGCTATAGTTTTCGCACTTTTGTACCTTGCTATCTTCAGAACTGTGTGCATGTTACTTTTCAGAAATTCTGTTTCTACGACGCGTCTATAGATCCTATGTTTATTTTATCAGAATATATAAGAATCTGCCAACGCTTCGAAATTGCGAAATATGTGTGGGCATTGGATATACGTCCTAGTCTTCTTCTTTCTCCTTTCTCTATCCATCTCGTCCTCCCCTTCGTTCATCTCCTGCTTCTGCTGCTTATGTGTGTCTATCTCATATAACCCCCCGCCCCTTCCCCACCTCTGCACTTCGACCATCAGCTTTTTCCTTGTTGCCGCAAACGAAACCTTGATTCTGAACTGAAGCCACTTAAAATGAAGGGGTAACTCGACTGGGTCATTGGTAAATAGGACTGAGACATACCTCTCCAACCACTGAACCTGTGAACTTCAGTGACAGTATTTCGCGTAGTTTTAATCTGCGAACGCGTAGCATTCAGATTCCATAGTAGTATTCTAGTCATAAGCCGTGTAACGTTCGTTAAAAAATGAAAATAATGAAGTTTGTGATTACCTTAAACGAATGTCTGATCTGTGGAATCTAATTGTCGTGTTGCATGTTGTAAGTGCAAGTGGTGTGCTTACTCTGTCTTATTGTTAGCAAAACTTTACACGTAATGATTGGGCAATGCAACTTCCAATGCCAATGAAGAAATACACACTGCAAAATACATCCAGCCCGCTAGGTACTGAATCATCTGGCCCTGTTCAAAACTGATATCGTTGGTCCCTGTGCACATAGCAAATTGATTAAATTTTCTTACCTCTAGATCAACAACGGTGGAACGCGATATATTTTGATCTCTCATGAAATAAAATGTGAATACAGGCTCAGCAGTGTGCAATGCTGGCCGTAATACTTGAAATTATTTTGGCTGATAAAAGAGAACATTTGTGAAAATCCAACTTCTTTAAAAGATATATGACCTGGAAAAATCAGGGAAATTAGGTACAAATGACCAAGAAAATTGCAACATTTTAGCATAGTATTTCGAAGACCTTTTCAACTGTAAAGCGCCTCCAGAGAAACCGGAATTCAAAGCTCCAGAAGAGATCCATGCAGAATCACATCCACCAATTCTAAATGAAGTCCGGCAAGTTATAAAATCCCTCAAGAACAACAAATGTTATGGTAAAGAGGGAATCATAGCTGGACTTTTGAAACTAGGTGAGGAAAAAGTAGCACTACAGTTCGATGCAATTGTTAAGGAAATTTGGAAAACCGAGAAGATCGCAGAAAATTGGAGGACGGAACTTGTACATCCACTTCACAAAAAGGATGACAGATCAGATGTGAACAATTACAGGGGGATTTCCCTTCTATTCTTTCCATACAAGGTCCATTCCAAGATATTACTAAAAAGGATTGAACCAGTTCTCAGCCCACAGATAGGAAAATACCAAGGTGGATTTAGAAAAGGGAGGAGCTCTTCGGAGCAAATTATTAACCTTAAAAACATAATTAGAACACGTGCTGGTCAACCACATGTTACGACGTTGATTGATTTTAAAATAGCGTATGATTCAATAGACCGAGAAAGCCTCTGGAGGAATTTGAAATTGACAGAAAAACTGGAGAGATAGTAAAGCAAACACTGACAGATACAGGTCCGAAGTCGACTTTCGAGACAAGATTTCTGAACCTTTTAAAATCCAAACGGATTTGAGACAGGGTGATGGACTCTCCCCAATTCTATTCGCCATCACTTTAGAAAAGATTATGAGGGAGACATGGGAAGAATACACACAACAAAAAGTAAAGGGAATTTCTTTAGGAAGATGAGTTAAAGGCCTTACGATACATACCCTTGCTTTTGCAGATGATATTGCTCTCCTATCCACAAATATAGCATATGCAATTAAACAAATAGAAATCTTAGCAAAGCATGCAGCAAAATTTGGGTTACAGATGTTACAAGAAAAAACTAAATTCATGTCAAAGAAATGTAAGGAAATCAAAGAACAGCACACAATTTTTGGATGTATCGAAAGAGTCTAACAAATTAAATATTTGGGAGAAACAATAACGGATACTGACATAGAAAAAGAAGCTGTCAAACTTCGAGCAGCTAAACTTAGGAGGGCACTTATTTTAACACAGAAGCTGTTCAACCAAAACTGCCTATCTCGAAATGCAAAGGTATTACACTACTGTACAGAGACGAGAACAGAAGTTCAATACGCAGAAGAAACACTCTCCCTCAAGAACAAAGGACTAATATATGAGTCCGAGAAGAAGGAAAGAGTAATTCTGAGGAAGATTCTTGGTGGACACAAATAACTGGTGAAAAATGGGTAAAGATGAGCAATGAGAAGATCTACCAATTTATTAAACCAGTCACAACGGAAATGAGAAAGAGAATACTGATGTTCTTTGGTCATCTTGTGAGAATAGATGATGGCAGATTAACGAAGAAAATCTTCAATATAATTCAACAGAGGAAAACACCCAACTCTAGGTTGCAAGGAATAAAAAAAGACCTTAGTGAACTTGGACTTACAGAAATGGACGCAATGAATAGGGACAAGTACAGAAAGGCAATAACTGAATTCGAGGTTTTTCAGGAGGCTCCAAAACCGAAGACCAACAGTAAACTAACAGTTGAACATCTGCCAAAAATGGCAGCAGGCAGAATAACAGCCCGAGAGAAGAGAAAGAAAAAAGTGAACATGAAATAGAAATTTTAACGCTGTCCTTAGTTGGCCAATTCGTGTAAATAAATAAATAAATATGACCTGGACTGGGAGGCGGTATTGATTATGGTAAATTGCTAGCACTGAGTTATTTTTGTCATCATCATAATAATCATCATCATCACCACCTAAGACTGATTATGCCTTTCAGAGTTCAGTCTGGAGCATAGTCCCCTTTATAAAATTCCTCCATGATCCCCTATTCACTGCTAACATTGATGCCTCTTCTGATGTTAAGCCTATTACTTCAAAATCATTCTTAACCGAATCCAGGTATCTTCTCCTTGGTCTACTCCGACTCCTCCTACCCTCTACTGTTGAACCCATGAGTCTGTTGGGTAACCTTGCTTCTCCCACGCGTGTAACATGACCCCACCATCTAAGCCTGTTCGCCCTGACTGCTACATCTATAGAGTTCATTCCCAGTTTTTCTTTGATTTTCTGATTGTGGACACCCTCCTGCCATTGTTCCCATCTACTAATACCTGCAATCATCCTAGCTACTTTCATATCCGTAACCTCAACCTTATTGATAAGGTAACCTGAATCCACCCAGCTTTCGCTCCCATACAACAAAGTTGGTCGAAAGATTGAACGGTGCACAGATAACTTAGTCTTGGTACTGACTTCCTCTTGCAGAAGAGAGTAGATCGTAGCTGAGCGCTCACTGCATTAGCTTTGCTACACCTCGCTTCCAGTTCTTTCACTATGTTGCCATCCTGTGAGAATATGCATCCTAAGTACATGAAACCGTCCACCTGTTCTAACTTTGTTCCTCCTATTTGGCACTCAATCCGTTTATATTTCTTTCCCACTGACATTACTTTCGTTTTGGAGATGCTAATCTTCATACCATAGTCCTTACATTTCTGATCTAGCTCTGAAATATTACTTTGCAAACTTCCAATCGAATCTGCCATCACAACTAAGTCATCCGCATATGCAAGACTGCTTATTTTGTGTTCACATATCTTAATCTCACCCAGCTAGTTTCTTGTTTTCAACATATGATCCATAAATAATATTAACAACAGTGGAGACAGGCTGCAGCCTTGTCTTACCCCTGAAACTACTCTGAACCATGAACTCAATTTACCGTCAACTCTAACTGCTGCCTGACTACCTATGTAAAAAGTTTGCCTCCCATTCCATAATCTCGTAGAACAGGCAATAACTTCCTTCTAGAAACCCGGTCATATGCCTTTTATAGATCTATAAAGCGTAGATACAATTCCCTGTTCCGCTCGTAACACTTCTCCATTGTTTGCCGTATTCTAAAGATCTGGTCCTGACAACCTCTAAGAGGCCTAAACCCACACTGATTTTCATCCTATTTGTCCTCAACTAATACTCGCACTTTCCTTTCAACAATACCTGAGAACATTTTACTCACAACGCTGATTAAAGAGATACCTCTGTAGTTGTTACAATCTTTCCTGTTTCCATGTTTAAAGATTGGTGTGATTACTGCCTGCGTCCAGTCTGATGGAACCTGTCCCGACTCCCACGCCATTTCAATTATCCTGTGTAGCCATTTAAGACCTGACATTACACTGTCTTTGATGAGTTCCGACTTAATTTCATCCACCCCAGCCGCTTTATTGCACTGCAATATATTGGCCATTTTCTCCACATCCTCAAATGTGATCCTATTTCCATCATCATTCCTGTCCCATTGTACATCGAAATCTGAAAGGTTACTGATCGTATTTTCACCTACATTGAGCAACTCTTCAAAATATTCCATCCATCTGCCCAAGGCATCAACAGGATTCACCAGCAGTTTTCCTGACCTGTCCAAAATACTTGTCATTTCCTTCTTACCCCCTTTCGAAGACTGCTGATTACACTCCAGAATGGTTTACCAGCAGCTTGACCCAAAGTCTCCAACCTGTTTCCAAAGTCTTCTTGGATGCTGCAATTATCTGTTTGGCTTTGTTTCTTTCTTCAACATACCTTTCTCTGTCTACCTGAGTTCTAGTATGTAGCCATTTTTGATACGCCATCTTTTTCCTTTTACAGGCTGCCTTGACTGTGTCATTCCACCAAGCTGTTTGCTTCATCCTACCTTTACACACTACTGTTCCAAGACATTCTTTAGCCACTTCTAGTACTGTGTCCCTGTACCTTGTCCATTCCTTTTTCAATGACTGTAGTTGCCTACATTCAACTACCTGGTACCTTTCTGAGATCACTGTTATGTACTTGTGCCTGATTTCCTTATCCTGAAGTTTCGCCACTCTTATCTTCCTACATATGGACCTGACCTGCTGCAGTTTCGGCCTCACAATACCAATTTCACTGCAGATTAAATAGTGATCACTGTCATCAAAGAATCCCCTGAATAAACGTGTGTCACTCACAGCCTTCCTGAATTACTGACCTGTTATTATATAGTCAATGACAGATCGGGTTCCCCTGCCTTCCCAAGTATACCGGTGAATGTTCTTGTGTTTAAAAAAGGAGTTTGTGATTACTAAGCCCATACTGGCACAGATATCAAAGAGTTGTTTCCCGTTCCTGTTGGCCTCCATATCCTCTCCAAATTTACCCATAACCTTTTCATACCCTTCTGTTCGATTTCCAATCCTGGCATTAAGATCACCCATGAGCAGAACACTGTCCTTGCCCTTTACTCTAACAACTATGTCACTGAGTGCGTTATAAAAACTATCCATCTTATCTTGATCTGTCCCTTCACAATGCGAATATACTGACACAATCCTGATTTTCTTGTTAGACACTGTCAATTCTATCCACATCAGTCGTTCGTTTACGTATCTTACTTCAACTACGCTGGATTCCATTTCTTTCCTGATGTAAAGCCCTACACCCCATTGTGCTATTCCTGCTTTGACTCCTGACAGGTAAACCTTGTATTATCCCACTTCCTCTTCTTTCTCACCCCTTACCCGAATGTAACTAACAGCTAAAACGTCCAACCCCATCTTACTTGCAGCCTCTGCCAACTCTACCTTCTTCCCAGAGTAGCCCCCATTGATATTAATAGCTCCCCATCTCGTTACCATTCGTTTGCCGAGTCGTATCTTAGGAGTCCCTGGTGTATCAATTGGAGGTGGGGCTCCGTCACCTCCAAAGGCCCGAGGCATTTTGCTCTGACTGTTGCCAGCATCATATTTAAAGTACCAGGGAAGCAGATTGCTAGCGTTATTTCCCCCTGGTCCCATTGGGTTTTACCCCTAACGGTTGAGGGACTAACCGGTGGATTTGGTAGTCTTCGTCGTCTGAGCACAAAGGTGACCACGACTCGGAATATGTCCGAGATGCCCAGCCTTATTCCAAAGTAAATGGTATCCTGACTGTCAGGACCACTTACTTGGCCACTCATACGTTGCCCGTGGTTCATGAACTAGGACATGACAACAGGAACCCACACCATGAACCAAAGTTATTTATGTAAGCAAAATTATATTTCACGTTAAGTTTGTCCTTTCAAAAACATCTGTCAATTGAAGTTACATTACTCACAATTTATTCACAAACAATGAGATTTAAACAGCAAGTATTATCTAACCTCATTAAACCAGTATACATTCGAATCATCAAATTACGTATATAACTACAAACCGTAGAAGCGTTACAAAATATCTAACTAGTCTTTTTATCCAAACAGTTTGCGTACATTCTGGGGTTACTCAACAATTACAAATTATCAGCCAACTCATCTATACTAACGCACTGGCAAAAGCAGAAATATAATTATTTAACATCTTTACCTGGCTTACATGAAGACTTCTGCTTCCAAGTTCAACAATATTCACATACCGAAATTAATCTAACTCTTGGTGGCTTCAGACAGCACATCCCAAAGACTGCCTACTCCGCTGTCTTTCCGACAACTGCCTGCCCAGCGCTCTCTTACTCCAAAAAAGCAGTATTTTGGCTCTGTCCTCGCGCACACTAAAGAGACCACGTTATCGAGGCTATCACTTCAAGTGGTTCAAATGGCTCTGCGCACTACGGGACTTAATATCTGAGGTCATCAGTCCCTTAGACTTAGGACTACTTAAACCTAACTAACCTCACAACATCATACACATCCATGCCCGAGGCAGGATTCGAACCTGCGACCGTAGCAGCAGCGCAGTTCCGGACTGAAGTTCCTAGAACCGCGAGGCCACAACGGTCGGCTATCCTATAAGTGACATTCATCGTTTATAGTATATTAGTTTCATTTCAGTTTATTAATATTCTTATCTTACTCTGGTGCTACATACAACTGTGCCCCAGTAGACTTCTTTCACCCGATAACGCTCAATACAACTTTCCTGCATTCTGTTATAGCCAACAGCGAGAAGCAATACAAAACAGAATATTGTCGTATTTAGAGTTTTTGTTTGAAATTGTATGTAAGAAAAAAGGATATATGAGACCGGAAAAACAATTTTTTTGTAATAAAATGCACTTCTATGGTAATTAAAAGTGACTGCTGGAAATTAAGCGAACCCGCACATTTACACAGCACAGCACAACAAGAATTGTTTACTTTTAACACGAGAAATACTAAGAAAAGGAAATACTGCAATGATACAGGTAATCCCCGTTCGAGGTTTTGAAATACACTTTGTTAATAATCAAAAACACTACTAACGAACATTTTTTAAACTTTTGTCCTAAAGTACTTTTAATAAGTGATCGCATAGGCGTTCGTTGTCCTTGTTGCACAGCAAACCCGAGACGAACAGAGGATCAGTAGAAAAATTCGTAAACGCATCCCGGTCCAAGTACAGTGCGAGCGTCTGGCTCTCTCTCGAATTTCATCCGGCAGCCGAATTGAAATCAGCAAATGTAACAACATTTGTTGTTCAGGGACATGGACAGTTTCTGGTCGATGAAATGGAATATTACAGCTACCAACAGCCGTTATATTGAATTGCTCTATTAGGCAACCAGGTCTGACGTTCCAGTCTTCAGGCCTGTCTCATGAAGGACACCAACTATTCGTGCATGTGTATGTCCAGGCACCAGTAACGAAGTTTTGATATCTACGAAAGCAGATAAGATAACTGGTGCCTGGTCTTATACACGAACGAGTGGATCTTGGTGTCATTCATGCGACAGGCCTGAAGATGACGTGACTGGAAATTCGAAACTGGTTGCCGAATAAAACAATGTGAAAATAACGGCTGTTGGTACAATACTGTTACATTTGAATTGAAATCAGTCACCGGCCGGAATTAGCCCGTGGACCACAGGTTGTCCACCTGTGTATTAGAGATCGCGTAAGTAAATCGCTCGACTACTTTTCGAGAATTTTGGAAACGTTTCCGCCTCACACACACATACACAAGAGATGTTCAATAAGTAATGCAACACTCTTTTTCTCCTTTGCATGTTTAGGTTAAAAATGCGGAACTTGTTGTAGGACATCCTGGGATATTCCTGCATCAGTCTCCATCGTTTCATGAAGTTTCGATAGATAGCGTAGGCTTCAAATTAGCGTCTGTCACGGTGCGCTACGTTCCAAGCACAGAGCTGTCGTTTTTGTGGAAAACAGGACTTCACAAATATTCATAGGCGCTTGCGGAGACCTGGCAGTGAAAAAAAAAAACACGGTGAGTCGTTGGGCGAGGCGTCTATGATCATCCTAACAAGGTCGCGCAAACCAGCCCGATCTCTCGCGTGCCGGCCAGCAGCTCACAGCTGTGACTACTGCAGTGTTGGAACGTGCGGACACTGTCATTCGAGGTGATCGACGGATCACAATGAAACACCTCACTGTCGTCCGCGGCTCGTGGTCTTCGGGTAGCGTTTTCGCTTCCCACGCACGGGGTCTCGGGTTCGATTCCCGGCGGGGTCACGGATTTTCTCTGCCTCGGGATGACTGCGTGTTGTGTGTCTTTCATCACCATTTCATCCTCATTCACTCGCAAGTCGCCGTAGTGGCGTTAAAGAACTTGTGGAGCGGCGGCCGAACCGCCCCGCGAGGGGGCTCATGGCCACCAATGCCATACGCTCATTATTATTATTATTATTATTATTACCTCACTGTCGACTGGACTTCTCTGTTGGTAGTGCTGAGACACTGGCCCGCAGTTGTGGTTCTGAAAGGTGTGTGCCCGCTATGTTCCACGCCGCCTAACGGAAGACCATCAAGAGCAACGAAGGACCATCTGTTCGGAATTGCTTACGCGTTACGAGACTGATCGTGACAATTTTATGGCGAACGTCGTCAGAGGCTATGAAACGTGAGTTCATCACTTCAAACTGGAAACAAAACGGCTATCCATGGAGTAGCGCCACACTATCTCTCCCCCGCGAAAAAAGGTCAAAACCGCACCTCAGCCGGTAAAGTCATGGTTCAAATGGTTCAAATGGCTCTGAGCACTATGAGACTTAACATCTGAAGTCACCAGTCCCCTAGAACTTACAACTACTTACACCTAACTAACCTAATGGCATCACACACACCCATGCTCGATGCAGGGCTCGAACCTGCGACCGTAGCGGTCGCGTGGTTCCAGGCTGAAGTGCCTAGAACCTCTCGGTCACGCCGGCCGGCGGTAAAGTCATGGCGACGGTCTTCTGAGAAGCTTAAGCGGTTATTCAGTAAGATGACCTCCGTCATGGAGCACCAATCTAGTCGGAAGTGTATTGTGCTATCCTCAGCAAACTGAAGAAACGACTGCAACGCGTTCATCGCCGTAAAAATGCAAACGAATTTCTCTTTTTCCATTACAACGCAAGGCCTCACATAAGTTTGCGCACCCGAAAGGAACTTAATTTCATTGGGCTGTTCTTCCTCATCTGCTGTATAGCCCGGATCTCGCACTTCTCGGTTTCCATCTATTTGGCCCAATGAAGGGTGCACTCTACGGGAAGCAGCGCGTGAATAATGAAGACCAGCAAGACGTTGGCTCCCATGTCCACCAGTAGAGTGGTACCATGCGGATATACGGGCCCGCCCAGTAAGGTAGCGTAAGGCTGTCGCATTGAAGGGAGATTATGTTAAAAAACAGAGTTTTGTAATAAAAAGAGTGGGGAATAATATGGTGTATTGGAACACTGAATTAAACCAAAGTGTTGCATTATTTATTGAATGCCTCTTGTATAACTGTATGAAGATATAACATATTTCTATTGTGAGGGAAGAAACTGTCATTATTATACCAAATTTAACACTACCGGACAAATATCGTTTCATGTATCTGTTATATCACTATTGTAAACAGTTGTTTACTTCAACGGACACACTAACAGAAAGAAATGTGAAGTTTGGCGGAATTTCTGAAGTTGGGAAGACATGAGTTGGAATTCGGCAACTGCTGTGTGTAATACAAGACCACGGATGCAGTAATAGAGTAAATTCCTGCAATTTGAAAATCATATGTTGTGTAACGTAATGTCAAGTAAAATAAGCAAAATATTCATTAGGTTGTGGGTAGCAGCTGTCGTTTAACTTGAAGACTGCGGAGAATCATGTTCAGATGCGATAAAGTGACGTACTACTTCCTCTGACTGGTTGCTCCTTTAAGGTTGAAGAGAGAAATGATAGAGACATTTTTGCATCTACACCTGACCTTCTTGTCCCCCATACGCGAATTTAACAGGAAAAGGCATGAGGGGGCAGAGCATGTGCAGTTATAGATCACAGACTGCTTCAAAAAGATTTATCCGATTTCAAAAAACTGTACCTTCTAATTGGCAATCTTTAGTTTAACCTTGCGCCAGCTGTAAGTTGTCACTAGTGGTGGATACCAGTATGGTGCAAATACTTCGTGTGACTTTGGTGTATGTAGATCGCTCGCTCAACTATTCGTTGTCCATACTCACCCCAAGATGCTTTGGACTTCTGGCTCTTCCCACAGTTTCTATATCACGTAGAAAATTTCATTTTTCTGCGGAGCGGAGCAACAAAACACTGTCTCACATATGGGACATCCATAAGAGGCGTATGGATGTCGTACTGTACCATTGGCTTTCAAAGTTGCACGATCTCACGCTATGTGATTTTTTTTCTGTTGAATGATGCCGCCAAGTGCCTCCCTTACCAAAACCTTTCGGTAAGCGTTGACGTCGAAAAGCAACATCAGAGAAGGCGGTAACTCCAGATGCGCTCCCAAAAGTTCGCACTTCGTGTGGAGGTGTGTCATGCGCCCTGTGGAGAGTAACCTCAGTATCTGTGATACTTAAATGAAAAGTATGATTCTACAACTGAATTTAAAACGGATCCCAGAGTTGTATGAACACCCGTTTAAAACACATACCCTCATAAAATAGGATTTTTTTTAACCTTTAACTTCGCAGTGCTTCGCGCAACTTTCTGCATTCGCGTAGAAGATATACACAAGTGCAATCTGACGAGTCTTTGTAGCTCTGGACTTTTCTGACATTCTTAATGACCTTAACGGAAAGACCACAACCGAGCCCTTTCGTGGGGACGTGCCTTATCCGAAACTGCTTCTCTAACTCAACGGTTTAATACTCGAAACACTCCCGGGAGTACTTTGTGTCGCCTTTTGAAATCATTGTAATCTAGTTAGTTACTTAATAATTTAAAATTTTGAAAATAAATATTTACTTTTCTTATGAATTCTTCTACCAGACTCCATAAACGTTTTAAATTTTTGAGTTAAACTTGATCCAAAAACATAAGTTTGTTAGTAGACGGCACTTCCTAGATTTAAATGTTTCAGGTTCAGTATCTTACTTACACTTGAGTATCTATCTAAATAGTACTTATGAGTAAAAGTCAACGACAAATAAATTAACTTGATATTTTAGTATTTTGGTGGTGGGTATAAAGTACTTCCAGCTTGGTGAATACGTTGAAAATGCACTGAGACTGCTAAGAGTGTGCTAAATGTTATTTTTACGCTACTACCTCTACCTTCACATCAGCATCTTCGTAAAAAGATTGTTGTTAAGATAAGTAAACAATAGTTTACGGTTTTTTTTACTTTGCTTTAGGGTGGGCATAAATTAGCGGTCTCCCTTAAAAAAAAACAAAAAAAACAAAAATTCGTAACGCATGTTATGGAAAATGCCTTGATGTTGGTAGGATTAACAAAATTTATGATTCTACGCAAAGGTGCAAGTGGCCACGAACTTCACGACTTCGAAACTTCACAGAGGCTCTACACGTCGCGGAACAGAAGTTGTGGAGACGAAGGTAAAAGAAACTCCTTGATACGAGTTCGAGAAGAACAAATGGAACGATGAACCGTTCTCCTTGCCTAATATTAAGAAAAATTTAACCGTAAGCAATACGTAGTAAGATGAACTGTTCTTTTAAGTGTGTTTCTGAAGACGGAAGTCTGTCGAAACGCGTTATACATTAAAAAAAATAAAGTGCGATCTAGGCAGAATTTTTTTTATAAATTCATCACGGCCGCACACAGTTTCCTCCTTCCATTATCGTTATGAATACGACTAGTGCAGCTGATATCCGGCGGAATGCTAGAAATACTCTGTTGTAAACTGTAGTATTTATTTCAAGGTTATGCTTAGTTTATCTAAACATCATGTCATTAAAAAACTAAATCAAGTGAACAGATCACTTTCCGGAGCTCTGCTGATTCGTTCTTCTTTTTCGCTGTAGTACATGATGGAAGTTCGACGCGAAGGGTGAATCCCACCAAAAATCTTGGCGTACAGGCAGTGTATTCTATTCTGCAGAAAAATTACTCAAGCTTGAGTGGTTTACTTAGCGGAAATTTTTAGTTGCATGTTGCATAGTTAGATCATCTTACAAAATTGGGAAATAGGCAAATGAAAAAGTATATAAATTTAGTAATGATAGCCTACCTTGACGTGAGTACTCCTAAATGAAGTCAGGAAAAAACCCATCAACAAGCTCAGGACGTGCGGAATTATTGCACTAAATCCAAGATTGCAAATAATTGATAGGAAAATCTGGTCGTCACTGAGTAGCCCTAAGCAAATGCAATAATTCAATACAACGACCAACTTATAGAGATTATTTTAGTCTGCCACACATGTTATGAAATAGAGCTCTTGAGAGAAGTTTCAGAATTTGATGCTGTCATCTTTCTCTAACGACGCACCATCCTAAATGTGTGCCGAAGACAGACGGCCGGGAAGAGTGTGGGATAAAGAAATGGCTGTAATCGAGTGGAAATGTGTACAAATAATAACAGGAGAACCTGAAACTCTTTATTAACTGGAGAGATACGACTTATAATGAAGGTCGGAAGCTCGCCATGCTTACGTCAATGGATCTGTTCCGACATGCCACACATAATCGCCAAGAAATGAAAGAATGCAATAATGCTCCTATGTCCCTCAGTGGAGTATTCGTAGTTAAGTTCAGAATTTGATGCTGTCTTCTTTCTCTAACGACGTAGAATACTAAATGTGTGCCGAAAACAAGCGGCCGGGAAGACTGGAGGATAAAGAAATGACTGTAGTAGAGTGGAAATGTCTAGAAATAATAACAGGAGAACCTGAAACTCTGTATTAACTGCAGAGATACGACTAATAATAAAGGTCAGAAGCTCGCCATGCTTTCGTCAATGGATCTGTTCCTGCATCCCACACATAATCGCCAAGAAATGAAAGAACGCAATAATGTTCCTATGCGTCTCAGTGGAGTATTCATCTAGCTAATCTTCACCAACTAATAGAAATTGCTTGCCTGGCCCTCGGGAACATACAACACGCGGTTCCAATCTTACACATTATTACCGAAATTTGTCTGTAGTCTACCCGTGTCGAGAAAGCGAGCCTACAAAACATTAAAAACTGAAGATCAATGATTGTAAACTAAATATTCTATTTATGTTTTCGTTCAACAATTGGGGCCAAAGGCTCACACATTCTGCACGAATAACGGCATACACAGTTAATAATTTATAACAGCATCGAAAAACTTCTCTACAAATTATTAAAGTACAAAATTGTATTCCGAAAGATACCTTAAAAATAGCATATACTTGATCATTTCTACAATGATGACTCAAAGAAACGCAATGTGTAAAAATATTAACAAAACTGAGTTTGTAATTCGTGTATTCCTGAAACAAAAATGAATAATCAACGTTTTATCTACAAACATTTATAAAAAATTGTTTCAAAATTGTGTATTTTATTACGTATAAAATCTCACATATCAACTGGCAACAAGAAACGTGTTACTATCACACAAAAATAGTGTTGGCGTAAGTCCTGAAATAAAATCGTAAGCGAGTTTAGGTTAAATTACGTTAACACATTACCAAAGTCTGTTGATAAATTCACTTAGAAGTTAATCGCTGTGGGGTCAATCATCGAAACCAAAATAAAAATGCTAAAGCCGTTCACAGTTATTTCCCATTACAGTCACGTGTAATACAGGGATTAAATTAGTACATAAATGAATGAATGCCCAGTCAGTTTCAGAAAAAGATATATATCTTTGTAGTATTTTACTTTATATTTGTGCTGATTGCATACATATACTTCTGACGCTGCTAAGAAACACAGAAGGAAGATTACAAGTAAAGTACAGCAGAACTCCAGTTACCGGAATGACTTGGGATCGGACCCAGTCTGCATAATCAAATATCCGGATAAATGGATAAATCATGAAAACTGGTCATTCCTTTGAAGAAAAACTCCTAAATTTGTATATTCATACTACCGTAATATTAATTTAGTGACTACAAATCCATGTTGTTTAAATATTGTACAGTGCTGTACTCACATACAGTGTCAGTTCTTGAACATATCCGTCATACTCAGCTGTTTTGTTGCCTTCAATCGTTTTCGTGCAGCCAAGTCTCGCATCCTGTTGTCTGTGAGTAACTGTACATGGTCACACTCAGGCTGGCGCTCCATCAATGATAGCACACTGTCGAGACGTGCAAACGTCTCACCAGCTGACGGTCCCGCATCTGGTTCTGTGAGAATGTCATCCCCCTGACCATCAGTCTCTTCTCTCACACTCAGTACTACTACATCGTTACTGGAAAATCTGGAATCCAGGACCCGAAGGATCACAAGCAAGCCACTCAGTCAAATTCTCTGCATTACAATCGGAAAGCCTAGGAATTCCCAAAATGATCTTTCTCATGTCGTCAAGTGATATTTCGTCCTCTGTCGCTTCTCTTTCTTCCTTTCCACACCTGCTCCCTTCATATTCGTCTCAATCTACCCCATCTTTGGTTGAAATGCCTTTCAATTAATTTCAAGCGCTTTTTAATGTGGTAGTCTTCACTATATTACCAAATTCCGTCACCATGTTAGTGCTGACTTTGATATTCAGTTTTTGGTAATGAGCTACAATGACTTCTTCATCTCCATCAACAGCTCCGTTAACAATCTTCCTCTGTAATGCTGCTTCATACTTTCAATAATCAACTGGTCTAGGCTGCAGCAAGCTTGTTTCATTAGGCGACAAGAAGAGTGCTTTGAAACATCCATCTCCTCTATCAAGAAGGCTTTCTGTGGCGTAGGTGGGTACATTGTCCAGAATTAACACCATCGTGCTGTCTTTCTCCTCTATGACCTTTTGGTATCTTTTTTTTTTACTTCTAGTGTGATAACTGAATCATACTACGAGCAAAACGATCTGGCAGTCATCTCTGCCTGTGGTTGATTCTTGTCAGTCTTTGAAAGTTTTTTAGTATTTTTGAAAGCCAAACGGCTACTCGATCTTCCTCTCAAGGGAGGCAGTATTTTGCAATTTCGTACAGTAGTACAGTTAGTATGGTAATACGGTCCTTACTAACATTACGACCAGAAGCACTTCTTTTCCTTATAGAAGCTAAAATCGTTTCAGACAAGCTTTCCAAATAACGCCTGTCTCATTTACATTTTATAAAAATATCGTAAATTTCTGATTCAATTTTGAATTATTCAGTAAAATTTTCTGCTGCTTTTGGGTCCGCTGATTTCACCACTTAAACCCATCTTACGAATACCGTGCCTTACCTTACCGTGAAATTCAGTAGCCAGCCATTGCTCGCTTTAAGTGAAGGCGAACCGCCGATTTTTTCAGCTAAATATTCTGCTTTTACACAAACAGCCTCCCCTGAAAGAGAATTTCCCACTGCTCGCTGTTGCAAAAACAATTTGAATACAGGCTCTTTCAGTTGGTTGTTTTCCTAGCTTTTCTCGATGAGCTTCCATCTTTATTCTCACGCATAAAAATAAAATTTAAAATTAATAAATAGTTGTTTTCTGTCTGAAATGGTTGATGTTGCCATGCTAAACATATCGGATAACCGCTTACTACTCATCAAAGAACTAAACTCCGTCCGAACAGGCCCCAGAAGGCAAATGGTACCCACCGACCGCCATGTCATCGTCAGCCGACAGACGTCACTGGAAGCAGACACTGAGAGATGTGTGGACTGCAGACTGGTTCCCCAGCTTTCACAACCGAGGCCCTTACTTCTCAGCCAAGTAGCTTCACAGTTAGCCTCACAAAAATTTTGCGCACCTCTCTCGCCAACAGCACTCGGCACACTGCCAAAGGTCACTCATCCAAGTGTTGACCAAGTCCGAAAGCGCTTAACTTCCGTGATATGACGGCCACCTGTGTTACCAATGCGGCAAGGCGCGTTTGTTTAGCTGTTCAAGGACTTACATGTTGTCTCCCAACAATAAAACACCGCCCTTTTAGAAGACATATGCCTCACAGTAAATTAAGAGACATGCTCGAAACAAGAAACAAAAGATACAGAAGATAAGGTATTACTGCCAGTCAATGTATACGTTAAGATCACGACACAGATCGTGAAGGCCGTACTGAATGACGGGCACAACAAATTCAACAATGCGCGTATTACGGATACAGCAGAACGTGTACGGTACTATTTGTACAATGGAAGATTTTGTCTTTTAATACGTTCGCTACGGATTGACTTAAAGAAATGTAAGGATTTACAGTATATTGCAATAACTACGGAACAAAAATTATGGCATACATAACTATTAAGGAGAAATCTCCGTAATCTGCAATAGAAAACATTTATGATAGCTGTCATTTTTCCATGAGTAAATTGTCGGAGAGTTGTATAGCTGCATATTTTACCAGTTTCTGCGATAATGTTAAATTCATCAAAATGGTTCGTATCTGTTCTTCCGGACACCTTAATAATATCCAAATTTCCAGTTGGCAATAATGGCGGCCACTCGCACAACACTCCAGCTCATCACTTCCACTTACAACCGTCGATATATTACAAATATAGTGATATAACTTCATCCACATTCGTAAAAATGTTCACTGTACTCCTCGCAATCTTAAAAATGTAAATACTTCAACAACTTACACTTACTCCGAAAGTGTGAACGCTCATCGACCTTTTCTCGTCGGCCATCCGTTCAACACTGGACTGTTTCCACCGCGCCTGCTCAAGGACGCCGGTCGACGCAAACTACTCCTGATGGAACCTTCTAGAAGGCCAACGATGTGATATTTACCCGAAATAGGTGGTTGCGATCGATTTGTAATAAGGATATCAACAAGTGTACCCCTACAGGCTGTATGCTATAGTTACGTGTGTTGCCCCATGTTTGGTGTTTTTTCATCCAGTCAGACAAACTACTTAATAAACAAAACGATTTTCAGATGCATAGCTTTCTTGTAGTTTTTGAAGACACTTAACACACAACTACTAATGTTTACACGCTAACTCACAGATATATCTTCATTTGACACCAGGTTAGGCTTCCATATTACTATATATTTTTCTCAGGGAAATAATGAAATGAAATGTTTGCATGGTATTATTGTCTGGGCGACATGGTCTAGGTTGTTCGGCTGTCAGAAGCAAATCATATCGATGAAACCTTAAACTGGAAATAGCATGAAGCAAATATGCTGAAATGTTTGGATTCGGCTGTTATTGCCATAAGAATACGTACCAACGTTGGGGATCTAGAACTCAATAAGTTATGTGTTTTTTGTATTTTGATTCACTAATGTGTTATGGGAGATGTCTGTGGTACTTTCTCACCTACTTCAAAAGTATTCAATGCATAAAAAAATCAGAATTATGTATGAAGTTCACACACGTACATCTTGCAGGTATATCTTTAAGCAACTGGAGTATCAACTACAGCTTAATTTTACATTTATTCACTTACGAACAGTCCATCTAATTTTGAGACTAACAGACATATAAACAACACATGAGGGAGAAATGATCTTTATCACCCTTTAACAAATCGGACTTTTTGGATAGTTCAAATTATGATCTCTGCCGAATTCACTGGTGACAAATGGAAATTTGTACCAAATTCGAGAGTCTTGGTTCAAATGGCTCTGAGCACTATGGGACTTAACATCTATGGTCATCAGTCCTCTAGACCTTAGAACTACTTAAACCTAACTAACCTACGGACATCACACACATCCATGCCCGAGGCAGGATTCGAACCTGCGACCGTAGCAGTCGCGCGGCTCCGGACTGAGCGCCTAGAACCGCTAGACCACCGCGGCTGGCTTTCGAGAGTCTAACTCGGGTCTCTTGATTACCAGGCAATTGCATTAACCATCTACGTCACCTTGGCACAGAAATTACAACTGCGTGGAGTACCCAAGAACGCTGCCCCCTGCCCCCCTCAACCCAAATTCCCATTTGCCGCACACCAACAAAGCAGCGTCCCCTAGCTCTTTTTTCTAATTTTGCTCGTCGTATCACGCAGAGTACCGCACGAGGTCGGGCGAAGTGTATTCTCCAATGAATTATCATATTAGCCTTCATGGCACATGTACGTCAATATAAGTGGTGTCTGTTGTTTCTGACTCCAGTGGCATTCGCCTGAGGCCATTTGGGGATTTCATGGAGAACCCGAAACTGGTTCATGGGAAGCAGATCTGAACCACCGTCCTACAGAGTAGAGCTCACTTGAATTAAGCACCTCATTACATATGCCTGGGATTTGCGACCATTATAAGTAATTAGCTCCTGCTAATAGAAGAGAAGGGTTCTGCACTAGGTAATATGTTTCATTATCAACATTAATATGACGACGAGTCTGCTTTTGATGAAATTTGTGATAACTTGTATCTTTACATTAAATGTACGTTTTTCGTATGTTTTCTCACAATTTAACCACTTCATCTTTACTGTACTGGGACAAAGATGCACGAACGCAGTGCAGGAGTAGTGGATAACATCCTTGACTCTATGTTTAATGTTATCTGTGGCGTGCTCGGTCGCCGTTCACATGTACAGCACCAGAGCATTCCTATTAGAGGCGTTGTAGAGAGTAGTGGAGTTTTAGAGAAGTTCCGATATTTGTGAATCTGGGAGAAATTATCTGGAATGCTTTAATATTGAGAAGAAAACTTGTTTGTAAAGATATTTACGTGACTGTTTGGATGGAGAATATTTCTGGAACAATATTTCAAGGTAACCAATACAAGCGCAAGAATGAAATCTTTCTACAGAACTATTAACTGAGGGAAATTTTTATCCCTTAGTTAACTAATAATATTCGTGATTAGTTTTAATTTGATCTCTTCGTTTTTTATTATCTCACAAATAACACAACTGGTTTAAATGTCGATAATATTTGTAATGAGTGAATTTGCCAATTGTTTGGCTGTTCTTATATTTTACAGCCTTTTTCGACAATAATCAGAGTTTATTACTTCAAGAATACTTTTCCATAAAGTGTAATCCTCCTCCACCATTCTTAGAAAACTTAAAATATTTTGTCTCTCGCGCATTGAACCTTACGCCACACGCATCCATAGACTGTTTATGACAAGCAAAGAAAAGTTTAGTAGTGAGTAGATTGCCTTCCTTTAGCTTCTGCATTTGCTGATTTCGATTTGCTTGCGAGAACGTCATTACACCAAATATAAAACAGCATGATGAGCTAGAGGTAGGTTACTTTTCTTTCAGGGCAGATCTTACTGTGCATTCTTTTGAGGAAACAGTACGTAGTCAGAATTTATAGTGAACACTGGACAGTGAATGTAATCTTATTTTTTACTGAGTTGAGCAGTATTTTATTTTGTGGATATTTTAAGTGAGACATTGGACTTCCTGTTACATAACTTTCATAACGTACTTCAGTACTGAGTTTCAGCTAAACAGTTTTCAATCAGTACACAATTAGTTTGTTTTCGAAATTAATAAGATTCCTTTTTTACTATTTCAAATTCATCATTCACTTAGATTAAAGTTTTGTTTTACGACACTGTTCACAAGCACAATATAAAGCCAACCAACAGTCAGTGCTGCACAGCAATTGAATATGATATCTTAAGAACGAGTTACACCAGTAGAAAGTTTTTTGAGCTTGTGAGTTAGTTTAATCCTTTTGAAATTAATTTTCTAATTGACGCTTGTCGTTACGGCTAGACGGAATGAGTGCTGTGAAACTGTGTAAAACAAACTATGGACCATTTACTTGTCTCGTGATTTAATAAGCTGTGTTTCCATAGAGCGACTTTTTATGGCTCTGAGCACTATGGGACTTAACATCTGAGGTCATCAGTTCCCTAGAACTTAGAGCTACTTAAACCTAACTAACCTAAGGACATCACACACATCTATGCCCGAGGCAGGATTCGAACCTGCGACCGTAGCGGTCGCGCGGTTCCAGACTGTAGCGCCTAGAACCGCTCGGCCACACCGGCCGGCAGCGACATTTTATAATTTCAGAACTACCATTAACTATAAATCACTACAAGCGCAGGAAGCAACGCGTAGGTCGGCTCGGCTAAACACTAGAAGTCAGTAACTGCTGTATTTACGTATATGGATGTAATCGCCTCCTTTTTTTCATTTGTCCGATAGCCAATAGAACTACCAAATTAAATAGGAACTGTTGCAAGTTCTAAAGTGTCGTTTTCTTTTAGTTTTACAGGAACTTGAAATTTTGGTGTATCAACGTAAGGCCAGGTAAATTGATCAACGAACTAAAAGGTTTTTAAGCTCGTAGCTTTACAAAGACTTTTTATAGACACTCGTACAAAGTCCTATATAAACTAATGAGCCAAAATACTATGACCAACTGCTTAATAGCTTGTTTGTCCGTCTTTGGAACAAAATATATCACTGATAACATGTATCAGTTATCCGAAAGTTTGTTGCTAGGGTTTCGGAGGTACGTGAAATTAAATGTCTACGCACAGGTCATGTAACTGGCGTAAATAACGGGCCGCTGATTTTCGTACGCGGTGATGGCGCTCGATAGTGACCAATGTGTGTTCCGTAGAACTTACACCAGTAAACTTTTGTCGCCGAGACATCAATGTGAATTCCCTATAATCGTGATCAAACCATTGTAGGGTAGTTCTGGCTCTGAGGCACGGACAGTTATGATGCTGATAGATAACATTGTCGTTGAGGAAGACATCAAGCGTGAAAGAATGCAGGTGGTTCGTAGCTGTTTTCGATTACTACCATGTAAGCACAGGAGAATGTCTTCCATAGCATAATACTGCTTCCACCAGCCTGCGTCCGTGGTGCACTGCACATTTCGAGTCGCCGTTCACCTCGATGACGACGCTTCTGGAGACGACTATTGACCTAGTGTGGCAAAAATGTGATCCACCTGAAGAGCCGACACGGTTCCATTGGTCGACGGTCGAACTCCGATAGTCCTGTGTCCACTGAAATCGCAACTGACGCTGTCGGTGGTCAAAATGTGAACTCGTGTAACCTCCCCCTTACTAATCGCCCTTGCGATATAAAATATGATCGTGGACAACGTGTATGTCTATTGGATTTTTACTAAGCGGATAAGGCTATCTTTCAGGAAGAAATAATACCGATAAGTAGTAGGAAAGCTTACAACAGACCCTTGTTATGGAAAAGTCTACTAAAATTAAAAAGTAATCAAACCGAACAGGGTTGTAATTCGGAAAAATGAAAGTTATTTTGTGCATTCACTCACGAACAACACTGGATAGAAAAGGGGTATCACTGATAATGAATCCAAAAGTTACACTAATGAACGAAAAGGAAATAATTAACGGCCGGAGCCCACTAGGGAAATTTACATCAAAAATCCTGTACAAGATGACGGGAAAGAAAAACATGCATTGTTAAACACTGACGTGGCAACTGAAGGTTGTCAGTTTTTTAACACTAATTTTATGTGAGTACTTAATGATAAAGAAAACTGAGAAATCACTCCTATGTTATGTTTGTCGTTAAATTTTGAAAAAGACACAATCGAGTAATGATTTTAAAATAAGCAATTAAACTGTATGTTAGTATTGAACTTCGTTACGTGAACAATGACTTTCAGTGACCTCAACGTAACGTCATTAAATAAATTTAGAAAAAAAGCAAGCACTTTTTACTTTGCAGTTATTTATTTTGCAAATTGGATTTCAAATTATTATCTGAACAACCGAGCCTTTTTTCAGTTACTTGAACAGAAATAAATATTACAATACAGACCAAACCAAACAGCCATGTGCTCCAAGCTATATGTAAAATAAATAAAACTTCCGAACTCTTAATTTGTGCATTTCTTTAAATTTGGATTATCTCCAGTGATTCTCAAACTTGAAAAATGAAATTACTTCACTTTATTCATATACTGAAATCTCTGTTGTACAACAGTTAATTGAAAGTAGACTGGGGCAAAATTTCTTAAAAGTTAAATTATTCATTAATAAACTGGCTGTAACTATTCAATTTGTTTCTTATGACACTCGGTTAGCATATAAGGAAGAAAAAAGGAACAAGGACCCTGCTTGGTAACAATGTCTGAGGACAATGAAGACACAATCGTCCTGAGTTTAACTGATTATTATTTAAATAAATTTTATCAATCAAATCACATTCAGTTGTGCTGCTGGGTTAGCCATTAATATTTTCTACCAATGAACAGTCTTACTTCAGCGCTGTGCATACGAAGACACTCGGAGCCGACGACAAATCTGTGTTGCTGGAAATGCTGCTGTTGTCGAAGACTGTAGCATCTTGTGGAGACATGGCTAGTTACAGGAACGGACAATCGTAATTAATAAAGCCTCTTCCGCCCTTCCACTGTCCGTACTCCAGCTACTAGACATCTGGCCGGCATGCGTAAATGATGCCGCCGAAAATGGTACTCTCTACTGCGAAAGCGTTAACACCACACTTCCATACTCTACAAGCGCTGAAACCCGTCTCCCTCTCTCTGCATGCGCACCGTGCAACGACTCGCTACCCAAAAATTTTACAACGCACAAGCGCTGCTGTTATCGTTACTAGTCGATGCAAATAGCAGCTCCTTTGGCATTTTCCCAGAGCTTATAAGTTCCACAGGAAGACACAGATAAATACAACGAAATGTCAACTGACTTCTACCTAAATTTACACATTCAGTGAAGCAATGTCCTATCTTATTAAAAGAAAGCATTTGAATTACAAATATTTACATAAAATTCAGCAAAAAACGAATTATATATCGGTAACAGGACCCATGCATCCTGAAATTTCGGTGCTACACACGCAGAGGTGGTCTGCTGCGGAGCTCCATGTTCAACAATGTATGATGAACGGTGTGCACCAGATAACCACCTGTCCTACTTTACAGAGCAGGCAAGCCTCCGAACCCTACGTTCTGTAAAGAGTCGTGGACCTGCAATCGTTTAGCGCCTAGAGGTAGTTTCATTGCCCTACCGCTTTCTGTAGATGCCGACGACAGTAGTACATGAACATTCGACCGGCTTCGCCGCTTTCGAGATACTCGTTCACAGGCTCTGTGTAACAGTTATCTGTACTTTGTCAAAGATGCTTCTCTCAAAGGATATCCCCATTTCCAGCTCGTCTCTTCGCTAGGGTGATCTCCCATCCGAGTGTTCCCTGCTGACGTAATTTTCTTACCACGTCACGTGCCGGCAACGCCACCACGCGGCATCCAACGTCGCAGTGGGCAGTGGTCATAATAATTTTCTCATAATGTGGGGACAATGTGTCTAATAGCATATTTAAATTATACGACAGTATGCCGTCTTAGTCACTGTATAACATTGAAACACTTGGATAACGGCAACTTAAAGCCGAAATCATGATCGTGTAAATGTAACACTGCAAATAAAAAAAACAGTCTAATGGTCGTACTAACTTTAAATAAAGTGGTCATAATGTATTGGATGATCAGTGAACACGCTTGGGCAGTTACATCTGCTGACGAGTCCAGCGCGGTGATGACGAGAGCAGTCCAGTTGCGGAGTTGAACCGCATGCTGTATATGTACAAGGGGCGATCAAAACGTTTCCGTATGAATGTGATGATGCAGAGTATATGCAGCGTAGTGCGAGTCTGTTGCATGTGTATGGCACTGATACATAGTCAAAGGCTTAGGATGGCATTCATGTCTTCCCGGCATGCATGCGGAATATGCATCAACGAGGACTGTGGGGAAATTAATAGCAATTGCATCCAACCCGGACAACGTACTGTTATCCGTTTCTTCTCTAGTCGACATCCATCAAAGAATGAAGAATGTGGATGGGGCAACATGTCTGTTAAGAACCACCATTGTAGGATGATGGGCCAAGCTCCACGCTTATTGCGGTTTTTCCACAAGACGCTGGTCGATATCTGGGAGGCTAGTCTCTTCGATCAACACGGAAATTGGATGCACCCAAGCACCCGTCCTGTACTCCTGATCTTTCCCAATGCGATTAACACGTCTTCGGTCCCTTAAAGAAGGCCTTGCAGGGTCGACGATTCATGTCAATCAAGGATGTGCACAAGGCAGTTACGGATACCTTCGCGCAGAAGGACAAGTTGTTTGTACCAAATGGAGGGCTCATCTAGTACTTGGATGAGTGACCGTCCGGGGAAAACCGGGTGCTGTTGGCTTTAACGACACGCAGTTTGCTGAAATGCGGCACAGTATCACCAGGCCGTTGTGCCATACTACACTTTTTTAATCTTTATTATTGTTTTCGAACTTGGTGTGTGGGTGGGTTGATTGCGTCAATGCTCATAGCTTTTTGCCTCATTGGCTTACCAACTCTGAACTATAAGGGCCTTCACTCTGAAACTTCCTGATGGCCCTTTGTACAGTGACAAAAAATAATGTCCTCTTGTGGAATACCGGAAAAAAAGCTCACATTTATACGCAAGACTGTAGAAAATCTGTTCGAGGTATGAGGTGCGAGGTTCTCTCCCACCATACCTTTACACACGGACGAAATCTAATTTTATTTTTGCAACTGCTTTTTTTTTACGAAGTATGTTTTGACATCTTAATATACCGCTTATAGTCGGCGGCATTTCCTAACATGGTTCCCATACTCCTTTGTATTCCTGATATTGTAACCTACGCACGTTAGTCACTTACGAGGGCTGCGCACAGCATATAAAATTGGAAAGTTGTTTTGCAACTACAGCGCTTATCGTATACACTTTTATATTTATCTTACGCGTGTTTCAGATTGATAATGTAGAATAAATGTCATAGAGTCTTCTATCTGTTTCAAATTTTTAGGATACCATTAATAATTGCAAAGTCAAATGTAACGATAGTCTGAAATTAAAAGTATTAGAACTATTGTAGAAATCCGCTACACAGCTAGAAAGCAAAAAAGTATAGTGCTGAAGGCTCTTCCGCTATGTAATGGTATTTATCCATCACTGAGGACGACATTAATCAAAATACCGACCGGAAACCCTCGAATTCATGCTCACCACAGGACACAGCGTAATGTGCTGTCGTGTTCGGTGAACACTTGCACCACTAAAGACCGAATAATGGCTATACTCTTAGTCTCATGAACATTGATGTATGACAACCGGCACCGCAGTAACATTCCTCTAACGTCTCTTAAGTACATCATTGGAAACCGAAATCTGAATCATCGGACGATGATTATAACTACTTTCCTCACACGTACAACTCCAATGTGTTAAGTACAGCGTCACCTATGCCCGATTATAATAACACTTTCACTAACATAATTTTAAAGGATTCGTTCCTAACAACACATGAGAAGAGTTTTCCGTTAAATAAGGAATTATTGTGGAGCTGAAGATGATGACCACTGGCAGCCCAAAAGTGACTTGAGACTCTCGCGCAAAGGTTGCCTTCTACATGATTACTGAGATGACAAACATCATGGGAAACTTTCAGATGTCATGTAGGACCTCCTTTTGCTCAGCGTAGTGCAACAGCTGGACGTGGCGTCGACTCAAGTTGCGGGAAGTCCCCTGCAGAAATATTGGACCATAATGCCTCTGCAGCGGTCCATAATTGTGAAGGCGTGCCAGTGCAGGATTTTGTGTAAGAACTAATCCCTCGATTATATCCCACAAATGTTCGATGGGATTCATGTCGTGTAAACTGGGTGACCAAATCATTCATTCGAACTGTTCAGAATTTTCTCCAAACCTCCATTTTGACATGGCGCACTGTCACCCATAAAAATTCCAACGTTGTTTTCGAACGTAAAGCCTATGAATGGCTGCAAATGGTCCCCAAATAGCTGAACATAAACAAGATCCCGTCCAGTCCATATAAACACTGCCCACTCCACAATGGGGCAACCACCAGCTTGAACAGTTCTGTGTTAACAACTTGGGCCCATGGCTTCGTGGGGCCTGCGTGACACTCTAATCCTGCCATCAGCTCTTACCAACTGAAAACCGG
Organism: Schistocerca piceifrons; assembly: GCF_021461385.2. Lineage (NCBI taxonomy): Eukaryota > Metazoa > Arthropoda > Insecta > Orthoptera > Acrididae > Schistocerca > Schistocerca piceifrons. Next base: position 220,738,473 of record NC_060143.1, read on the forward strand.
ACTCATGTGACCAGACCACGGTTGTCCGGTCATCTAGAATCCAACCGATATGATCACGAGCCCAGGAAAGTCGTAAAGCCAAATTTCACCACATTGTCATATCAGAAACGTTCGTCGTACGTCCAACATCGTTTTCTGCGAGTACTTTACACAGTTTTTCTTGTCTGTTAGGGCCGACAACTCTACGCAAATGCCGCTGCTGTCGGTCGTTAAGTGAAGGCGGTCGGCCACTGTGTTGTCCGTGGCGAGAAGTAAGGCCTGAGGTTCGATGTTCTTGGCTCACTTTTGACACTGTGGATCTTGAAATATTCGATTCTCTAACGATTCCCGAAATGGAATGCCCCATGCGTCTAATTCCAACTACCACTCCCGTTCCAAGTCTATTAATTCCCGTCGTGCGGCCGTAATCACGTCGGAAGTCTTTTCAGTTGAGTCACGTTAGTCCTAATTACAGCTCTGTCAATGCACTGCCCTTTAATGTGTTACGTACGCTATACTGCCGCCATATGTGTATGGGATGCGCATAAAGCTATCCCACGAGTGTTTTCATCTCAATGTAACTATCGACATCCGTACCGGACGTAGTAATGTAGTGCTCATAAAGCTGCTGAGCGAAAACACAATAGCCACCTGCTTCATAGCGAGTTGGTCCAGCTATGGAACATAATACAGCAGCGATATCGCGTGGCATGGATTTGACAAGTCCTTGGCAGGCTTCCGGAGATATGTGGCACCAGATGTCTACGTACAAGCCACGCAGTTACAGTAAATTACAGTCCGATGACGTGTGGTCCGCTTTAATGTTCACAAAGTCACAGCTGCCATGGTGTCTTCGATTAATACCACAGGTACCACGTGAACGCAGGTGAAGGACACACACAGCGTTACACTGTCCCGGCTGTCTTGCGCCCGTGTTAACGAGTATGCTTCGAGCAGGCGATCGCCTGGATGACGACGTATCGGATACGACTATCATCCGATCGAATCAGATGCTTCCATTTGCATTGGTGTTCCCCTCCTCAATGCAGTTGTAATAGTCGTTATCGTTGAGCCAATAAGCGAACACGTAGGGTCGGCTTTTGAAGAGTGCTGAACGGTGTTTTCCAGAAGGCTTCTGCATTTCGCATTGTAGTCTGTGGTCAGATTTCCCACTGATCGCCGACTATACTGCTTCATAATACAGGTCTGCCTATGACCTCCAAGTTCTGTGATGAGGCGTAGTCATCCAATACCTTGTCGCCTACTCATAGTTTCACCGTTCTTCAGCCACTTTCTACAAATGTTAACGACACTAGCTCGCGAACAGCTCATGAGCATCGTCGTTTATGAAGTGCTCATTTCCAGGAGCCGGAGTATAACAAGTTGCCTTTTGTCTAAGTTGCTTACCTCTGGGAATTTCCCCGTTGCAGCTCGTGTCGTCCGTAGAATAATTTCCCATTCACCTTTTACAAGAGTTTGCTTAATGCTTGTGTTACGAATAAACTACGCATCTACCTTTCAGTAGTCATCGAACTTCTGCCTAAATGAAACCTTGAAACTTCCTGGAAGATTAAAACTATGTGCCGGACCGAGACTTGAACTCGGGACCTTTCCCTTTCGCGGGCAAGTGCTCTACCATCTGAGATACCCAAGGACGACTCACAACTCGTCCTCATAACTTTAATTCTGCCAGTAAGTCGTCTCCTACCTTCCAACCTTCACAGAAGCTCTCCTGCAGACCTTCATAAACCTTGATTCAGAGCCAGCGTACACTAAACGAATGTTTCGACGATGTGGAGTTGCATTTGGACATCATTACCAGTTAACATCCGGCAAGAGAATGATCATTAGCAAATGTCTTTATGTTTCCTATCCAGTTCAGACTCGTTCCACAAATTAAAATGATATCCAGTTTAAATTCGGACGTTCCAGCCGGCCGGTGTGGCCGAGCGGTTCTAGGCGCTTCAGTCTGGAACCACGCGACCGCTACGGTCGCAGGTTCGAATCCTGCCTCGTGCATGTATGTGTGTAATGTCCGTAGGTTAGTTAGGTTTAAGTAGTTCTAAGTTCTAGGGGACTAATGACCTTAGAAGTTAAGTCCCATACTGCTCCGAGCCATTTGAACCACATTTTTCGGACGTTCCAACGATTAAAGCAAAACGCTATTACGAAAAAGGCAGATCTGTTGACATTATTGCTATATACGCTGTCCACTCGCATTGATTTGGCCTGAATAACCACCTTTTGCAGCGCGGACGTGTAGAAAAGAGTCAGTGAGTTTGTGGAAGGTACCGACAGGGATGTGAAGCCAAACCGACTCCAGTGCCGTGACCATCTGTGCTGAGTTTCTCGGTTGAGGTTCCAAGGAGTGAGCACCCCTATCGATATGATCCCACAGATTCCCATTGTTGTCTAAATCCGGGGAGTTTCGTGACCAGGGAAGTACGGTAAACTCATCCTGCTGCTCTTCGGGCTGTGTGCAACGTTGCATTGTCGTGATAGGAGATACCACGGTGCCGAGGGAAAGAAAACGTCTTGTAGGGCTGTGCACGGTTCCCAGTGATATCTGAACAGCTGTGGTGATCCATCGTGCCTCCCAGAACGACCCGATCACCCAATAAATGCTGCGAAGACATTTTTCAGACCATAATGCATGCAGGATGTTTGCTTTCAGACGTTTCACACCGTACACGCCAACGGGCCATCTGTCCGAGGGAGCATAAAACATACTTCATCTGAAAAGGTCGCCTCTCGCCACTCAGTCAACGTCAGCCTGTGGTGGTGCAAATTCCAGCCTCTGTCGCCGATGGAGGGCAGTCTGCATGGGGGTTTGAATTAGACACATGATGCAGAGGGCTATACGCAGCAACGTTTGCTGAGGAGACGTTGTCGGCAGCCCCTTGATCCATCTATGTGGCCAATTGTTGAATAGTTGCGCTTCTACTTGTCCGTCGTTCACCCATTTCATCTTAGGCTCGTGGTGCACCACAGCTTCCTCGGTGCCCATTCTGGAGAGCGCCATTTTGCCATGCACGGTATGCTTTAACGACGGCCGAACGCAAACTGTTTACCAGCTTAACCTTTTTGAAAATGATTCCACACTTGGCTCGAAAGTCAATGATCATGCCCGTTTTTTTGGCGGATAAATCACTCCGTTTCCGAATTACGACAATGACTGTACTGTTTTCTGCGTCCCCCTTGACACGCTTTATATACGCTCCACTGTTAGTGCTGTCACCTGGCTTGTTAATGTCTGACGTATGTGGTAGTCACATTAATGGGATTGGACAGTGTATTATTTTGGAGTCACTTGTATTCTTTGGAGCCGCGCATGGCGCAGCAGTGATTTTGCTGCACTTAGTGTGACGTCTAGCGCAGCGCCACAGTCCTCATAATTGCTCGAGCAAATGAATAGAACTACTGTAACAGAACGTGTTCCGTACTAAACCTTCATAAAGAATAAAGATAGTTCTAACCCTTGAAGTGACCTTTCTAATCGGCTTTAGTAAAGCGCACAACTACAGATGTTTGTTCATTAATACGAGGGTTGTCCAGAAAGTAAGTTCCGATCTGTTGCGAAATGGACACCACAGTGAAAATCCGATGAATCTTAGCACACACGTGTTGGGCAGTGTCTCTAATATGACCGTCGATCGCATCAAGCCGCTCTTTCCAGTTGTGAGTGCGCTGTGAGCGAGGAAAGGTGCCTAGAACAACAATGTCTCCCGCGAAGTAGGAGGGCCCGCTGAGAGGCTTCGCCTTAATGAATGCAGCCCGCGTAACACAACTGCCACGCGCTTCCTTCTTCATGGCAATTCTCAGCCGCACTCTGCAGGGGCGGTGAAGACGCTACTGCAGCCTTTTCGATTGGAAGTGTTCGATCAGCCACAACACAGCCTTAACTGCCTCGTTCTGAGTATCATCTCTGTTGACATAAAACGCTGGATACGAAAACAACACTTGGGCGCAGGCTACGCCCTATACACCTGCGTAGAGAATTATCAGAACGCACAGGTGGCTGCCTTCTATGACGATGGTGTTGGAAATTTGGTACAACGCTCCAATAAATGTCTACGACGGAGTGGCGACAATGTAGAGAAGTATCTGGAAAGTGTAGCTAACTCTTGCAAATAAAATGTTTCTTATTTTCACTGCGGTTTCCATTTAGCGACCGATCAGAACTTCCTTTTTGGACAACCCTAGTACATAAAGCTAGTATGTTTTTTTTACAAATAAAATGGATTGGTTTTTAAATTCTTACAGGTAAAACACCGGAAAATCTCATAGCCTTTCGCTTTGATCGGCTTGCACAGATTATTTATGTGTCTGGTGTTTCAGAAGAGTACGGTGCGAAAACAACAGAACATACAACATATTGAGGCAAATCGGTGAAGTTTCGATTCTTAATACGCTCCGTGGCGCAATAGCACTGATGGACAGGGGTGTGAGAACATGTAGGCGTATCATACGCACCGCACTGTAGTATCGAATTAGCGCATGCACATAGGAAAGGCTGCTGTCACTCTTTCTCGGGTAATTCGTGGCAGTGACTTCAATGAAATGCGTGTACATGATGACGTTCGTCGCGTCGCCTACTGTGCTCATGATAATCACGTGTAATATGAGTTCAGAACCTGGAGAGATGTTCTGTTAACGGACATTTACCTATTTTACATACTTACTCAAGTTTTCGCACAGGTCTTCAAAAACCCCGTAGGTATTTGTGAATTTACCTATATACAACATGGATGGTTACAATGTCTGTATTCACAGTGTCTGTAACTTCACATTACGATGTTCTTCAGATATGCATGCTTAACTGAAAGACATTGTAATGTGAAGTTACAGACGTTGTATAAGCACAGACATTGTAACCATCAATATTGCATCCATGACACGATGGACTAAAATAACGATACAGTATTTCCCTCTCGCTTCACTGGAATCACGAAATGTGTAAGCATAAGGGTTATGAGCTCCGTGATATTTGAAAGTTGGGATCGGTGTTGGAAGCGTCCTCAGATAGGCGAGCTTTAGGTTCTCAGCTCTGAAACATGTGCACAAAAGTTATGACCTTCCAGTATGACGTTTCACTTTACGGTTATTTCACCAAGGTTGTCTCTGCTAGTAGTTAAATGAATTTTAATATATATGGTAAGGCATGTTACGTACATCCACATTCATAGATTTTTTTTCAGTAGCCAACTGTCCCCATAAAAAAGAAAAAGTGGAAATGGTATAATGTAACAAAAAAAGCTGCTGTTATAAACAATTATTAGTAAGTGATCAATCACTATCAAAAATACTCTTTCAGCACGTACAGTACAAACTTCAAGAATGGAGAGAATGAAGTTGACGAAATGTGTTTCGTAATTGTAGAAAAATATCAGTAAATCGTACAACTTTTTTTAACGGCGTGTAGCCAATAAATATCTAAAATATCTCAGTATACGTCTGCTGTTCTGTTATCTATTCTATACCAAATAAGCATATATTTTCCTACTACATGTTAAGTAATGTAAAATGTTTTTACCGTCTTTGCTAATTCTTGTTTCCTAGTCTGGCTCTCAGAGATTGTTTCTTTTCCTGGTGATCCTGTTTTGACGTCGTTGTATTCCTAAGTAATATTTGATTTGATCCAAGCTGTAAGTATTATTTGAACTTTTGCTAAGACTTTGAAATCTACTTTTACATCCTCATTTTCTATGTTCATTACGTTTCTTCTACAGGTTCTTTAAAATGATCTTTATGAGGAACCCGTCGCTTATTAAGCAACACATCCAACAGCAACTTACAGTTTTATAGCTCGCTGTTTCTAAGTTTTCTGAGACCTATTATGCACAACTAACCGAAAATATTAAAAAATTAAGAATGTAGTTCAAAGTTTTCTTTCACAGTTGGTTTTACGGGTTTTGTTTTCCTATTTACAGACGTCATAACCTTCACTATACGTCACTATTGCGGCAATGCTGAACAAAAGTTCTCTCTAAACCACATGTGTGTAAGTACTAAATTCCAAACTGATTCGTCCCCATCGAAAAGATAAATATGGCAGAATATATCTCAGATTTTCAAGAGGGAATTTAATTAAGTGCACAGTGAAAGAATGACCGGAAAGAAATTGAAGTCAGTGATGAAATGGTCTAGATAACTGAGGAATAGGTTCTATCTGACTGGAGTTTAAATATAGATGAACGTAAAGAAGAATATCCAGAACTCTTACGCATTACACAGTTACGTAGGGATTGTGTTACTGGAAACTGTGCGATTGCTGGTTGAAGAAAATTGTGATTCTAGGTTATAAATGTAAGTAAACAGCTTCGGTACAGGTTGCTCTCGGCTTGTGATCAGTAAAGATAAAATCTATGGAACGAAATTTAGAGACATGACCACATGCCTTATAAAGAACGAGGATCGATGGAATGAAGCACACATTCTTGAGAAAAGATATGAGAATTTAAACATGGCATTAAGTGATTATGCATACGAATGTATTAGAGATAAAATGATGAATTCTGGCTGAAATTATGTCTTGACCAAATACAAAACCTACTGGAGTTTACTGAGAGCAGCTATGGAAACAGCATCTGAATTTTTTTATTCTTTTAAGACAGTTGGGTGAAGCTATACTCTTTTGCTTATGTGCAGCACTGCAAAACCCTTTTACCCATTACGCTGACCTCGCAGTAAACATCGTAGTGCTTCACGTGACATTTGAAGTATTGTCTACAAATCGTATTAAATGATTAAGTTATTCGCAACCTTCGGATACGGTGTAAGTGGAATGATCTTCGCACACGATTATACGATTATGAGGTTGGCATTAGTGGCCGGGAGGCTGTGTCAGTAGAAGTTCGGCCACTGGGTGCGAGACCTATTTCAGGAGACGCCACATTGGGTGACTTGCGGGTCGGTGATGATGAGATGATGATAAGGACAACACAACACCCAGTCCCAGGTGGAGAAAAACCTTCTACCCGGCGGGGAATCGAACCCGGGCCAGCTGCATGGTAGGCCGTCACGCTACCAATCAGCTAAGAAAGAGAACAGTTGGTGATACGTGACTGAAGAAGGAAAAGATTTACTTTTACAACATTGTAACTACATCTCGTATCAATGTACGCAATTTGCATGGATATCAATAAGTAAACGATTGAAAACTAAGTTTTTTTAAAAGTGTGTTGTATTGTATGGAACCACGGGCCTAGAAACCACAGAGAGGCTTCGTCACCACCGTAGCCCTCAGTCCACTTATCTCACCTCCGCCCCACGCCGAACCCAGGGATATTGTGTGCGGTTAGGCCCCCAGTGGACTCCCCCCCCCCCCCCCCCCCCCCACACCCGGGGGAACGTCTCACACCAGACGAGTGTAACCCAATATGTTTGCGTGGTAGAGTAATCATGGTGTACGCGTACGTGAAGCCAGTGTTTGCGCAGCAATCGCCGATACAATGTAACTGAGGTGGAATAAGGGGAACCAGCCCGCATTCGCCGAGGCAAATGGAAAACCGCCTTAAAATCCATTTACACACTGGCCGGCACGCCGGACCTCGGCACTAATCCGCCGGGCAGATCCGTGCCGGGGACCAGCACACCTTCCCGCTCGGGAAGCAGCGCGGTAGATCGCGCGACTAGCCTGGCGGACATTATAAGTGTACATGAAACCAACATAAAAAGAAGCATATTTAAAATGAATATATGTATTATATCTGTACTGTTGTGATACCCTTCGTGCAGTAAGCGAAATGTATTATCTGATCAGTAACATAAGATGGATTAAAATAGATTGTCAAGAACTTTTAGCAGTGAATCCATTTTCAAATGGTTGTATAGAATAACTCATTAAAATGGCCATACCCCGCACATCAAACAGAGGTGAAAACGTAGAACGTTGGCCGGATGCTGAATTAAAGAAATGACTCCAAATGTACCTAGAACAGCAAGCAATACAGGTGACACATTTGGTGTCACGTCCTTAACTGTAACATTCAATCAATCACGTTACATTTTTACCGTAGCGCGGCGGACATAAAAAAAATTGATACAAGTACAGCCAAAATACCAGATAAACTACTTAGCCAAAATACTAAATAAATTCTTTGAGTTAGTTCATAATGTGGTTCCTCTCTTCTATCGTTGCTCGAGAGTCAAAATGATAGGTATCGAAATAAGTGACCCGTGGATAAACAAAATCCGATGGCGACTCGGTCGTATAAAATATTTACACTGTTCTACATACATTACGTGAGAGAACTTTCTCCTCTTGTAGTAGCAGGCTACGGAATGTCACTGAAGAAACAAAGCGTTGCTAGTGGTTGAAAACATGTGCAGACTATTTCTGCTCTCACGAATGATAGTCGAATAGACGCACACAACTGTGGGCCTATATCGCTCACGTCATCCTGTTGTAGAAATTTGGAACACCTTTTATGCTCTCTTATTATGACATTTATGAAGTCTAAACATCTGCTCCGAAGGAATCAATAACGATTCCACAAACAACGATCGTGTGATAATACGAAACCAAGAAAGCAACAGATACTGACGTCAAGTTTACTGCCGTGTTGTTTGCCTTTCGGGGGGCGTTCGACATATTTCCGAATTGTCGTCTGATGAGCAAAGTACGTGTCTACGGAATGTCGGACCAGCATTTTTATTGCAGTGAACAATTTTTAGGACATAGAACACAGCATGTCTTTCTTAGTGGACAGAAATCGGCGTACGCAAAATTAGCTTTAGTTGAACCGCAGTGTGTTACAGGACCAATAATTTTTGCAATATATATATATATATATATATATATATATATATATATATATATATATATACATATATATATATATTACGAGAGAGTGCATAACATCGGAAGCACCATAATGCTGTTATATATCAAGTCACAGTGATAGACGTTTGTAAGAAAATTCGGGAAAACCAGCAGGGCATCGCTGGTTGGTGCAGGGATTGGCATTGGATCCTCAACATAAACAAATGTAACACGATGAGCTAAATGCATAGGAAGGCTCATTTTTCTTCAATCTATATCTACATCTACATGAGTACTCTGCAATTCACATTTAAGTTCCTGGCAGTGGGTTCATCGAACCTCTCTCAGCCGGCCGGAGTGGCCGAGCGGTTTTGGGCGCTACAGTCTGGAACCGCGCGACCGCTACGGTCGCAGGTTCGAATCTTGCCTCGGGCATGGATGTGTGTGGTGTCCTTAGGTTAGTTATGTTTAAGTAGTTCTAAGTTCTAGGGGGCTGATGACCTCAGACGTTATGTCTCACAGTGCTCAAAGCCATTTGAACCATTTTAACCTCTCTCACACTGTTTCTCTACAGTTCCACTCTCCATCAGCCTGCGAAAAAAACGAATTCTTAAATCTTTCCGTGAGAGCTCCGATGTCTCATTTTATTATAATGATCATTTTTCCCTATGAAGTTAAATGTCAAAAAATATTTTCGAATTCGGTGGAGAACGTCGGAGACATAAATTTTGCGAAGAGATCTCGCCGCCTACAAAAAGCACCTTTGAATTTTTGCTACACCGACTTTCGTATCACATACGTGAAACTTTGTCCATTACTTCATGCCAATACGAAACGAATGTGTTCGATGTCTTCCGTCAACCCGTCTGGTAAGGAACCCATACTTCATAGCAGTTCTCTAGCAGACGGACAAGAGCAGTGTATGCAGTATCTTTAGTGGTACTGTTGCATCTTCTAAGTGTTATGTGAATAAAGCCCAGCCTCTGGTCTACCTCACAATATTATCTATACGAGTGTTCAGATTTAAGTTATTTGTTATTGTAATTACCACGTATTCAGTTGAATATTCAGTTGAACTGACGGTCTCTGGATTTGTGTGAGTTAGCAAGTAACCGAAATTTTACAGATTCCCTTTAGTAATTATGTGGAGCACGCACTTTTCGTTTCTTCGGGTCACTTGCCACTCTTTGCACCATACATATATCTTGTCCAAATCATTCTACGATTGCTTCCGGATGGTCTGATAACTTTATTGGACGGTAAATGACAGCATCACGTGAAAACAATCGAAGATGGCTGCTCACATTGTCTCAAAAATCGTTTATATAGGCTGAAAACAAGAGAGGGCCCATAACAATTCCTCTGTGAACGCCAGATATCACTCCTGTTTTACTCGATGACTTTCCGTCAATTGCTAAGAACTGTGATCTTCCCGACAGTAACTCACTAATCCAGTCGCACAACTGACACAATTCTCAAAAGGCACGCAACTTGATAATAAACCGCTTGTCAGGAACGCTATCGAAAGCCTTTTGGAAACCAAAAAAATATGGAATCAATCTGACAAACTGAGATCTCCTGTCCATAGCACTCTACTTGGTGAGGACAAAGAGCTAGTTGGATTTAAGAAGAACAATATTTTCTGAATTCGTGCTGATTGTGTTAATAGATCGTTTTCTTCGAGGTAATTCATAATATTCGAACACAGATCGTGATAAAAATGTTCGGCTGCAAATCTACCGAGGTGATATGGCTTTGTAATTCATCGGATTACTCCTACTTCCTTTCTCGCGTATTGGCGTGACCCGTGCAGCTCTCCAGTCTTTAGACAGGGTTCTCTTGCTGAGTGATCAGTTGCGTATAACGTAAGTACAGTGCTGTTATATCAGCATACACTGAAATGATTCTAATCGGTACTCGGTATGGACTAGAGCTCTTGTCCTTCTTAAGTAAAGGATTTCCAACATCTAATTTGTAATAGGCCCTGCCGCCGCCACGGACTGTCTGAATGATTATATTCTGTCATTATGGCTGCCACTGGATGAATTAAAATTTCAGTGTCTTTTATTTTCTGCTGCAAATCCGGTTTCGAATATTTGTGTTGTGTATCTCATCAAAATGGACATACTTTTAATTACGCCCACCCACTTACACATATCTATATCTACATCGACACTCCACAGGTCACCTTGCCACGCTCACTTCTCCTCCTTTCCTGTTATAATCGCTAACGGTCCCGAGGAGGAACAATTGTTAATAACCATTCATGCGACCCCTAATCTAATTCTACCTACATGGATTTTTCATGATACTTACGGAAGAGGAATCAATATGTGGTGTGAATCTTCTATGAAAGTTCCCTTACGGACTTTTAACAGCAGATCTCGCCGCGATAACCAACGCCTCTCTTAAAGCTATTCCTGTTGAGTGAACATCCTTGTGATGCTTTGTCCCTTACTAAACGAACCTGTGGCGGAACACGCTGCTCTTCTTTGAATCTTCTCCATTACCTACATAAATCAATATTCAAGTACCGAAAGACGGTTTTGTAAGCTACCTTCTTCCTCTGTAGGCAACACTTTCCGAGGATTTCCCAATGAATCTATATCTGGCATCTGCCTTTCCTACAAATTGTTTTATATCCTCGTTCCACTTAAAATCGGTGCGCTCGCATGCCCTCAGATCTTTAATGGATGTCTCTGCTTCCAGTATAACGCGGCAATCGTGTAATTGTATAATCGAATTGTAAATGGTAGCAAACACATACCCGATCTCTTAGGAACAAATATCCATGAGCAGATATTGAGTTATGTGACTGATAAAGGGGTAAGTGAGCACAAGGTCGTTTTAGCGGGACTGAATACCGTAACATCCAATCCTTCCAAAAATAAACTAAAAATAGATCTATTTAAAGAAGAAGATAAATGTTGGCCTGCATCCTTCCTAAGAGACAACCTCCATTCCTTCCGAACTAACTACGGAAGTATAGGCCAGAAGCGTCTTACATTCAGATAAATAATATCTACAGCAGTTGAGAGTTTATATCCCACCAATTAATCATAGACGGCACGGACCCCCGCATAGTATGCAAAGCACGTAAGAAGACTGTGTCAGAAATAACAAAATAAGCACGCCAAATTTAAAAACATACAAAATCCAGAAAATTGGCGAAGTTTTGAGAGTATCTGGTCGTATCTGAAGCACGCTAGTGACAAGACACAATCAATACCTTCACTGTTCGGTAGCAAAGATAATGTTACAAATCAAAATGCCACTGAAGTGGAGTTTCTATGTGTAGTTTTCCGAAATTTCTTCACCAAACAAGTCAAAATAAGTATTCCGGAATTCGAACGAAAAGCTGCTGCCCACATCATTAATAACTTAGAAACAGACATACTCCATGTTTTGTCTACATAGAGTACTTGTTGATTCCACATACATTAGGAACCTGAAGCTGATGTCGCGACGTATCTAAAAAGGTTTTGGCGGATTTCCGGAAAATCGAAGTCGCATCCGTGACTTCTATTAAGATGTGTTTAATGATAACTAAATGACACAGTTTATCAGCGAATCATAGCAACTCAATTCTGATAGTTAAGACATAAGACAGTCTCTATTCGTGACACACCAAACAGCATGACACAGGATTGAAGAACAAAAAAGTACAGTTAGTCTGTTAGAATTACTTTTTTTAATTTACGCAAATCATTAGGACCATAGGACTCCATCGAGAGTGGCGTTTCATCTACTCTCCAGCAAAGAAATCTGGACCATTTTCATTACAAGAACAGAATAAATTTCCATCCACTGGTCGTGTTCCAGGAATCCATTTTATTTGAACCTAAAATTTCATCTTACTCTAAAGATTACAGAAGCTGAGAAAACGGAAAATAAGGAAAGATTCAATGGTTGTACAGGAGTGTCCTTGTTATCTTCTGATGGCTACTGTCGTATCAGTGTAGCCCCGTAAGAGTAAAAGCCGCCGAAGACCTTCCATTTCTCCTTCCTAGAGTACGTACTTCACATAACGAACTCCCCTCTGATAAAATTATTCTATCCCTTGACAATGCCTATTTACTTTCTAACGTCTCACTAAGTCTCTTTATACTTTATCCTCAGAAATATTTTTAATTTTAAGGTAATTTCTATTCATTTCGAACCGGTAGATATGATCATAACAAGGAGACAATCATATTATTGATAAAAACATTTATGATGTATTAATTTATGCCATTCCAGAGCACTGTTGGTACTGCATAAATAAAACTTAGGAACTAGAAAGGGAACGTTGATTCTTCTGGAAGGCTCTTTTACAGAGATAGTTCATTGCTATATCCGCTATGTACACAAATAGTTTCTCTGTTAACAGATTTACCTAAAGTTCAACGACGATTTAATAACTCTAACAAGTGTCAGCTAAAGTAAAACCAGTAATTTTTGATTGTGAGGAAAAATGCTAGGAATCAGTCAGAAAAATTTCATATTCAGGTATATGTGCTCCATATGGTAAGTAATCATGGCTTTTCAATATAACTGTGGAGTAGAGTAATGCATAATACTAATTAATTTTGGTGGTTTAACTAACGTACAAGGGATGTAAGAGGGATTTTGTTCTTTAAAGATAAATGTGAGAATGTTTTCATATTATGAGATTTTGTAGCAACATCTGTCATCACAAAATGAGAAATTTCTTGCTCGTCTGCTCTATTATCTGTAAGTAAACATTTAAAAAATCGATGTTGTTGTCAACGTTTTTTGTTATTAAAAGAGAGAGCTTGTAGCAAATAATCGTCAGAAACACACATTACACCTATAAATATCTTCACATAAATGCTACAGTCTTTCGGAGAACCTGCTAGGTTTGTTGGTCAGAAATTACGGCGTCAGGGTTCACCAGTTCGCTTGCAAAAACTAGAACTATTTTGTATTGCTGGAAATGGAATGGTCAAAGTAGATAACGCAGTGGACTTTTGTCAGGTGCGTTTTAACTTCCTACGGTAAATAAGAGGCTCCACCAATATTATGAGCGATGGACAGCTCTAGGAACAAGGATACCTAGCCTATAAAGTTACTGTATTTTTATATTTCAGTAGTTTTTAGCAGTAAAATAGTTCATCGGAATACTTTCAAGTAGCTGGCTGCTACCCCTCAGCTTTCGATTTGTTTTTATGGTGCTATTGCGTAATTTTGTGTACTCCTAGGTTCTCTGAAGCAGAAGATTATCGCTGGACGCGACAATTTTTGCATCAAAAGGCTGTCTCCTCTGTGTGTGTGGAAGACTAAAATACATTCCTGGCGCATTGTTCCTGGTATGTTTATTTTGGGTTGGCTTTGTAATGAGGAAGATCAAAGTAATATACTTCGATTACTTCAGACACGAAGTCCTTTATGAGATTTGCTACCATGTTTGGTACTAAAAAATTGCCCTCCTCGTGGTCACCTCTCCTTCTGACGTGTTTTGGTATAACACAGTATCTAGTGAATTGTAAATAATTGTGCTTAACATCAGTGCCACGAGTGATGTTTTGGCACTGATCTTAGGGAGGATTTTTATAGCAGACTCGGCGTCGTGTACCGATTGAGATCCGATGTTGCCCACACAGAAACGTGTCGTCAGAAACGGAAAATAAAAGAACTGCTTTGTCGACCAGGAGAAGAGTAATTTTATTAATGTTTATTATTTAGCTTACAGTGGTCCAGAGATGGAATCGAAAAGCTGTACAAGTTTAAGCTATATAATCTCAATGAGACAACGTTTCGTCAGATACGCTAACAATGCATTGTCCTTGTGCATGTTTCTGAGTCTTTAAACAATTTGACTGTGATAGAGACATATGAGAGTTTCCGTTTTATTTAAATAACTTAAGATTGTATAAACATTCGCCAAGTAACCAAGAAAAAGAATGTACTCTAGGTTTCGATGAAGTCATTACTTATGTGCAAAAATGGATAATACTTAATTATTTTAAAAATTTGAGACGATATTAGATATGTATCGTAAACCTGGAATATGTCATGAAGAGAGTGTTTTCGCCTGTACATACAGAGAAGCAAACTGCATATTCAAAGCAAGTTCGGCCTAAGGTAGATGCTGATGTAAACAAACCTGTTGCCGTGCTACATTTTCAGCGTCATTTCTGCCCTCGGACGTTTTGGAAACTCTCGTGGTGAACGATTGAGATGTGTGTGTGTGTGTGTGTGTGTCACGTTGCGGGTGCACATACGACAGAGAGGCAGGCGTTACCTGCAGTGTGTCTGGCGGGTTGCGGAGCTGCGAGGGGCACGCTGGATGCTGCACAGGCCGCCTGGACCCCACTGCCGGCGCCGCCGCAACCACTTGTTTGACCGCCGGAGCCACCGGCGTCTTCCGCCTCCACCGCGTGCAGCCGACCGCCGTTGCCGCCCACCTCCATCTCCGTCATCTTCCACGTGTTTGTGCCTTCTTTCCCCTATCTACCGGTACTTCGTGCCTCTCTCACTCGACAACTCGGCCGCAGACGGGTTAGTCGAGGTCTCGTAATTGATCTGTAACGAGGACGATAGCGCAGATGACAGTGTACTCTGATGTCCCCACGCCTCAGAGTTTGACAGTCGACAGCCGATGCCGCTAGTGGCTCCCAGCAGAGCGTCGCTGACCAGATCGTAGCGGGCTGTCGAGCGCGACAAGAGGCGGTCGCGGTTGCTAGGTTACGGCAAGATAGCCGGCTGGGTTCGCGGCCGCTGTTCCGCCGCTGCCGGTTGCCGACTCGCGACTGGCGGGCCTGCTCCGGCGTCCGCGTCTGCCGTGGTCCAGTGCGCCCCCTCCCTCCCCCAGCCTCATCCCCCCTCCCCATCCCTCCCCTACCTGCCAGACTACACCCTGCCCTGGTGCTGTGCTCTGCACAGTGCGAGCGCGTCGCGACGCCGAGCGGTGCCGACGCCGCCGCCGGTGACATCTAGCGGTGCTCCCGGAACCTACAAGCCGACGCCGTCGTTGCCTGTGTATTTGCCCGGCAGTAACTTCAGAGAAGCCGCTGATCACTATGCGATAGGACGAGTCTCTCGATGGCTTCTACTCGAGAGGAGGTAATTTACGTGCGCATTTGTCCTCTTCATGGAAACTGCGTTTAGTGTTCCCAGACGTTCCGTACAAATAACTTAGCCAGAACTTTGTACATAGCTGCTAAGGTTCAGTGACCGTGTCAGAATTATATTAGAATAATATTAAGTCAAAATTGACTAGGTTTCGACGCTACTATGAGCGTCGTCTTCAGAATTAAACTAACTGTTCTAAAATATATTAGGTATATAATACAATAATAAAATTAAAGTTTGTACTGACTGGAAAGAGATGCAGTACTTACAAGTCACATTTTAAAAAAATTCTATGCCGGAAAGGCGACGTCATGAATAGTTGTAAATAAGATGGCCAGCCGCTAAGGGCTGCTCGTACTTGAGTGAACAAGGGCTGCAACAAGCCAGATGCCCTACTGCGTATTCACCTCCATTCCAGTTGGTTATAAAGCTATACAACCGTGATACCTTTCTTATTTAACAACTGATTTCGTTAATTCGGTAAATAAATTCACCACAGGTGACTCTCGTCAGCGTACGACTTGGCAAGAGGTCTCACCCTGACAATGTTTTAATAGGGACAACGAAGTTACCCCTAGCATCCTGGTGTAGGGAGCCATCTGGTATGCTTTCTGGTCAGGGCGCCTAGTGATTGAGGGAGATCTGACAGCACAATGGTTTGTCACCGACATTCTCTTTGCCGATGTATTGCTTCTCATCGGACAGTCTCGTGGTACCATCGTCCAGCAGGACAATGCTCGTTCACACATGACACTTGTCCCTATGAACCGTGTATGGGATGTTGAGGTAATCCAGTAGCCAGCAAGACCCCGGATCGGTGCGCAACATAACATGTGTGGGACAAGCTAGGACATCAAATCCGTCCCAGCGTCATTATCCTGCACATGAGTGACCAGTTACAATACTTATAGGCCCATCTCAAATGAATGAGTGAATACGACGAAGCCAGACAGAGTGCAACATTATAGCTGCAAATTGGTTCACACTCCCTGTCAGGCTTAATAATTCACACGTAGAAAAGATAGACGTAAACTTAACGAGGCCATGCGCATTGTTATTGGATCAATACGATGTGCTACCACATACTGGCTACCTATCTTGAACCACATTTCACCTCCCGATATCAGAAGATCTTAGAAGAAGAGAGCGCTACTGCATGAATACCAGAAGATTGCTAATAACACCGACTTACCATTAGTGGACGACATTTCATTGTGGAGCGAAGGAGACCAAGATCAAGACATCCCACTCTCATCACAGCCAGGACTCTCATGGAAACTTAATTCAATTCCTTCAATGAATGGAAACGCTGCTGGCATCAAAACTGTTCCCCGCAATGCCTGCAGCTGCCCTGCATTCAGAATAAACCCCCTAGATTCGACCAGGCTCGAGCAATTTGGACTGTCTTAAACCGCATCCGATTGGGCCACAGATGATGTGCAGACACTCTCTCAAGTAGGGCAAATCTTCATCACCATCCTGTGACTGTGGTGCGGAACGACAGACAGTTGTTGTATCGACATGTCCCACACGTGCCTACAAGAGTCTTTTCGAAGACATACTCATAGCGACGAGTGACATAAAATACATAAAGACTGTGATATTCGTCTATTGCTGTTGTTATTTGTGGTAATTTATGCTGGAGAACTGTACTTAAATGTTGATGTGTAATAAGTTTTAATCTTCATGATGTGTTGCCATACGACAAATAATAAATTTATAGCACTGCCCAATTATTTTTATTTAAGACTCGATGTTATAAGCACTTAAATAACATCACATACACGCTCTACGCATGAAATTTAATTTCGTTTTCTCCTCCTCTTCTTGGTGCATCACTTTGTCAGGCAGCATACAAGTCATTATGTTATTTGCGCAACCACTCAAAATTTTTCATATGTATCTTCGTTTCGTGGGCGCAGTAAACGACACTATGAATTGTCCTTACCTTCCAGATAGACTCTACGTTCCATAGATATTTACGCTAGACAAGAAGTGTACGAATTTTGAAATATTTAGTCATAAAGGAAGTCCATGGATAAGGTTATTTCACAAGTTTCGTTAACAACAGAGAAAAAGAGAGAGAGAGAGAGAGATAAATGCTTAAGGCAGCTGCTAGTAGTAAGTCCAGGTTCGACTCCAGGGCTGACACAAATACTCATTTCTCACCAAATTATCATCTTTCTTCTTGTTAGGCTGTATGTGACTGTACTAAAATGAATACCTAAAACATTGATTCTGTATAACTTCATCTACGCCATTCCCAGATTTTTAGTACACAAGGTTTCAAATATATGACTTTACCAGTTGAAGTACATGAAGACATTACCTTTACATCAGCTCATATCCCTTAATGGACAGCATTGTTGTCTGTGAAATTATTCAGTATATACTAAGAACTCTTGCGCCTTATTGTATATCACTAATCCGTTCCACAAGTCAGTCAGTATTACACTCTTGACTAGATAATCTTTTAAGAAACACAACTCCCCAACAGTTAAAAACGAGAACATAGAGCAAAACTTACACTAATCACGGACTATAGCACCCATAATCTTTCAATCAGATGACAATAGAAGGTACATACTCGCACAGAATTTTACTAAAAATAATTTTCCAACTGTGAGACGCCGATTGACCATTAATCATGCAACAAGTCAACAACCGTTGACTAAAAGAGATCGTGTTATGTACAGATCAGTTTCCAAATGTTCTCCAGAGCGTCTCATCTCACCGGATATAATGTAGTTATTTATAGTTGCAAAACGTATTTAGGGTGATTGTAATGTTTTATGAGCCATTAAAAGCTTTCAGTCATATTTTTGTGATAACTTCTACATTGTAGTACTGTTTCAGTGCTGAAGTGTATTCTTTTTTTACAACTGAAAAAAACACCAGATCGTTCGTTTTCCATAGCTGACTTACCATCCTACGTTTACGGTGCCCAGCGGTGAGACATGGACTCTTCTACGATAAGTTAGGTATGATGTGTTGCTTGTAATCCACTAATTCCAGTGAATGTATTGAGTAATGTCTTCGCTTGAGACGCTAAGCGTGTCTATTTTAAGTCAGAAAGTACGTTTTCCTGGTTCTGATTCAATGCAGACTTTCCTCATTATTTATGCACCTGCAGTGCCACCCAGAATTTAGTGTGCGCCCTGAATAATCTCAATCATGATATTGGAAACAGTTGGCTCAACAAGGTGAAGACCAACTTCACCAAAAATGTTCTTTCCTTTAACATAAAATTGCGATCTCTCACACAAAACAATTCGCTTAATTTGGTCCTTATTGGCTATTGTTGGGCCCTGTTCTGTTTTACATTCTGAAAATAAACTGGAAAATAACTTTGAGTCTTCTGTCAAAAGCTTGGTTTTCATTTGAATCATGATGCAGTTACAGATCTAAAGGCCGCACTTCTGGTCTTAACATGTAATTTCATTATTTTTACACGATGTCCCCACTAATACTACTATACAAACTTGTTCCGGTATGATGACGAAAAATTGCTACTAAAACAAACAGTTATTAACAGTTCCTTTGACTTATGTTACAACTTTGACCACAGATAATGTACATTAAAAACGCACAATCTTTTCACGTTACAATGGACCTTCTTCCACAAGTTGACGTTCCGAAGACCTACATTCCTTGTTAAAATACAGGTATTCTGAAGAATAATCATATAAAACAGCTACTGACCTTTTCTTATAGGCTCATCTTAGAAAATAAAAAGTGAGATGTTTGTATATACTGTAAAGTTACTCCTTGGCGTAGTTATGTGCAAATAATCAAAATGTTAATTATTAAAAGGAGATCCAGTATAACGTTCAAAATCTGATTACTTTTAATGTGTACTGTGTTTTACATAAATGATAAGGGAAACAGTAAGTTATTGTTTAACAATTGCTTACAGTAGTTACATTTCTTCCACGATCATACTAAAATATATTTAATTAGTACGATCAGTGACAACTAACACGTGAATAGAATCACTAAGTGACATGTTAAGCTTGTGAACACGGATAATTAAAGCTAAAAAACTAATTATAAATTCGGAGAACTTGGAGTAATGTACACTGATGTCCAAAATTAAACCAACAAACGAAAATTTTGCAAGGTTGCGTTTATTTTGCCACAAAACAGTATAAACAGGTGACAGTTAAATATAAAAAACCTCCGGTTTTTCCAACTTAACGGGTTTGTACACACATTCTGTTAACTGCTTAATGTACTTAGTATGGTGTGTGACCACCTCTGGCAGCAATGCAGGCCTGAAAACGACGGGATATGCTGTGAAAGATGTCATAAGTCTCATGTTTAAACACTAACTGTCGTTCTTCCTGCAGAGCTGCTCGCTATCTTGGAGAGTGGTTGGTGGATGCTGAGGTGATGCAAGCCGTCTCCCTAGTGCATCCGAGACTTACTCTATGGGATACAAATCGAGAGAGCGAGCAGGCCAAGAAAATATCAGTCACCTGTGCTCTTTTACGTCGAAATTATGTTCCAAAACCTTCACGTAGCAATCGGTAGTCACCGTACCGTCAAGGAACATCGCACCGATTATTCCGTGACTGGAGATTTCACACAACACAGTCACCCGTTGAGGATGGAGAGACTTCTCCATGGCGAAATGCGGATTCTCAGTAACCAAATGCTCCAGTTTTGCTTACCGACGAACCCATGCAAATGAAAGTGGGCTTTGTCGCAAATCAAACTATAATTCGCATAGTAATTCCCATCATGCCCCGCGGCCAAACGTGCAGTTTGAATGTCCTAACACTAACAGTTTAGAAGTTATGACGATTTTATTTCATATAGTTCAACTTTTGTCACCCTGTATATATATATACACTATACCCTCTTCAGACACAAGAAAAGTTTTTGATAAGAATGTGGCACATGGATCTCATAAACGACCATTGTAATGATAGTTTTCGGTTATTGCGCATGCGGGTAGAGGTGGTTCTACGGACCCTCTGCCAGGCACTTAAATGCCATTTGCAGCGTATTCAGGTAAATGTAGATGCAGATGTAGATTTCTCTATGTCCATCTGGCTTGACAACGAGATTCAAATCGGCTATTCACGAAATAAGGCAATGAAAGTAATAGCACAAATTTATGTTTATTTGAATTTAATTACCATATATAGATTCACTACTTACAGAATATTACAAAAAACGACAAGAACAGCAGTTTCAGACATCAGTATTTCTGAAATTCTGATAGTACATCGCAGTCACTTTTCAGTTGTTGAAGTCAAAATTACTGATATACAGATATACGAGTACTTGGATTCGGAGCATATGAACTTTCTTTTAGGTACGGAACTCTTATTTCTGCATCTCATCTATTCATTTCTGTCTGTAATTGAGCAGAGTGGCAGATATAACTCCCACTTTTTCTAACATCTCTGTTTGGAACTTTCCTTTAAGCGCTGCCTAGGGGTTACTTCCGCACCTAGTGAATGCAGATCTTTTCTGTACTCAGACCACGAGTTCATAATCGCCAAGTCAACGAAATGGAAGGAGAACCTTGCAGGATACTTCTTTGTGCCGCCAAGACGCAGTGAGCAGAACATCTCAGTGTAGCCAACAGAGGAAACTAAATATCACTGAGAAAAAAATCCTGGAGACAGCTACAACGTCCAGCGTACTGCACACATGGTTTAGTGTAGAAGAAACTGTAATTGCACGTAAAGAAAAGTAGCTGGCTGGACGCGGGGACTGAAGAAGAAGAAGATCTTGAGTTATGTTAGACGATATATGGCGCAAGGAGAACTGTGACCACGATTATATTCCATATTTTTCCTCACAGTTTGTAATCGGTAAGTCTATATTACGAGTTGTGCCAGCAGTTGCGCTACAGAAACAGTAAGAGATAAAGCTTTGAAATGAGCGACTGTGGTTAAAAGATATGATACTTACGGAGTACGATTCTGTAAATAATGAAACCGGTCAGGTGTGAGTACGAATGGCTTTCTGAGAAATCAGAACAAATTTATTTATGTTTATGAACATCATCCGTCGCCATACTGGCAGTATATCTGTCCCGGGAATGTAAGATATCGAGGATGTGTTAATTTCACGTCTGACGTCATATAGCAAATGACAAAAGACATAGTACAAAAATTACTACATTCCATCTTGACGTGGTGGTACAGAACTCTTCCACTTATACTATTTAAAAAGCCAGTCGTAGGCTGGATAATGTTCTTTATTAGCTTAAATACGAAGCGTTTCTAACCAGAAAGGACATCATCAGGTTATGTGGAAATACACACATCATAAAATGTTTTGCAGCACCTCGGTTCCGAGAGTTCCGGAACCTGTGTAGGAAACTGGAATAGAGGTTAACATAAACATCATTTCCGTCCTTTTTATTACTCATTGAAACCACACATTACATGTTGTACCACCACAACCTCAAGAGGTGGTGACCCAGACTGCTGTACACACCAGTACCTCTCATACCAAGTAACACGTCCTGTTGCATTGATGCTTGCCTGTCTTCGTCGATTCGTCTTGGCATACTATCCACAATTTCATCAAGGCACTGTTAGTCCAGATTGTTCTACTCCTCAACGGTGATTCAGCGTAGGTCCCTTGGTGTTTGGCGGGTCACGTCACCCATAAACAGCCCTTTTGAATCAATACCAGGCATATTCGATAGGGTCCATGTCTGGAGAACATGTTGGCCCATCTACTTGAGGGATTTCGTTATCCTGAAGGAAGTCAATCACAAGATGTTCAATTTGTTGCAGTTCCTGATCTATATAAATTCGCTGGGTGGCAATCTGAGCTGTTCTCTTAGGTTGTTCGCAGATGATGCTGTAATTTACCTTCTAGTAAGGTCATCCGAAGAGCAGTATCAGTTGCAAAGCGATTTAGAAAAGATTGCTGTATGGTGTGGCAGGTGGCAGTTGACGCTAAATAACGAAAAGTGTGAGGTGATCCACATGAGTTCCAAAAGAAGTCCGTAGGAATTCGATTACTCGATAAATAGTACAATTCTCAAGGCTGTCAAGTCAACTAAGTACCTGGGTGTTAAAATTACGAACAACTTCAGTTGGAAAGACCACACAGATAATATTGTGGGGAAGGTGAGCCAAAGGTTTCGTTTCATTGGCAGGACACTTAGACGATGCAACAAGTCCACTAAAGAGACAGCTTACACTACACTCGTTCGTCCTCTGTTAGAATATTGCTGTGCGGTGTGGGATCCTTAGCAGGTGGGATTGACGGAGGACATCGAAAGGATGCAAAAAAGCGCAGCTCGTTTTGTATTATCACGTAATAGGGGAGAGAGTGAGGCAGATATGATACGTGAGTTGGGATGGAAGTCATTAAAGCAAAGACGATTCCCGTCGCGGCGAGATCTATTTACGAAATTTCAGTCACCAACTTTCTCTTCCGAATGCGAAAATATTTTGTTGAGGGCAACCTACGTAGGTAAGAATGATCATCAAAATAAAAGAAGCGAAATCAGAGCTCGAACAGAAAGGTTTAGGTGTTCGTTTTTCCCGCGCGCTGTTCGGGAGTGGAATGGTAGAGAGATAGTATGATTGTGGTTCAACGAACCCTTTGTCAAGCACTTAAATGTGAATTGCAGAGTAATCATGTAGATGTAGATGTAGATGTAGATATGGTTTCACTATCGGTCTGAGGAAGGCGTTCACGTATCATACAGCCGTTGCGGCGCATTCTATGACCACCAGCGGTGTACATAGGCCCCACATAATGACACCCCAAAACAGCAGGGAACCTCCACCTTGCTGCACACGGTGGACTCTGTGTCTAAAGCGTTCAGCCTGACCGGGTTGCCTCGTAAGATGTCTCCGACGATTGTCTGGTTGAAGGCATATGGAACACTCATCGGTGAAGAGAATGTGATGCCAATCCTGAGTGGTCCATTTGCCATGTTGTTGGGTTCATCTGCACAGCGCTGCGTTGTGTGGTGTTTGCAAAGATGCACCTCGCTATGGATGTCTGGAGGAATTTGCGCTTCATGCAACCTCTTGCGCACAGTTTGACTCGTAACACGACGTCCTGTGGCTGCACGAAAAGCATTATTCAACATGGTGGCGTTGCTGTTAGGGTTCCACCGATACATAATCTGTAGGTAGCGCTCATCAAAATGGTGCAAATGGCTCTGAGCACTATGGGACTTAATATCTGAGGTCATCAGTCCCCTAGAACTTAGAACTACTTAAACCTAACTTACCTAAAGACATCACACACATCCATGCCCGAGGCAGGATTCGAACCTGCGACCGTAGCGGTCGCGTGGTTCCAGACTGCAGTGCCTAGAACCGCTCGGCCACATCGGCCGGCGTAGCGGTCATCCACTGCAGTAGTAACACTTGGGCGGCCTGAGCAAGGCATGTCATCGACAGTTCCTGTCGCCTCTGCATCTCCTCCAAGTCCGAACAACATCGCTTTTGTTCACTCCGAGACGCATGGACACTTCCTGGCACAAAGTAACAATGCGGACGCCATCGAACCGCGGTATTGACCGTCTTGGCACGGTTGAACTACAGACAACACGAGCCGTGTACCTCCTTCCTGGTGGAATGACTGAAACTGATCGGCTGTCGGATCCTCTCCGTCTAATAGGTTGCTCGTGCACGGTTGTTTACATCTTTGGGCAGGTTTAGTGACATCTGTGAACAGTCAAAGGGACTGTTCAATTAGTTCAAATGGCTCTAAGCACTATGGGACTTAACATCTCAGGTCAGCAGTCCCCTAGACTTAGAACTACTTGAACGCAACTAACCTAAGAACATGACACACATCCATGCTCGAGGCAGGATTCGAACCTACGACCGTAGCTTCATCGCGGCTCCGGACCGAAGAGCCTAGAAACGCTCGGGCGCAGCGGCCGGCAAAGGGACTGTGTCTGTGATACAATATGCACAGTCGACTTCTATCTTCAGGAGTTCTGGGAACCGGGGTGATGCAAATCATTTTTTGATGTGGGAGGGAACGACGATATTACAACAAATCCGGTGAGTTCCTGTTCTAGACTACTATAAAAGCAAATAAGTTTCAAAAAGCGACCGAAAAAAATTATACAGAGAAAGTAATGTAACTCACGTTAAAACATCAGAAATTGTCTGGCAACAGGCATCCGTCAACAAGGCATGATGCCGCATAAAACATACTAAAAGGTGAACTATACGGAAAAATATTAAAAATAAATTAAATAAAATCGCCGGGATCATGCATTTGCGAAGGAAGAACCTGAGAATGCGTATTACCTCATGGAAGCGACGGCACGCATAACAGCGTAGAACAGGATCTCACGCGCAAACCGCAAACAGTCGTACGCTACAACGTCCCCAGATGCCCGTCCGCATTCACGTGGAGTCTACGTATGAGTGATAGGAGCTGATGCAAAATATTAGGCGGGTAGCAATGAGAGCCACAGAGCGGCGCTGCCGTCAGGTTTGCAGTGTGATAACGGCTTAAAATTCAAATAGTAATACATAAATTAAGAAATAAAAAAGTAATTGGGCATATGGGAATATACACACTGCAGGATACGCCAGATCGAAAACCATGCACAAAGCCAAAGAAAACACTTATGTTTTTAACTGATGCAAGAGAATAATGAAATAGAATACGTAGAGTAATAAAATAAAGATTAGACCACAAATCTGTGGCTAAAAGCTAACAGTGCCAAAAAGATAAAATACAACTGCACACACATGACAAGCGACCAAGGCCCTGGTAATAAATGGCTATAAACTGATAAATTACTTAAAAATGGGCAACATGCAATCATAGACAACCTGATTCTTGCTTTATAACTGGTCATTGTGTGACGTATCATTCTTAGCTTGTAAATGTTAAACACTTTGAATCTCTTCATGCATATTAAGTCTTACCTTTGGGGGCTGGTGGCCATTGGATTTAAGGTGCACAGTGAAGGCAGAATTATCCTTAATCTGTTCTTTCTTAGTCAGGAAGTGCTCCTGCAACGTAATTTTAAAAGCCCTTCCAGTCTGGCCAATATAAGCTGCTAGACATTCACAGCACTGAGGCATGTATACACCAGAGGCAGCATATTCATCTTTCTGGGTAAGCTCATTGTGAATGTATTGATATTACATTTCACTGGATGTCGTTTACACTATTCTTTTACGGTATTTTGACCACTGAAGAGGTTAGCTGTGGCGTAGGATACATTACCTAAAAATGGGAACAGAAAACCTTCACTTTTGTGACGCAAGGCTGAGGGAGGTTTCTATAATATGTTAATGATCGAGGAGCTGTAGCCCTTGTAGAAAGCGAAATGTTTGAAGTTTTCCAGTTCATTGTTACAGATAGTGGAATTTCAGTGATACGGTCTGTTATTGATCCAAGGTATCACTTTTAGAGGCTATATGTCGATGACTTAATAATTGTTTTTGACGGTGAAGGATCGGATATTATGCTTCTAGTCGAAGAGTTTAACAGTCTTCACAGCAATCTGCCCTTTACGCAAGAAGTCGTGAATAGCAATGCTGTTCTTAACTTCTTTGATTTGCAGCTTTGTCTGACTAATAATGTCATCAAATCTGACATTTATCGCAAGCCATCTGCAAAGAAGTCAGTTACACTCGCTACATCGTGTCTTCCCTATAAGTACAAGATGAGTTACTTCAGAACAGTGATGCAGCGTAGCACTGAAATTCCACTTAGCACTGAATCCATAACAAGGGAACTGAAAAATTTGAAACATATCTCTTTATGGAATGGCTACACGTCCTTCATCATTGATAAATTATACATTCCAAAAAGATCGTCACGCTATCGACAATCCACCCTCGGTGTTGCACCTGAAAATTACGGGTTTGCTAAACTTCCGTTTTTGGGTAATGTGTCCTATCCTATAGCTAAACTCGTCAGTGGTCAAAACTTAAAAATAGTGTATGCCACCTCCAATAAAATGTAAAACCAAATACATTCGCAATGAGCGTCCCCATGATGATAAATTTGCTGCTGGTGATGTGTGTATGTGCTCGAGTGCCGTGACTGTGAAGCAGTTTACATTGTCCAGACGGAGAGGACTTCTAAAATTAGGTGTCTTGAGCATTTGCGCAATAAGAAGGGACAGGTTAAGCATAATTCAACCTTCGCTGGGAAACCTTCAATCGAGTGGCCACCAGCCACCTACGCCCGGGAACGTAAGTGTTTTTGCACCACGCTCCCAAAGATAAGAGGCTCAATCCGCTTGAACAGATCGAAATTGTTCAACATTCACACGCCAAGAAGGACACGTTACTCAACGAACAGTTATCAAGCAAGATTTAGGTCGCCTATGACTGCATGTTTCACGTTTTCAAACAGTTTATTAGCTTTTAGTATTTTGTTACCAGGGCATCGCACGCTTGTCATATGTATGCAGTTGTAGTTTATCTTTTTGTCATTGTCATCTTTTAGCCAAAGATTTTTAGTATGATCTTTATTTTATTCCTCTGCATATTGTATTTCATTAGTCTCTTTTTTCAGCATAAGAATTTTCTGTGTCTCTGTGCATCTCTGTCGATCTGGCATGTCCTGCAGTGTGTATATTCCAATATGCTCTAACATGTTTTATTTATTTCTTAACTTATCATTACTATTTGAATTTTACGCCGTTATCACACCGTAAACCCGAAAGCAACGCCGCATGGCAACTGTCATGGCCGCTAGCCCAATATTTTGCAAGAGCTCCTTGTAACTGATGTATGCTCTACGTGAATACAAGCGGTTACCACAGGAATAAGTGTGCGGGTTGTTCTTCGTATAAGTTAGTTTAAGTAGTGTGTAAATCTAGGAACCGATGACCTCAGCAGTTTGGTCCCTTAGAAATTCACACACATTTGAACATTTGAACAATACGACCGGGCCTCTAGGGCCGTTGTAATGTGCGGCTGTTAACTGTTTGCGCGAGGTTCCGTCTACGCTGCCACGCCTGTCTGCGCCTCCATGAGGTGACACTCATTTTTCTGTTTCTCCTTCGCTCTCTACTAATGCCTGACCCCAGTGATTTTATTTAATTAATTTTTAATATGAGTCCATATAGGTTGCCTTTTAGTATGTTATAAGCGGCATCATGCCTTACTTACGGACGCTTTTTGCAGACAATTTCTGAACTTTTAATGTGAATTACGCTACGTTGCTCTGTATAATTTTATTCGGTCAGTTTTTGAAGCTTATTTGCTTTTTCACTCTAGTCCAGAGAAGGACCACGCCTCATTTATTTTAATATCGTCGTCCCTTATATTTTCAGATATACTGATGATGTCATACCTGGGAGAAACGCTTCCTTCTTAAGTTAATAAAGAACACTGCGCAAACGATGGCTGTTTTTAAATAAATAAAAGAAATATTCTTTCCATGTGATATAATCCCAAAATTTAGATAATTTTTGACTGACTTAGACAACGATTCAATCATTGCCTAAATTCAGTGCAAAAATTAAGTTCGAAGGGTGGTGATATGTAAGGTGTCAGGCAAATCCAACACCTTCCATAGAAACCCTGACATGATAAGCAAATCCAGTAGTATGTCACATAGCTCCGAATAAATCGTGACATTAAATTAACCAAAGTAATACGAGTAACGAGTGAGCAAATGGAATACCACAGACTAACACAAGAATGCCTAAATGCATGTCATACCTTCCCACCATGAGACAGACGCAGTTCCGAGGGGGGAAACGAGAACAGAAGCCGAGAGCAGAACCGTGTTAAGCGAGAAGGCCCTACGATAAGGGACGGACACCCACGTCGCCAGCTAACCGCTACGACGACACCACCCGCAAGTTTTCAGCGTGAGACTTTTTCGCGTCTCTGTTACGTTAAGATCTTACGATAACACAAAAAAGGCCACACCACCCGCAAGTTTTAGGGTGCGACTTTTTCGTTTCTCTTTTACGTTGCAAACTTTAAAAACATTGCCCCACCACGAAAAGTATAACGTTTCTCATTGGATAGTCAGAATTTTTGTAGGTGGAGCTTAAGGTTAACATTGAGACCCTGATTGGTCAGATGAAAACACAGCCAGATAGTTTTTTTTAAACCAACTTCGCTAAATTGTAGTAAGGGGAAGTTAGAAGGGAGTTGCTTCCGAGAGGGCGAGCTGGACGGAGCTGCGCTGGCCGCCGCCCCCTGACAAACACCGACAAGGTAATGAACGCACGCGATGCCGCATAACAGCGCATAAAGCTTCACTCAGAACTACAGAAGTCTCATCTGATACTACACCTTTACGTAATACTAGTGTCGATCGTCAATTAAAGCGCATGATGTTCACATTTGCCACTTGAAGTAAAAATCTGAAACGCGATGATTTTTCTGTTATATAGTATTGAGAAGCCACATCAGCCACTGTAATTTACGACAAGTTAGATAAGTAATTAGAGATAATTGAGTTTCACTGTAGACCATTTTGATAGTTTGCTCTTTTGTGAAACTTAATTTAAACCTAGATTATAGATGTTATATAGCATAGGTCATCCTTCGATCCATTGTAGAACTTGGAAACCCATTCAGGGAATATTCGTTCACATTTTAGTTGAACGCAGTTGGTTTTTACCATCCTGTATTAAAACATTTCCTTTTATCAATAGTGCAATTTATAAACGATGTTCTGTGAGTAGAATAAAATTTCCAATGGTAAACTCAACTGCTTTTTCGATGCTATTTTACCAGCTAACTAAAAATAGGAAAGCCTTAAACCCCTTCCACTAAATTTAGTTAGTATTAAGATTCTTTTACAGCGAGTGCAGTGGAGCTGACGCTGAAATCATTAAGTATTTGGTTATATCATCGCTAGTCCCACTGAACTCTTCTGAATTCTACATGTCATGAGTGGTCTGACGTCTCCTTACCAGCAACAGTTCCCAGGTTCAAACTAGTCAATTCCCTAAAAAACACGCTCAGAGCATCGTTGCGCGAAAGTGGTAGGGAGACACGAAATAGAACAAACAGACACCACGCAGAATGTTTAAAAAACGGCGACCCTGCCAGGATGGTAAAATACCATGTTTGAAGGTCGACCACATGCCTAACTAGGTCAGAAAAATATACTGCTGAAAAATTTTCGCAGTAAAAGATTTGTTCTTAAAGTTATACACAGTCGAAAACAGTAGCTGCAGCGATAGATAGTAAAAGTATTCAAGAAAAAGTGAGTCTGTCAGAGACAATAGCATAATTAAGTTATGAATTTTAATATTGTTAGAATTAAGTTTTCTCTCCAATGCAAGCGCACAGGTGGCGGATACATCGTTGACAAGTTGGTTCTGACCCAACAAGTAAGAGAATGGATTGTCAGTCTTAGTAGTGTCAAGTCGTGTGAACAAAAAGTTTATGAAACGCGTGAGATCATATGAGCGCATGTTGACGCTAAGTAGGGCGCGTGAATTGCTTTTAAAACAGAAAATAAGGGATTGGGAAAGATTAGCAATGGCAGATCGAGACCTTGACCGAATTGAGGTAGAGACCCAGCATGAAAATGGACAGAGAATAGAGGACAGTACAACAGACGATGCAGTATCGCGAGAAATAGGACAGATAACGCACCATAACGAGGATAATGTATGTCAAGGCATAGAAAACGTAAGTCAGCATACGACAGAGGAGCAGGAAAGTAGAGAGACAGTCGATGAGGATTCTAACTTGCGTCTTGAATACTTAGAACCCATAGCACAAGTAATCAGAGCTCCCTCACCACAGAGTACAAGGAATGCGAGCAGAAACGTGTCACAGCACAGTTCAATGCAATCGGTTGCAAACCAACCCTTGGGCGAAAACACAGAGCGTAGGACGTCGGAAGAAAACGCAATAGGACCCATCAATCTGGAAGAATTATTACCACAAATTACGGAAACCATGACAAGGCAAAATAAAGATATAGAGAACCAAATTCAAATTCAGAATGCAGAAACCACGAGACAAATGCGTGAGATTAAACAACAAAACAAAAAAATTCAGTAACACCTAAGTCATATTGAAGACGAGGCAAAAGAATCTCGATAAGTGATAGGAAACTTAATAACAGGTCACAATCAATTGAGAACAGACATTGACAAGGTACAAGCGGACGTACAAACATTGCGTAATGACACTCAGGACGAGATCAAAACATTACGTAACAACACCCAGGGAGAAGTCAAGAAACTAGAGAAACGGATAAACGTAATTACTAGACAAGCAGCAGGTACAGCGCGTGAAGTTGTTGAAAACAGTGTGTTACACAAACGTATCACAAAAGCAGCGCTGATAACATATGATAACCGCATAGTCAAAATAGAAGCGCGAACGAAGCGACAATTTCAGAAATTGCGAACAGAGTTGTTGCAAACCATTGAAGAGCGTAGTGAGCAGGATCGAACAAGCACAGAGTCTGCAACCACATCCGTATCTGTAACAGCACCGGAAAAACAAGCAATTAACGAAGGTATTACGCATTTGCGATTCCAATCACAGGCGGAAAGTAACATACGTGAAATCAGACAGCCTGCACAGCAACAAGCACGTTTCGAAATTCTTGATGAACAAACGTCATCACAGACACATGCGGAACCACAAATGTATGTTTCAAGACAGTTTGGATCGTGCAATGAAGCAGAAAGGTTAGCCAGACAAGATACCCACCCAATACGTGACAATGGAAAGCCAGGTCGCGAAGAGTACAGTACAATGCATTCAGCTACACGTTCACAACCGATGGAAGAAAATTATTGCGTGCCACTCCAACGATACTACGCAAGGGTAGGCGAAAGTTACAGTGGACAATATCCAATGGATCTACCACAACCGGAAAGAACGACGGGAGAAATGATCAGAAACAAAAGTGGCGAAGAATCGCGAATTTCATATGGAACTATTATGAAGTACGACAACGATCATTTCCTCACAGTCAGAAAATTTCAACACTTTAGAGAAGGAAACTCATTACATCTACGAACTTTTATTGATCAATTCCGAGTAGGATTACCAGAACACTGGACGCTAGCACACAAATTAGGCTTTATATGTGCACACATGTCAGGAACAGTTGCAGAAACCATGCAGAATGTTGCAGCGACATGCCGATCGTACGAAGATTTCAGAGTGATGTTTCTCTCACGATATTGGTCCAGCGAAGCACAGAGCAGAGTGAAGTACCAATTGTTACAGAACCTATATTTTGAAAATTCAGGAGAGAAGAGTCCCGTGAAATTTTTCGAATTAATGGCAAAGAAAAATCAATGTTTAGATGTACCATACAGTGACGGAGAGTTGATTGAATTATGCGCGATGAAGCTTCCATTGAAATACCAGCAATCATTAGTAGGTCGCGGAGGCAATGACGTCGAAACATTTAAAGGTATTCTAAGGGAACTAGAGTTCATATTTTCGGAAGATGACGCAAGAAAAAGACGAAGCGTACGTGGAAACGAAAGCAAAAAGCAGTGGAATCCACAAGACACAGTACGAAGAAACTATAATTACGAACCATGTGGTAACTTCGCACCAAGCAACGACAATAGATTTCAACAAAGAATCGGTTATGGATTTAGAAGAGAATACGGCAATAACTATAACTCAAACAGGAACGGCAACAACTATTACAGAGGGAATAACGACAACCGGAACGGGTACTGGAGAACCAATAGACCGACAAATTATCAACAAAGATACTACTATCAACAAGCTGAACAAGAAAAGAGAATACACATAGAAGAGGTGGAGGTAAGACCACCAAACCCCGGTAAACGTTCGAATTGACAGCTAAGTGCCCATGCCAAAGAGAATGACGCACCGACCCAGGACAATTGCAGCACCTTGAACAGAGAAGTAAAACTCTTATCACGAGATGAGAAGAAGGAAGAAACAAATCCGCAGGGACCAGATGAAAACGAAGACAAGAAAATAACAACATCTTGTTGGGACGAAATTAATTGGGAGAATACTGACGAGGAAGATGAATTACCAGAGGCATGCACAACGAATGTGGGAGAAAAGGACGAAATAATGAGTATTGCAGAGCTATTTGAGATGGAAACCAGGGAAAGCGAATTCAGTGAGGATAATGTGCAGTCGACAGAAGTTGAAAATAAGTTACTAGTGGGCACACAACCCAACGTATATTATGAAGGAAGTTATGAAGCGATAGTTAGAGCATTTAGATGCGATTATGTGGAAGTAGCGACGAAGAAGGAGAAGATAGACGAGGATGAGGAAAAAGTAGAGGATGTTGAAGAAAGCGTAAATGAAAGAAGAAATAGAGATGAGGAAATAAAAGAGACAGAAGTAGCAGTCGAAGCTTATCCTACAGAAAGTTCGAATTCACAAGGGAAATTCCTAAAAAGACTCATGTATGATTCAGTGGAGGATTCGTTGATGCAAGAAGAACAGAACCAACCCTTTCAAATTCAACCAATTGTGAAGGCCATGGTAAAGCATATCCCAGTCAATATTTTGCAATTGATAGCGAAAGTGAACTGAGTGCGATCTCAGAAAATTTATTCATGCAGTGTAATGCCAATGAGGAATTGCCAGTTCTGAAAACACGTAAGATTAAAGTAAGAGGTCCTATTAGAAACAATGCTGCGGAAGTTACGTGACAAACAAGGTTAACTCTTTCGTGCCAAGGTCGAAAGGTCGAAGCCAACTTCGTGATTATACCTAAACTAACTGTAGATATGATTATAGGTGCAAATTTTTTAAATGAGAGACGAGCGATAATAGATATGGGGAAAGGTAGTGTAACATTCTGAAATGTCAAACTTATCTTTGAGCATCAGCTAAAATTAGAAGAAATACCAGTTATAAACAAACAATTAAGAATGATGCGAGATAAAGAGGATGAAGAATTATAATGGTATGCACAAAAGGGGGAATCACCTCAACTCATGTTAGAAGTCCATAAAGAAATCGACGAAAAATTGCAAGAAGTTCAAGGTATTTCGGAACACAGTAAAAGAGAATTAGAAGGTATTTTACGAGATAAAGCAGAGGTATTTTTACCTAAGACTGGCAGTATTAAGCACTTTCAGTACAAGTTTGAAGTAAAACAGCGCAAACCATTTAGAGTGCCACGCTATACAATCCCATTAAGCTAGAGGAATAAAATATTCCAGGAGATATCTAAAATGTTAGATGACGATATTATTGATCCAGCTACCTCCACATATAACAGCCCGCTCCATATTGTACAAAAGCGAGATGGGAGCATCAGGTTAGTGCTTGACTCCAGACAGATCAACACAATCATAATCACTGAGACAGATCGCCCAGAAAAATTAGAGGAATTGATACAAAACTTCCACGGTGCTAAGATATTTTCATCAACTGATTTACGGAGTAGTTTCTGGCAAATAGAATTGGCCCCAGAATGTAGAAAATTTACAGCATTTATCGTATTCGGTAGATGTTACCAGTTTCAACGATTACCATTTGGTTTAAACATATCATCAGCAGCGTTTATTAGGGGTTTTAATACTATACTCAGTCCTGAAATTTTACAAAAAATTACTTGTTATGTTGATGATGTGATTATAGCAGAACCCTCTTGGGAACATCACAACGACACATTAAATCAGTTTTTACAGATCATGAAAGAGCATGGGGTCACAGTAAATATAACAAAATCCAAATTTGGAAGGCGAGAGATCAAATTTCTAGGGCACATAATTTCCGAGAAAGGGGTAATGCCCAACCCAGAAAAACTAACGGCAATCAAAGAATTCTGTACTTCATATAATTAGAAAACTCTCAGAGGATTTATAGGTCTCACCGGATTCTATAAAAAATTTATTTTGATCGACTCTCTCGCAACACCACGCCTATGTGCATTGACTGGAAAAAACACGCCATGGGTATGGGATCAACAAGGCAATGAAGAATTTTTAAAAGTGAAAAACGCACTAACAACAGCACCGATTTTAGCACATCCTGATCTAACACAAAATTTTTCTATGGCCATTGATAGCGCGAAAACAGATTTAGGACTTGTTTCATTCCAAGAATACGAACAGGCAGGGCTAAGATCATATAGAACAATTGCATTTGCCAGTCGGGTACTCACAAAAAGCGAGAAAAACTATTCAGTCATGAAGCTGGAAGCATTCGCCACGGTATGGGGCTTCCAACGTTTTCGATACTTCCCATTCGGAAGAAAAACAAAAGTATACACTGACCACAAAGCATTAGAATTTCTGTTATCCGCCAAACTAACTCATAGGAGGTTAGCCAGATGGTGTTAATACTACAAGAATTTGACTTCACTATTACACACATACCAAGACCAGCGAATGTATTAGCAGATGCTTTATCACGACGTCCACAGGGTGCAACCAATAACACAGGTTTGGAAGCAGCAGAAGACCAGTTTACAATGTACTATATGAAAGGATATGTAAGGATTTTCCAGACATTCGAAAGCACTATCTCGTAAAAAACAATGTTTTATTTCTTAGACGAAATGTTGCAACGAATGAATGTTTAATTTATATCTCAGATGAACTAATTAATAAGTACATATGGTATACACATTTAAGTAATGGCCACTTTGGACCAAAGAAATGCTTTTTTAAAATAAAACAAACAAGCCATTTTCCTAATATGGAAAGACGAATTAGAACAGTATTAGCCAAATGCAAAAATTGTTTGAGGGCTAAACACGTCACTTCCCAAACCAAACCACCTATGTTTCCAATAATCCCTAAAGGATTAAAACAAATAACTGCAACAGATTTGATGGGGCCCCTCCCACGCACAAAATATGGATATATTTTCATATTTGTCGTTTTGGAATTTACTTCTAAATATGTTACCTTGACACCATTAAAACGGGCAACACGTCTTACTATAAGTAAAGCATTTAGACGAGATTTTCTCAGACAAGTAGGTCGAGTGGAACGAATAATTTCGGATAATGGCCCACATTACAAAACAGTGCAATGGCAGAACAAGTTAAAACAACACAAAATAAAACCCACCTACATAGCTAAGTACAAACCTAGTGTAAATCCAGCAGAACGATCTATGAAGGACATAGGCACTTTATGCCGATTATATGCAGGCAAAAGACAAAACACTTGGGATATATACCTTAAAGACTTCCAAGAAGTAATAAATGAAATGCCACATAGCACTAAACTACTACCTACAGTTACTGTACTTAAAAATATTGAACCCCCAAACATAACCATAGAAAATGTTAGATTTCCTATTGTACCATGTAGACAGCACAAACAAGTCATAGCAACAGCACTCTCCAACATCAGAAAGGCAACCATTAAAAGGAAAGAAAGAGAACAGCAATTAAAAGAACATTCTCAGTAGGCCAGGAAGTATTTGTAAAAACACACCATCTCTCCAGCAAACAGAAACACAAAATACATAAGTTTTACGCTTCATACAAAGGACCTGTCATAAATAGCCAAATTGCTCATGATAATGCTGTGGAACTAATGAACCCAAAAACAGGCAAAACCTTAGAACTTCACCATGTGAGCCATATCAAAAAGTTTGTAGATTAATTTTATTACTGGTAAATAATCAGCACAATATTTCAAGATTATGTTGCAGAAAACATCGTCAGGAGAAAGAAGAATGAAGAGAGAGGGCCCGCATCTCGTGGTCGTGCGGTAGCGTTCTCGCTTCCCACGCCCGGGTTCCCAGGTTCGATTCCCGGCGGGGTCAGGGATTTTCTCTGCCTCGTGATGGCTGGGTGTTGTGTGCTGTCCTTAGGTTAGTTAGGTTTAAGTAGTTCTAAGTTCTAGGGGCTGATGACCGTAGCAGTTAAGTCCCATAGTGCTCAGAGCCATTTGAACTATTTTTGAAGAGAGAGGAAGGTGGGAAAAAGAAAGTAGTTTCAATAAAAACAAAAACAAAAATAACACCAATAGTACCATAGATTAAGGTGAAGGGATAAAGCGTAGATAGTTTAACAGCATGAAATACTAAAATGCTATACACCACGACACTACACAAAAAAACGAATTTGAGGATTTCTTGTAGAAGTTAAGATTCAAAATATCTTAGAATTGTAACATGGAAAGGGCGCCGAAATTTGTAAAGCTTTTTAAGAAGGCGTAAAAAAATTTAGACCCTACACATATTTTAGATGAATATAAGTAAAACTTTTTGTAAGAACCATTGTAAAAACTCCAGTAAAGATCAGATGCAATGATCGACAAGTTGCAACGTGAGAAGTATCAAGAAAGAAAAGTACGTAATTAGCAAGACACGATTCGTACAAGGCAGAAGCGTCGAGAGAAGGGAAAGGACAGTGAGACCAACAGAAGGCCCTTGTAACTGGAGTGGGCAATAAATTTGCCCGCTAGGTGGAACCCTGCTGGGACGGATCACCCTGCAGTGACACGACGAGATGCCGAATGCCGGAAAGGTCTCCGAGCGCCCCGAATGAATGGAGCAAGCGAAAAATCGGCCTGACGAGAAGACCGCTTGGGCAAGCCACCACTGGCAACAAATATGTGTAAAAGTCACACTACCGCTATTAAACAGCAGGCTGATGCACGAAACTGAAGAAAA
Source organism: Schistocerca piceifrons (assembly GCF_021461385.2). Taxonomy (NCBI): domain Eukaryota; kingdom Metazoa; phylum Arthropoda; class Insecta; order Orthoptera; family Acrididae; genus Schistocerca; species Schistocerca piceifrons. The sequence continues at coordinate 220,775,805 of NC_060143.1, forward strand.
CGTCCACAAAGTAAAAATGACATACCCAAACAATTTATCAAACTGTTACTTCAGAGCGACTAGTTATCAATAAATATTTCCATATCCTGCCCACAGAAGAACCAAGAATAAAGTAAGAAGCAGAGAAAAAGCAGGAATAACAGAAGTTGAAGATTCGCAAGATTGAGACCAAGAAAGAAGATGGGTGAAGAATAGACGACATACCTTCCCAAATCCCTATCCTACTGTAAACTAGTCGTCTGCGAAGTATTACAACGAAAAAGACCGCTTTCAGCGACACATAACGATGACTTTCACGCCAACAAAGCCAGTAAACCACGAGATTCCGCACTCACAGCTCCATTCCATTATGGGATCTCCACATCAGCAACACACACTTGCAAAGCCAACAAGGAATGACGAACGAAGCTGTACATTAAATAATTGCCCACATCCATCTCAAGTCCATCACCTTTGTGCAAAAACATTCGCCAACCTCATACTTAAACATTCATAGGATTGTGTGAATGTGTGAAATCAAATTATGTGATGTAGGAATTGTGCAAAAGAAACGTGTGAAAAACTAAACAATTTAAGCACACCAGACAGTTAATAAACTACAAAATAACAGTCATTGACTATGGACTTAAATAAAAAATAGACTATCGATAAAAATAAGTCATTAGTTCTGAAATGGACAGTATATAAAGAACAAAAGTAAGGCATAATAAACACTAAAATTACATGCCACTTATTTTCTCCTCATAAAAATAAGAGAACAACTATATTTTACTTATTTTCTTCTTATAAAAACAAAGAATAAAAAAAATTATCTTGTTGGATGTTTTTCCTTTTTTTTAACATTTGTACCTTTTGTTAGGATATCATCTCAATACTTATGTATGTATATTTCTTTGTCAAAGCAACTCTTGGAAATAATTCTTATTTGTTAGTGTAACAATGTTGAAATGAGTGTCTAGAAACAAAAACATTTTAGTTGTACATGATACTTAGAAAATGTGTTAGGAATAGATTTTACTTAATTACTACATTTATAAAAAAAATATATTTCTAAGAAAATCGATGTGAAAGAGTCCTTCTTTCGATAGCAAACTTCTTAGAAAAGAAACTCCACGCTTAAATAAAGAACGAAATTAGTTAAAAATTAATAATAGCACAAAAATATTCTTCTCTTGTCATTTTTGAGAATAATTTGGAAGAATATGAACATATAAATTAGTAATTCAAACTAGCATAGAACCAGAATAATGTGGCTGAACAGTAGGGAACAAAATTTAGCTAAAGAAATAATTTTTGACTGACTTAGACAACGATTCAATCATTGCCTAAATTCTTGCAAAAATTAAGTTCGAAGGGTGTTGATATGTAAGGTGTCAGGCAAATCCAACACCTTCCATGAAAACCCTGACATGATAAGCAAATCCAGTAGTATGTCACATAGCTCCAGATAAATCGTGACATTAAATTAACCAAAGTAATACGAGTAACGAGTGAGCAAATGGAATACCACAGACTAACACAAGAGAGCCTAAATGCATGTCATACCTTCCCACTGTGAGACAGACGCAGTTCTGAGGGGAGAAATGAGAACAGAAGCCGAGAGCAGAACCGTGTTAAGTTAGAAGGCCCTACGATAAGGGACGGACGGACACCCACGTCGCCAGCTAACTGCTAGGACCACACCACCCGCAAGTTTTAGCGTGAGACTTTTTCGCGTTTCTGTTACGTTAGGACCACCCCCCCAGCCAAAGTTAAAAGCTAGAGCCCTGTTACGTCTCTATTACGTTAGGACCACCCACTAGCCCATGTTAAAAGCTAGAGCCCTCCAGAAGAACAGTATAGATCTTACGATAACGCTAAAAGGACAACACCAGCTGCAAGTTTTAGTGTGATACTTTTTTGCATCTCTGTTACATTGCAAACTTTAAAAACATTGCCCCACCACGAAAAGTATAACGTTTCTCATTTGATAGACAGAATTTTTATAGGCGGAGGTTAAGGTTAACATTGAGACCCCGATTGGTCAGATGAAAACACAGCCAGGAATTTTTTTTTAACCCTACTTCGGTAAATTGTAGTAAGGAGAAGTTAGAAGAGAGTTGCTTCCTAGAGGGCGAGCTAGACGGAGCTGTGCCTGCCGCCGCCCCCTGACGAACACCGGCAAGGTAATGAACGCACGCGATGCCGCATAACAGCGCATAAAGCTTCACTCAGAACTGCAGAAGTCTCATCTGTTACATCCCCTTTTAGCGTAATGCTAGTGTCGATCGTCAATTAAAGCTCATGGTGTTCACATTTGCCACTTGAAGTAAAAATCTGAAACGCGATGATATTTCTGTTACATAGTTATTGAGAAGCCACATGAGCCACTGTAATTTATGACAAGTTAGATAAATAATTAAAGATAATTGAGGGTCACTGTAGACCATTTTGATAGTTTTCTCTTTTGTGAAACTTAATTTTGAACCTAGATTATAGATGTGATATGGCATAGTTCATCCTTCGATCCATTGTAGAACTTGGAATATTCGCTCACATTTTTGTTGAATGCAGTTGGTTTTTACCATCCTGTATTAAAAAATTTCCTTTTATCAATAGTGCAATTTATAAACAATGTTTTGTGAGTAGAATAAAATTTCCAATGGTAAACTTAACCGCTTTTTCGACGTTATTTTACCAGCTAACTAAAAATAGGAAAGCCTTGAAACCCTTCCACTAAATTTAGTTAGTATTAAGATTCTTTTACAGGGAGTGCAGTGAAGCTGACGCTGAAATCATTAAGTATTTGGTTATATCATCGCTAGTCTCACTGAACTCTTCTGAACTCTACATGTCATGTGTGGTCTGACGTCTCCTTACCAGCAACAGTTCCCAGGTTCAAACTAGTCAATTCCCTAAAAAACACGCTCAGAGCGTCGTTGCGCGAAAGTGGTAGGGAAACACGGTATAGAACAAACAGACACCACGCAGAATGTTTAAAACCTCTCTAATCTTCCGCCTGATGGCAAGAGGCTGCTTCGCCAGTTCATGCTCTTCTCCAAATTCTTTCAGTTTGTCGCACTCATCCTGATATTGTTCTACTGCTGACTTAATGTGTTGCCTTATTCGGGTACATTTTTCATGCTCAAATACTCGCGAGTTGATGGGTTGCAACGTCTCTCCTACATACAGTGAGATGACAGACGTCATGGGATAGTGATATACACATGTACAGGTAGTATCGCGTACACAAGGTATACGACGGCAATACATTTTCGGAGCCGTCATTTGTACTCAGGTGATTCATGTGAAAATGTGTCCAACTTGATTATGGCCTCTCAGTGGGAATTGACAGACTTTTAACGCGGAATGATAGTTGGAGCTATATGCATGGAACATTCGGGTTCGGAAATCGTTAGGGAATTCAATATTGCGAGGTACACAGAGTCGAGAATGCCAAATTTCGAGCATTACATCTCACCACGGACAATGCAGTGGCCAACGGTCGCCACTGAACGACTGAGTGCAGCGGAAGTTGCGTAGAGTTGTCAGTGCTAATAGACAAGCAACACTGCTTGAAATAATGGCTGTATCCTTCTGGAGAGGGTGCTAAATTTGGGCTGTGGCAGCAGATGACCGACGCGAGTGTCTTTGCTGCCAGCAGGACATGGCCAGCAGCGCCTCTGCTGGACTCGTGAGAGTATCGGTTGTACCCGAGACTGAAAAACCCTGGCCAGGTCAGACGAGTTCCAAATTCAGTTGGTAAGAGCTGGTGATAAGATTCGAGTGTGCCGTGAAGCCGAGGACCAAAGTTGTCAACAAGACACTTTGCAAGCTGGTGGTGCTTCCATACGTTGTGGGCTGTGATTACATGGATTGGACCAGGTGCTTTGATTATCTTCGGCTACTTGGGGGTCATTTTCCGCCAATGATGGAATTCACGTTTCCAAACAAAGATGGAATTTTTACACGTGTCGATGCGCCATGATACCGCGCCACAAATGCTCCCTATTGATCTGAATAACATTCTGGACGGCTCGAGCGAATAGTTTGGCCACCCAGATCGCCCTACGTTAACCGCATCAGATATTTATGGCACGTAATGAAGAAGTCGGATTGTGCACAGAATGCTAGACCGCTATATAGCAATATTTGTGCAGACGACTTCCAACGACTTGTTGAGTCCATGCCACGTCGATCTGTTACAGTACGCGCGATACTATGATGTAACCTATAACTTTTGTCGCCACAGTATACACTAACCCACAGTGTCACCAGATTTCGCAAACAGGATGCAGTTAGTCAACTGCATCTTTCCGTGAGCCAAGAATATCTTTTATTCTTTTGCTGCTTTGTTCAGGCGGCTTGATACCTGTTCGATGGAGAATTTTACCCACACGTTTAGAGACGGAAGTAGGGCGATGTTTTATGCTTCCTTCTGCACTTCCCTATAGCCTTCATTATGATGTTTTGAATAAGTGACGTCTGAATTACTATTCAGCTGTTGGTTTCAGTTTTTATTATTCAACACTTCACGTCCGGCTGCTGTTCTAATTTCCTCGATGGATTACCAGAGACTTACTTGTTGATTTCAGAAGCTTGAACTACTTACTGCAGAAATGTTTCTCAGCACTGTCCGCCTCCATCGCTGAGTGGTCTATGTGTAGATGGCTGCCATGCAGAGGAACGGGTATTTGCCAAACATTTCTGCGTGCACTGAGGCTCGTGATGGCGGCTGAGGAACTACTTGACCCAACAGTAGCGGCTCCGCTGCCTGGTTAATATGTGAAACAGCCCCGAGAGCGATGCCGTGGTCACATGACCCCGCCAAATCGTATCTGCAAAACGCCGTATGGCAGAGGCTGACACAGAGGCAGGTACACTTCCCTGAGGCTGTTATAGCCTGGACTAGGTGCTCATTTTTATAACAGAATTTCTTATCTATCCTCTACAGAAACATATCCTACTGCTTTCACGTTTATACATCACTTCCAGCGTTGTAAAAAGTGAAGACCGACTTGTATACCAACATTATCTTATCTGTGTGCATGAGGTTTAATCCTATAAATACCAACGTGTTTTCCATCACGCGCACTATCAAGGGTGGGAGGTAATTTAAACCCACTCTAAAGGGATTAAAGAAAGAACTAGATTCGTCGTTTCTTATTGATTTATATTAAGCACACACGTATTAAAGGGATACTGAGGTGTAAATGGTGCTCAGAACCTGAAAGTATCTTTTAGCATACTCTCATCAGTTTCAACACACTTTTGATAAGGGGGGGGATGCTAATTATATCGACGATCACTGAGTTAAATTAATTAAAATTAACATATATTTTCTTCAAAATTTTAAAATATAAATTAAATGATTGTACTACGAGATTTTCAAAAGTGAGCATCAACTCCCACCCCCCCCCCCCCCCCCCCACTCCACCAATACGACCCCCTCCATCGGAATTGCGAGGGTTAACGAGGTTCACCAACTTGTCGAAAGGTTCCTACATCATATTAATAAGAATTCTTACACACTCATCCGGCTCTGTTGTAAGTTCTCTGATCATGGTATTACGGTCATTCTTAGAACGCATTCCAAGCCACTTTCCGCACATCGCCGCTTCCTCCTATTATACTTTTTGCAACACATATCGACTGCAATCGCTTTACATGAGAGAGCCACATCACCTAGCACTGAGATGTTCGCTTTGGAGGCAGAGTTGTAACTGACACCTCTTCCACATAAATATTGCGCTATAATATTGTGCCTTTCCTCGACCTCCACTTTCGCACAATGTATTGACACAATATTAGAGTGTAATAAATGTTGAGCTTGTGGGGGCCTCTTTAGAGCGATGTCAGAAGAGGTATGAGAAGTTGCAGTGATGATGATGGCCGTAGCAATACAGTACTGGCTTTCAACGAAAATGTGAAAGTAGGCCACAGGGCTGGTTTCAAAATTTATTACAATATTTCTACGTGGGCCCTTATAATTGTTCCCTGGGCTTCCTGGTTTTCTTTTATGGGGTATATTTACGCTTCTATTACTAATAGATGATCAAAATGGCACCAAGTCATTAAGTGTTAACTCAGAATTCGCTGAGCATTGCCTGTCGGAACTCGACAGCATGGATTATGACCAAACCAGAGTCCTGACACAGACTTCGAAATACTGGGACTATGTCATCAAAGAATCCATAGAGATCAGAGTAAGAGAGCCACAAGCCACAACTAAATCGTGACAGCGGTTACATCCTTAGCAAGGCTTGGGAACCCGCGATCACCCGGATTAAGAAGAAAAAGGCTATTTCCCAGAGTGTACCGACTTCGGGGGAGGAGGGAAGAACAACGAGAGCGGTGCCGAAATACCCACCTGAACGAGGAGACATAGGACGCAGCGCCCAGACGGCGGGAGAACAGACGCTGTACCTGGACCGCACCGACTCATAGGAAGCGCCTGAGGGAGGAGCGGGAAGGGTATTGTCCTATATGTACATGGCGCCGGCCCACCGCCGGTCAGTACATCAGCGCACCTGATGATGGCAACGTGGTCGATTGCCGAAATATTGTGTCCTATGCACACTCATACCAGGCTGTTCACCCGAGATTTATTTCGTCACTCAGAAAACAGTTTCAGGATCAGTTATCTGAATTTTGGGCTGTGGATTTGCCGTATACAACCTAGTAATACGAGCAGCAACAGTCGCCGAGCTTCGTAATGAACGACTACACACCTGATTGTCTTCCGTGCTGCAACCTCGCAACCACTACATGTGAGCCACCGTACTCTTCGCCCCGACGTCGTCTTTTCTCACTTTGACGATGTCCCATCTTCAGAGGTTTCATACTCGGCTACAAGCGCTGTGATCGTCTCGATGCGCAAATTTGACACTGTTTTCATCTGAGGATGTTTCAGTGCAGAGAAACTGGTCGTGACAATAAAGAAATCACCAATTACAGTTTTCTTGCAGTTCATTTTAATTCTATTCACTATGAATGTCGATTTGCATAGGGAGATTGACAGGTTAAGAGAGGAAAGAAAGGAATGGTCTGGTCCCAAATTATCCAATTTGTCCTAGATGTCAGCACTACCTCATTCCTGCGGATGAGTTTCTTTTATATAATCTACATAATTATGACTGCAAAGTTAGGGAAGTGAACTGACAAGCAGTCGTCAAGTGCTGCTGGATTGAAAATTACAGGTGACTGTCAGGCATACGTGACTCTTCACGAGAAGTTGTGAACTGAAACTTCTTGGCAGAGTAAAACTGTTTCAATCTGCCAGTAAGTTTCATAACGGCACACACTCCGCTGCAGAGTGAAAATTTCATACCGTAAAGTTGTAAAATGCTCAATGCTTTCATCCCTTTCAGAAAAGTCTAGTGGAAACTCTATAGAAGAATGAATACGTGTATACACCATTACGAAGAATTTAATAGGATAAATAGAAATCAGAGAATAGGTAGAAAGTTTAGTCGATAGCACCAGGATAATAAATTTAATACGTTTAATGGATGACTACAGCAGCTTTACGGCCATTTTACAGGAGACGGAAGAAAGGGCACTTGATGCATTTTTACGGTGTTTGCCTGCTGAGATGTCACGTAAGGTAAGTGCAGAGTTTCCACAACCGTTAAACAAGACTGCAGTAGCTAAAACGGATTTGAGTGAGAATGACGCGGCGACCAAGTCTGGGAAGTTGAAAACAGTTTTATTAGTGGTATAGTGTAGAAAGCCGCAATATATCAAATGTAAACGGGCTGGACACTCCAGACGGGAACGCCGGGAAGGTATACATAAACAGGTGGGAGAGCGTCAGAGGCTGGAGATGGCACCCACACCTAAGTGAAACAGAAAACAATGGAGTGCAGTGTACCCAGTGCAGCGTATCCAGTGGATGTCAGCACGAGACATCACGGAGTGGAGTCAGTAGAGGACCACTGTATAACTAACTGTGAAGAGGAAGAGCGGCTAAATTTGTGCTTGATATAGGATTGCAGATATCTGTTACCGCTCAGGATGTACTTGATAAAATAAATATGAAACCATCTTGTTTTAGGCTATGTGGTGTAGACGGATGTAGTATTCACTCACTCGCTTCGCATTGCTGGATTTCTGGATGGCGGGGAGCCGACGTGAGTTACGACGTCGGGCTTGAGTTCCGGATTAAACTTTGTAAGCGTATTGTCATATCGCTGATTTAGTTGTGGAGTATCTTTGCGGGCAGCCGCATCTACAGAGCCGAGCGCGGGACACGGGACTGCTATGTTGTGTAGCGTGTAGCTCTGCATGTAAGAAGCATTGTTAGTGTTCAGGTTGAAGTGTTGCTACAAGTTCTATTACAGTAAAGTGATTAAATATGGAAGTAATTCAGAGGAAAGTGCGTCAAGATGTAATTAAATATGAGCAGTGCCGCCGATAACGTATTTGTGTATCCTCTCGTTGCGTGTCGCACAGTATCAATCATCCGCGCTGTGTTCGGTCTCCCAGAATGAACTGATGTGAATCAGTAGAAATTAGTTACCATAAAAGAGTGGCAGTGTCTTGTAGCGAGCGTGAGGACGTGCGTTCGATCATCGCGTTTCCGCATTATCAACAATCAGCCGCGCCGCGACGGTTACGCGCACGCTCGTACAAGCGAGAACTGAGAACTGAAAAATTAACTTTACGAACAGTGTTATATCATTACTAGTGACAAGGAGGACTATTACCAGATATCTGTATGTGTGACGAGCGTAAGAACTTTCGTTCGATCATTCGGCTTCAGCATCATCAACAATCACCCGCCTCGTGTCGGTTACGCGTACGCTCGTCCGAATGATATTTTGGACTGTTAATCATCAATATTGTTAGTTGGGATAACATTTACGATTCAGAGTGTAAACAGTGCAACCTGTGGTTTCCATATCATCTCGGAATATAGATGTTCATACCAGACATGATGATCTCTCCACTGTCAAAAGATTCCGGAATAGTCCCCCATTCGGATCTCCGGGAGGGGACTGCCAAGGGGGAGGTTACCACGAGAAAAAGATTTAATAATCTACGAAAGGATAACGCTCTACGAGTCGGGGCGTGGAATGTCAGAAGCTTGAACGTGGTAGGGAAACTAGAAAATCTGAAAAGGGAAATGCAAAGGCTCAATCTAGATATAGTAGGGGTCAGTGAAGTGAAGTGGAAGGAAGACAAGGATTTCTGGTCAGATGAGTATCGGGTAATATCAACAGCAGCAGAAAATGGTATAACAGGTGTAGGATTCGTTACGAATAGGAAGGTAGGGCAGAGGGTGTGTTACTGTGAACAGTTCAGTGACCGGGTTGTTCTAATCAGAATCTACAGCAGACCAACACCGACAACGATAGTTCAGGTATACATGCCGACGTCGCAAGCTGAAGATGAACAGATAGAGAAAGTGTACGAGGATATTGAAAGGGTAATGCAGTATGTAAAGGGGGACGAAAATCTAATAGTCATGGGCGACTGGATTGCAGTTGTAGGGGAAGGAGTAGAAGAAAAGGTTACAGGAGAATATGGGCTTGGGACAAGGAATGAAAGAGGAGAAAGACTAATTGAGTTCTGTAACAAGTTTCAGCAAGTAATAGCGAATACCCTGTTCAAGAATCACAAGAAGAGGAGGTACACTTGGAAAAGGCCGGGAGATACGGGAAGATTTCAATTAGATTGCATCATTGTCAGACAGAGATTCCGAAACCAGATACTGGATTGTAAGGCGTACCCAGGAGCAGATATAGACTCAGATCCCAATATAGTAGTGATGAAGAGTAGGCTGAAGTTCAAGACATTAGTCAGAAAGAATCAATACACAAAGAAGTGGGATATGGAAGTACTAAGGAATGACGAGATACGTTTGAAGTTCTCTAACGCTATAGATACAGCAATAAGGAATAGCGCAGTAGGCAGTACAGCTGAAGAGGAATGGACATCTCAAAAAAGGGCCATCACAGAAGTTGGGAAGGAAAACATAGGTACAAAGAAGGTAGCTGCGAAGAAACCATGGGTAACAGAAGGTATACTTTTAGTTGATTGAGGAAACGAGGAAGTACAAACATGCTCCGGAAAAATCAGGAATACAGAAATACAAGTCGCTGAGGAATGAAATAAATAGGAAGTGCAGGGAAGCTAAGACGAAATGGCTGCAGGAAAAATGTGAAGACATCGAAAAAGATATGATTGTCGGAAGGACAGACTCAGCATACAGGAAAGTCAAAACAACCTTTGGTGACATTAAAGGCAACGGTGGTAACATTAAGAGTGCAACGGGAATTCCACTGTTAAATGCAGAGGAGAGAGCAGATAGGTGGAAAGAATACATTGAAAGCCGCTATGAGGGTGAAGATTTGTCTGATGTGATAGAAGAAGAAACAGGAGTCGATTTAGAAGAGATAGGGGATCCAGTATTAGAACTGGAATTTAAAAGAGCTTTGGAGGACTGACGGTCAAATAAGGCAGAAGGGACAGATAACATTCCATCAGAATTTCTAAAATCATTGGGGGAAGTCTGGCGATATACCATCTGAGTTTCGGAAAAGCATCATCCACACAATTCCGAAGACGGCAAGAGCTGACAAGTGCGAGAATTATCGCACAATCAGCTTAACAGCTCATGCATCGAAGCTGCTTACAAGAATAATATACAGAAGAATGGAAAAGAAAATTGAGAATACGCAAGGTGACGATCAGTTTGGCTTTAGGAAAAGTAAAGGAACGAGAGAGGCAATTCTGACGTTACGGCTAATAATGGAAGCAAGGCTAAAGAAAAATCAAGACACTTTCATAGGATTTGTCGACCTGGAAAAAGCGTTCGACAATATAAAATGGTGCAAGCTGTTCGAGATTCTGAAAAAAGTAGGGGTAAGCTATAGGGAGAGACGGGTCATATACACATGTACTACAACCAAGAGGGAATAATAAGAGTGGACTATCAAGAACGAAGTGCTCGTACACTCCTGGAAATTGAAATAAGAACACCGTGAATTCATTGTCCCAGGAAGGGGAAACTTTATTGACACATTGCTGGGGTCAGATACATCACATGATCACACTGACAGAACCACAGGCACATAGACACAGGCAACAGAGCATGCACAATGTCGGCTGCTATTCTCCCATGGAGACGATCGTAGAGATGCTGGATGTAGTCCTGTGGAACGGCTTGCCATGCCATTTCCACCTGGCGTCTCAGTTGGACCAGCGTTCGTGCTGGACGTGCAGACCGCGTGAGACGACGCTTCATCCAGTCCCAAACATGCTCAATGGGGGACAGATCCGGTGATCTTGCTGGCCAGGGTAGTTGACTTACACCTTCTAGAGCACGTTGGGTGGCACGGGATACATGCGGACGTGCATTGTCCTGTTGGAAAAGCAAGTTCCCTTGCCGGTCTAGGAATGATAGAACGATGGGTTCGATGACGGTTTGGATGTACCGTGCACTATTCAGTGTCCCCTCGACGATCACCAGTGGTGTACGGCCAGTGTAGGAGATCGCTCCCCACACCATGATGCCGGGTGTTGGCCCTGTGTGCCTCGGTCGTATGCAGTCCTGATTGTGGCGCTCACCTGCACGGCGCCAAACACGCATACGACCATCATTGGCACCAAGGCAGAAGCGACTCTCATCGCTGAAGACGACACGTCTCCATTCGTCCCTCCCTTCACGCCTGTCGCGACACCACTGGAGGCGAGCTACACGATGTTGGGGCGTGAGCGGAAGACGGCCTAACGGTGTGCGGGACCGTAGCCCAGCTTCATGGAGACGGTTGCGAATGGTCCTCGCCGATACCCCAGGAGCAACAGTGTCCCTAATTTGCTGGGAAGTGGCGGTGCGGTCCCCTACGGCACTGCGTAGGATCCTACGGTCTTGGCGTGCATCCGTGCGTCGCTGCGGTCCGGTCCCAGGTCGACGGGCACGTGCACCTTCCGCCGACCACTGGCGACAACATCGATGTACTGTGGAGACCTCACGCCCCACGTGTTGAGCAATTCGGCGGTACGTCCACCCGGCCTCCCGCATGCCCACTATACGCCCTCGCTCAAAGTCCGTCAACTGCACATACGGTTCACGTCCACGCTCTCGCGGCATGCTACCAGTGTTAAAGACTGCGATGGAGCTCCGTATGCCACGGCAAACTGGCTGACACTGACGGCGGCGGTGCACAAATGCTGCGCAGCTAGCGCCATTCGACGGCCAACACCGCGGTTCCTGGTGTGTCCGCTGTGCCGTGCGTGTGATCATTGCTTGTACAGCCCTCTCGCAGTGTCCGGAGCAAGTATGGTGGGTCTGCCACACCGGTGTCAATGTGTTCTTTTTTCCATTTCCAGGAGTGTATTAAGAAGGGTGTAAGACAAGGCTGTAGCCTTTCGCCCCTACTCTTCAATCTGTACATCGAGGAAGCAATGATGGAAATAAAAGAAAGGTTTAGGAGTGGAATTAAAATACAAGGTGAAAGGATATCAATGATACGATTCGCTGATGACATTGCTATCCTGAATGAAAGTGAAGAAGAATTAAATGATCTGCTGAACGGAATGAACAGTCTAATGAGTACACAGTATGGTTTGAGAGTAAATCGGAGAAAGACGAAGGTAATGAGAAGTAGTAGGAATGAGAACAGTGAGAAACTTAACATCAGGATTGATGGTCACGAAGTCAGGAGCAAGAAGGACATCAAAAGCAGACTCGCTATGGCAAAAAAGGCATTTCTGGCCAAGAGAAGTCTACTAATATCAAATACCGGCCTTAATTTGAGGAAGAAATTTCTGAGGATTTACGTGTGGAGTACAGCATTGTATGGTAGTGAAACATGGACTGTGGGAAAACCGGAACAGAAGAGAATCGAAACATTTGAGATGTGGTGCTATAGACGAATGTTGAAAATTAGGTGGACTGATAAGGTAAGGAATGAGGAGGTTCTACGCAGAATCGGAGAGGAAAGGAATATGCGGAAAACACTGATAAGGAGAAGGGACAGGATGATAGGACATCTGCTAAGACGTGAGGGAATGACTTCCATGGTACTAGAGGGAGCTGTAGAGGGCAAAAAATGTAGAGGAAGACAGAGATTGGAATACGTTAAGCAAATAATTGAGGACGTAGGTTGCAAGTGCTACTCTGAGATGAAGAGGTTAGCACAGGAAAGGAATTCGTGGCGGGCCGCATCAAACCAGTCAGTAGACTGATGACAAAAAAATAAAAAATAAAAAAAGCCAGACATAGGACAGTGTTGGGTTTTAACGTTGAGTGGCTCCCCTAAACCCTCTTACATATTTAGATAGATAATTTCAGGCAAGCCAGCAGCAGTGTGAAGTAGAACAGTACGACCGCCGCGGGATTACCAGGTAAGTGGTGTGGAGAGGGCGCACGGTCACGAAACGAGAAGTCAGTTTGAAGTACCCCACCTATTCGTACTCCCGGGCGTGTTACAACTTCGTGTCAAAGTTTATCTACAAGAGCACATAGTGTCCACCAACGAAAATGCAGATAAAATACCTTCTGCACCATCCAAAATTTTCGCCTTTTAATGTCCGTTGATAACTTGTACTGTACTTCTGATTCTGAATCTGTAAGCTTATTACAGACACAATATTTAATACGTAATCGATGTAATAGTGTATTTATTTGTGAGTGTATATAATTGATCGTAATTATAATGAAAATATTGTAAATTGCTGCGTACTAGCCAAGGGAACATTATTTAAATGTATCGTTAGCATAGCTGTGCCATTGTTTATCTTTGCGTACGGAGGTCGCTGTCGCGTTGTGAACAGAGAGGAGACAGGCAACTTCAGTGATCAAAGAGTGCGGAACTGTCTGTTGACATCCATGCTCGCGCCGGTGTATGCACGCCTGATTCGTTAACCCGCTAGTATTGAGAGCACGGTAGGAGTGGACAGGTGGAGGAAGCTGCAATTCTAATTACAGCCTATCTCATAATTATTCGTGGCTCTGGACGCGACTTGGAGCTCTCAGACAGTAGCGGTAGCAACAGCGGCAGCTCGGCGTTGTCGTCGGCTACAGTTTTCCTCGTCCGCACAGCTACAACGTCATAAGACTGTTAACTGACAGATATAGGAATGTATAGGCTTTGTCCAGTTACATTTCTTTCACAAAGTATGACTAACTTTAATAATAAACCGCAACAGTTTAAACTTGTTAAGGTCCTGTGTTGTCATTGTCCTCAGACATTTTAACCAAGCAAGATCCTCTTGCTTTCCATGCAGTCAACGAGTGTCGTAAATATATGAAAGCTCATTAACTATTTACTGCCAGTTTTGTTTCTTCCCTTCTGTAAATTTTCTGCTCAGTAACTGTTCATTTTTATGTTGCTCAACAAAGCACTCCGTCGTCAGGCCACGAGTGGCCTACCGGGACCATCCGATCGCCGTGTCATCCTCAGTGGAGGATGCGGATAGGAGAGGCATGGGGTCAGCACACCGCTCTCCCGGTGGTTATGATGGTATTCTTGACCAAAGCCGCTACTATTTGGTCGAGTAGCTCCTCAATTGGCATCACGAGGCTGAGTGCACCCCGAAAAATGGCAACAGCGCATGGCGGCCGGGATGGTCACCCATCCAAATGCCGACCACGCCCGACAGCGCTTAACTTTGGTGATCTCACAGTAACCGATGTATTCACTGCGGCAAAGGCTTAACTAATTTGCATGTTTGATTATGAACTTCATTCGCTTAAAGAGACGTAAGATTTCACTGGCAAAACTAAAAACTAAAGACACAGCGCAAATTAAGAGTGCGCAATTCCGTTTATTCTGTATTTAGCATAGCGAGTGACTTCTGCTGGCTTGGTTTGTATTTTATTGTGATTTTAAAAGTGCTTAAAGTACATTTAATTTAATACTTCAATAATCAAAGGCGAATTATCTGCCTTTTCTAAATTTTACATTACGTTACACTGAGGTGGCTGAAAGTATTTTTTTTACGTAATAAAGTTTTACTTACATTTCTTTAGGCAGTAACTCCATTTAACTTCACTTTTGAAGTTTAATATTTCAGAATAAGTATCTGCAAACGCAATGCTTCCTGAGTCATTTATTTTCTCGTGAACTATTGTGTGGCCACGCTAGTGATTATTTGCTTAAATTTCTTTGCTATTAACTTTCTTAAGATTCTGGAGATTCATTGCCTTAGTGGGCTGGCAACCGTTTAATTATCCCTTCCTTTTCACTAATCAGTTTTTTTCCTTGTGTTATGAGCGATTTTTGTGGTAAATATTACGTGGTACCCTTTTTCCCCCCTGTGTGATTCGTGAGCGATTACACTCTATTCCAACCATCTCAGAATGATTAGTATTTAGCTTAAGTTTAGAATAGAGTCTTCCTCCAGAAGAGTCTGTTGTAGAATTTCCTCCAACTAACCGGTGTTAATTTCCTTCGGTAACGGTAGCCTTACTCACTGTAAAATTATATTAGGCGTATGCGACCACGGTCAGTTATATCCCCATACAGTAGGCCGATTAGAAAGGTGGAGGTAACAAGTGTAATAGAATAAGACATCATTCCATCTTGCTTTCACTGCTGAGAGGACCTAAATGATGCAAGGCACACCATAGATGTCAGGAAAGTCAGTTTCAATACGTACAAAGTCTCATAGACTCGTCTCATGGGATAAAATACCGAAAGGTGCGGGTAAAATAGTCTGGGTGACGTAGGAGTGGACTTGACAGTTAGTACTTTATGTGGGTTGAGCCCCTCACGGAAGACGAAGGTTTAGATAAGGTAGTTTTATTTACCATGGTTTATCACATGCAAATGTTTCAAATGGCTCTGAGCACTATGGGACTTAACATCTGAGGTCATCAGTCCCCTAGGACTTAGAACCACTTAAATCTAAGAACATCACACACATCCATGCCCGAGGCAGGATTCGAACCTGCGCGGTTCCGGACTGAAACGCCTAGAACCGCTCGGCACTGAAAGTTGATGGGAGCTGGGTAATACCCATAACTGTGTACAATTATGGTTTAATGTGAGTGGAGCTATCATGAGTTGCACTCATAACTAACTGAAAGAGGAAGAAGTCACAACAGAGTGCCAATTTAGCTGCACTCTGGGGTAAGGTGCTGCGTTTGGAAACACGTGATGTGGAGGATATGGGAAGATTATTAGAATAATATGCACAACTGTTTAACTTAACCCTCCCGGAGCATTGTCGCCTATGCCACTAATGAGTCACATAATTCCTTCTTGGAATTAACCGTCACAGTATAAAAAAACTATGCCAAATGCCACATCATCTTGAACCAGTGACGGAGGAATTTATTAATCAGTGGCACCGTGGAGGGGCTATGTATGAGAGTACCAGCCGTTGGGGCGCGGTAGTCATACTATTAAAAAAGATCATATATTTCCAAGTACAACAAGATAAGTACTTAAATCAAAGGTCATTCCTGGACATTTACCCAGTGCCTAAGATCAAGGAGACCTTAAATAACCTGTGGCACTGCCTTTATTATGTTGTTGTGGAGTCGATACCATCAGTTAGAAATATTACCAGAGGTTTGACCCAAGATGGCATTTACAGTTCCATCTTGTTATTAGTACCAGTGAATGATGTGTGGGTTGAACAACGCGTTAGCGACATTCCAACGCCCACTGCCTGGTATGCTCCTGTACATGGTTTGCAGCCGAAACAATGTGGTGTATATACCTGGATGACATAGTCTTTTCTACGGATATCCAAGATCACATGGTATGATTATGTGATGTCATTATTTGGTTCTGCATGACACAACTAACACCTAGTTTGGGGAAGTGTTATACTGTATTAAGGAAATTACATATTCGGACCATGTTATTGCACAGGATGGTGTTTGAATTCATCCCTGGGTTTTTACTAGCTATATAGGAATTCTCAGTGCAGTCCCGACGAAGAACTGCAGTCTTAACTTGGGATAGCTCATTATTATAGAAAAAATTACGCCAAAAATGCAGAAGAAGTACGACCCCTGACATATTTATTGAAGAAGGGGCTTAAATTGCAATGGACACAGGAATGTGAAGAAGGTTTTGTGTGACTAAAGGATTCACTGACCACGGCCTTGTCCTCGCACTTCCAGATTTCCTGACACCGTGTATATTATTAATTTATGCCTGGAAGCATGTCCTGGGGTATGTATTGAATCAAGAAATGGACAGAGAATAGCACCCGCTACCGGATGCTTCTAGACACCTAAGTAAAGAGGAGAAAAATTACTCACCTGCTGAAAAAAGAGATGCTCAGTTTGTCCTATGGAACGACTGAATTCCATTTCTAGCTATTCTGTCGATGCTTCAAAGTTATACATGATATTGCAGCACTGAAATGGCTTTTGGGCCTTAAAGAAGTGACTGTCTGACTTCATAGACCTTATGTTTAAAATAGTTCGATTTTAATGTTACACGCCGACCTATGAAGACTCATGGTAATGCAGACAGGGCGAATCGCAAGATATGTAAGTTCTGGAGGACACATTGATGTACCTGCTGATAGATGGGGGAAGGATCACCCACTGATCGAGACTGTCAGCAATTAGCGATGCAAGCTCTGTTTAGCACTGGCGACAGAGTATTATAAAAACAAACAATATGCTAGTTATGTCAGCAAGTTTGTGTGTTGAAGTGTTTAGACAAGCTCGCAGTTCTTTCTTGGCTGGGTATGAAGTCTGACGATCTTCAGAACGACGTACATCAGAAAACTGTAGGTGAAGAACACGTGAGCAGGATTTGGTAAAGCACATGAAAACTGTATACTGTGTGCACAAACAGCTGTGCTCAGTCGCCAACACATTCCTTTACAAAGGTTGACCGAATCCAGCAAATAGTTCCAAATGACCTGTAAGAACATTCTTGGACCGTACGATTTACATCCCTGATTGTTGCACTGAATCAACAAGCAGAAACAGCAGCACGGACAATTATTAACCACTGTTTATTAAAGTTTGGGATGCAAGACTGGAATAAAACATCAGGACACTAACTGTGTCCGCAATAATGAAACAATTGTGGCAACTTTTCCGAAGTTACAGACTAGTGCCCTATTCTGGATGCCAATGGGAGGACAGAGATGGTATACAGAATAAGAAGAAAAATGCTAACTTATTGATGTATATGGAGGAGCACATAAAAAATTTCATTTTAATTGCAAGGGTGTTGATGTCCTTTCAAACACATCCATAGCAAGTGCATAACGTATAAATGCCATGTATAGTGAAATAATATGTATAAGAAGTTCGTGCGCGTGTCGTGCGCGCGTGCGCGTTGTAAAAACTGAACTATTGTCACGAACAGTTATTTAAAGGTCTGAACTATTACGTTATTTAGTAAAATATAATAGTCACAGACACACATGCTTCATAATTTAAACATAATTTAAATGAATTTTGCTCTAGCTGATGTTCAGAAACTGATTACCATGGTGACTACGATGTACAGTAACAACCAATAATTCAGAGTACGTGAGAGAACAGATGTATCACCATCTGAAGTTGTTTATGGGGGAAAGATGTCATCCTCTTTCGAACTGTGTTAACTATGATTTAAGAAAATATACCCTGCATTCGGAATGCCGCTAGGAGGATATATGGTGCCAGACTTAGAAAATGGCTGCGAAAGCCCTGGAGCGGTATGACCGCGCGCAAAAAAGTAAAAGCAATCCCACTCAAGTATCACATCTGGCAGCTTGTTAATATTAACGCACTCCTGTATGCAAAATTAAAAAATAAAGAAGTTTGTCACATGATACCAAGGAGCTTATCAAACATTTGAGATAACATCTCCAATTAATATAAAACAGAAATCCTCAATCACACCACGGCTTGAGATGTAGTTTGAGTATATCTATTTAAGAGCATCCCTGAAGCACTCCATCAATCAATTGTCAGCACCGCCAGAACTTCCTTGGAAAGAGGGAAAGGAGTAATAAGGAAGAAAGGTAACGTTGGGTGAGATACCTCCGGGGCTAATTTGATGGATGTGTACATCCTTAGGTCACAAGACGTCGTTCTGAGCTAATTATGCAACGTTCTACGATGCAATAAATAAACTATGTGATCAAATGTATCCTGATACCAGGCTGAAAATGAAAGTTCGTGGGGCCTCCATCAGTAATTCTGGAATTCAGTATGGTGTTGGCCCACCTTTAGCCTTGATGACAGCTTCCACTCTTGGAGGCATACGTTCAATCAGGTGCCCGGAGGTTCCTTGGGGAATAGCAGCCCATTCTTCACGGAGTGCTGCACTGATGAGAGATATCGATGATGGTGGGTGAGGCCTGGCACGAAGTCGGTGTTCCAAAATATCCCAAAGGTGTTCTATAGTATTCAGGTGCAGGTTAGTCCATTACAGGGACGTAATTGGCGTGTAACCACTCCGCCGCAGCCCATACATCATGCACAGGTGCTACATCTTGCTGAAAGGTGCAATCGCCATCCCCGAATTGCTCTTCAACCGTGGGAAGCAAGAAGGTGCTTAAAACATGAATGTAGGACTGTACTGTGATAGTTCCATGCAAAAAAAGAAGGGGTGCAAGCCCCTCCATTAACAACAGGACTACACCGTAACACCACCGACCCGAATTTTACTGTTGGCAGTACACATGCTGGCGGATGACGTTCACCGGGCTTTCGCCATACCCATAGCCTGCCATCGGATCGCCACATTCTGTACCGTGATTCCTCGCTCCACACAACGTTTTTCCACTATTCAATCTTCTATCGTTTAGGCTCCTTACACTAAGCGAGGCGTTGTTTGGCATTTACCGGCGTGGTGTGAGTCATACGAGCAGGCGCTCGACCATGAAATCCAATTTTTCTCACCTCCCGCCTACCTTTCACACTACTTGCAGTTTGTAATTCTTGTGTGATGATCTAGATAGATGTCTGCCTATTACACATTACGACCCTCTTCAACTGTCCGCCGTCTCTGTCAGTCAACAGATGAGGTCGGCCTGTACGCTTTTGTGCTGTATGTGTCCATTCAGGTTTCCAATGCACTATTACATCGGAAACACTGGACCTCAGTATGTTTAGGAGTGTGGAAATCTCGTGTACAGACGTAAGACACACGTGACACCCAATCTCTTGACCACGTTCGAAGTCCTTTAGTTCCACGAAGCGCCCGATTCTGGTCTCTCACGATATGTGATGACTACTGAGGTCGCTGATATGGAGTACCTGGCAGTAAGTGGCAGCACAAGGCACGTAATACGAAAAACGTACGTTTTTGGGGGTGTCCGGATACTTTTTATCACATAGTGTATGTGAATTATATCTGTGTTTTTTGTTTTTAACTACAGTGGGATATATGTGCATGGTTATATCTGTCTTTGTGTTATGCAAGGGGACTTCAAGGGAGTGTAAAAGGATATTTTATTTGGGTATTAGGTTAACAAAGCTTTTGGTTGACATTACTATTTTTGGTAGCAGTAACATACTGTATTTAATTTAGTTTGAGAAGAACAATGATGTTACGTTGATGTTAATTATAAGGGGCAGTTAAATGAAAACTGAACAAACTCCACAATGGGACAGTGGAATATTTCCAGTCCGTAGATAATCACTTCATGCTTCAAGAGAATTATGCCACTGTGGGATGAGATGATCAGTTCCAGTTTCGTAGGATGCAGTCGGCCGCCGAAGGATACACAACTGCACCCACTCTCACACTTAATCGTCCGATGGAAAATGGTGTGAACGCATGTCTTTCTTCAGTTCCCCACCGATGTGAGAATCACATGATCTGGGCGGTATGGAGGATGTAGCCTAGCCTTCGGTCAATTGACAGTGTTGGGGCGGGCGTTATCGTACAACAGGGTGATTTCACTGTAGACGTTTTGGCGCCACTTGGCAGGCCGCGTACTTGACCTCAAATTCAAGAAGTTGCAGTGTGTCGTGCATGACAGGATAACCGTCTGGCAGGCTAGACACTGTACAGCTGTGCTTGGA
Organism: Schistocerca piceifrons; assembly: GCF_021461385.2. Lineage (NCBI taxonomy): Eukaryota > Metazoa > Arthropoda > Insecta > Orthoptera > Acrididae > Schistocerca > Schistocerca piceifrons. The sequence continues at coordinate 220,796,734 of NC_060143.1, forward strand.
ATCGACATCTGCTGTGTGCTGGCTTCCACTGCGAGGCCACCATCGTCCTTCCACCATCTCGCTGGGACCGTCTGTACTGCTTCAATGGGCCGGGGGTCAACTGTAGGCCCTCTCAGTCCCAGACCGCTGGGTTCCGACAGCGCTGGTCTCGGCTCTCCAGCCACTGGGCCATGGTTCTTGCCTGTTCAGTACTACCAACTACCTCTGGCCGAGTGTTGGCTAACTTAGTACACAGTTACGAGAGAGGGAGGGCCACCGCCGTACACTGATAGCGAGGTCGCTGCCGGCAGCGTGGACGAGAAGCAGTAACATCGACGCGTCGTCGCCAGCTCGTCCCAGCATGAGGTTCACAGCCCGCGGCCGCCTCAAGCCTCGTGTGGGAGTGCAGTTCCTACACGTCTAACTAAATACATAAGAAATTATTTGTCACCACTGGCGGACTTCTGTTCTGATTCTACGCCTTTATCAGCGAATAAAAGCTTGTTCCCAAGAAGTAAGTGGGATTCCTAGCCACATATGTTATAGCTCTCTGAAGCAGGGTATTTTCCCAGATAGACTGAAGTATGCCATAGTTAAACCACTGCATAAAAAAGGGGATACATCTGATGTCAACAACTGAAGCCCAATCTCCCTGCTGACTGCCTCATACCAAATTCTTGAAAAAGTAATTGCTGCGGCCACATGTAGTAAGCGTTGCTTCATGCAGTGGAGAATGGCAAAACAGAGGCAGCCGACGATCAAGGCATTGCGAAGTAGGCGCGGCACAGATTGTAAGTAGGCTGTTTAGGTTCTTATATTGGTAACGTCACCGCCACGTAGCGCTCTGTATGAAAATCTCTGGCTGTGCTGCGTGCGGTCTGTGGCTGGTTTGCATTGTTGTTGGCTATTGTAGTGTTGGGCAGTTGGCTGTTAACAGCGCGTAGCGTTGGGCAGTTGGAGGTGAGCCGCCAGCAGTGGTGGATGTGGGGAAGTGAGACGGCGGATTTTTGAGAGCGGATGATCTGGACGTGTGTCCATCAGAGACAGTAAATTTGTAAGACTGGATGCCATGAACTGCTATATATATATATATATATATATATATATATATATATATATATATATATATATATATTATGAATTTTGAACACTATTAAGGTAAATACATTCTTCTCTATCAAAATCTTTCATTTGCTAACTGTGGCTATCAGTAGTTAGTGGCTTCAGTAGTTTGAATCTTTTATTTAGCCGGCAGTAATGGCGCTCGCTGTATTGCAGTAGTTGGAGTAACGAATATTTTTGTGAGGTAAGTGATAGGTGAAAGATATAGGTTAATGTTAGTCAGGGCCATTCTTTTGTAGGGATTTTTGAAAGTTAGATTGCGTTGCGCTAAAAATATTGTGTGTCAGTTTAGTGTTGATCAGAATAGGTAAAGAGCGAAATGTCTGAGTACGATCAGTTCTGGTCAGCTGTTTGAAAATCAAACAACGTAAGAGATTTATCAGCACGGTAATTCAATAAGTTTTCTAAGGGGACGTTTAAAGATGGCCTTGCTGACAGTTGCAGTCTACCAACCGGCTGACGCAAGGACGCACGCAGACCGAGCGCCGAGCGAAGACTGGAGAGTGCTGAGTAGGAGAAGTGAGGTCAGCACGCTAAGTTACGCTGCAATGTACTGTGGGAGTAATAACAAGGCCACCGAGGGTAAACAAAGGCCTCTGCCGGATATAAGTAGTGGAGCGCAGGCAACAACGGGCATAAGCCGTTAGGAAGCAGTTCGGATCTGAGGACGGACGTGGTCCGTGTCCGAATGTTCAATCTTCGTAGGTGATGATTCCGGAAGTCTGTTACAGCTCGCAGGAGTCATCCGTTCGCCGCCAGGTGTCAACTTCAGCTCTGGGGGTCGGCCCGACTTCGGTCGACACCATGGCTGACTAACTACAGAGAGAACTTCAGCAGGACCGGTCGCAGCGCGGTCTTGGTCACAGGCGCCGCCGGGGACTGACGCGCGGACTCCACGGCAACCCAGCCTCACGGCGCGTGGTCTGTTCATGACGGGACCTCGCGGACATCGCGACTGACAGCAGGCGTCGGCAGCTGACCTCACGGCGACGAGGCTGCTTGGGGGTGCCATACTGGGCTGCCGAGCGGCGACGAGTTCATCTCGACCACAAGGCATCCTGGCTTCAGCGGAGCACTGGTGGCGCGCGTTGCGCGCATTGTCGGAGAATCTACACAGCAGCAACCAGGCGGGAGGCTCCGCAGGGCTGGACAGCGACGACGAGGGAGAAATTGTAAAGGAAGCTCAATAAATAATTATGAGACTCCACGCCGTCTCAGTCTTTCGCGCAGCCACTGTGTCTGCTGCTAACAAGTACTGCAGAAGTCGTAACAAGTAGCAAACGGCCATAACAAGTACTGCAGAAGTCGTAACAAGTGGCCATTTGACGTAACATAATGTATTGTAGAGGAACTTCACACCTTCGTAAAAATAAAGTTTCAACAAAATGTCAAATTGGTTTCCAGAAGGGTTTTTCAACGGAAAATGCTATATATACTTTCACTAACGAAATATTAAATGCTCTGTGCAACCGGAAGTCACCCGTTGGGATTTTTTGTGATCTCTCAAAGGCTTTTGATTGTGTAAATCATGGAATACTGTATGTATATTAACGACTTGCCATTCTATATTCACGAAGATGCAAAGCTGGTACTTTTTGCCGATGATACAAGTATAGCTATCACACCCAACAGACAAGTATTAACTGGTGAAATTGTAAACGATGTTTTTCAGAAAATCATTCAGTGGTTAACTGCAAATGGGCTCTCATTAAACATTGACAAAACACAGTATATACAGTTCAACACAGCAAATGGAATGACACCATCAATAAATAAAGACTTCGATCATAAATCGGTAGCTAAGGTAGAATATTCATAATTCTAGGTGTATGCATTGATGAGGGGTTGAACTGAAAAAACACACTGAGGATCTGCTGAAACGTTTGAGTTCAGCTATTTATGCTATTCGGGTCATGCAAATTTTGGCGATATACACCTCAGTAAATTAGCATACCAAGCCTATTTTCATTCTCTGCTTTCGTATGGCATCATATTCTGGGGTAACTCGTCACTGAGTAAAAGAGTGTTCATTGCACAAAAGCGTGTAATCAGAATAATTGCTGGAGCTCATCCAAGATCATCCTGCAGATACTTATTTAGAGAGCTAGAGATCTTCACTGTAGCTTCACTATATATGTATTCACTTATGAAATTTGTTATTAACAAACAGCACGAATTCAAAAGTAATAACAGTGTACATGGGTACAACACTAGGAGAAATCATGATCTTCACTACTCAAGGTTAAATCTAACTTTGGCTCAGAAGGGAGTAAATTATGCTGCCACAAAAGTCTTTGGTCACTTACCTAATAGCATCAAAAGTCTGACAGATAGCCATAAAGCATTTAAAAGGAAATAAAAAGAATTTCTTAATGGCAACTCCTTCTACTCATTAGATGAATTTTTGGATATAGTAAGTGGGTTATTTCCCCAAACCCCACAAATAATATTAAAAATATGAAGTGTCATGTAAGTTTTGTGTAATGTAATATCTTGTATAGACACCTTTTATTAACCCAACACGTTCCACATCATTACAAAGTGTCGTATTCATGATCTTTGGAACAGATACTAATCTAATCCCCCTTCCACACCCAACCAAAACAGTTACTAATGATAAAAATCCTATTTGACATCTGGGCAGATTCTTCCCTGATTTGCTGTTCTATCTTGTAGACCTATTAACTTCAAGTTTTTAAAGATAAATAGCAAGAGAACGTAGATTTAAGAGATGGAGCAGTTACGCTTTGTAACCGACAAAACAAGGTCGAGTGTGAAAATTTATAAAATACACATATCATGCCTGATCAGTAGCAACGAATAGAAAAATTAGAGAAAAGGAATGATTATGCTGCGCTGGAAAATATCTTGACTTATGAACAATTCTTGGAGGATTAGTTTATAGATAATAAGGGAGAAATACATCGGAAGCTAAGAGTCCTATATAGGATGACACGTTATTGTAAAGGGCACTTTTAAGAAATTGAAACTGAAATTTGTGCTTGCCTGTTCAGAGCTCTGAGACTTTTCTGTCTCTGCCTGTATCTTTCAGCACTCCTTTATTTCTGTTCTCAATTGCTTCCTGCGTCGTAAGAAATTCATAAGATATAAGAGCAACTTCTTCTAAACAAAACTTCGTAAATTTATCTCTAGCGATAGTAAATATCGTTTATTATTAATTTTTCCTTGTGAGCTTCTATCTCAAAGCTTTTGTAATAAAAGGTAAGGCAAACAAATGCATTCAAATGAAGAGAAAGGAATATCGGAATTCATGATAATGAACATTCATGAAATTCCAAGTATACCTCGCATTCGAAAGTGAGATTAGTTAATGTATCTGCCGATAATGGACGTCATATTGAAAGGGCATTTCAAAGTAATACCAAAAAAATATATAAAACATTCCGATAAAAGTCATATGCCACCTAAGATCACAGTTTCCACCTTTTCCACCATTTTGGCAAATGCAATCGTACACAATCATTTTATGTGTACCGCGTGAATGTTGCTGATAGAATGTTTAAGCTGGAACTGGATTCGCCAGTTCATGTCATTTGCGAGCCAAAATTAGAAACGGTGTATTCGTCATGCCCATTACTGAGAAATATATTTCATATTTAAGCAAGTCATAACATCATCCTTTCTACAAAGCAAGAGTAATATCTTTTACAATTAAGTAGGCCTAGAATCTGGTGAACACCGTTTTAAACATCCAAGTCGTCCAGATATGAAATAAATAGTGGAAACTGTTGCTGTCCTAATTTTTTTTCTCCTCAGTTCGATTCAGTACCTGCTGATTAGTTATTTCTTTCATCCATCCAATTTTCGATACTAATCTGCAGCACCACATTTCAAATACCTTATTCTACTCTTGTCTGGAATGGTTACCATATGTGTTTCATTTATATACAAGGGTACAGTGCAGACAAATATGCTTACACTGGTATTCCATGTTCTTTTTGAAAAAAAAAAAACCTTTTTTGTTATTGCCAGTCCGCGTTTATATCCTCTCCACTTCGACCACCGTCATTTACTTTGATGACCAAATACCAAACCTCTTAAACTTCTTTTAGTTTGTATTTCCTAATCTATTTCCACAAGCGTCACATGATTTAATTCTACTACATTCCATTAGCCTAGTTTTAGTTTCTGTTCCTTTTATAACCCCTTCTCAAGATACTACCCATGGAGTCTGATGGTCTTACGAGAATTTTGCCTTCTACGTCAGAATTACAATCTTATTGGCAAACAGCAATGCTTTTATTTCTTCTTCCTGGACTGTAATTCCCTTCTAACATTACTCCTTGCTTTCTTGTCTTTTATTTTTTTTTAATCATCTGTCTTTTAACTGTCTTGAAGCAGACTGCCGCGAATACTTCTCCTGCGCTAATGCCTTCGTCTCTGAGAAGCGCTTGCTCCCTACGTCTTCAATTATTTGTTGGGTATATCCCAATCTCTGCTTCCTCTACCGTTTTTATCCTCTACAGTTACTTCTAGTATCAGACTGTTATTGCCTGATTTCTTAACACGTTTTCTCTCATCCTGCTCGTTATTCTTATCAGTGTTTTCATACGTTCCTTTTCTCGCCGATTCTGCGGATTGATTCCTCATTCCTTATCTTATTAGACCACCCAATTTCCAACATTCTCTTGTAGCATCACATTTCAAAAGCTTCCGCTCGTGGTAGCAGCAAAACAAATATTCTTTCACGATTTTAGTGGTATAAATAAAGTTTTTTATCTAACCTATCAAAGATTTTAAGTGCATAAGCAGTCATGACTGCCGACGAAGGACCTGGGATTCTCAGGTCCTCTTAGGTGCACTTAAATACATGAAGGTTTTATGTAATGTTCCTGAAATGCATAAAATGTGTCTATTGCTGGTGCTAACGTGTTTCTACTTTATTTTTTTAATCGCCGAAGTAAGAGAAGCGCAGTTAACTGACTGTCTACAAATTAGTTCCCATGTATTATTCAAGTTAAATCAAAGTTGTTTCCATTCTTAAGGGACATCTAGTGAAGTAACGTTACAACATTACACTATTACGGTTACAGTTGCCTCTTAATTATCAATATACTTTTTCCCTCACCATATTTTTGTTTCCATTAAATCGCGATATTATCATTGCGTTTGTGTATTGCTGCTATAGCCACTTTCGATTAGCCGAAATAGGAACTTTTAACTGCGGCATTTCGCATCTTTGGAGGTTAGATTTGCAGTAGTCAATGAGAAGCATTCGCGTTTTTCGGACCACGGGGTTCGTAAGTTTCGAGTGTGCATTCGCCTTCTAGTGTTTTTCACCGAATTAGTTCTGCTTGATTTGGGAGGCAGAAATGCAGTGTCTCGGTTTGTCCTGAGCTGGTTTGAAGTTTCTGTTATGATGAAGAAATCGGGTGAGATCTTATCAATTAGATACAACTGTGAATATTAATCTACAGATTATTTCAAAGGTTTATTCTGAAGTACTGCACAGACAATTTGCCGTTCCTCCACGTTCGTGCTGCCGAAAATACCCTTCCGCGTGATGAAATGTAACGTAAAAAGGTTGCTCAATTTTTGTCATACAGAAACTGGATATAGGAGCGAACAATATCTTTTGAATCCCTCTTTTCGTAGATTAAAACTTTTCATACTCTCCTGAACAATAAATGCGTTATTGTCTTGTTGAAAGTGGTGTATTGCGAGAATGTATTTTTATTAGTTTTTCTAAGAAACTTGCATTGACCTGTTGTGAATGCACGTGGACGTTGTAAACCAACTTAATTACTCCAGGAGAATACACGCCCCTGATTATACCTTTTCTTTCAGTTATTCAAATTCATCCACCACTTGGTCTACTACGATTACTCAAAGCAACGACATGTTAGTACACCACCGCCCTGTGTACACTCCCCGAAGCCAAATGCGGAATCAATATATGTCACATCACTATGAGAGTACCAGTCCGGGAGTCTTTGAAGCAGAGCAGGATCTTGTAGTAGTACATTGGGCACTGTTTTTGGAGGATGTGAATACCTCATCAAAGCATAAAACAAACTAAAGAGTTGAGGGCAGCTGTCAAGCAAAGATATGAGAAGGGGTGCACTCAACGGAAAACCTGCCTTGATAAAACGAGACAAACAAATCGGAGATGAGAGGTCTGGCTCGAAATCGTTAGAATCCCAGTGAGGAAGCCGGAACTATAAATGTCACTCATTTAAGAAAGTATTACGGAAGTGATTAAGTGAGATTTATTAGAAAGTTTGTTCTGAAATAAGTGTTCTGTAATGTTGTTTTATCCGTCTTTACTTTGGTTTTCTCAATGTGAATGGTAGAGAGTCGGTGGAATAATGTTACGTTAGAAAATAGTGAAGATCGGTGAGTTTTTAACCTCTAACGCATTTAATACAGTCAGTCCATCGACGAATATTAGAGATTACAGGGAAGATCCAGACCTGACGTTTGAAGAGTAGAAGTTGGTTCATGTGTGCATTGGAGAGCCAGAAGCATTAGCGGGAAGACTGTTTCTAAATAAAGAAGCATGGCCTGTGGAGCACCTGCTACTGCGGAGAAGCGAGAATAACTGAGAGCGATCATGTCAAACGAAGTTTATAAACATGACAGCCGACAGCTGCCCGAGAGGTGGATGTGCCCTGCAGTTTTCTTTACGATAGGAATGAATGAAAGAATGAATGCATGAATGCATGTGTTTCAGACGAACTATGTTAATAGTACTATGTACGTAGCCTATTTATGTTACATTAAGCAATTTTAGTAATAGTAACAAATTATTCTTATAATTGGGGAGGCCCAGGCAATGGCCGCATTTTCAGCCTTCCCTGTATTCACACAAGAGTGTCAGTAGTTTATTTATAGTTTACTTCTTCAATTATTTCATAGGTTATGTAACAGAATAGTTACAGAACAGTATTATACGAGTTTTTTATATGATTCTTTCAGTTTAATTATTTGTAACTTCTGCGTATCTTTGAGAGCTTTGGCTTAGCAGGAAACGTTTCATATATATAGAACAATTTCAGCACAGAAGTAACAGTTAACGAGCAGAGGAATCTACGGCAGCACCCTAGTTTAATTGGACGGATGGGCACAAGCAAGAAGTTAATTAGTGGAAAAATTAATTATCTGGCTGGAAGGCAGATCATGTTCAGTAGTGGTGGGGAACGAAGAAACTTCGAAGATCTCAGGTGCAGCGTATCCAGACTGGGAATGCAGTAATTTATGAGGAGAGACTAGAAGAACTAAGAACCCTTTAGGGAGTCTGTTTTTCTATTACTATTGCGAGGCTGCACAAGAAGACGACAGCGTAAGTGGTGAATATTTTCAAGAAGAGAAGAAAAAGAGGAATTGAAAGTTACACGAGAGAAGATTTATTTCAATATGATCACAGAATCCATCGAGAAAATGAATCAGGCAATATCTAGAACGTTCTAGTACCCAAAGAGACCTCACGAAGAGGAATCAAATACACCGTGATTTCTTCGAACAGCATTTCCCTTGTTACTTTAGATAGAAAAGAGACTGAAGTTTGCCTGTTCTGTAGGTTGTGATACGAATGGAAACCTATTGTTTGGTTTCTTTAACTAAAAAATATTTCAAAAGTGAGCTTTAACAGTGTAAGAGCTAAAGTTAGAATGCTTTTTATTTAAAATTAATGAAACAGAAGATCTGTCATTTGAACACGTAGTCACACGGATGACGTTGTTGAGGTTTCAAAGTTGTGTCAGCAATATTTACCAACCAGACCTAACCCAGCCCAGAACCTTGCTCAAATACAATTTTAAAGTTTTTTAGTGAGAATTTTGTGACAGGATTACATGCCAGAGCACTCTCAGAGATTTTTCTTGAATTTTGGTAGCTGCAATTCTAATTGGCAAGATAGCAAAGGCCATTCTGTTGTGCCATTCTGTTGTGCACCAGCAGTTTTCAGGAAACAGCAGCGTCACGACAGCAGAAAACAGCCTCCTTCAGCCACGTCGCACTTCAGAGCTTTCCCCCAGCCTCCATCTTCATTTAGCGTCGTGTCAAAACAGAGACTTCTAACAGTCATTGAGTAAGAGTGGACTAATTGTGAAGAACAGTGTTGAAATTTCTTGAGAGAAGTGCTTAACTATATTTCATAGCTAATGATTTCATTGGCAGTGTGGAACTATCTAGCAGTTAGAATTTTGCAATAGTACAGTACTATCCAAACATTATAAGCAATTAAGACTGTGTATGAATTATCATGTTTTATAACTACAGTCGTCTTTGTAACAGCCTGGTTATTACTGAAATAGTTTTCCTAAGTATAGGTGAGGGAGTGGTAAGAGAAAGATTCCAATAGTTATTTTTTTAAACTACGAAATTAAACGTTACATTGACAGCAATCAACATCATATATTTTACTGAGGCGTATTTTCATTCAGTGTATTGTCACTCAAAACTGCCATACAGCTTTGGACAGTTGTAAGTAAACAATACCTGAAGTAATCAACAGTTTGTTATTACGTTCCATTTTAACTTGAAATTACACTATTTGAGAGACTTCACTGGTCTCATACGTACATGATTTTATGTTTACTGATTGAGGAATAAAGTGAAAATTTGTACCAAGACCGGGAATCGAAAGAGGGTCTCCTGCTTACCAGGCAGGTATGTTAGCCACTTTTTCTTTGAGACGCTCTAGCCGACTTTTTTCTTTTTTTACATTTTTAAATTATTTATTTTTTTAACTTAATAGATTTTAATGTACTGTTTAGACCTCTTCCTCTTCAGGAGTTGGCCCCTTGTCACCCATACTACCTCAAAAAAACCATCTAACCTAAAAACAAAAACAAAGCTAGTGCCAACGCGACTTTTACCCTAAAGCTAACCAGGACGGTCGTGTGCCACCACTTCACGTTCCGCCCACGAACAAAAATTAAATATACCTCTGAACATTTTATTAAAAAAAAGAATAAAAGGATAAAGGAATGGGTACAATACTTTATTATATGTTATTTGTCGTTCATTTCGTTTTTAATTGTAATTCTTTATTTTTCTATCTTTTTTTCTCGGAGGTGTCAACAGCAGTCCATCAAATGGTTCAAATGGCTCTGAGCACTATTGGACTTAACTTCTATGGTCATCAGTCCCCTTGAACTTAGAACTACTGAAACCTAACTAACCTAAGGAGAGCACACACATCCACACCCGAGGTAGGATTCGAACCTGCGACCGTAGCGGTAGCGTGGTTCCAGACTGTAGCGGCTATAAACGCTCCCAGTACATCATGTGCAATATCTCAGTCTCTTCTTACACCCGGTACAATCCGATGGTCTGGAGGGCGCTTAAAAAACGACCCCAAGTAAGTCGCAATGAGCGTACCATACGAAGTTTTGCGACGTAAAATCGTGCAGTTATTCGTTAAGTAATGGCAATAATCTAACATACCTGCAACGCTCTCATTATAAAGTATGACAATGCCATACTCTTAAGCCATACCGTGGTGTTATGACGAGTAGCAGGGAAGTAAGTGACGCCGGGGTGGATCAGTTCGGTAGGCTCTACGGACTAAGGCGTCCGTCGCAGCAACAATGCAACATGCGCCGTGCGAGGAGCCAGCAGTTGGCAGCCGTATCACAAATGAAACGGTGCATGTCGGTGTTGACAGCGGCGCATCTGAGGCAGAGAGGATCTTTGGCAAGATGGATCACATGTAAACGTTGTCGGGTGGGTAATTTTTCAGTAGTTATCACATACCACAGCGCCCTGGCCGTGGTGGGAAGGAAGGCGAGTGTACGTTACTCCACACCCGCCTCCAGCCAACTGCCGTATGTCGGCGTTCACCACTAAGCCACCTTTGCACAGTGGTTCACACATCTATACAGATTACCTTGGAACGCCTCTCTCTTCGATCCAAATTACCTCTCTGACATGAAGAGAATTGCCGAGGCTCTTCATGTTCTGGAATACTACCTCATCAACGAACGTAAATGGGGGATCAAGCCCGAAACCCATCTGCAAGTACTTACACAGATGAAATGAGACAGTTTCAGGGATATGCTGGTCTCATGCAGATATGATATTATGTATGTAGACTTAAGCAGCAAGTGAAAATTTGTACCAAGGAACGGAATCGAACCCAGGTCTCCTGCTTATTAGGCAGGTGAGTTAGCCACTAAACCACTTGGCACAACGGTTCACAGTGCTGCATGGACTACCCCAACATGCCTCTCTTCTCAATCCAAATTGCCCGAGCAGTTGCGAGGTGGCTTAGTGGTTAACGCATCTGCGTAGTATACCGGAGATCTGGTCACGATTCCCAATCTTGGAAAAAAATTTCGCTCACGCTTCAGACTATATATATTAAGTCACATCTGTATGGGACCAGTAAAGACTCTGAAATTGTGTCATTTGATTTCTATAAGTACCTGCACCTGGGTTTCAGGCCGGATCTCCCATTTACACTCCATGCTGAGGTGGTGTTCCAGGAGATGGAAATGCTAGCAGTTCTGCCCGTGTGTAAGGGGGAATTTAAACTAGGGTAGGGCGACAGTGAGAATATGAATCGACGAAGGAGGCGCGACAGGGTGAGCCATGCAGTTGTGTGAACCGCTTAATTGCTAACGCACCTGCCTAGTCAGCAGGAAACACAGGTTACATTCCTGACCTTGGTACAAATTTGCACTCGCCACTTCAATCTACATACAAAAAATTGATTTAAAAATATTATGCAACACCGAACACGTAATATACATTGGTATAACATATCTACTCACTTGATGCTTGGAAAATACTACATCGAACACAACGAATACACTTAACAACGTAATTGTAGACCTCAGTAATCATAAATATTACATCGATCTGTTATATGTGTATTTATAGTCATATACGTATATATTCCACATTTGTAACAGTACATGTGATTGTATGAGTATCCCGCCTTGATTTCCTAGTACGTCGGGAGGGAAAACGTAACTACAAGAAGTTTATTCATTCGGGTTTGAAGTATTCTACGTTAAGCTGAGTCATTCAGAGGAGATGTGGTCCTTTGAATTAATTACACCACTGGCCATTAAAACTGCTACACCATGAAGAGGACGTGCTACAGACGCGAAATTTAACCGACAGGAATAACATGCTGTGATATGCAAATGATTAGCTTTTCAGAGCATTCACACAAGGTTGGCGCCGGAGCGACACCTACAACATGCCGACATGAGGAAAGTTTCCAACCGATTTCTCAGACACAAACAGCAACTGATCGGCGTTGCCTGGAGAAAGGTTGTTGTAATGGCTCATGTAAGGAGGAGAAATGAGTACCATCACGTTTCCGACTTTCATAAAGGTCGGATTGTAGCCTATCGCAATTTCGGTTTATCATATCGTGACATCGCTGCTCTCGTTGGTCGAGATCCAATGACTGTTAGCAGAATATGGAATCTGTGGGTTCAGGAGGTTAATACGGAACGCCGTGCTGTATCCCAGCGGCCTCGTATCACTAGCAGTCGACATGAGAGGCATCTTAACCGCATGGCTGTAACGGATCGTACTCCCACGTCTCGATCCCTGAGTCAACAGATGGGGATGTTTGCAAGACAACAACCATCTGCACGAGCAGTTCGACGACGTTTGCAGCAGCTTCGACTATCAGCTCGGAGACCATGGCTGCGGTTACCCTTGACGCTGCATCAGAGACAGGAGTGCCGGCGATGGTGTACTCAACGACGAACCTGGGTGCACGAATGGCAAAACGTCATTTTTTCGGATGAATCCAGGTTCTGTTTACGGCATCATGATGGTCGCATCCGTGTTTGGCGAAATCGCGGTAAACGCACATTGGAAGCATGTATTCGTCATCGCCATACTGGCGTATCACCCGGCGTGATGGTATGGGGTGGCATTGCTTACCCGTCTCGGTTACCTCTTGTTCGCATAGACAGCACTTTGATCAGTGTACGTTACGTTTCATATGTGTTACGACCCGTGACTCTACCCTTCATTCGATCCCTGCGAAACCCTACATTTCAACAGGATAATGCACGACAAGATGTCGTAGGTCTTTTACGGGCCTTTCTGGATACAGAAAATGTTCGACTGCTGGCCTGGCCAGCACATTCTCCAGATCTCTCACCAATTGAAAACGTCTGGTCAATGGTATCCGAGCAACTGGCTCGTCACAATACGCCAGTCACTACTCTTGATGAACTGTCTTATCGTTTTGAAGCTGCATGGGTAGCTCTGTTTGACTCAATGGCCAAGCGTATCAAGGCCGTTATTGCGGCCAGAGGTGGTTGTTCTGGGTATTGATTTCTCAGTATCTATGCACCGAAACTGCGTGAAACTGTAATCACATGTCAGTTCTAGTATAATATATTCGTCAAATACCCGTTTATCATCTGCATTTCTTCTTGGTGTAGCAATTTTAATGGCCAGTAGCGTATGACAAAAATGGTTTTGCAGAGGATTCGATCTTCATTAACAATCTAAGTACTGGTGATGGTATAACAGTCCTTTACTATCGGTGCATTATAGACAGTGTGTGGAGAGTACTGACGTTGACCACCCTCATTAGTAACACCAGAACATTTACTGCACTGCGTCAGCCATTTTCGACCTCTATTAAAATTTGTGAAACGGTCTTAACTAACCTACAGCAGCTGCGATAGTCGCAAGAAGGCAGTTGTCAGACGGTGTTTATTATACTGAGAGAAACCACTACCCAGTACTTTCCAGAAATTTAACTTTATGAATGGCATAAATCGTATTTGAAAGTTTTTCGGATGTAAAGCAACCAAATGTGCATCGAATCTGTGACAGTGACATAGCTCCATCACACTCATCTTTTTTATGACAGCCTAACTCATTACGTATTAAGCAGATATCGCCAGGGCTCATTGCTTGCGATAGTGATTTGCAGAACACGTTCACCTCTTTCACAGGTGTCAGTGTTATTTCACTCATCAAGAGCAAAGGCTATGCGTACGGCACAGGTAAAACAGCCATTTGACAACCGCTGCTGTATAAAAGCCTTGTCAGGACTTTTCCATTCATTATCACCTTCGTGGGAAAGCACCTACATGGCACAGTCATTGACACAACTTTCTGTAACTCTTCATCTCGACCTTTGCATGTCTCTTCGACTAAAGCAAACGACTTCCTCGTAGTAATACCATCCACTTGTCTTGCTTCATGTTTCGCACGTATCCCTTTCATTTTAATTACAGTCATAATTACCTCTTCCAGTCGAATCTTTTCCCTAATTCATTTCTTAGCTTATCCTGTTTCTCATAGTAATTTAGAACAGGCGTTTCTACACTGCTCGCCAACCTCTAATTACCTCAATGTCGACAGTATATTAAATGTTAGTCTGCCTGCTTTCCTTCCGATGCTTGGAGGTGCGAGCTTTAGTTTTAGCGTGATTTACTCGCTGAAAGTACGTCTGTCACTGTAAAATTCTATCTGGTAAGTCACATTGATTGTAAAGCTTCATTTTTTACACATACAAGAAGTTTAGCTACGAAAACGTTGCTTAATTTGCCAACAGCGCTCCAGTGTGCTGCAACTCTCCTGTTTATTTATTTTGCAGTCCATGCATTCGCTGTTTCCAAGTTCCATAAAAATAAAAATTCAACAAATGCTTCTGTGTTATCATATTTATCTTACAGATAACACCCCATGCTTTTCGGTGAGCTGATCATACGTTATTTTAGTCTTATCACAACTGATTGATGAAAGAAGAAGAAGAAAGGGAATACAAACGGCCAAAAAGGTGAGATTGACAGAAAGTGCAAAATGGCGAAACAGGAATGGCTACTGGGTAATTGTAAGCATTTAGAAGTATATATCACCAGGGAACAGATAGATACAGTCTATGAGAAAATTAAAGAAACTTTTCCAGAAAAGAGAAAAAATGGTTCAAACGGCTCTGAGCACTATGCGACTTAACTTCTGAGGTCATCAGTCGCCTAGAACTAATTAAACCTAACTAACCTAAGGACATCACACACATCCATGCCCGAGGCAGAATTCGAACCTGCGACCGTAGCGGTCACTCGGTTCCAGACTGAAGCGCCTAGAACCGCACGGCCACACCGGCCGGCGTTTAATTAGTGTTGCGTATCAAACGCTTGTATTTCATTAGCATCGTTTTGGGTGTGTGTTGTTTTTGGTGTGGTTACCATGTGTCTTGAAATACGAAATAAAAGTGCCTGACTCATAAGGCGGGATCCAAACACATCAAGAAACCATGTTGGATGAGGAATTAGAAGTTAATTGACCGACTGTTGCAACGGCGAACGGTTCGGGCGTAACGTCGAGCGCTCTGATTGGCGGAAACCAGTTCCATCGCGTAAATAGTTGACTATCAAGTAATATTGATCAGACTGTAGTATCAAATTTGAGGAATATTTTTTTTAAAATATGCTTATGGAGCACAGCATCGTATGGTAGGGAGACTTGGTCTGTGAGAATACTGGAAGAGAATCGAAGCATTTGAGATATGGTGCTACAGAAGAATGTGGATCGATAAGGTAAGGAATGTGGAAGTTCTCCACAGAATCGACGAGGAAAGAAACATACGGAAAACACTGACAAGATGAAGAGACATCTGATAAGATATCAGAGAATAATTTGCATGGTACTACATGGAGCTGCAGAAAGTAAAAACTGTGGAGGAATACAGAAGTTGGAATACATCCAGCATACAACTGAGGACGTAAGTCGAAAGTCCTACCCTGAGATGAAGAGGTTGGCACAGGAGAGGATTCCTCGAAGATGTAAATTTGCAATCAGATATGCACGTTCTACGAGCATATCTGTGAAGCGCAAAACACACGAAGATGAAAAATAATCGGTTACGTTCGAGACTAATAATCGCTGTGTCGCTGGTTCGAATCTTGTTTCGTTCAACTTTTCCGTTGTCATTCAGGTCGCATGTCATTTAAATATAAAATTCATTAAATATAAGCACTTTAACACGTATCTTAACTGTCATTTTTATTAGAAATGTAATTCTAATTACATATCGCACTCAAATATGCAGTTTTCATAGCAAATATAAACTCTTAATAATAGATCTTCGTATAAAAGGTTAGTGATAATTAACGATGAAGTTAATGAAGCATTACAAATTAAATATTTTCACCTTTATGTATTTTATTTTTCACAGAAAGCTGGTTGAATATGCACTTTTGTTTAAAACTTTCATCGATCGGAGATCTGTCTCACATTGCCTGTCCAGTTAACGAGCACTTTGCAGTAAGGTCACAGTTCCTGTCGCAATATCTGTCGTAATTTGTAGTAGGAATGACAACCTGAAAACTGCGAAGTCGATATTTGATTTCTGGACTTCCCGTATCATACAAACAAAAATATACAAAAATCCGATTGCCAGGTGGTCTCCTTGTCAGCCAGTTGATTGTGACGGAAAATGCTGGCTTTCGTCTTTATGCGCCTGCAAGTACACGCATTTTAGCATGCATCAACAATTAGACACCGTTGCACCAATCCGTTTATAACCTTGTAATTACTGATAACTAGAGGTGGAAACAAGCGATCTGTATTTGGTTTGAGGAAACTTTTGATAACCAAGGTCGTATTCAATACTATTTATTCCTGATGACCGGTTTCATCATTAAGACCATCATCTTCTGACCTTGAAAAAAAAAGAGTTATATGTCCTGTTCCACTTTGATAGTTCACATGTATTATTGTGGGAAACCCGCAAGGTACCAGCCAACATGAAGAAATCAGCAATCGTCGCCATCTTCAAGAATGACGATAGAAGCATCTGTGGTAACTACGATGGAATATCCTTGCTCTCTATCTCTGGTAAAATTTTTGCCAGAATCCTTTTATATCGCCATCAGACACTTTCAGAGTCTGTGGTTCCTGAGTGTCAGTGCGGATTTAGCACATCAATAGGGACGATTGACATGATTTTTTGTGCACGACAACTGCAGGAGAAGTGCAGAGAACAACAAAAGCCTTTATTATTAGCTTATTTACGACCTAGAAAAGGCCTTTGATACACTTTCCAGAGAAGTCAAGTGGATGGTCTTAAAATGTTTCGGTTGCCCTGATCACTTGGTTAGCCTGATTAAAGCTCTCTATGATGAGTTGACTGGGAAGGTCATCTGCAAGAATGAAACACCTAATGAATTCCCAGTAACGAGTGGGCTCAAACAAGGATGCGTTCTTGCACCAACATTATTTGCCTTGAACCTGGCAGCTATGCTTTGTGAGACATCTGTGAACAACACTAGGGTAGAACTAAAGTACAGGTTCGATTGAGGATTACTGAACCAATCCAGGCTCCACTCAAAAAAATACACAAGTTCCAGTGGGGTAACAGAGCTGCAGTATGGTAACAACAGTGCCTCTCCATCTCATTCAGCTGCAGCGATGGAGCAGTCTGTTAATTGTTCCAGCAAGGCATACAAACGATCTGGTCCTTCCATAAATTTTCAAAAGATTGAAATGGCTCTAAGCACTATGGGACTTAATATCTGAGATCATCAGTCCCCTAGACTTAGAACTACTTAAACCTAACTAACCTAAGGACATCACACATGTTCCATGCCCGAGGCAGAATTCGAACCTGCGACCGTAGCAGCCGTCATCTAATTACTCATCTGAAAAGATGTGGAGAACAGGATACGTGCTGCCCACGTAGCATTTGGTCGTCTCAGAAAACGTGTCTTCCTGAATAAAGACCTAACACTATACAACAAGCTAATAGTGTATAAAGCTGTTGTCATCTCAACGCTGCTCTATGGTTGCGAAAGCTGGACATTGTATCGCCGCAATCTCAAGAAACTAAAACGCTCCAACCAAGAGAAGCTAAGATACATCATGAACATGAAATAGGATGATAGTATAGAAGCTATTATTATTGGACACCAACTAAGATGGGTTGGTCATGTGTAGCACATGAGAGATGACAGACTTCCACCTCAAATCTTGTACTGTGAAGTGAGCACAAGTAAAAGGCCGCGAGTTGCCCCTCTTAAACGCTATAAGGACAGTATAAGAAAAATCTAAAAACCTTAAACATCCATCAGAGTAACTGGTCCACCACAGCAGAGGATCGCAGTCGCTTGCGCTCAACTACCTCAAATGCTCTTCAGAACTTTGAGTGGGAACGTCGAAGACTCGAGAATGACAAAAGCCAGAGACATAAACTCCTCCAGGCCGATCCACGTCCGCCAACTTCAATCATTCGTAATTTCTGTCGTCGCATGTTCCACGCTAGGATTGGGCTACTAAGCCATCAAAGACATATCCACGCCTTAACCTATACAAAGGAAATCTTAGGAGAGAAATGAAAACTCGGATACGAGTATCAGCCGACGACGGCGACGACAACATGCCATGTTGACAATATAGTGGGTAGTATGTAGCATGAATTTTTAACAAAGATTTTAGGAATGTGCTAGATACCACCCACTATAATGTCAAAATGGTATGTGTGGTACATACAAAATAGTGCAGGACGTATAAGAGCAACATTTTTGTTTTTTAAAAAATAAGAAGATGACAGTCTTAACTGTTGAAACCGTTCATGAGGAGCAAATAATTTTAAATGCGATCTTGGCTATTAATACTTTCTTCAAAGCTTTTGATAGCCATATTGTGTGGAAATCTATTTGCACTGCGCCCTTTCAGTTTAGGAAATGTCTCCGACTTTTACAGCTGCTAGCTTTGTTAAGTGCGTCACTTGAAAACAACAAACACCATGTGATTCAGTTTCTCCCGGCGTATTTGTTGCTCGAACAGTCGACGGGTACACTGCGGTTCATAGTGTCCAACGGGCATAATATTTCGGCGATCAGACGTGTCGCCATCGTCAGGTGCGCTGACGAACTGAGCTGATGAGGGCGGGCGGCCGATTTAAATCCTCTGCCCCCACGGGCCGCTCTCTTTGCCGTCCGCGCCCGCGCGCCGGCGGTCGCGAAGACGTGGGCGTCGATGTACTTGCTACGTCCGCCCTGGTCGCCAGTTCGTACTTCTTGCTGAGAGTTTTCTTAGTTACATTCAAGCCTTGCTGGGATTGTAGCCGCAATCTCGGTTGGTAAGATCTTCCCTGGTGCGAATTTTGATAGCCTCCCTTATAATGCTGTCCCAATATGTAGAGGTCTGAGCCAGGATCTTGGTAGGCTCATAATCCATCTCGTGTTTCTCGGACAAACAGTGCTCTGCTACCGCCGACTTATTTGGATATTTCAGTCGAGTGTGCCTTTGATGTGCTCGGCAACGATCTTCGATGGTGCGTACTGTTTGTCCGATATAAGTCTTCCTCAAACCGAGGTCATCTTTCACACTTCCCAGTAATGCCCGTGTTTTATTGGGTGGGCAGAAGACGGTTTTGACTCGGTGTTTCTTTAATATACGGCCGATTTTCCCCGATAGTGCGCCATTGTACGGAATAAAAGCAGTGGATACCTCTTCTTCCGTGACTTCATCCGTCTCCACAGGTTGTGCTGTGGTGGTGGGACGGACAGCGCGTCTAATCTGCCATTCCGAGTACCCGTTTTTTCGGAACACGGTTTTGAGGTGTGCCCGTTGGACACTATGAACGGCAATATACCAGTGGACAGTTCGAGCAACAAACACCATGATCAGGACCCGAGGACACTGCACAACAGAAACAAACCGTAATTGAAATGTAAATAACAATAGATGAAATACATGTACATAATATGCGGAGTACCTGACAGACATCTACTGAAAACGTTCCTATCAGACATAGTGTCAACTTGATGATAACTTCCGCTAGGTCGACAACGCAACTGGAACGACAGTGAATAGTGTGAATATGAATGGCATTAAACGTGTTTACCGTATGCAGAAGTACCCGATAAAACCCGTCCTAAAACAGACACCTATCGTCGCCGGCTTTTACTGCAGTCCTCTTCATTGTTCACGCCACAGAACAGTAATTCCAGAAGCAATAATATCGTTTCACGACAGCAATGAAATGCTTTTTCGCTGCTGTATGTAGGCAAAATATGCATTCATGGTTTCAGTGCCATGGGTTGTATCAACGTTTGACAGCCTCGAAACAATCGGAAGAAAACGTTACTGCGTCGTGGGAATAATAAGACGCTTCTTTGCCTTCGCCATAACGCTGTTGTCCCAGGGTTCATTGCCGTTTTATAGCGGGCTTCATATGAGGCGTTTATTGGAATACCACGCCCAACTACATCGCGACGTTCGGTGCTTCAGACAGAATGACTATTGTAAATAAGTGCCTTTGTTGATGAAAATATGTAGTCCTAACAAATGAACTATATAAATAGAATAAGAGTGATGAGCTATATAAATAGGATAAGAGTGACGAATAGACTTTTACGTGCTAGGGTGTTAAAAGTAGGTACATTCAGAATTGATAACCTATTTTCTGAGGATTATGCGACATTGGTTATACAAAAGACTGTAACGTACCCTGTCTGTTATTCTTTTTGTTTTTTTTTGTTATTGTTTTTTGTTATTGTAGTTGTAGAGATATGAAATTATTGTAGCGGTTTGCTTAGTCAGCCGTACTTCGGATTTTTTTGACATTAAATGGAGCCTGAAACTTGCGTAATAAATACTTCGCGTGAAGTGCGATTTGTGGCATAAACAAAAATTAATTGCGGAGATGCAATCCACAGAATATTAACAGAAAAGCTTTAGAACAGTGCGCACGACTGACTAGATACATTCAGAGTGTACGTACATTCGCGTACGAGTGGTTGCGGTCTGAGGAGAAAGATCTATCTTTATTGTTTTGTGTAAAATAATTACTTCGTAACACACTCGGAGACTGCCTACGTACAATCAGGGTAGAGGCACGTACGTTCTATCATTCCCCGTGGCCTGGGTAAAAGAATTGCAATTATTTAAATTTAAGAATATTTCTTTTTCAATCGGACTCCTATTTTTATACGAAAAGGAAGATTGCAGGTTCTGAGTGTCTCGGCAAAAACACATTCGGAATTAATTTTAGCGACCACCAAAGGAAAGGAGTGAGCAGAATCACGTACCTCTATTGTTGAGCAGCGCCGTCGTAAGGATCGTCGCCTCCATCTAAAATTCGCCTTCTCGAATTACAGAATAATTTGTACTCCATTGGCATGGGATTTAGGCTTGATCTTGACAGAAATTATAAAACACATTTTTCATCATTTAACACCTTCATTTAACACAAACATAGACATGAGACTATGCAGTACGTCTTTACGCCAGCACATCAGAACAAAAAGGTAGTTAATACTAGAAGTAATAAAAGAATCTCGAAAATTAGTCCTCTGTCTCTCAATGATAAAAAAGTTTTTAGAGTATTTATCTTGTATGACAGTCGAATAAATTTTCTTCTTGTATCTTTGAGATTAAATTACAACATTTTTAGTTCTTTTTCAAGGCGAAAACTAAAGGTAGTCATTTGTCACAAAACTGGATGCAAAACATGCAATAGTTTCTGAACACGAAGCTAAACAATTTAAATAATAAAGAGAAGTGGAAGACTCTTCAACATCAGAACAGCTAATTGGAGATCTGTTAACTTCAGATGTTTACAAAGATCCTTTGTTGCTCTTTCTGACAGCAGTTCATCACAGTGCACCCCCTGTTTGCTCTGCACTATTCAGATCTGGAGGTTTAGAAAGGTCGTTAATTAATGAGAGGACATAGTCAACAGCACGAATTTATTATTACAATACTGCAAACCTGCCGCGCGGGGTAGCCGTGCGGTCTGGGGCGTCTTGTCACGGTTCGCGCGGCTCCCCACTTCGGAGGTTCGAGTCCCCCCTCGGGCATGGGTGTGTGTGTGTGTGTGTGTGTGTGTGTGTGTGTGTGTGTGTGTGCGTGTGTGCGTGAGTGTGTGTGTGTGTGTGTTGTCCTTAGCGTTAGTTGGTTTACGTTAGATTAAGTAGTGCGTAAGCCTAGGTACCGATGACATCCCATAGTCCTTACCATAAATTTCCAAAAATACTGCAAAACAATATATTACAGATTTTCATTAGGTCCTATCTTTCGACAGTAAACATTTGCTAACTGCATGAATTAAATTTTTTGGTTTAATTTTAAAACAATGTAATATTAGGAAAGGTTAACCCATTATATTTTGCATTATGTTCCAAAAGTATTACAAGAAGCATGTCACTAATTTCAGGCATTTAATATTTTTTTACTAAAACAGTCAAACTCTACAAGATTCGTTTACATTAAAAAATCAAATTGTGTTATGTACCAAAGAGTTAGAAAAGTAGTTTACTCGTTTAATGCATTAAATCTTTCCTTATTTAACAATGCAATATGTATATTCTCTTTATGCTTCCAGACTTCCAAGCAAAGTAATTGACCGAAAAAGTTCTCTTAGACCACAAATTACGAGGAACTGGCACGGTGCGAGATCGAGGTGAAAGTCCACGGTCGGTACATTACACTCCGAGGTAGACCTCGGGCACCCGATCCACGGCGACAAGGCATAAGTTAACACCGTTTCTAGTATAACATACATAAAACATCTGTTAAATAAAACATGGATAAAATAATAGTTCACAGGCCCATGTCAAAACGCACTGTACTCAAGGTTAGAGCAGAAGCCGGCACGATAAATTTAACAGCATCAGAACAAAAACATTATCTCTTGAAAATTTCATATTGAAGTTAATCAAGTGATCCAGACACCGTAAGGTCTCTTTTCAAGGTACGATGCACCTGATACTGGGTTACCTCAACTGTGAACAAATGATTGGATAGAGAATTTGCGTTGAACACGCCAAGAAGTAACAAGCATTTCATGCTTCCCTTCTTGATAAGCAAAAGGTGAACAGTTAAAATAAAACAAAACATATAGGTCTCAAGACCCTTTAAAATAAAGAGCACGAATACCATTATGGGACTTTAACATAGACAAATTTCCCTGTGGTATTTGCCTTTTTAGTTTAAGAGGAATTAACCATAATAGATCCAGTAGTTTGCGTACGAGAGAGAGAGCTGAGACCATGTGACGAAAGTTCAGAAATAATCTTTACCAAAGCAAGGTTGCGAAATGGGCGACGGAGAGTTGA
This sequence comes from Schistocerca piceifrons, assembly GCF_021461385.2. Taxonomy (NCBI): domain Eukaryota; kingdom Metazoa; phylum Arthropoda; class Insecta; order Orthoptera; family Acrididae; genus Schistocerca; species Schistocerca piceifrons. The sequence goes on from NC_060143.1 coordinate 220,819,854, forward strand.
GCACCAAGCTAGTAATAATAGCTAAACCGGTGCAGCATACACAAGAGCCACCGGCCGGAACGAGTGTCACCGAAATATCAAAGAACGCTCACTATTAGAAGGGTAGCGGCAGGTCTCAAGCTCTGCGTTCGACCAAGCATGGCAAGCAAGCTCAGCATCGTTCGCCGTCCTCTGCAGAACTCCTCCAAAGCCTCCGCCCGACTATCACCTCCACCGTCCCTCCGCCAGAGAGCACTAAACCAAAACTGATGCTCAAGCTCACCGGGTACGAGGTATCGACCTCACCACATGGCTCAATGTTTATTGTTGTCGAAAAGAAATTTGCTTAATGTGAATGAGAAACAGTTAGCAAACAAATGTTCTTTTGAAAAGACGTAGGTGTGATGTCAGTAACTCACCTGGACCGGTTGTTTTCAGTATTGCCCTGATTAACAACTGTAGCTTTTCTCCTATCAAGTAGTATGTAGGAAGATTTGAAACTGTCTAAAATTGCTAAATTCTTTAGCTCAGGACAAAGTACCTGCGACGGACGCCTAATATTTAAATCCCCATAATATGCACAACACATCATTAAACGGAACTGTTCACTTACATGCCCTACCTCTCCATCTGACGGTTTTTTTTTTTTTTAATTCTTCCTTTCCTAGTTGTATCTAAACTTTAGCTTCTCAGAGTTTATAACTCTTTCTAAGATAAATATTTTGCTCGGCTCATAATCACAGTATCACACCAAAATGAAACCGTTCAGCATTTTAAACTTCCATTCAGCAACCAAACTGCAATACTTCCACTCAGAAAGTTTCAAGCTACCAGTAAGGTGAAGGAAACAGCTGGAACAATCTTCGTGCGTATTTTCAAACAAGTTACACACAGTGCTCCTTGTATTTTCAGCCGGCCGGTGTGGCCGTGCGGTTCTAGGCGTTTCAGTTTGGAACCGCGTGACCGCTACGGTCGCAGGTTCGAATCCTGCCTCGGGCATGGATGTGTGTGATGTCCTTAGAGGTCTAGGGGACTGATGACCACAGAGGTTAAGTCCCATAGTACTCAGAGCCATTTGAAACATTTTTGTATTTTCTTATCTACCTTTCAAAGCTTCAGTCATTTAAAACATTAAATTCAGGAAATAATCTGGCCTGGCGCTTTATAAAAGTATTACGTGAGTTCTAGAATTATACAAGGCAATGACTGACGCGTTCAAATAATGCAGACGGGTGATGTAGCCGATAACGGCCGATCCTGTCATTTTCAAGGCAAAATTGCACCAAGTACCCGATGAGCAAGGAAAATTAAAACCTCTGTTCGCAGAGCAATTCCTAGAAGAAAACACATACTGTAAAAACTCGTACCACTACACACGTCAGAAGTTACCGATCATGAAACTACTGAAGTACGGGTGTGGTAAAAATAACTCTGCCCTTCTGTTTTATACAAGGGAGGGAGAGCAGGATTCCATGCCGAATTTAAACAAAAACCGCCATCTCTACTTATCAGCTAATTACTAATTTAATTTCAACTGCTTTAAAATGATTCAAATGGCTCTGAGCACCATGGGACTTAACATCTGAGGTCATCAGTCCGCAAGGACTTAGAACTACTTAAACATAACTAACGTAAGGACATCACACACATCCATGCCCGAGGCAGGATTCGAACCTGCGTTCGTAGCGGTCGCGCGGTTCCAGACTGAAGCGCCTAGAACCGTTCTGCCACCAGCCGCCGGCTCAACTGCTTCCTTAGTAACACTATCTCAAATGCTCCAAGTGCATGCCAGAACTGATAGGACGACCGGTGTCAAGGCAATGTGCAGTAATAGCTGATAAGCTCGGCTATTGTAATCATGTATCCCGGTTATGCTCAGTACACCGGTCCTCCACAGATCTATGCGTATGACCACAACATGAGACGCCACAGCTGCAAGGAATATAATAGACATCCGCCTTATGCAAACCATCAGTGGAAGGCAACTAGAAACCACCACTGGAATCACTTCGCAAGACGCTCATGCGGTGGACCTCTCTGACGAGACTTCCCCCATGACAAGACCTGCCGTAAGGCAGAAGACAAAGTTTTCAGTTATGGAAAACAAGATTATAATTAGCGGAGCATGAAAGGACCCTAATTTTAGATGATTAAAACACGTGTCACATCATATTCCCGCAAAATATGACCAGTATTGTTGGAGATGCTTCCTGTGTAAGGTAGAAAGGCAGTAAACCTTGGTACCAACTCGGTATTATCATCACTCGTGCGGTGAAAGTTTGGTAGATAGCGCAATGCACGTCTGATCTGCCTTTCGCTACATCCATTCTGACGGAAGATGACCCAGACGTGGTTTAACTCTGCTGACAAACTCTCAGGGCCTGAAGTGACGTGAGCTCTGTGAACAAAGGTGCGAAGCACCACTTCACGCTGAAACAGACGGTGGCAATTGTCAGCCAGTAGTTACAAGTCAGTATGTGTTGACTTTCTATAAACGGCATGCCCCAACGTACCATCAGTCTTACTCCTGACAATCACATCATGGCTGGAAGGCTGCCATCTTTTTCCATCCGCACCGAGAAGCGAATATACAGATGGATTGAATTCATGTCTTCTAAAAGTCCAAATTCTCAGTGCCACTAGGCCAAGAACGAGTATCGCGCACATGTCTGAAAAAAAACACGCAGCATTCAAAGTTACCGACTCCAAGGAATGTTCCTTGACGTCTTCCATACATAGATATGCAATAATGACAACGGGCTTCCCATTGCAACTCCATCTGTCTGCTCATTTGACTGATCAATGAATAAAAAGTAAGTGGAAGTCATCACACGTCGAAATACAGGAAATGTACTCGCATTTTCGAATGTGCATAACCATCGGCTGTCTAATGAAATGATGACAATGAAAATTTGAGCTGGACTGGGACTCGAACCCGACAAATTTTCACTGTCGCCATTCCCTTATACAGCTGATGGTCGTCCATACTCGCAAATGAGAATAAATTTCATGTATTTCATGACGATTGTAGTCACCGCGGTAAGTCGGACTTCTGAACAAAACGGGCACTGCAATATCATATATGTCGTATGCATGTCGACATAGTTTAGTTAATTTAACACCAAACCAAACCACAATTAACCTTAACGAATTAGACGGAGGAGCACGACTGAAGAAAGTTACCACATCCACACTTGCTAGAATGTCAGACGTATTCAAATGCATTCCCTGTAATCGATGTAAGATATCTGCCGGGCCCTTAATATTATGCTCACAAAAGCAACTAATGTTTTGTTACATGAAATGTCAGAGTACCCATCTTACAATCTGCAGGACGCCATGTAACCTTGTAAATAGAGATGGAGGTTTTAGTTTAAATTCTGCATGGAATTATTCTCTCTCCCTTGCCAAAAACTAAAGGGACAGAGTTATTTCTATGTCACCCTTTTTTAGTATTGTCACTATTGGTAATTTCTGGCGTCGGAGGAGGAGATAAATTTTTAACGTCCCGTCGAAAAAGAGGACATTAGAGACGGAGCACAAGCTCGGATTATGGAAGGGCAGAGAAGGAAAGCGTCCGTGCCCTTTCGAAGGAACCATCCCAACAGTTGCTAAATCGATTTAGGAAAGCATGGATAATCCAACTCAGGATGGCCGAAAGCGGGTTTGAACCGTTGTCTTCCCGAATGCGAGCCTAGTGTGCTACCCACTGCACCACTTCACTGGGTTTCTGGCGTTAGGCGTCTTTGTGTGGTGGCGATGGTGTATACTGTCTGTGTGTGTGTGTGTGTGTGTGTGTGTGTGTGTGTGTGTGTGTGTGTGTGTGAGTTTGTGTGTGCGTGTGCCTGCTTTACCTTTGCAAAACTGCTCTGCAAACCGAGTTTTAAAATTCCCTTGCACAGAGCTTACTTGCTGCAATTTTGTCTTGATAATAACACGGTGGTCACCTATCGAAAAATTGGCGGTTGTTGACGATGTCACCCGGCTGCATTCCCGTTAGCTACACGAACATTGTATACATCGCGAAAAACTCAGGTCTCACAGAGACTGTCGTGTACATCGCTGTTTTTTTAGTATCTTGACAGTAGCATCGGTTTCCAGACGTACTATGGCGGTCGGATTATTGTCGCCCTGCCGCCTCCACACACGTAGCCGTCAGGTACTCCATCCCCTAGTCTAGCACTTCCACATACTGTGCAGTACTGCTGCAGTTCCTTTCCTAAAATATTTTTCAAACAAAACAGCATATGATTAATCCTCTGTTTGTGACTTCATGTTTTCCAGTATATTCTTCTGTCTCTATTAAAGCTGACGTACAAATTGTCGTCATAGGCGTCGAGCTACGCCCTGGTATTCAGTGTGTTGTCATTACCGCACGACCATCAAAGCGCTACCTTTCCGCGTTCTCCATGTGGGTGCACGGGACACCATTCTGTGAAGCACATTATTCTACGATAGTAAAACGTTGCCCAGTCGAAATATGAAAAAGTAACTAAATAAATCTGATTCTTCATTTGTGTTGTCATACCGTTCCACAAGAAGCACCTTTAATGTACTGTTGAAGAAAAAAATTACGTAGGCAGTACGAAATGAAGACGTGCTTAAAGAATAAGCGAAGAAAGAAGTGTTTTCAGTAGTTGATGCTCCACAGCCTACCTACGTTCTTCGAAAATACTGCAGTATCTCTGTCAGCTGGTGTTAAAATCTTTATTGTAAACAACAGGTCACATTCAGTACCTCCGGCTTCACATCGTGCAAACATACTATTTGGGTGCAGAGACGCATTTGCTGATTCCACTTGTTTGTCATCACTCGCTTTCGTCTTAGGGTCTCTGAGAGTTTTGTGTTGTCTACGTTCTTCGAAAATACTGCAGTATCTCTGTCAGCTGGTGTTAAAATCTTTATTGTAAACAACAGGTCACATGCAGTACCTCAGGCTTCACATCGTGCAAACATACTATTTGGGTGCAGAGACGCATTTGCTGATTCCACTTGTTTGTCGTCACTCGCTTTCGTCTTAGGGTCTCTGAGAGTTTTGTGTTGTCTTTATTTCCTTGTGTATCACTACTTTTTACGTATCTTTCTCTTACGTGTCTTTGGAAGTCATTTGAATGCCCCAAACTTCTATATTTATCTTATTTTTAAAGCACTGTACTTATGTCATCGCTTTTGCTTGCCCCTGTTCACCTTCTTTGCTCTTTGCAGACTCTCCTGTAACGCAGGCCCTCCCATATTTAAGTACGTTTCTGTACATGTCTCAGTAGTTCGCGTGCTCCCACGATAGACATGCAATCTCATGTTACATATGTTACTTTCGTAAACTGTGATAAGTTGCTGTGCGTCATTACATCAAACCTCGGTAATACGTTGTAGTTAGTACCGAGTGGGGCTCGAATTTGAGAAAAGTCGAAGAGTGACAGTTTTAGAGACTTTTTATTTAAAAAGAGATTCAGAACTTGATGTTCACACTGTTATTACATTAAACAAAGTTATTTCATCTGTTAATGCATGACTTACAGTTTGTTTTAGAAATAATGTTTTAGTTTGCACTAAAACATTGTACTGTAAACACCTACGATTGTTATTCAAGTAGACGCGATTGTAAAGACTGTATGCGCGCGCATCTTGGCGGCTGCTCACACTGCGAATTTTCTAGTTTATTCGATGTTTTTAAAAGTAAAATTCATCCATCTTCCTCCTCAGACTAAACGGGCTCAAACTACCGAGGTTTTATTGAACTTAATGTACTATGACTGTATTGACAACGTTTGTTGTTACTTAATTTAAGTTCTTCTATTGTACCTTGCCTTTCAGTTTTGGTCAGATAATCAAAGTAACATAGAGGGATGAAACTGATCGTTGTAAAAATAAACAAGTACCCACTCCTGTCATTTGGTCCCCAAAAATTTATATTGTTGATACAAGTTTCGATTGTTACTCACCATCGTCAAACCTAAGAAATCTTTCAATTAAAGTATCTATGTGGATGTATATACGACGTACCATATCACTAAATGACGTCAAGAACTCAAACTGGATTACAAAATTCAATATATAGAATTTAAGCTTTGTTCAGGAGATCGAATGAGTTAATTATTATACTGCATCCACCCTATGGAAACTAATAAAATTTTGAAAACAACAGCTCTGTTAGCTTTCTGAAACACGGCTACCCAATTCATAGAATTAAAGCTTATTCTGAAGATTCAGTGTGTCAGTGATACAGTAGTACACCGTATCCAGCTTCTGGATATCTGCAAACAACATCACTCTTAGACGTCTCAACCAATGGGCAGTCGTGGCTCAATCGCGTGATGATTATAAGCATCAGACACTGGCGGCATTCACAAGGCATTTCACAGCAGATGGTGATGGTGCGACATGTTTTCCGAGGGAGCACATACGGACATCATGTCCAGAAGAATGGACGGGATACGGGGACATCTGCTTTGACATGTAGGAATAGTTTAATTAGCGCAGGAAACAGTGTGTAACACAGGAAGCAACAGTTACGTAGAGAACAATAAATTAGTGCAACATCGGAACAGATGGCGGACGTCTTCAAATCAGTGGATGCACAGATCACTTAAAAAAAAAAATTAGTCGCTTATTCCCGAAGCAAATAATGCATTCACTGCTAACGGGTTTGCTAAGGTTTTCCAGGAACAACTGGAGTATATGATGGAGAGTGCCGCGTGAGTTTCTGCTGTGTCGGTGTTGTGAATCAGGCACTATGGGGACATCCTCATTACTGCACTGAAGCCTGCAATAGATTTGTAGGATTTTATTGTGTAGGATTCCGATCAGAAAGTCTTAATCGAACTACAACATTTCTTTAACTGGTATAACATCACAACAACATGGCAAAGCACTTACCATGGAGGTAGTAAAAACCCCATAACATGACAAGGTACAGATGTTACTTCATAATTAAATAGTAAATAATGGTAGGTTTATAAGATTCTTATACAAAATATTTTCATGCTTACAAAGATCGTTATGCATAAGCAATGTGCAGCAAACATTGTTATTATTGAAAAGAACAAAGCTTTTTTCCCAATTTACAATAATTTAAGATATTGCAAAGCGCTGCTTGCAATGATGTTCCAACTGTAACATACACGAATATGTGAATGCGTTGGTTAAGGCGTAGCGTGTAGCATGTCCGGCTCAGTTTGTTTTATTGACGTGGCATTAGAACCACTTTTAGACGTTTCTGTTTGTGTTTGTCATTAATATCAAACGTGGAATTAGTTTGGTGTAAAATATTTCATATATTGAGTGGATATCTCTGAAGTAGTTCTCATTTTTAAGCTATTGTGTGCTGTTGTGTTTCTAACGAACCATGGAGTATTTAATATTATTACCAGTGTCTTATTTTTGAGAAGTTGAAGTTTGATGAGATGTGCAGACATAGCATCAGGCAGATGTACATCATTACTCGTTGTATTATCGACTAATAATGTAGTATACTATTTCTCCTATTTAGAAACAATCTTCCGCTTACTAAAGGACACAAGGCAGCTAATAAAATACCCTTGCGCTTGCTTTGCTACGTCAAGTATACTTGTCTGAAAGATAAGGCGTTTGTCCAAGTGAACACCAAAAATTTGGCGGAATCAGTCAAGGGAACTCAGTCACAGAATACTATCAGTGGGGACTGTAAATCCTATCTTGCCCACATATAAAACGTGGCCTGACTTTCGCCAACATTTGTTTTGACCCGGCATTTCGGAAACGACTTTCCAAGCAGTAACAGTGCCCTTTGGAGATCTCCATGAATGTTCTGTACGTTGTTATCGAAGTAATACATCACTGTATCATCAGTGTACTAGATGCTAATCGGTTCGTCGGATACATATATCCTAAAAAGTGCTGGTTCCAAAAGAGAAGATTGTGACACGATGGCGCTTTTACGGTAGAAATCAGAATCAGGATTATCAATGAATTCACTAAACGTACAGTCTTTAATATACGAACTAATTAATCGGAAAATATATTAATTTGATTAACTTGTAAACTGAACATTAGGCCAAACTCTGTCGAAGGCTTGAGCAATGTCCAGCAGTATGCCTGCTGTGATTGATTACACTAGCCGCGGCAGCTGCATTGGAGACGAATCTTTTGAACGAAATCCTAACTGTATATTTGATATGACTGATTTGTCACTGAATGTTTTGCGGAGTCTAAGGAGTGTGATACGGTCAGCTACAATTAAAGTTGATAATAAGACGGTAATTAGGCTCTAATTTTTGGGATACGTATCATGTTTGGTTGGTTTGGGTATCTCAGTTACCTTGACGTGCTTCCACTGACGCAGAGAAGTGCCTTGGTTTTCAAAATGAATTACCTGTGGTGACCAAAATTCTTCTGGCGCTGGGAGGCAAGTTGCGTACTCATGTCGCTTATTCCACAATAGCGAGGAGTTTGCGAGATTTTAGTTGTGACCGAACTTTGTTAATGTCCTGCAGATTAGTGAAATCAAGGCGATATTTGTTTTCTTCGATGTGACTGGTGACAGTGTTATTAAGAGTAACAAATGTGTCCAGCATTTATAGTAACGGATGATGCAGTTTCCTTTGCAAAATCATATACGTTTCCTCTTGGTGCAGCTGCAAAAGTAGCTCCGAAATTCAGTGGTGAAAAAACGGTCGTCTTTGCTAGGTTTTTCGGAGTGACATTCCAAACGAAATTTGAACGTGAGTTTATATCATTTTGAGTCGTATTCATGTACTTTTACTTTTTTGCTGTTTTTCCTGGTTAGTCTACTTAATTCGGTTTTTAGACTATTCCTCGAACAAGTCCATTGCCGAAGTTTTCGTATATACTTCTTAGTTTTCGTTAGCCGTTGAAATTCTGGAAGAAATTCAGTGGTGCAAACGGCTGTGTCTGAAGTGGTAGCGTGGCCACGAAGCATGGGCTCTTGATGAATCGCTTCAAACTGTAATCAGCGAAGAATCACATTTCTGGCACTACGCTGGATGACCATCGTCTGCGAGTAAGGCGGCGACTTAGTGGAATGTCCCATTCTTCCATTGGTTTGGAGAGGCTCAGCTGTGTGGGGAGCCATCAGGTACGACTGCACATCATGGCTGGGATATGTAGAGGGAAATATGGCGGCGCATCTGTTCGTTACGGGCCTTCTGCTCCTATTCGTTGCTTCTTATGCAAGAGTATCGTGGTATGATTTTTCAACATGACAATTCTTGCCAAAAAAAAAAAAAAAAAAAAAAAATCATCTGCACGTGTCTCTATGAACTTCCTACGTGATGATGACCTATTCCTGTGGCCAGCAAGATTCCTACATCGGTCCCTGACAGAATGTGTGTGGCACTATCTCGGACGTAAATTTCAATCCGTTGCCATTATCCAGGTATAACGGATCAGTTACATCAGTTGTGCACCAGTACGTCATCAGAAGTAATGAAAAGGCTTTATGACACTCTTCTCAACGGAATCTCGGTACATTCATCTAGGCCACAGGGGTGCCTCAGGTAAGTGAATTTTGCCTGCCAAGTTATTTGTAAAAAAAAAAAAAAAAAGAGAAAAGAGAAACGAAATGATCGTATGGCTTTGCCGACCGGGAGGCCCCATTCTGGGAAGTTCGGCAGCCGAGTGCGAGACTTACTTCAGTCGAGTCCACAATGGGCGACTCGCGTGCCGGTGATGAGGATGAAATGATGATGAGGACAACACAACTCCCAGACCACGGGTGCTGAAAATCTCCAAGCAAGCTGGGAATCGAACCCGGGCCCACTACATGGTAAGCAAGCACGTAACTACTCAGTGTTTTTTCTTCTATATTGCTCTTTGTATTTGTTCGGGGCGGACGTCCCATGACGCACATTCAGGTTCTTCGTTGATCCGTTTACTCAGCTTTTTTTTATTACAGAGGGTAGCGATCCCTCTGAACGAACACGCTGTGCTACCGTTAAGCAGGCGGACAGTTTTTTGTAAATTTGACTGGATTTTATAATCACTGAAATAACATCACATACCCTCTCAGTCCGTGAAGTCTTGTCTCCTCCTCCCCTAGGTGCTTCACTCTTTTAGTATATCATTCTTCCTTTCTGAATGTAAGTGATGAGTGCTTCAAAGTGACAATATTTGCTTTGTGACTTCTAAAATTTTCCCGGCGTATTTCCTCTTCGAGTAATTTTTGGGTTTGCAGCAGGATCCCATCAACATCCTGCCACGATATTTCGCCCCAGAGACGTCTGGCCATCCTCAGGTGAGTAGACGAAGTACTGAAGACACCTGATGCAGTCATGGTATTTATAGCGAATTCCGCGCATGCGAATCGTACTGGCGGTTTACGGCGCATTCGTTAGGCGGTGACATGCGCGAGGCAGCGAAGTTGTGTGTGCTGCCCTCAGTGGTGAAGTAAGAACAAACTAATCGCAGAATATCGACTGACGAAGTCCATTGCGTTGCGACCACATCATTTTAATATCAGGATTCCAATTTTTATCAAGCTGAAAGCCGTTGTCACGATTCGTTAAATTATCAGCAAGACGTATTTCCACACATTCCATAATTAGAGACCCAGAAGCTGGAAACCGGTACTAAAATTCTGGTATTATAGCATTCCATTCAATGTCCCATGGAAATGCAATGTCCTGCCACTGCTGATTGTAAAGGTTGCCGCAGACGGGTGTGTCTTTTGTGTTCTACACGGCGTTCCAGGACCGTTCATGTCGTCTTACCTGTATATGCACAGCCACACTCCCAGGGAGTTTTATAAACACCCGCCTTCCTCAGTTGTAAATCGTCTTTAACGGATCCAACTAAGGCCGTGCTCTTTGCTGGTGGACAGAAGATATTAATAGTATTCTTCCTAAGCAATCTGCCTATTTTAGAAGACACGTTCCCGGCATGTGGAAGGAACGCAATTGATCTATAGTCGTCATTAGTCTCCTCAGAGCGTTGCTTCTCGTTGTTATAATCGTGCATGGCCTTTCGTATGTGACGCGAAGTATAGCCATTCTCTTTAAAAACCTTCTCCAGATGCATTAATTCTTCATGAAGGTTATCAGCATCCGAAATTACATGTGCCTGATGAATTAAAGTACTGACAACACAGGCGGTTTGTGCTGGTGACGGCAGCTGGATGCCTTAAGATACAGATCTGTATGTGTGGGTTTTCTGTACACCTAATGTCCCAAAGACCCATCACTAACACGACTAGCTTGATAAAAATTGGTATCCTATTATTAAAATGATGCGGTCACAACGGAGTCGACATGCTAAGTCGATACTCAGCGATAAGTTTGTTCTTACTTCACCACTGATGGCAGCACACACAACGTGGCTGCCTCGCGCATCTCACCTCCATGTCACCTCCTAACCACCAGTACAATTCGTATACGCGGAATTCGCTATAAATACAATGACTGCATCGGAGTTCTTAATGCTTCGTCTACTCACCTGAGGATGATCGGACCACTCTGGACCGAAATGTGGCAGATTGTTGGTGGGATCCGGCTGCAAACCAGAAAATTACTGGAAGAATATTTGCTTTACACGTCTCCTGGCGACAAGTGCCTTTCAAGCCCAAGATGATGTTAGGTAAATGCATGCTTCGGTGGTTGGGTACTCAGCACTTTGTTATTCATCTGGTCAGCCTATGACGACTTTTTTTGTACCTGCACTCACTTTTAGCTTCATCTTTAATTTAAACCAAGTTGTACAAGATTATCAATTACAACATCTTATAAACTGTAAGACTTCCTTTCTCTTGACCCATCACTGGTATTCCGCGAAGAATGGTTACAATTATTGTTCTAGGCCGCTCACATAGGTGCACCTGCAATAAAATACTTCGTTTGGCTTATACTTTACCCCTATAATTAAGCGTTCGTTTGCAAGAAGCCTCTTGAAGCTATTTCTCTCGTAACGTACGTTGCGCAGTGTACACTAATGAAACTCGTAATAGAATAATGGAAGTCACTGATCTGCTTACGGTGTCGCAACTGACATACTTCAAAGCTCGTTTTCATTAAAAAATATTAGATGCAATAATCTATAGCTGGAGTAGCCTCAGTAGCCCCAGTACCTATTTTCGAACTACTTTATGTTTATTGAGCCTTACATCACATCATATCACACATCGCATCATATCAGAGAACGATATTTCGTGAACATGAGAGGAATAGTATGTCAGCAATTCAACCACAAAATAACTATTACATAAAACAACGAACATATCGCGCTGATTATACAACGTCATTTCCGTACATTAGCGGAATGAAGACTGAGAATCTCAAGTAAACATCATAGATGTTACAACCAGCCACAGGTGGTACTATAGTAGTAGTTACACTATGTGTTAAAAAGTGTACGGGCACCTGCCTGACAATGACCTACAAGTTCGTGGCGCCATCCATTGATAATGCTGGAATTCAGTATGGTGTTGGCCAACCCTTAGACTTGATGACATCCTCCACTCTCGCAGGCATAGGTGCTGGAGGGTTTCTTGAGGAGTGGCAGACCTTTATTCACGGAGTGCTGCACTAAGGACAGGTGTCGATGTCGGTCGGTGAAGCCTCGCACGAAGTCGGCGTTCCAGAACATCCCAAACGTGTTATATAGGATGCATGCCCGGGCTCGGAGCAGGACAGTTCATTACAGGGATTTATTGTCGTGTAACCACTCCACCATAGATTGTGGATTATAAACAAGTGATCGATGAATGTAGGCCTGTGCTGTGATAGTACCACACAGAATAACAAGGGGTGCAAGCCCCCTCCATGAAAAACACGACCACACCATAACACGACAACCTCCGAATTTTACTGTTGACATTACAGACGTTGGCAGATGACATTCACTGGACTTTAGCCATACCCACACCGTGCCACCGAATCGCCACATTGTGTACCGCGATTCGTCACCCCATACAACGTTTTTCCACCGTTCAATCGTCCAATGTTACGCTCCTTACACCAAGCGATTCGTCGTTTGGCATTTACCGGCATGATGCTTATGAGCAGCCACTCGACCGTAAAACCCCAGTTTTCTCACCTCACGCCTAACTGTCATAGTACTTGCAGTAGATCCTGATGCAGTTTGGAATTTCTGTGTGATGGTCTGGATAGATGTCTCCCTATTACACATTACGACCCTCTTCAACTGTCGGCGGTCTCTGTCAGTCAACAGACAAGGTCGGGCTGTAAGCTTTTGTGCTGTACGTGTCCCTTCACGTTTCCAATTCCCTTTCACATCGGAAACAGTGGAACTAGAGATGTTTAGGAGTGTGGAAATCTCGCGTACAGACGTGTGACACAAGTGACACCGAATCACCTGCCCACGTTCGAAGTCCGTCAGTTCCGGAGGGTGCCCCATTCTGCTCTCGCACGGTGTCTTATGACTACTAAGGTCGCTGGTATGGAGTACGTGGCAGTAGATGGCAGCACAATGCACCTAGTATGAGAAACGTACGTTTTTCAGAGTGTCCCAATAATTTTGATCACATAGTGTACAATTAAAAAACGTCGTGTCATATAAAGACGAATCAACAATCTAAGAATGTTACACTGAAAACATACAGGGTGTACATAAAGTCCGGGAACACTTTCAGTTATTTATTACACAACAAATGTACATTGTACAGACGTCGTACATATTGCATTTTGAAGAGATACTCTGAAACTTTTTTTTTTTTTTTTGTATACAAACATTCGATATGCGAACCGTGAGTGACCCGGCAGACATCGAAATGGTAGTCGTATTCTCGCCATACACGTCCCAGCATGGCAACGACGACTGTGGCAGTGGCTTCCCGTATTTTCTCCTGTTACATCACGTGGTAGAGGCGGTACATACACCAGATCTCTGGTGTGTCAGACTGAGCGAAATCTGGTGATCGAGAAGGCCATTTCATAAAGCAGCTCGCTGCACGCCTGCACTCGCCATATTTGCGAATAGCGCTGCCCATCGGCAAATTACCAAACTACGCTGTGGCGGTATACACGAAAAAAAAAAAAAACTTTCAGGGTTTCGCTTCAAAATGACATATGTATGATATCTGTACAATATTTGGTTCTTCTGCAATAAATAATTGAAAATGTTTCCGCACTTTATGTACACCCTGAATATTAAATAGATATTCCAATCAGAGTGCGTTACGCTTATGCTGCTTTATAACAGAGTATATTTCATCGTAATGTGGTAGTGTAATGGTCGTCTCTGAACTGTTTCTTTGCTGTATGCGGTAGGCAATTGTGTAATGTGTTCGTATCTTATCACACTTTGCGTTAAGAAAACCATGGAAAACACCCACGCACCGTAACACCACCTCCTCCATACTTCACTGTTGGCACCTCACGTGATGGCAAGTTCTCCAGCAATCGCCAAATACAAACACTTCCTTTACATTGTCACAGCGCACATCCGTCATGCAACCCTCCAAATCACTCATTTCCAGTCGTCAATTGACCGTTGACTACAGATATGTGCGAGTTATGAGGAACTTCTCGACAATTCTACGCCACAGTCATTGTGCTATCTGGACTGCCCTTAATGTTCTTTGTTGAAAACAGACTCCTTGCCTACTTTTATGTTTCAGGGACCACCTATCGTGACATTTAGTTGCAGCTCTCTGTTTCATTGTAGGTTTGAATGGTTTTGAGTAGATAATGAATTGTTGTCGTTGTGTTCTTCAGTCCAGAGCCTGGTTTAATGCAGCTCTCCATGCTACTATATCCTGGGGAAGCTTCTTCATCTCCGAGTAACTACTGTAGCCTACATCCTTCTAAATCTGTTTGGTGTTATGAATTAGGAAACTTAAATGTAACGTTTCTTATAAGCCTTTTGGGAAAATGCAATACGTCTGCGAACTGAACGGAAAGTAGCGCTCTAGTACTAAAATTCCAGTGTACTGATCCAGTGTTTAAAACCCTAATAAATACCCGTGACATCAGACATCTAATAAATTCAGAGACGCGGTACCAGGCTCGTAACAGTTCGACATAACCCATATAAAAGTGTAACAGATACACCGTGGGACTTAAATGAAAACGTTTGGAGGATGTCTCGCTTGGGAACCATAGTAAAAAGAAACATCAATGCGTGTAAAGAAGCATGTAGACTTTCAGTTTTTCCTCGCTCAGCACACGAATACAATAAGGCTCAAAATCGATAGTGCTATCACGAAATCCAACGCCCCCCCCCCCACCTCCCACCCGTCATCCGCCCCCACATTGGACAATACAATGGCTTGTAGAGTATATAAATTGATTATATGGTTTTAGCTTGACGCATTTTTCATTTTTCCTCAGAAAATTGAAATTTTCGTCATTGTAACTTATGGTAGATAGGCTACTTTCAGCATCTTGAAAATGTTCTTACGACAAGTATGCTTAATCTCCCATCTTGGAATTCTCACACCATTTTGACTGTAAGTCGTGAAGTAGGAGCTGGCGACTTCGGAGTAACTGGACGTGATATAATCGGAAATTGACGTTTCAGCAACGGCTGCAGTGGCCTCACTCTGGTTCTACTGACGGAAGAGCTGGTATACTGCGTATGCGAGACGCTATTCATGAACTGCCCCGGTAGTTTGGCAGTTGGCAACCGTGGTGGTCAGTTAGAGCCTCTAAGCGCTCTGTCATCAGCAGCAACTGTACAGAGCGCTACGTTTTCGGATATACTACAGTCCTTTTCATAATTTCCTTCAACAGTCTATTTTACAATTTTGTTACAAAAATAGGGCGTTTTTCAGTTTTCATTCACTTCGTATCTTCTGCAGTCTAAAACTTATGATCAGTAAATGTCTATGTGGTGTCAGCATTCTCTGTTTACGATCCCAAAGCTGTCAGTACAACTCATCGAAAGGACAGTATTCACTCATTCTTGCTATACTGCCGTTTAAGTGTAGGTTAGTGTTTCCTGGTTTACTGTCACAGTGGTGTCATCTGTGACAAATACACTCCTGGAAATTGAAATAAGAACACCGTGAATTCATTGTCCCAGGAAGGGGAAACTTTATTGATACATCACATGATCACACTGACAGAACCACAGGCACATAGACACAGGCAACAGAGCATGCACAATGTCGGCACTAGTACAGTGTATATCCACCTTTCGCAGCAATGCAGGCTGCTATTCTCCCATGGAGACGATCGTAGAGATGCTGGATGTAGTCCTGTGGAACGGCTTGCCATGCCATTTCCACCTGGCGCCTCAGTTGGACCAGCGTTCGTGCTGGACGTGCAGACCGCGTGAGACGACGCTTCATCCAGTCCCAAACATGCTCAATGGGGGACAGATCCGGAGATCTTGCTGGCCAGGGTAGTTGACTTACACCTTCCAGACCACGTTGGGTGGCACAGGATACATGCGGACGTGCATTGTCTTGTTGGAACAGCAAGTTCCCTTGCCGGTCTAGGAATGGTAGAACGATGGGTTCGATGACGGTTTGGATGTACCGTGCACTATTCAGTGTCCCCTCGACGATCACCAGTGGTGTACGGCCAGTGTAGGAGATCGCTCCCCACACCATGATGCCGGGTGTTGGCCCTGTGTGCCTCGGTCGTATGCAGTCCTGATTGTGGCGCTCACCTGCACGGCGCCAAACACCCATACGACCATCATTGGCACCAAGGCAGAAGCGACTCTCATCGCTGAAGACGACACGTCTCCATTCGTCCCTCCATTCACGCCTGTCGCGAGACCACTGGAGGCGGGCTGCACGATGTTGGGGTGTGAGCGGAAGACGGCCTAACGGTGTGCGGGACCGTAGCCCAGCTTCATGGAGACGGTTGCGAATGGTCCTCGCCGATACCCCAGGAGCAACAGTGTCCCTAATTTGCTGGGAAGTGGCGGTGCGGTCCCCTACGGCACTGCGTAGGATCCTACGGTCTTGGCGTGCATCCGTGCGTCGCTGCGGTCCGGTCCCAGGTCGACGGGCACGTGCACCTTCCGCCGACCACTGGCGACAACATCGATGTACTGTGGAGACCTCACGCCCCACGTGTTGAGCAATTCGGCGGTACGTCCACCCGGCCTCCCGCATGCCCACTATACGCCCTCGCTCAAAGTCCGTCAACTGCACATACGGTTCACGTCCACGCTGTCGCGGCATGCTACCAGTGTTAAAGACTGCGATGGAGCTCCGTATGCCACGGCAAATTGGCTGACACTGACGGCGGCGGTGCACAAATGCTGCGCAGCTAGCGCCATTCGACGGCCAACACCGCGGTTCCTGGTGTGTCCGCTGTGCCGTGCGTGTGATCATTGCTTGTACAGCCCTCTCGCAGTGTCCGGAGCAAGTATGGTGGGTCTGACACATCGGTGTCAATGTGTTCTTTTTTCCATTTCCAGGAGTGTATGTATACTGCCATAGTTTAGCCACTCTGGAAGAAACATATCTGTACTCTGGTTTGATGATTGTTGGGGTAAATGTAGTAGGTGCCATGTAAAGTGGCATACGAGGTTTTCCCAAGGAGTTGTATATTTTGGAGTCAAGAGAAGAGAATAGTGCAACTCGAAAGATAGACATTTGTCCTTCAGGCAGAATTACAAATGGCCTGTTTGGAATTAGGTGGTTAAAGGGCTGGATTAGACAGTGGCAACTGTGTACAAAGTAATAAGAGAGAGGACAAAACCTCAGCAATCACGTTTCATCTTCGGATTACCAATATTCGACTTATTACCTTCACCCAGTTGTTACCCAGAGTAGACTGTAGCAGAAATACCAAGGCTAGGTGGGTATAAAAACCAGTTCTGCAGCTATTTATTTACACTGATTTTCAATTTTTTTTCTTTTGGGTATTTGTGTTTTAATTGACGCAGCTTTTTAAACCTTATTATTACTGCGTGTTTTAGGCTATATTCAAATTAGAAAAGGTCCTAATAGTGTAGCAGTCAATGGAATCGATAATGCGGATGGCTGGTAAGAACAAATCTGTCATGTTCGGACACAGTATAAGTAGGGTCTGCTTGACACAGTGAAGTCGATTAAACATCTGGGGAGACGTTGAATAGCGATATGAATTGGAGAGAAAACGAGAGGACTACGGTAGAGAAGGCGAATGGTCGACTTCGGTTTATTGGGAGAGTTTTGGAGACGTGCGGTTCAAATGTAAAGGAGACCGTATATAGTGGTTGGATCCGTACCAGGTCGGATTGAAGGAAGACAAGGAAGCGATTCAGAGGTGGATTGCTACAGCTCTTACAGTTAGACTCGAATAACACGTAAGTGTTACGGAGATTTTTATGGAACTCAAATGGGAATCCCTGGAGGGGAGGCTGCGTTCTTTTCGAGGAATCCTATCGAAAAATTTAGAGAATCGACAGTTGAAGCCGACTGCCGAACGATTCTACTGCCACCAAAATACATTAGGAATAAACACCGCGAATATAAGAGCCGAGAAATTAGGGCTCATACGGAGGCATACACACAGTCGCTTTTTCCTCGCTTTATTTGCGAATAGAGCAGGAGAGGCAATGCCTAGTAGTGGAACATGGTTCCCTCCGCCACACACCGTATGTTGGCTTGCAGAGTATCTATGTAGATGTAGATGTATATTGGTTGAACAGTAGACAAATAGCTTGAAGGTAGTTCGATGAATCCTCTGCCAAGCACTTAATTGTTAATTGCAGAATAATCACGTAGATGTAGACGTAGAATGACGTGGGCTAAGTGCTACAGGAAAATCTATGTGCAGAATAACTGGTTAAGAGCATCATGAAAGCTAGCGGCATGCTCATAGAAGAGACCGATATATTGTGTTGAAACAGTACGGGATGACTACTGATCTAGTACTGCTTTATATGTTCAACACTACTCTACTATGTACCTCGTCACACTTTACGATGGCGATGTGCAAGATTTAATTTCTTATACGTGTTAGTTGTACCGTACATTTCAGAAACTGATATAGACCTTACCGCAGTGTGGTTGATTTAATGCCCTTTAGCATTGTTTATATAGTGATGTCACTATATAAACACGTCCTGTGGAGGTGAATACGTAACTCGAGTTTGTAAAGGTGTCTCTGTCGCTCCTCGGCTGTTTGTTCACCTGCGGAACTTTTCTTTCAAAAGGCGCGGAACTCAAGCGCGGAAGAACATTTACTTCAGAGGCTTTCCACTACCCCTCGAGGAAAGGCAGGTATTTTTTCAAGGGCTGGTCTAAAAGGCTCTTTAAAAGGAGAAAGAAGCCTACGGTTAACCCTCCGACAGCGCTGGCGCGACGAAGCTCTGTGCTGGGTGTTCTTAGCGGTTGACCGCCATTTTATTTCAGATGTAAAACCATTTGAACTCAGTTAAAGATTCTGAAACTTTACTGTTGAGCAGTGCAAATATACGTTGCTACCCTGTTGACCTATGTGGGGTGAAGCTTAGAAATACGAAGAGGGAATAGGCTATATCCCTAGAACAGATAAGACCCTAAATGCTCAATTAACGACAAATTATTCCACCATTTCGTACTCACATACCACAGATAATCTGAAAACTGTTCGCGCATACATTACGCAGTCGTTGTCCAAAATTCAATTCAACAGAAGTTTCTGGTAAATTTATTTATCTATCCCGGCAACATTGTGGCTATAAGCACCCTTCTTACATGAGTGGCTTCTTCATAATTTTCCTCATTTTGTTTTGGCACGCATCTCATAACAGAACTTACATCAAGCATGCAACCCAATATTTGAAGATAACGTTGACATAAAGAGCGTAAATCTTAATACACACAGGAGAAAAAATACAAACCCGATATTTGTTTGTGATAAGTAGAACAGTGAAGATCAGTGACATCCCGATGGATATAGACTGTAGCCGTATCCGCAACAGACGTGAGAGACTAGGTACAGTATGAGATGAAGAAGGAGAGGTACAAGGTAGAGCACAGTTAATGAAGACAGGAGGAAAAGTTGTGTGACTCAATGAAAGAGACTAAAAAAGACAGAGGCGTAACTTGGGGACAAAGTGAGTGTTTGTTTTGCTGTTGGGCAGAGCAAGAAAAGCATATAAATGTTAGAATTTGAGGAGAAATTAAGAAATTGGAAAAAAATGAATGTTCAGCTGTTTCTTAAATGGAACAACGTATTCAGTTAAACGTTGGTCCTAATGTTGCTAAAAAAAATGGCTGGAATGGCTCTGAGCGCTATGGGACTTAACATCGGAGGTCATCAGTCCCCTAGAACTTAGAACTACTTAAACGTAACTAACCTAAGGATATCACACACATCCATGCCCGTGGCAGGATATGAACCTGCGACCGTAGTGGTCACGCGGTTCCAGACTGAAGCGCCTAGAACCGCTCGGCCATATCGGCCGGTCCTGATGATGCCATTTCACTCTTGTCAGTACAGGCATCCAGGCAGAGTGCTGGCGGGCGCCAATGTTATATTGATAAGTGGTGTCTTTGTAAATTTCACTCGCTTTCGACATCACTGAAATAATATCACATACCCTCACAACTTCTGAAGATTTATTTCGTTTCTCCCTCTCCTGGGTACTGCACCATTTCGTCAGGTAATGCATATCATAAGTTAATTAGTACGAAATTTGGAGCTCATGCTAGAGGGGAGTATCACCAGTGGAGAAAGAATACGAATTTATTTCGTTTTCGCGATGGGCACAGTTGGATCACACGATAACTAAGACCCCACGTTGAGATTAGGCCCGTTCGTTGAGAAACCGATGGCGCGGATACAGCGTATGGCAGTCTCGTAACGTGTCTGTCCACAACCATCCCAAGTGAAAGTATGAGGTTATTGATAGGGTCAAAGCTGGGGGTGTCTCAGACGTAGGTTATATCTAGTTCTAAGAGTCACTGTCCGCTTGAATTATATTCTGACAGCAGGGGCAAAGTGCTATGACAGCACATATTCATGCTTCACATTATGTTCATGCATTTTCTGAAATATCTGGAGTGCACAGAAGGAAGTTGAAGTGCTTCTGCAGGTGGTGGCAGTTGAGATGCCCGTACAAAGGTACACACAATTTCTTCGCCATTTTCCGGTACCGTTCAGGAATTTAGTCCAAACGAACGTGTAGTAAATATTCGAGCGATTCAGGAGTAATTAATTTATCATTTACAGAAGGGATGGGATGTAAATGTGATAACAAGAGCAGAAGCGGAAACAGATGTCAGAAGCCAATTTTAGCGGAAGCGTAAACGGAAGCGGATGCGGAAACTTAAGTGTATATATCAAGAAAAGTGGCACAATTCCTTATCAAACACTACTTTTATTATACCAATATTAAAAATTAATCAGTGGTAGACTATATTTAACAAAAAGTAATTTTTCCGGTTTTTCACTCTGTAATCTATTTCGATATTTTAATGTGACACACGCCTCTATCAGTACCCTTTTTTTGTATATAGAAATAGTTGATACCAGGAATATTTTCGAATCTTTTATAGGCGAACATTATCTACATCTACATCTACATCTACATTGATACTCCGCAAGCCACCCAACGGTGTGTGGCGGAGGGCACTTTACGTGCCACTGTCATTACCTCCCTTTCCTGTTCCAGTCGCGTATGGTTCGCGGGAAAAACGACTGTCTGAAAGCCTCCGTGCGTGCTCTAATCTCTCTAATTTTACATTCGTGATCTCCTCGGGAGGTATAAGTAGGGGGAAGCAATATATTCGATACCTCATCCAGAAACGCACCCTTTCGAAACCTGGCGAGCAAGCTACACCGCGATGCAGAGCGCCTCTCTTGCAGAGTCTGCCACTTGAGTTTATTAAACATCTCCGTAACGCTATCACGGTTACCAAATAACCCTGTGACGAAACGCGCCGCTCTTCTTTGGATCTTCTCTATCTCCTCCGTCAGACCGATCTGGTACGGATCCCACACTAATGAGCAATACTCAAGTATAGGTCGAACGAGTGTTTTGTAAGCCACCTCCTTTGTTGATGGACTACATTTTCTAAGCACTCTCCCAATGAATCTCAACCTGGTACCCGCCTTACCAACAATTAATTTTATATGATCATTCCACTTCAAATCGTTCCGCACGCATACTCCCAGATATTTTACAGAAGTAACTGCTACCAGTGTTTGTTCCGCTATCATATAATCATACAATAAAGGATCCTTCTTTCTATGTATTCGTAATACATTACATTTGTCTATGCTAAGGGTCAGTTGCGACTCCCTGCACCAAGTGCCTATCCGCTGCAGATCTTCCTGCATTTCGCTACAATTTTCTAATGCTGCAACTTCTCTGTATACTACAGCATCATCCGCGAAAAGCCGCATGGAACTTCCGACACTATCTACTAAGTCATTTGCATATATTGTGAAAAGCAATGGTCCCATAACACTCCCCTGTGGCACACCAGAGGTTACTTTAACGTCTGTAGACGTCTCTCCATTGATAACAACATGCTGTGTTCTGTTTGCTAAAAACTCTTCAATCCAGCCACACAGCTGGTCTGATATTCCGTAGGCTCTTACTTTGTTTATCAGGCGACAGTGCGGAACTGTATCGAACGCCTTCCGGAAGTCAAGAAAAATAGCATCTACCTGGGAGCCTGTATCTAATATTTTCTGGGTCTCATGAACAAATAAGGCGAGTTGGGTCTCACACGATCGCTGTTTCCGGAATCCATGTTGATTCCTACATAGAAGATTCTGGGTTTCCAGAAATGACATGATACGCGAGTAAAAAACATGTTCTAAAATTCTACAAGAGATCGACGTAAGAGATATAGGTCTATAGTTTTGCGCATCTGCTCGACGACCCTTCTTGAAGACTGGGACTATTTGCGCTCTTTTCCAATCGTTTGGAACCCTCCGTTCCTCTAGAGACTTGCGGTACACGGCTGTTAGAAGGGGCGCAAGTTCTTTCGCGTACTGTGTGTAGAATCGAATTGGTATCCCGTCAGGTCCAGTGGACTTTACTCTGTTGAATGATTCCAGTTGCTTTTCTATTCCTTGGACACTTATTTCGATGTCAGCCATTTTTTCGTTTGTGCGAGGATTTAGAGAAGGAACTGCAGTGCGGTCTTCCTCTGTGAAACAGCTTTGGAAAAAGGTGTTTAGTATTTCAGCTTTACGCGAGTCACCCTCTGTTTCAATGCCATCATCATCCCGTAGTGTCTGGATATGCTGTTTCGAGCCACTTACTGATTTAACGTAAGACCAGAACTTCCTAGGATTTTCTGTCAAGTCGGTACATAGAATTTTACTTTCGAATTCAATGAACGCTTCACGCATAGCCCTCCTGACGCTAACTTTGAAATCGTTTAGCTTTTGTTTGTCTGAGAGGTTTTGGCTGCGTTTAAACTTGGAGTGGAACTCTCTTTGCTTTCGCAGTAGTTTCCTAACTTTGTTGTTGTACCACGGTGGGTTTTTCCCGTCCCTCAAAGTTTTACTCGGCACGTACCTGTCTAAAACGCATTTTACGATTGCCTTGAACTTTTTCCATAAACACTCAACATTGTCAGTGTCGGAACAGAAATTTTCGTTTTGATCTGTTAGGTAGTCTGAAATCTGCCTTCTATTACTCTTGCTAAACAGATAAACCTTCCTCCCTTTTTTTATATTCCTATTAACTTCCATATTCAGGGATGCTGCAACGGCCTTATGATCACTGATTCCCTGTTCTGTACATACAGAGTCGAAAAGTTCGAGTCTGTTTGTTATCAGTAGGTCCAAGATGTTATTTCCACGAGTCGGTTCTCTGTTTAATTGCTCGAGGTAATTTTCGGATAGTGCACTCAGTATAATGTCACTCGATGCTCCGTCCCTACCACCCGTCCTAAACATCTGAGTGTCCCAGTCTATATCTGGTAAATTGAAATCTCCACCTAAGACTATAACATGCTGAGACAATTTATGTGAAATGTATTCCAAATTTTCTCTCAGTTGTTCTGCCACTAATGCTGCTGAGTCGGGAGGTCGGTAAAAGGAGCCAATTATTAACCTAGTTCGGTTGTTTAGTTTAACCTCCACCCATAATAATTCACAGGAACTATCCACTTCTACTTCACTACAGGATAAACTACTACTAACAGCGACGAACACTCCACCACCGGTTGCATGCAATCTATCCTTTCTAAACACCGTCTGTACCTTTGTAAAAATTTCGGCAGAATTTATCTCTGGCTTAAGCCAGCTTTCTGTACCTATAACGATTTCAGCTTCGGTGCTTTCTATCAGCGCTTGAAGTTCCGGTACTTTACCAACGCAGCTTCGACAGTTGACAATTACAATACCGATTGCTGCTTGGTCCCCGCATGTCCTGACTTTGCCCCACACCCGCTGAGGCTGTTGCCCTTTCTGTACTTGCCCAAGGCCATCTAACCTAAAAAACCGCCCAGCCCACGCCACACAACCCCTGCTACCCGTGTAGCCGCTTGTTGCGTGTAGTGGACTCCTGATCTATCCAGCGGAACCCGAAACCCCACCACCCTATGGCGCAAGTCGAGGAATCTGCAGCCCACACGGTCGCAGAACCGTCTCAGCCTCTGATTCAGACCCTCAACTCGGCTCTGTACCAA
The DNA here is from genome assembly GCF_021461385.2 of Schistocerca piceifrons. Lineage (NCBI taxonomy): Eukaryota > Metazoa > Arthropoda > Insecta > Orthoptera > Acrididae > Schistocerca > Schistocerca piceifrons. The sequence continues at coordinate 220,844,308 of NC_060143.1, forward strand.
AGGTCCGCAGTCAGTCCTGTCGACGATGCTGCAGATGGTGAGCTCTGCTTTCATCCCGCTAGCGAGACTGGCAGTCTTCACCAAATCAGATAGCCGCCGGAAGCCAGAGAGGATTTCCTCCGATCCATAGCGACACACATCATTGGTGCCGACATGAGCGACCACCTGCAGATGGGTGCACCCTGTACCCTTCATGGCATGCGGAAGGACCCTTTCCACATCTGGAATGACTCCCCCCGGTATGCACACGGAATGCACATTGCTTTTCTTCCCCTCTCTTGCTGCCATTTCCCTAAGGGGCCCCATTACGCGCCTGACGTTGGAGCTCCCAACTACCAGTAAGACCACCCTCTACAACTGCCCGGATCTTGCAGACTGAGGGGCAACCTCTGGAACAGGACAAGCAGCCGTGTCAGGCCGAAGATCAGTATCAGCCTGAGACAGAGCCTGAAATCGGTTCGTCAGACAAACTGGAGAGGCTTTCCGTTCAGCCCTCCGGAATGTCTTTCGCCCCCTGCCACACCTTGAAACGACCTCCCACTCTACCACAGGTGAGGGATCAGCCTCAATGTGGGCAGTATCCCAGGCAGCCACAGTCGTAGTCCGATCGGGGGATGCGTGGGACGAGCTGGCCGTCCCCGACAAACCCCCATCCGGACCCCCACAGTGATGCCCATTGGCAACAGCCTCAAGCTGTGTGACCGAAGCCAACACTGCTTGTAGCTGGGAGCGAAGGGATGCCAACTCAGCCTGCATCCGAACACAGCAGTTGCAGTCCCTATCCATGCTAAAAACTGTTTTGCAAAGAACGTCTTAACTAATTTACAGAGAGCGCAAACAAATCGACAAAATTTAAACGGTTATTAAAATACAAGATTGCCTAGTAAATGCAGTAATGCTGCTACTTGCGCACTGCTGACACTGCTCGGCGGCGGAAGGAGACTAAGCGAAATTACACTATTCAGGTACTAAAACGCGATGCTGTTTAATTAAATGGATTTCGGGATCGTGAATACGATGCATTATATTTCAGGCTAAAATGTATAAAACGAAATTAATTTATTAGAAGCGATATGTACGAACTGTATGCACAGTTAAAATCAATCTTCTTTTAGAAATATTTTGAAATTACGAAATATCTGGTATACTTAAAATTCATATTATTAATTGTACAATCTAATGTTAATTATTAAATTTATTTCTGGTTTCATTTACAAAATAATGATATAACTTAGTGAAAATTCTTCTTTGGTCAAGAAAGTTTGTAAACGCTTCTTTTGTAAACTCTTTGGGATATTGTTAGTATCGCAGAATGAGTGAGTAGTGGTGGGCAAGCCTCTGATGGATTAAGCTTTTTGGCAATAATAATGTAATTTTTGGTTTTATGAAAATGGAGATTGTGAAGTCAGTGTGATATGGACAAATTGGGTAAAACATAAAAAATGTCGTAGAAACACAAAGTACTTCATCAATTATTATGCAACTGGAAACCAAAAAGTCAAAATTGCAGCCTCAAGACTCTATCCCTTGACGTACTGCAACCAACAAAGAAAAAAATTAAGATAAGTAACAAAGGTTTTTGTGTGTCTTACGCCTCTCTAAGCTTTTGAAAATAATGAAGAGACTGAAAGTTTACTGGTGATGTGTAGGAGGGTAGTATGATAAAGTTCTTCAAGTATAAGGCGAGCTCCACTGAATAATTGTTCACTGGCTACGCTACTTGGAGGAGGCGAAAATTACTGGCGAGCTAGTGGCAATAGAGAGCGCTGTACTTGTGCCCATTTGTTTTCCACGACAGTAGTGGATCATCTTTTAGAGGAAGTCTTTTCTCCTTTTTGTACTCCAATAGGTATGATTGTAGCATCGAAACCAGGTTGTTGTTTTCGTTAGTCGTAGTCAGATCTTGCTGATCTTCGTTCACACTTTACATGAATTCTAAGGTTTTTAACGATGATCCTAATTGAGATTCTGTGATTAAACCACAGCTTGTTGAAGGCCGATTTCCAATTTCAAATCGGCGCCTTTTAGAGCTGGTGAGTACGCCCCCATCTTGAGGTAAGTTTTGATCTCTGGCTTTCATCGTCATCAAATTACGTATTTGGGACTCAACTTACTCTGTGATAATGCCACTGATGCGGATCTAAATATGTCGCAATTGTGTACATATCGTTTTTGGTCAGTTCTTCAAATCTCATGTCTGAATTCAGTTCACCACGTAATTTTTTTGTAAAATTTTGTTTCTTCTTGCTGTAAAGAAGTCACAAGAACTGCTTTAGCGGTATGTCTGATGAAATGCTCACATGAAAAATTCTTAAATTTCTAGTAAGTTCTTCGATTGGTTTCATTATTTCCTCAAGTTTTAGAACATTTATCCATTCTTCGGTGAAGATCATCGTGATTTGCTTTGAACCGAAGTACAAAATTAGCGAATGCTTGAGCTTTGAAAATCTTTCTATCATATCGAACGTCCTTTACAGCTGTAAATAGAAGAAATTAAATTAACAGATAGGATTTTCGTTGAAACAAAACACGCAATACCTACAGTCAAGATATACCATAAAATTAAAATACTTATGTATATACTTAACATTATTTACCGTAATGGGCAACCCTGAATAGCAGATAAAGCAAGTTGATTAAGGCGTTCCCTCTGAATTTTTGCCAGTTCGGATTGTGCGAACAAGGAATGACTGAAATGGGTGGCAATTTTTTTTCAACTTAACTGTATGTTGTAGGAGCCATTACTGTGATTCAACAGCACCTCGAATACAAAGGTGTATTTGACTATTGCACAATTCACGTCATAAAAGCCAGACAACTGCTATTTTTTCATCATGTTAGATCCGCGATCAGGAACAATACAACACACTTCTTGGCAATTTATGCCTCATTCTCGAAGTGTTGTTTCAAATTTTGTCAATATTACGTCACCTATATACTGCCGGTCATAGCTTCACATTTAATAATTATAGACATCTCGTGAAAATCGTTTGAAATACCTTGAGAAATTAAACTATAAAGTTCTAGAATATAGATCAGACCATATGTCAGCTGTGAAAGATATTTCTTTAAATTTTTCAAATAAATTTTGGATTTTTCTTGTCAGCTTATTGTACAAGTTATTCCACAAATACGAAGTAAAAAAAGCAGAAACTTTCTACTTATACCTTAGAAGAGCACCATTCATTATTCTGCAAAAGCCGGTACCCTAGACAAAATTAAACGATAAGTTCTGGAGGGTAAAAATATCAGCAATCACACCATCCATTTTTTGAGTTTTTAGGTGTGAGGAATCCAAATAATCATTTTCTGGCATTGTTTGTTCCAGTGTAATATGTTGTTTAGCATCATTGGCCGGATAAGAAAAACCTATAACAGAGACACAGCAAAAGTAGTAACATATCCCAAAAATTATATATGTAAAAAGTAACATAAAAATAAAACTACACCGTGTTAAGAGCACGTCAATAATTCGCATCATTCCCAGGTAAAGTGACAATCGTAAATGAAACGTTTCTCAATCAAATTATAAAGCACACTCAGTAGAGTGTTAATTTATAAATGTTGGATTTTATTTGTAATAAAGCATACTTGGTTTCGTAACTTATTTACTGTCATTAGTTTTCATTTTAAAACTGATAATGGTAAACAAGTTAGCGACATCTGCTATGCAATACGGAAAAGAAAGTGCAACAAATAAATTAATATTCTCCTGAGTAAATGCAACGTGATTCGTATTGGTGCAAATTATAAACAATAACGTGGGTACCATAATTCTTCTACAGATAAATGGAAGATAAAACTTTCAGAAACGTTTTTATATACAGGGCGATAACTTTTTAAAGTACTCACCTGAGATTGGATGAGGCGCAGGAACGTAAAACCAGCTTAAGTTTCGTGCAGTGGTGCCAACAGCCGGCCGCGCTGGTCTCGCGGTTAAGGCGCTCAGTCCGGAACCGCGCGACTGCTACGGTCGCAGGTTCGAATCCTGCCTAGGGCATGGATGTGTGTGATGACCTTAGGTTAGTTAGGTTAAAGTAGTTCTAAGTCCTAGGGGACTGATGACCACAGTCCCATAGTGGTCAGAGCCATTTGAACCATTTTTTGTACAACGAGAAAGGGCACATTATCTATCGACTTGTACCAATACGACTCGACTAGAGCTCAGGGTGGGTTGAAGTCATTAAAATGTTATCATATTATGAATCATTGGGATAAAACAGCTTTGCACCAGCAGTCGGCAGAGCTCACCCTGTAATAATCGAAGTATGTTATTGGTACCGACTACATTACCATATAAATATTGACTAAACTTTTGTGTTTTCGCTTTAACTGACAGTTTGATAGTTTCATCTAATTTCTCCCAACATTTCTCGTCATGTAATGATTTAAGATGACTCTTCAATGCGTTAGTCATGCGCCCTTATCGCGAATACACTTTGCCAAACATTTTGCATTTTGCACTCATATCATTGATCTCAACGAAATAGTTCCAAATAAAACTTGTTCTTGGTTTCTTTACTGCACTCTTAACTAAAGTTATACCACAAAACTGTTAACTGAAAAGAGCTGTACAATATACACTCCTGGAAATTGAAATAAGAACACCTTGAATTCATTGTCCCAGGAAGGGGAAACTTTATTGACACATTCCTTGGGTCAGATACATCACATGATCACACTGACAGAACCACAGGCACATAGACACAGGCAACAGAGCATGCACAATGTCGGCACTAGTACAGTGTATATCCACCTTTCGCAGCAATGCAGGCTGCTATTCTCCCATGGAGACGATCGTAGAGATGCTGGATGTAGTCCTGTGGAACGGCTTGCCATGCCATTTCCACCTGGCGCCTCAGTTGGACCAGCGTTCGTGCTGGACGTGCAGACCGCGTGAGACGACGCTTCATCCAGTCCCAAACATGCTCAATGGGGGACAGATCCGGAGATCTTGCTGGCCAGGGTAGTTGACTTACACCTTCTAGAGCACGTTGGGTGGCACGGGATACATACGGACGTGCATTGTCCTGTTGGAACAGCAAGTTCCCTTGCCGGTCTAGGAATGGTAGAACGATGGGTTCGATGACGGTTTGGATGTACCGTGCACTATTCAGTGTCCCCTCGACGATCACCAGTGGTGTACGGCCATTGTAGGAGATCGCCCACACCATGATGCCGGGTGTTGGCCCTGTGTGCCTCGGTCGTATGCAGTCCTGATTGTGGCGCTCACCTGCACGGCGCCAAACACCCATACGACCATCATTGGCACCAAGGCAGAAGCGACTCTCATCGCTGAAGACGACACGTCTCCATTCGTCCCTCCATTCACGCCTGTCGCGAGACCACTGGAGGCGGGCTGCACGATCTTGGGGCGTGAGCGGAAGACGGCCTAACGGTGTGCGGGACCGTAGCCCAGCTTCATGGAGACGGTTGCGAATGGTCCTCGCCGATACCCCAGGAGCAACAGTGTCCCTAATTTGCTGGGAAGTGGCGGTGCGGTCCCCTACTGCACTGCGTAGGATCCTACGGTCTTGGCGTGCATCCGTGCGTCGCTGCGGTCCGGTCCCAGGTCGACGGGCACGTGCACCTTCCGCCGACCACTGGCGACAACATCGATGTACTGTGGAGACCTCACGCCCGACGAGTTGAGCAATTCGGCGGTACGCCCACCCGGCCTCCCGCATGCCCACTATACGCCCTCGCTCAAAGTCCGTCAACTGCACATACGGTTCACGTCCACGCTGTCGCGGCATGCTACCAGTGTTAAAGACTGCGATGGAGCTCCGTATGCCACAGCAAACTGGCTGACACTGACTGCGGCGGTGCACAAATGCTGCGCAGCTAGCGCCATTCGACGGCCAACACCGCGGTTCCTGGTGTGTCCGCTGTGCCGTGCGTGTGATCATCGCTTGTACAGCCCTCTCGCAGTGTCCGGAGCAAGTATGGTGGGTCTGACACACCGGTGTCAATGTGTTCTTTTTTCCATTTCCAGGAGTGTAGTATTATTAGAGATCAGCACAAAGTCGACTGACAAGCGAGAAAACGCTATTCTTCCGAGGCGATGAACACGTATCACTGCGTAATAATCTAACAAATGCAACAATAGCTACGGGCACGTATCCGACTGCTACACGCCCACCCAACGAAATCCCGTCTGCGCAGCAACCCATTTGTTGAGCCAATAAGCGCACGCATCGTCAATCTTGGCATTGTAGAACATTCCGATAAACTTCCGATATAAAAATGCTGAACCGGGTGCGGTACCGAATGCGAAAAAACATGCGGAGCTTCCGCAATTGCGGAAGCAGAAGCAGAGGTCTGTCGCATCACTAATATACACTGCCTGACAAAAGATGAAGGTCCAGGGGAGGGGATGGGATTGGTGGGGGGGGGGGGGGGGGGGGGAGAGGAATCGAATTGAGCATGATACCACTTACTAGTATTATCTGGCCTCGATGGGTGCACTGACAAGGTTGTAAGTGTATCTCTTTCGGGGCAAGATGGCCCACGACTGTGGGAAGCAGTCTCTGATATATTGGATGCTAGTACGGATGGGACTGACGTCCGAGCTGGTCGTCCACATATTCTGAGGGGTACAAATGTGGGGATACTGCAGGGTCGAGGAACATCTCATCATCACCCAGACAGTTAATAGACCACGCGCCTTGTGTGGACAAGGAATTTACTGTTGAAAAATGACACCACCGTACCGTCGCGTTAGAGGACGCAGAATGCACAGTTGTTCAGTGAGAGTCAACTTAGTCACCACCAACCGTGAGCGGAAGACAAACCTGATGGCTCCCCATACCATAAAGTGAGGGGTGACACGAATGTGAAGGGTTACGATGCGCTCGGGGCGCAATGCGGCGATCCTTCTATGTGCAGGCCAGAAGTGGTTCACCGGTACCATGACGACGAATACGTCTCCTGTGACATTCCCATGAGTCCAACATCAAGCGCCACGCAAGGTAGCCGCGCGGTCTGAGGAGCCTTACCACTGTTTGTGCGGCTTCCCCCGTCGGAGGTTTGAGTCTTGCCTCGGGCATGGGTGTGTGTGTTGTCCTTAGCGTAAGTTAGATTAAGTAGTGTGTTGGCCTAGGGACCGCTGACCTCAGCGGTGTGGTCCAATAGGAACATACCACCACCATCATCGAGCCAGTGTCACATCGGAATGCCACACAAATCTGGATATGGCACGATTCGACCAACTGGCCAAACGGAGATCCAAAATGAGATTCAGACTGTCAGGTGCTTCGTAATGGTGTGTCGCACATTACTGCGCGTCATCTCCGTGTTTCACACTGATCTGTCAATATGCGACCCTGTTCACGCTCCCTTTGTACCCTACCAGGCCTAGTAACTAAACTAAACACAGAAAACACTAATGCACTCTGGTGGCGTTCTACCTGCCACAAACAATTTTAACTCTACTCCGTTACATACCCACTGATTGTGTGTACGTGTAGGACAGTGGTTCACAACAGGTGGTCCACGGACCCCCAGGGGTCCGCTAGCTATGCCAGAGGGGTCCGCAAGATGCTATTAGAAAAAAAAATATATTAAATATATTTTGTATGATTCTTATTTTTCACACATGTCTACTCAATGCAATCTCAAGTGCAGTACACTTGAAAGACCAATAGACTCAGTTTTAATTTTTCCCTGTCACTTTCAGTTCATACTCAATTTTTATTTTTGTTAAGGAGTTTGTTATATTAAACACTCAGATTTGAAGACACAGATTTTGAGCAATAAACAAAAATTTAACGATAACAATGATGGTTAAATTGAACATTTTTAAGCTCAATATTTTTTCAATAATGAATATGTCAATGTTTTTTCTAAGTACCAAAAATAGAAAACGTATAAAAAGACTCTTAATTTGGCTTTTTAGGTATTTGATACTGTGATATGACAAGGTACCAATCATGCTCGATGAGGGGGTCCTCGAGAAAATTTTGTTGGGAGCTTCTGGTGTAGGAAGTTACATTGAAATCTGAACTCAATCTCTGGGTATAAACGTAGGCTTCAACGGCCATCGTCACATTCAACAAAAATTTTCTGGGTTTGTGACTGCATTGTCAATATACCGGGTGATCAGAAAGTCAGTATAAATTTGAAAACTGAATAAATCACGGAATAATGTAGGCAGAGAGGTGCAAATTGACACACATGCCTGGAATAACTTGGGGTTTTGTTAGAACCAAAAAAATACAAAAGTTAAAAAAATGTCCGACAGATGACGCTTCATCTGATCAGAATAGCAATAATTAGCATAACAAAGTAAGACAAAGCAAAGATGATGTTCTTTACAGGAAATGTTCAATATGTCCACCATCATTCCTTAACAATAGCTGTAGTCGAGGAATAATGTTGTGAACAGCACTGTAAAGCATGTCCGGAGTTATGGTGAGGCACTGGCGTCGGATGTTGTCTTTCAGCATCCCTAGAGGTGTCGGTCGATCACGATACACTTGCGACTTCAGGTAACCCCAAAGCCCATAAACGCACGGACTGAGGTCTGGGGACCTGGGAGGCCAAGCATGACGAAAGTGGCGGATGAGCACACGATCATCACCAAACGACGCGCGCAAGAGATCTTTCACGTGCCATCTGTCGGACATTTTGTGAACTTTGTTTTTTTTTTTTTTGTTTTAATAAAACCACATATCATTCCAAGGATGGGTGTCAATTTTTACCTATCTACATTATTCCGTGGTTTATTAAGTTATCAAATTTATACAGACTTTTTGATCACCTCGTATATAAAACTACCCCCTCTCATCATCAGCCTACGCAGAAGAAATCCGCCCTGCACACTTTAACCAACAGGGCTAATAGAATCAGCGATAAGGAACATCTAAAGGATGACTACAAACCTCGAGTACATCTTTGGTGTCAACGGTTATGGAATGAGAGTAATAGATTAAACTATGGCGACAAAGAGTAAAGGCAATACAGGAGAGCAGAAGGAAGCACAAAACATCGCTCTGTTACCATACGTTCAATGCGTCACTGAAAGGGCGGGCAAAATTCTCCGCAGAAAATTAATCAAACCTATTTTCGGAAGCAGTAACAGAATAAAAGATGTTCCTCGCACAACGAAAGTTGCCGTTGACAAACTACATGCCGCTTGAGTTTACGAAATGAAGTGCGAATGTGGATTAGTGTATGTAGGCGAGACGGGGCGACCCATCGCCACAGGAATATGTAACACGAAAGATATATCCGACTTAGACAGCGCACCAAGTCAGCGGTGGCGGAACACCAGGATGAGTGCGGCAAACAGATTGACTCTGGTGAAGCTCGAGTACTGGCGAAACAGCCTCTTACTTTCAGGACGAAGATTAGAGAGGCAATAAAAATAGCTAAGCGACCCGCCAAGGTGAACAGAGAAGACGGGTACAGGCTTGCGAGCCATTGGCTGCCAGCAATAACAGCGTTACGGGACAACAGCTCACGTGAAGCAATACACACAGGCGCGCGAGAGACAGCACGGGCCGCAGGTACATAGAGTACCGCCGCGCATCAGTCTGCGCTAGAAAGCAGGACAACAAAGTCACGTCACAGCTGCTGCCTGGATTTCAATTCGCCGATTTCCACCAGTCACAAGCAGTAATGCAAATACCAATCAAAATGTCGGGTTTCCATCACTGAAAAGAAATAATAAAAACACCAATAAAGACTTCTAACGTCCCTCCCCTTCATCGTTAAGAGCCTCAGATAACAACCATATCTGCAGGTATATAAAAAAAATTTCTCATTCAACAGTAAACGAAACCACCCTGAAGACAGTTGCTTACAAAATTGACCGAAACATGGGTAGTTTTATATATATTGAGAACGCGGTCACAAACCCGGAATAATTTTAGTCAATATTCTTTGAGTGCTTCATTTCTTTTTGTCTATTTGACGTGTCGCTCTAACGAAGTAGGCGAGTGTCAGCAGTGTGTCTAGTGGTCTTATCGTGGCGTGTTTATCTTCCACCATTAGGTCAGACGATAGAAATGCCACTGGCATGCTTAGAGTAGCAGATTGACGGTGACCAACTTTAAACAGAACTTGATTAATTTTTACACACATTTATTAAAATAATAACAATCATGAACATTACGTAACTTGATTCTACATGCTATTTACAGTCGACAATCTGAAGTTCCTTTGGTCTTGGTACGTTAATCTTATTCTCACATATCTCTGATACTTGACAAAGTGTCTACACATTTATCTTCATGGCTATGTACAGGAATATGATAATCTCATTAGTGCAGACTGAAACTTGACTATAGACTGGTACAGACTAATGCAGACTGGTACAGACTGGTGCAGACAAATGCAGACTGACTAATCGGAGGTCTGTACACTCGTTATAATACCTCGCGCGTTCAGGTATCACTGTGCGAGTGTGATCCGCGAGGAGAAAAGGTTCTACGTTAGCAGCAATCCCATTGGCTGCGTTACATATTAATACTCGGATCGGCGGAAGCAGAATTTGGTCCATCTCTAAGGCAGCGCCATCTCGTAGTGCGGAGATGGACGAGCGATGCGCCTGCGCTGTTGTGCTTAGCAAGGCGCGCTCTAGTAGGAGAGTTGTGTACACGCTGACTACGCGGAACTATGTACACAACAGAATTAAAATTGCTTGAGACATTTTCGCAACTAGTTTGTCCCTACAGTTTCACCCATTTGAACCCTCAATACAGACCTTGTTTGTCTGGACCCAGACAGTGTTAATTTCTGATGCTTAAATGTAACTGCCGGTCCTCTGCATTGAAATCAGACGGAACAGGTGAAACTTCATAAATTTATGAAGAAAATAATAGTGGGCCAAAGACAACTCTTGTGGTACAACTGAGAAATTTTACATATGTCGGCCTGAAACTGCCGTTAGAGGTATGCGACCATTATTATTCAAAAATGGCTCTGAGCACTATGGGACTTAACTGCTGTGGTCATCAGTCCCCTAGAACTTAGAACTACTTCAACCTAACTAACCTGAGGACACCACACACATCCACGCCTGAGGCAGGATTCTAACCTGCGACCGTAGCAGTCGCCCGGTTCCAGACTGTAGCGCCACTCCGTCCGGCCGAACATTATTATTAATATAAGCGATTGGATCTTGGCGCATGTATTCCATAGCAAACGTTCGGGTTCTGCCCATCAGCAGATTTCCATATTATACCAAAACTAACTATTACAACTTGTTCCTTACTCATACATACACGAACCAAAAGGTGGAAAATGGAAATGCTGGTGGTGAGTTTTTCGTACTCCTTCTTACGACCAACATTCTCATTATCGAAGTTTAAATTATGTGTCACTCCTTTGGTTCGTAAATGTATGAGTAAGGAAGAAGGTGGCAAATTATTTTTCCTATGAAATGGAAAACTGCTGTCTGCTGAGGGGCAGAGCCCAAAACGTGTCATTTGGAATAAATGCACCAAAAAACAGCTTTACCTGTTTGTTTCCGACTACTGAGATTTTCTAAAATCCAGTCTGTAATACTTCTGACATATCACACACAACACCCTGTTGTCTGCTTCTGAGGCAGCCTGCAAACCAGTTCAGCGCACTATATGAAAGTCTTAGGTGTGGCAGTTTACTGGGCCCAACGTCACAACTTACAGTATTAGTGTCATGTACCGATGTCTGTACTGGCTTCGTGATTATTTATGTCATATTTCAGGTACAGAATAGAAGACTTTGATAATACACTCAAGGTTTTTCGATATTGGAAGTAAGATGCCTTTTTGCTAGTAATCGAAGAACAGTGTTGGCTTTATTTCTTAGGAATAGATCACATTATGCTTCATTTCCATTGCGGATACATCCCATTCGAGGGAAAAAAATTAAGCTCTTCGAAGATAAGACAAACTACGCAGAAGAAGTACTTCAATTTCCTACGAAATAATGAAGCGAAAGGAGGTAACATATGTAGTGTTTAATGTAAACCGTCATCACCAAAGACGCATACAAAAATACATAAAATAATTGAAAGGAAACTGCACAGAAATTTGTTGAAGATAGCCTGTATAGATGTTAAGTCTGCAAGGTAAATGCCAAGTAAATGTTACACACGTATATCGAAAGAAATTATACAACGTTTGGCAGAGGAAATAAACTGTCAACGAGGTTCGTAGTTAAAGTGACAGAGGATAAGGGATATGCACAGATTTTTCCGTTGGTTAAGTTGATTAATACTTTATTTTAACTGGAATAGCCAATTTCGATTAATTGAAGGATCAGCTACATTATTATACTGTAAAGTGCCTTAGGATATAAAAAAGAGACGTACGTAAAAGGATCAGTGAAATATGTTCCTTATTTATCCAAATATAGAGAAAAAAATAATAAATACTAATATTACTGCACGAGGAGCAAGATATCGCTTTCTTTTTAAACTGTGCAGTGTAATTATGCAAATAAAAATGCAGTGAAAAATTGGAGATATGCTTCCAGTACCTCAACAACTTAAGAAAAAATTAAAGTGCTTACTAAAAATTTATATAAAACGGTTATTAACAAACAAGGAGGTAAGTACTTTGGTTCTAGAGAAAGTGTCCATCCCTGTGAAGCAAAAATATATCTCAGTATTTTGATGGCATTAAGAACGTATTAAAGAAAATGCAAATCGCAACGAAAATTAATTTGGAGTAACAGATCTGGATACGTAGAAAAGATAAGGTGGTACGAAGATACTATTATTATTTATATATATGGGGGGGGGGGGGTCAAGCATAAAAAATAAAGTAAGAGAAAAATTTCATAATAACAATTTATTTTTGAATTTAATACCCGTGTACACTAATACACTTGCTGGCACGCTCAGATAACTTCTCCAAATCACTCAAATAAAAGGTCTTCGATTTCGAGTCCAACCAAGCGTCCACAACATCAATCACTGAACCATCATTGTCAAATCACCATCCTTTGAGATTTTTTTTTTTAGTTTTGGGAAAAGAAAGAGGTCTGATGGAGCCGAAGCTGGAGAATATAGAGGATGATGTAACAATATGAACCCGTAGTCAGGCAAAGTTTCCAGTGTACCGAGGGCTTTGTGCAACCGTGCTTTGTTCTGATGCAAAAGAACTACACGCACCAATTTTCCACTACTTCTTTTCTTAAATCTCTTCTCTCAAACGTCGCAGAAGGCTGCAGTAGTACTCGTATGATGCATTGACAGTTACGTCTTGTTGCAAGTAATCCACCATAATTACCGTTTCTGCATCCCAGAAGACCGATGTCATCACCCTACCGGTTGATTTTCGCATCCGGAATTTTATTTTGGGTAGGGGATGAAGGATGTTTCCCTTGTTGTGACTGTTCTTCTCAGGATCAAAGTGGCGATCCCACTTTAATCCACTGTCACATAAGTGCAAGGAAGACGTCTTCATCCTCTTCAAATTCGAGGACGATTTTTTCACAAAACTGCTCACGCTCCCGTCTCCGATCTGTGTTCAAGTCTTTCGGGACCCACCGAGATGAAACTTTCCACATTCCCAAAATATCGACAACAATGTTGTGAGTACGCCTATGGGAGATTCCAAATGTGGTTTCAATGTGCTGCGACGTTGTTCGATGATCCTATAAAATCGTGTAGTGAATGGCAGTCACTGTTTCATCAGTGGCAACGGTGATAGGCCTTCCGCTCCTTGGCACATCTTCCACATCCGTTCATTCACGTTTGAAATCGGACACCCAAATTTCACTCTTTCATAAGACGGAGAGATAGCCATAATTACATTCTGCATGTGCTCCGCAATTTCCTTGGTCGTTATTCCCTTCAAATGAAGATATTGAATGACAGCACGGTTCTTGACTCACGGGATCTTTGCCAGCTTCCTTACATTATCGTACACAACGCATCCCTGCGGCAAAACTAAGGAAGCTGTACCTTCGGGATTCGACCTGCATACCCACAAAGAGTCACCAGAGAGAGATGTCAAATAGTTAACACACTTAGAAATTACACTACTGGCCATTAAAATTGCTACACCAAGACGAAATGCAGATGATAAACGGGTCTTCATTGGACAAATACAGGGTGTTACAAAAAGGTACGGCCAAATTATCAGGAAACATTCCTCACACACGAAGAAAGAAAATATGTTATGTGGACATGTGTCCGGAAACGCTTACTTTCCATGTTAGGCGGCCGGTGCGGCCGAGAGATTCTAGGCGCTACAGTCTGGAACCGAGCGACCACTACGGTCGCAGGTTCGAATCCTTCCTCGGGCATGGGTGTGTGTGATGTCCTTAGGTTAGTTAGGATTAAGTAGTTCTAAGTTCTAGGGAACTGATGACCTCAGAAGTTAAGTCCCATGGTGCTCAGAGCCATTTGAACCATTTTTTCCATGTTAGAGCTTATTTTATTACTTCTCTTCAAATCACATTAATCATGGAATGGAAACACACAGCAGCAGAACGTACCAGCGTGACTTCAAACACTTCGTTACAGGAAATGTTCAAAATGTCCTCCGTTAGCGAGGATACGTGTATCCACCCTCCATCGCATGGAATCCCTGATGCGCTGATGCAGCCCTGGAAAATGGCGTACTGTATCACAGCCGTCCACATTACGAGCACGAAGAGTCTCTACAGTTGGTACTGGGGTCCGTAGACAAGAGCTTTCAAATGGCCCCATAAATGAAAGTCATGAGGGTTGAGGTCAGGAGAGCGTGGAGGCCATGGAATTGGTCCGCCTCTACCTATCCATCTGTCATCGAATCTGTTGTTGAGAAGCGTACGAACACTTCGACTGAAATGTGCAGGAGCTCCATCGTGCATGAACCACATTTTGTGTCGTACTTGTAAAGGCACATGTTCTAGCAGCACAGGTAGAGTATCCCGTATGAAATCATGATAACGTGCTCCATTGGGCGTAGGTGGAAGAACATGGAGCCCAATCAAGACATCACCAACAATGCCTGCACAAACGTCCACAGAAAATCTGTGTTGATGAAGAGATTGCACAATTGCGTGCGGAATCTCGTCAGCCCACACATGTTGATTGTGAAAATTTACAATTTGATCACGTTGGAATGTAGCCTCATTCGTAAAGAGAACATTTGTACTGAAATGAGGATTGAAACATTGTTGGATGAACCAATGGAAAAAGTGTACCCGTGGAGGCCAATCAGCTGCTGATAGTGCCTGCACACGCTGTACATGGTACGGAAATGGAAACAACTGGTACTCCCGTAGCGCTCTCCTTACAGTGACGTGGTCAACGTTACCTTGTACAGCAGCTACTTCTCTGACGCTGAAATTAGGGTTATCGTCAAGTGCACGAAGAATTGCCTCGTCAATTGCAGGTGTCCTCGTCATTCTAAGTCTTCCCCAGTCGCGAGTCATAGGCTGGAATGTTCCGTGCGCCCTAAGATGCCGATCAATTGCTTCGAACGTCTTCCTGTCGGGACACCTTCGTTCTGTAAATCTGTATCGATACAAACGTACCGCGCCACGGCAATTGCCCGTGCTAATCCATACATCAAATGGGCATCTGCCAACTCCGCATTTGTAAACATTGCACTGACTGCAAAACCACGTTCGTGATGAACACTAACCTGTTGATGCTACGTACTGATGTGCTTGATGGTAGTACTGTAGAGCAATGAGTCGCATGTCAACACAAGCACCGAAGTCAACATTACCTTCCTTCAATTGGGCCAACTGGTGGTGAATCGAGGACGTACAGTACATACTGACGACACTAAAATGAGCTCTAACATGGAAATTAAGCGTTTCCGGACACATGTCCACATAACATCTTTTCTTTATTTGTGTGTGAGGAATGTTTCCTGAAAGTTTGGCCGTGTCTTTTTGTAACACACTGTATATTATACCAGAACTGACATTTGATTACATTGTCACGCAATTTGGGTGCACACATAGATCCTGAGAAATCAGTACCCAGAACAACCAACTCTGGCCGTAATAACGGCCTTGATACGCCTAGGCATTTGTCAAACATAGCTTGGATGGCGTGTACAGATACGGCTGCCCATGCTGCTTCAACACGATACCACAGTTCATCAAGAGTAGTGGCTGGCGTATTGCGACGAGCCACCATTGACTAGACGTTTTCAATTGGCGAGAGAGCTGCAGAATGTGCTGGCCAGGGCAGCAGTCGAACATTTTCTATATCCAGAAAGGCCCATACAGGACCTGCAACATGCGGTCGTGCATTATCCTCTTTAAATGTAGGGATCGCAGGGATCGAATGAAGGGTAGGGCCACGGGTCGTAACACATCTGAAATGTAACGTCCACTGTTCAACGTGTCGTCAATGCGAACGATAGGTGACCGAAACGTGTATACAATGGCACCCCATACCATCACGCCGGATGATACGCCAGTATGGCGATGACGAATACACGCTTCCAATGTGCGTTCACTGCGATGACGCCAAACACGGATGCGAGCATCATGATGCTGTAAACAGAACCTGAATTCATCCGAAAAAATGACGTTTTGCCATTCGTGCACCCAGGTTCGTTCTTGAGTACACCATCGCAGACGCTCCTGTCTGTGATGCAGCGTCACGAGTGACCGCAACCATGGTCTCCGAGCTGATAGTCCATGCTGCTGCAAACGTCAAACTGTTCGTGCAGATGGTTGTTGTCTTGCAAACCTCCCCATCTGTTGACTCAGGGATCGAGAGGTGGCTGCACGATCCGTTACAGCCGTGCGGATAAGATGCCTGTCGCCTCGACTGGTAGTGATACGAGGCCGTTGGGATCCAGCAAGGCGTTCCCTATTACCCTCCTGAATCCACCGATTCCATACTCTGCTGACAGTCATTGGATCTTGACCAACGCGAGCAGCAATATCGCGATACGATAAACCGCAATCGCGATAGGCTACAACGTGATGGTACCCATTTATCCTCCTTACGCGAGGCATCACAACAACGTTTCACCAGGCAACGCCGGTCAACCGCTGCTTGTGTACGAGAAATCGGTTGGAAACTTTCCTCATGTCAGCAGGTTGTAGGTGTCGCCACTGGCGCAAACCTTGTGAGAATGCTCTGAAAAGCTAGTCATTTGCATATCACAGCATCTTCTTCCTATCGGTTAAATTTCGCGTCTGTAGCACGTCAACTTCGTGGTGTAGGAATTTTAATGGCCAGTAGTGTACTAAAACAGAACAGAAGAAAGGAAATAAAGGATATATATATATATATATATATATATATATATATATATATATATATATATATGTGTGTGTGTGTGTGTGTGTGTGTGTGTGTAGAAGAAGAGAGAGAGAATAGTAATAATATTTGGTATTACATTCTACAAACAATTAAGCTCACTGTGATGAAGAGAAGTAAGGGAAGACAATTGTGAGGTACCTCAGTGCGTACGATGTCCTTAGTCAGGCACCCATGAATAAGGGAGTAATTTATACAATAAACATTATTTGCTATAAATATATTGATCCCAATCATTGGTCTCAAACTGGTGGAAAAGAATCTAACACACTAAAAGAAAGTGAAATGAAAAGGAGGAATGAAGACGTATTAGATAAAGTGAGCAAATTCGCCAGCTACGAATCCCAAATAGTCTGGACTTCAAGCTCCATCGCAAGAAGGATGTGAATGCAGAAATATGTGGTATGTTACAGCGACATCATAAAGCCATACAACTTGTTGAGCGGCCTGTATGTCATCTTTCATAGCTTCCACTCTCAGAGTTATCCACATCATTCCAACAAACAGGTGTGCAAAGAAAGCAAGAAACATAGAGAGAACATAATGACTGTAATATTTCGCGTAGGAGAAAACTGTGAATACTACAACTGAGGTGTAGCACGTTCTGTTTGCGTCCTTCGGGTGCAGCGACATTAAAATGCATGAAACCCACCGAGCGTAATTACAGTGGAAATTAAAACATTCCCGCAATGTAACGGAGTGTTTCCTAGTGCACTTTTGTTGCAGGAGTACCTGGAATATCAACTTCTCTTTGCGTTTCGGTGAGTTGTGCATAATTAGGTACTAAGCTCTAAGCTGCAGCTTCCATGCACGTCACAGGACTACTCAAGTTGCATTATCGTTTATGAAAATTGGAGCATCATTAAAGAACCATACCCATTATCTGAAACTCACAGGAACTTCACCCTAGGGTATTAAACCTAAACAGATAGAATGATGTAGCAAGAGCGCGAGCAGGAGCAAGGAAATATTGCGCGATACAGTATTGTGGACCAGTTGGAGCAGAATATTTAATGGGAATAAGAGTTGCTGAGTAATAGCTGCTTGAGTATACAAAAGTAATCGAAGTTGGAAAGACTATACATATAATTTACCGAAAGTACTTTTGAAAACAGTAGTAGTACGTATACAACGTGGGCGATCTCTTCCACCTGTTACTCCGCCTGAAAAAAAAGCTGCAAAATTCACAACACCAATAAAAGTGACAATGTTTTAGGGTAATTTTAT
Organism: Schistocerca piceifrons; assembly: GCF_021461385.2. Lineage (NCBI taxonomy): Eukaryota > Metazoa > Arthropoda > Insecta > Orthoptera > Acrididae > Schistocerca > Schistocerca piceifrons. The sequence continues at coordinate 220,862,753 of NC_060143.1, forward strand.
GTTACTAACATTGCTCTTAACTACAGAAACCGTTTCGCCCATCGTGTTTACTCTTTCGCAGTGTATACCACTCCGCTGAAATAACTCGAAAACAGACATTTTGTTATTGTTATGAACTGTTCCAAACCTGATGTGATCTCTTCGACCTATTACAGCATTTGAAAAAAATAAATAAAAATAAGAAAGAAATAAAACTTATGAAAAGATAAAGCACCCATAACGGGTGGCTTAGTCAGAGTTACACTCATGGTTAAGAGGCTGTGTGATATTTTTTCAGTGGTTATCAAAAAGAGTGAAATTTGTGAAGAAATTGGCAAGATGGGCAATCTTATCAAAATACAGTTTTATCATCTCTGACCTGAATGCACGCTATGATTGGCTTGGGAAGAGTATTATAAAGCCACTGTATGTTCTCCTGAGGCAAACTTGTTCGCAACTGTTGTAACCAGTCGTAGTGCATACTGAAACTGTGACGGAGCTGATATCCGAACTGGCACAACACACATTCTGTAGGGGACAGAGACTTTGCTGGCCGTGTGAGCTCCGTAGACAGTTCATAGCTTAACGTTTCACGTGTGGACGAGTCTTGCACTGTTGAAAGATTCCGTAACGATGCAGCCACATAACATGAAACTCATGAGGCCACAGGATGCCGTTGACATCAGATTTCCCTCATCCACCACCAGCCGTAATCTTACGTCATTCACGTTGGCTCTACACGCCATTGCGTAAGCAATAACACTGTCTGTCCTATCCAAAACACTGAAAGAATGGGACCTCTTCAAAGGCGCCATTACACACGCCGGTAATAGTCGTCCAGGTTAGAGCAGAATAGTGATTCATCGATTAACACAGTACGAAGCCTTTATCAGCAGTTCATGCTTCCCGGTCACTGCGCCGCTCCGAAATCAGCCGTTTAAGTTGTGTTGTTAACAGCAGCGGGTGCTGTTGCCCTCCGATCAGTGGCGCGAAATAACACTGTGGCATCATCCAAAGGTCGCGGTGCCACACCAGTCGTAAGCAGTGTCTTGCTGAAATACGGAATAACGAATGACAGGCGCTCCTGAAGACACGCCCTCTCTCTCAGCACTGCACCGCCATGGCACGAAGGTCGATATAGAGCCGAGTGTTGACTCGCTTTGCCCAGTTAGTTATCACGAATGAAGCAATCAACATCATCTAGTTACGACACTAGTGCTATTCGAGTCTCGTATGGAACTGTACTTCTGTAAATGTTGAACTTGTACTTCAGGGTAAGCGATACTTTGCTGAAACTTTCTGGAAGATTAAAACGGTGTGCTGGACACAGACTCGAACTCGGGACCATTGCCTTTTGCGGGCTAGTGTTCCACCATCTGGGCTACTCAAGCACGACTAACGACCCGTCCCCACAACTTCAGTTCGAGCGGTACCTCTTCTCCTAAATTACGAAATCCATAGAATCTCTCCTGCGAAACTTGCAGATCTAGCACTCCTGGAGGAAAGCATATCGCAGAGGCATGGCTTTGCCACAGCCTGGGGGATGTTTCCCCAACGAAATTTGGAAATTGTCACTCTGCAAACGTCCCCAGTTCGAGTTCAGTCCGGCACACTGCCAGGAAGTGTGATATCAGCAAACACTCCACTGGTGAGTGAAAATTTCATTCTGTAAACATCCCCCAGGCTGTGGCAAATCCATGTCTCCACAATATCCTTTCGTCCAAGAGTGCTAGTTCAGCAAGTTTCGTAAGAGAGCTTTTGTGAAATTTGGAAGGTAGGAGACGAGGAACTGGCGGAATTGAAGCTGTGGGGAAGGGTTCTGAGGGGTGCTTCGGTAGCTCAGATGGTAGGACACCAGCCCATGAAAGGCAAAGGTCTCGCGTTCGAGTCTCGGTCCGGGACACAGTTTTAATCTGCCAGGAAATTTCACATTAGTGAACACTCCATGGCAGAGCGAAAATTTCATTCTGATACTTTACTGTTCAAAGGCGCCTGTAAATATTCGATACATCCCAGTGGCAATGGACTGTATAAAGGTAACTAAACAATTTTATCATTCATGTGTTAAAGTGAACTGATGCATTAGTTGTTCTCCGATCACAGGCACATATGTGAAGCCGTTACGATGTACTTGAAGCACAATACCATGAGGCCCCCTTTTGTTGGTCAGACAAAGAAGACCGGAATCCTGACGACGAGTATGCATACGCTCATCGTCCTTTGCAATCCAACATCCACTATTGCCCTTGAATCCCCCGTAAATCTTGATACTACACGATTCGAGCAACCGAGTAAATGGCGACCGCCTACTTTTTAAACTCTATTACGTACGCCAATGGCGGCCGCAACTTTGCGCGTAAGAAGTCACCGTCATTCAGCGAACGGCCTTGTCAAGCAGACCGGAGGAGCGGACAGAGGTTCAGGGAACTCTCTCGCCCTTAGGGTCGGAAACTGCCCTAAAGGAGGAAGAATCAGCAATGAGCAATGACATGAGGATTCAGAAGGCAATGGAAACTGCCTTATTAAAGACACATAATTTGTGTTCCCAGGACATGTGGCCTGTTATTGAAAAAGCGCCATGATGATTTCTCCATTGGCAAAAGATTTCGAAACAGTCCTCCATTCGCATCTCCGGTAAGAGACTGCAAAGGGCAGTTGACCATGAGAAAAAGATGGAATAACGCTACGGGTCGGGGCGTGGAATGTCAGAAGTCTGAATGTGGTAGGAAAGCTAGAAAATTTGAAATGGGAAATACTAAGGCATAGCCTATATGTAGTGGGCGCTAGTGAAGTGAAATGGAAAGGAGATTAGGATTTCTGGTCAGATGAGAATAGGGTAATATCAACAGCAGCATAAAACAGTGTACCAGGAGTAGGATTCATTATGAATAGTAAGGTACGACAGAGGGTTTGTTACAGTGAACGTTTCACTCACAGGGTTATCCACATCAGAATCAACAGCAGACCAACACCGACAACGATAATTCATGTATACATGCCGACGTCCAAAGCGGAAGATAAAGAGATAGAGAAAATATATGAGGATGTTGAACGGGTAACTCACCCAAAGGGGGATGAAAATCTAATAGTCATATGGGATTGCTGCAATAGGGGAAGGAGTAGAAAAAAGGGTTACGGGAAAATGTGGGCTTGGTACCAGTTTCTCGAAATATTTAGATGTGTTGAACTACCACATGTACCCAACAATAATATGATTCCATCTCTAAACTGAAACTTTTGTCATCCTCTATCAGAAGATATTTCTTGAAAATTATATTGCTTTTTCTTCCCCTAACAGATTGTGGCACTGGTTTCACGTGAGAGCGGAATTTGGTTAGGGGTTGTGTGAGCCTAAGCCTTTAATCAGTGTTTGTTTTATTAAATAACTATCTACAGTACCACTGCGCATGTGAATACAGCAAATCCATGCGTTCACTCTGTTACAATCGTTCACTTCAGATAACAAATGACATATACAAAAAGGGAACTAATATTCGCCGCACCTGCATTGATCCTGTGGTGTTGAAAGACAATGAGCTGTTCATCAAACGCTTTAGAAAAGTGCTTGCCGTAGTCAAAACACGAGCGACAGGTTTTTCTTTAAGATGGGGCACTAGTCCATTATTGTTTCGAATTTTACCACCAATTTCTGTTGCAGTCTTCCAGTTTATCTCCAGACAATTAATTATGATCAGTCCTCAAGTATGTTTTATCCTTTATTTTGCTTGTATGTGTATGTGTGTGTGTGTGTGTGTGTGTGTGTGTGTGTGTGTGTGTGTGTGCCGTAAGCCTTAATATTTTCATGAGACTCGCTTCTTCGTTCCTGAGTACCACTCGCACCTGATGTCACTTTCTCAAGTATCCTTTAGTATCATGGAAGTTACCCAAGGATGTTTTAACAATTGTCCTATAATCCAATGCTCTCTTCTTGTCAGTACTTTCTGAATGTTTCTTTCATCACCTATTCTGCATAGGACCTACTCATTCGTTACCTTATCAGTCACCTAGTTTTCAACCATCTTCTGTAACATCACATTTCAAAGTCTGAGATTCTCTCCTGTTCCCGTTTCCTGTCCGCGTAGAAAGCTGTTGCTTCAACAAAATACTTTACTGAATACTTGTTTCAAAGCTGTAGATTATCTCCAAATAACATAAAATAATAAGCTATCGTACTTAGAGTTAATAGTTTCATGTTGTAAACTATCAAATTGTGATACTTTATATAATATATATAACCAATAAAAGATCAGTTATTTTCGCAGCCATGACTTGCGTGAGCTCTCTATCACAAAGACTGAACTTCAGGTTTAACTTATACAACTTCTGATCAACGGCATGTGACTTATCATAGTTCTGATGTCGCATGTTGTGAGTGAGAAAAGACCAGCACGAACAATATTTAATTACTGGTAACATACAGGGATCGGACAAAAATATTGCACTACCGCGAGAGATGAATGGTTGAACGTTAATGTAGATGCTAACGAAGACTGCATATGGCGCTGTTGTATTTGACCATGAGAAGCACCTGCGCAATGTCATCAATACGTCGGAAGTGTCAGACATGGTCTGAACAGTGTTCTGTGAAGTTCTGATTGCATTATAACGGAGCTAAGTGAATTCCAGCTTGGGCAGCCTATTGGGGTTCCATAACCAAGTTAGCCGAAGCGTTTCGTGTTACAAGAGACACCGTATCAAAGATTCATACCACGTACAAGAAAAGCTGAAAAACCATCAGCTGCTAAACCACAAACCGGACGAAAGAGTGTGTTGAGTGATCCCGACCAAAGGTCATTGAAGAGGACTGCCACGACAGACAAAAAGACGTCAGCTGCGCAAAATCAGCGCAGAACTGAATGCCGCACTAGCGGCTCATACACCAAACAACACGAAGGCAGCCCCATTAGCTGGGTATTGCAGGGTGAGGCGGTATTATAAAGCCAGTCCTCAGTGATGCAAATGCCTGTAACAGTATAGCGCGGTTCTGAAGCCTTAAAAAAGTACTAGTCACGTTACTGTAGGCCTGATTCCGTTTGGTTTGCATTGAACTGCGCCACATGCCGTAATAAGAACGTAGTGCAGTGTTTTTAAATCTTTGACAAGAGTCATTTATCTGGTGGGATATTTTATGCGTTGTATATCATGCACCAGTCACTGCCAAATATCGGCCAATCACAAGATGCATAATGAAGGTGAAACGGGTCTTTGGGGTTTATTCTTACCAACCACGTTGCTTTACCAACCACGTTGTTGTTGTTGTTGCTGTGGTCTTCAGTCCAGAGACTGGTTTGATGCAGCTCTCCATTCTGTTCTATCCTGTGCAAGCTTCTTCATCTCGAAGTAACTACTGCAACCTTCTTAATCTGTTAAGTGTATTCATGCCTCGATCTCCCTCTATGATTTTTACCCTCTGCACTTCCCTCCAATACTAAATTGATGATCCATTGATGCCTCAAAACGTGTCCTACCAACCTATCAGTTCTTCTAGTCAAGTTGTGACACATATTCCTCTTCCACCCAATTCTATTCAGCACCTCCTCATTAGTTATGTGATCTACCTATCTAATCTTCAGCATTCTTCTGTAGCACCACGTCTCGAAAGCTTCTATTCTCTTCTTGTCTAAACTATTTATCGTCCATTTTTCTCTTACATACATGGCTACAATCCATACAAATAATTTCAGAAAACACTTTCTGACACTACAATCTATACTCAATATTAACATATTTCACTTCTTCAGAAACGCTTTCCTTGCGATTGCTAATCTACGTTTTATATTCTCTCTACATCGGCCATCATCAGTTATTTTGCTCCCCAAAGAGCAAACTCATCTTCTGCTTTAAATGTCTCATTTCCTAATCTAGTTCCCTAAGCGTGACCTGATGTAATTCGACTACATTCTATTATCCTCGTTTTGCTTTTTGTTCATCTTATATCCTCCTTTGAAGACAATGTCAATTTCGTGCAACCGCTATTCCAGGTCCTTTGCTGTCTCTGACAGAACTGTAATGTCGTCGGCAAACCCCAAGGTTTTTATTTCTTCTCCATGGATTTTAATTCCTACTCCAAATTTCTCTTTTGTTTCCCTTACTGCTTGCTCAGTATACAGCCACGTTATGAACTGGAAAACGATGGAATAATATTACCTTCAAAACGATACAGTATCTGTGTTTATCCATTCCCAGGCGACTGGAAGCTGCTGTGAATACCAGCGGGTTTTTGTACACCCTGTTAGTTATAGTAATGTTTTGATTTTCCTTGTATGATATGTTTGTTCCTTCTTCCGTTAAGCGTGTGATGTAACGCTTCTAACATCTGAAGATAATCTGCATCATGGAAACTGGACGTAAAATTTTTGATCACCAAACTTTGACGAATATGACATACTTAAGACGCCTACAAACTTTGGTCGTAATATTTAGCGAAACAGTCAGTATTTTGGATAAGACTGCCTCTCACAGCAGGCAGATTAGTCATAGCTACCAAACTCCCACTTCAATCAGGGAAATGCGCAACAAATAATGACGATAGTGCTTCTATCGAAAGAGAGTATAGACGTACATAAACTTCTCTCTATCATTGCGCTGATGGTATGGCTACTACCATTGTTGTAGGAGTTCCAGAACAACAGTCGCACGGCTCAGTGTTAGTTAGTCAATAAGAGCTAGGTGTAAGAATTGGCATGATATTATAAACGCACTAATCAGAGATATGCTATAAACTGAAGTGTCTCCTCTCAACTTCCATACCGTCGTCAAGATTTTATAGATATTTACTTACGTTTCTTTCGTTGACTTGGAAATCGGAGTTCGTACCTCATGCACAAAACACTTAGATCAAATAATAATAAGCCGTAAAAATTATTTGATGTCACTGTATTACAAGTTATCAGTTCGAAAGGAAAGTTTGTAAGAGGCAACAAAGACGCAATAAAGAGATAGTAAAATTAACGCACGTGAACACTGAGACATGTTTTTAGTTAATGTGATATGTTCTTCTCGCTTTTGATGGACCTAATACTAATATGAATATAGAATAAATCAGTCACCCACTACTTTCTTTAACCAACACTTAAAAAATTTAAAACTGAGTATTTTACATTTCTGTTGATATGTATTTAATGTAGTATTTCAATTAATCGTGATACCGTTTCGATGAAAAATCTTGCAAAATCTCTTTGATACTAGTTACTCTTGCACACGAACTTTGTCTAAAAGATAAAATTATTACCATGTTCACAGGTTTACTTGGGCGTAGTTAAAATGTTTGTGACTGGAGAATGCTTCAAGTACCTGTGCAGGAAATTCCATCAGTCTGTCTAGAGTGAAACTGAAATAAGGTGTGTTTATTAGACTTCATCTTCCAAAAGGATAAGCGATACAAACTTCGAATGAAAATTACTTTAAGTGAGGGGAAGGTTGGGTATCATTCAAGGGCACTGTTCCAAAAGTTTTAGACAAAACTGGACAAAGTATTGTATTGTCACTAAGGCGGTAGAAGAATTTCAAGGTGTTATGGTGCTCGATGAGACCCAAGATTCACTTTTTGAACAGTTTTCGTTGTAAAATTTGCGTGTTGTAGACGAAGAACAAGCTGAGTACTATGCTCAGGATTTTAATGTAATAGAAAGATAGTATCACGAGCGTAGGAATATCAATATGATGGTAGACTACTGTAGATCCCTTCAACAAAACATAAAACGTTCAATTCATCGGAGAACCACCTATGCTCCGTTCTTTAAAACGAGAGAGAAAGAGGATAAAGGGAAATAAAATCACAGTTCCCATCTCATGAAGTGTTATTTTGTTTTTATGAATCGACGAAATATTTTTCAACATTCAAAATTTAAATCACTTTGTGTTACAGTCACTAATGTTCCCGTAAGTTTCTGTTGTGTATGGGTGTCACATTGCTAAAAGTCACCACGTGATGGGTGGAATCTGAGGTCAGATTCGGACAAAAAAAAAAAAAAAACACGAAATTGTTCCACGCGACTAAAAAATCCTTTACAGTGGGACGACTCAAGTGTTAACGTAACAGTCTCTGAACTGCAAAGAAATTGAAACAATATGGACGTTCAGTATAAAGTAACACGCATAGAAAAAATATTGATTTCAAACAGCCAGTTACGTCTTTGAAACTTTAATCGTATGGGGTATAATACGAAATTTGTGACTATATAGATGACATTTTAGTAGGGAGCCTGCAGCAGGTTATCTTGTATGGTGGGTCATAAAACACAGAGATGTAACTGTAGGTGTGTCTCGAGGAAGTGTGTTGGGACCGTTACCCTCCACGACGTACCTATATCAATGTTGTAGCAGAAAATATTAACAACAACCACATACCATTTACAGAGATTGCACTTACCGGTAGCGTCGCCTTTGAAACGATATGTGCATATATTCTTATTGTTAAGAGTTAAGTGTGGCAGAAGAATCGGCAACTTGCTTTATATCGGAAACTTATCCTGGAATATAATCCAAATGTGTGGGACACGTAGAAAATCGAAATAGCCAAGTATTTAATTGTAATTTTTTTATGTAGTCGCTTATTTAATTTTCTTAAATCCGTCAGTTTTTTCGCTTATTTGACGTGGTGCATCACGAACTGCTCTCTCATGTCAAAAATTCATCTCAGAATGGCACTTGCACCATACGTCCTCAATTACGAGTGTGGTTTGAAAAGTGCTAGGAACGGACTAGAAAAAAGTTCTTATTTGACTGAAACTTTTTTTATTTTTGAATGTAGTCTCCTTGTACTTTAATGCAATTGGTGCAACAAAGTTCCAGTGCCTTGACCTCATCTCGAAAATGAGTTTCCTCCAGGCCTGCAACATAGTTGTCAATTTCGGCTAACAATTCTTCGTTTTATGTGAATCTTCGTCCACCAAGAAAAATTTTCAATTTTTGGGAAGAGATGTAAGTCTGACGCAGCCATATTAGGTGAATAAGGTGGGTGTGGAAACAATTTATACCTTAGTTTTTGTAATTTTGCCATGGTGACGGTACATGTGTGCGAGCGCACTTTGTCTTGACGGAAGATAACTTTCTTCCTTGGTAAACCTAGTCTTTTTTCGCTTATTTTTTGTTGTAATTTGTCCAGGAGGTTTGCATAGTATTCTTGAGTAATTGCTTGCCCAGTGGGGAGATAATTTACAAACAAAATTCCTTTCTCATCCCAGAACACTGATGCCATGACCTTTCCCGTCGAAGGTATAGTCTTTGCTTTCTTTGGTGGCAGAGAATCAGCATGTTTCCACGGCGTTGACTGTTGTTTTGTCTCTGGTGTTTAGTAGTGCACCTAAGTTTCATCTGTGATCACAAACCGGCGCAAAAAATTTTGATCGTTTCTCCTAAAACGGGCCAAACATTGTTCCGATATGTCCAGTGTCACGCGATTTTGATCCAGCGTCAAGAGTCGCGGCACTCAACATGCAAATAAGATTTTAATTTCTAATTCTTCAGTTAACAAGTGATATACCCTTTCAGATGACGTCTGGCAAGTGTGAGCAATTTCACGCACTTTCAGTCGGCGATCCTTCATGACAGTTTTGTGCGTTTTTACAGTGACTTCTTGAGTAGTGACACATCTTCGCCGACCACTGCGTGTATCATCATCTAAGCTCTCCCGACCAAATTTAAATTAATTTGCCCACTTTGCAGCAGCTGAATATGAAGGAGCAGTCCCCCAATTGCGTTCTGTAAGTAGGCATGAATGTCCTTTGCTTTCATACCTTTCTTTACGAAGTACTTAATCACTATTCCTTAATCACTATTCGAACCTCTATTTTTTTCTATATTCGTAAATCACTACGCGGGAACAATAACAGAGCCAAGTCACCGCCAGAGATCTCTTCCGAGAGCACTGACGTGGCACGTGTCTACAGGCAACAGTACAACCAATACCTTGTGAACAACTCGTTGCGCTAGCACTGACATCTCGTGGTGATTCCGAGAACTTTTCAAACCACCCTCGTTGTTGATCGTTGTATCCCAATCTCTATCTTCACCTACAGTCTCTACCTTGCACTGCTTACTCTAGTACCATGGAAGTTATAAGCTGGTGTCTTAACATATATTATATTATCCTATACGTTCATCCCGTCCGTGTATTCCAGTAGTTCTTTTCTGCACCCCATTCCATATGTTATTAGTCCATCCAATTTTCAGCATCTTTCAATAGCACACTTTAAAAGCTTCGGCTGTCCTTACTTCTGGTTTTCCTACAGTCCACGAACACTACCATACAAAATTGTGCTCCAAATGTAATGATATGAATCACGAACTACCTCTCTCAAATTAAGAAAATTATATATTACCTCAAAAATAAAAGCTGATATGGATTTGATGGTTTTTTCCGACAGAGTACTGAAGACCGTTCTCATATAATAAGCCGTGTCTTATGTAAAAAAAATGTAATGCATCACTTGCTCATGGCACTGTTAAGGGCATCTTTAAGAGTGGTTATACGAGAGATGTCACTAACTACCGACCTGTGTCACTGCTGACAACATTTATCAAATGTTTTTTGCGAATGTGATGTATTCTAGAGTAATGCCCCATGTGAGCAACATTAATATCGTCGGTAAATCACCGTCTGTGTTTCAGGAGAGTTGCTCTACTGACAAAGCCATTTACACGTTGACTCACCAAATTTTAGAAGCATTAGATAACAAAACGGCAGAGTCTGGTATTTCTATGACCTAATAAGGCATTTGACTGTCTGATTCACTATGTCTTGCTAGAGAATTAAGGTTTCATGGAACTGACGGCGTATACAACCAATGCTTAATGTCATCGAATCAAAAGAATGCAGAAAGTTGTGCATAGTAATTCAACCGATATAGTATAGGGACGTAATTCTCATTGGGAAGAAATCACGTATGGGGCTCACCAAGCATCAATCATAATTCTACTGTTGTTCTTCATATTTGAAAACCTTCTTGTGTCTAACACATAAAAAGCAGACTAAGTTCTTTTATAGATGACACTAGAACTGTATCCGATCCAAGCATACATACAGAAACAGGAGAAATAGTAAACGATCATCTTGAAAGTGTCACTGACTGGTTTTCTACGAATGGTCTCACACTCACATTTAAAATAGTAATGTATTCCGTTCTGCACACTTATGGGTACTACACCAGTGGTAACTGTAACATATGGTGAGCAAATAATAATCACAGTGGAAACTTCAAAACTCTAAGGTATTTACGTCGAAGGCAATTTGAACTGGAAACAGCACATTTTGGAACTCCTAAAGCAACTTCGTTCAGCTACATTTGCACTTACAGTCATTGCAAATCATGGTTATAGACAAAACTGGAAGCTGATATACTTTGCATATTATCATTCAATAGTGTCATACAGAATAACGTTCTGGGAAACTCATATTTGAGAAAGAAAGGCTTTATTGCTCACAAACTTGGTGCAAGAGTAATATGTGGTGTTCACCCACGACCATCTTGCAGACATGTGTTTAAGGAGTTCGAATGTCTGACTACTGCTCACAATATACTCGTTCCCTCATGGAGTTTGTTGAAATTAAAACACTGCAGTTCAAAAGGAACAATGATGTACATAACCACAATACCAGAATGAAAAATGATATTCATTGCCCCACATTAACTTTGTCTCTGGCACAGAAAGGGATGCACAATGCGGAAACTAAAATTTTTGATCACTTACCCATTGTTATAACTTGTCTGACAGACAGAGAAGTAACATTTGAAAACACACTGAGAAACTTTCTCCTTGCCAACTCCTTCTATTCTGCAGAATTTCTGTTATTGTAATATACAAAATGTAGATGGTAGGAATTACTCAAATATATGTTGTTAATAATAATAATAATTGGAAAAAGGATTTATAAAAATTTTCAGCATGTAGCCATATTTCATTCATGGTATATACTTGTTTTTACTGGAATAAAGTATATGTAACAAGAGAAATAGTTATCGTTACAAACATTTTATGAATTTTCAATTACAAAAGTTCTGAGATAATTTTTATGTAATGTTTTAAACTATGCTTATAGGGCAATGGCGTTTCCAGCTTCGTCACGACTCTTCCCTCCTCCAACTTCTTCTTCACCATGTAGAGAAAATACGAACTGTAAACAAAACCATTTGTCTTCCAACCTCACATTTGGCCCTTCACCGTGAAACTATTATGATTCTTTCCCTGGTGGAGATCATGGATACTCTTGAATGTTATCTGTTACATTTATCACCATCCATACATTATGTCTGTCACATTTGTTGAAATTACGACCTATTTTTGCTGTCGTATCTGTGTCCACTGATCGAATTTCATAGAAGCACTGCTAGGCATGCTTCGCTAGTTTATCTGCGTCAGATGTTTGAGGCGAAAGTGACATCGGCCAATGACAAGCGTGGATCTGAGGTGCTCCACATGGCTTGTGAGTTTGCAAGGTGGAAGATTTTAGCACCTTACCTGAGACTGATTCAGACAGTAGATGACATGTA